>NC_041394.2:13872553-14580053 GCF_900747795.2 Erpetoichthys calabaricus | reverse complement strand
GAATCTAAACTATCAAGCCGTACCTCTAACAAATTACACTTTTCCCCCACAATCGACGGTGTAAATATAAGTACGCAAAAAGCAGATGATGTAAAAATAAACTGATTAAATGTATTAAATGATACCACAAGACAAATTGCAAAAATAGAAACATATATAAATATAAATATCCCTCCACCACATCAACAATGAGACACCACCATATATAAATACAACAAAACCCTCCCTTGCCCCTGTAACATATAACACACAACACGAATAACAAAAATGAATGATATACTGAATGATTGTGAACTTGAGTCCGGTTATAAAAACTGTCCTGAATACAGATGACTGAACTAGTGGTAAATGAGTCGTTTGATTTTCCCGGCAAATGGAACAACCTCACCGTGATACCTCAGCGTATGGTGGATGGCGAATCGACCCCAGGGTCTCAGCAGATGAAGGATGAAAGCAGTCAGGCAAAATGAAAAACAAACTGGTGCAAAGGCGCGATGTGGAAAAAACGGCAAGTAACTTAAAACGTGGTTGAAAAAAAATGGTCTGTTCTCTCTCTTCCTCTCTCCTTTCTGATTACTTAAATAGTCCTTGTAACGGCTGTAATTGATTAATTAAGAACAGGTGTTTTCCAGGTTAGAGGCTGTGGTCTTCTTCCATCATCCGTCCCCCTTTACGGGGAAGGCATTTACTGATACACACACAAACAGCAAACGGGACAATGGAAACGAGACGCACTCAGAACTGACATTTAACAACCCTAACTATGTAACCCCGCTACAATGTGGTGACTTGCTGAGTGGATGTGTAGGTAGGAGTCCCAGTGCACTGCCTTGCCCAGCGGCCTATAACAATGTTAAGATGGCCCTGGTCGTGTTCTCCTAAGAATTTGCTCTGCAGTGTGTGTTCACTGCAGTTAAAGTAATTGGACGGTCTTCCGGCAAAATCTTTTCAGGCTTCTGTCTTTGTCAGCCCTAAAATGATGTTTGTGTGCAGAGCAAATACAAATGAGAAAAGTCTGAGTTAAACAAAGACCACCTGAAGAACAAACTAAACCGGACAGCAAAAGTTTAAGGTAGCCAAAGCCAGACTGGGAGTACTGCCAAAGTAAATATGGTGAAATATTCAAAGTAGAGGTCAGTGTGAGGGAGAGAATTTAGTAAAGAGCTGTTCCCCAATTACAGTAAAGTCCAGATCACAAAAGTAATTATCAACAGACTGGGCAGCTCACTTTAAATGAAAAAGTAACCCAAAAAGTGAAGGAAACTGTACACGGCAGCTGCTGCAATACCTCAGTCACTGCCTGAGTCCATGACGTTGAAGTGGAAACCAAGTGTTCATACACACTTCACAGCCTACTAATGACTCTAAGTGCCCATCCTCATTCATGATCACAAACTGTAGGTCGCCAAAATATACAGACAATTAAAGGAGAAGCGATGCAAGTGATGGTACTCAACTGAATTGGGTTGTATTTCAGCCAGGGCTCTTCCACTGACTTGGATTCCAAGTCTTGTCTTAGGTCTTTATTGTTCAATTTTGAGTCATTGAGTTATGTTCAGGTCACTTTTGTTCTTCTATACCTGTGCTGTGTTCCGTGTGTTTTGTGGGTGGTCCACCCAGAGAGGCAGGGGACACCTATCAATCAGCGCCAAGAACTTTCCCTCCAGAGTATTAAACCGGAAGGTCATCTACGGTTCTTGGCAGTTTATTTTGAACGTGCTAAGGAGTTATTGTGTTTTTGTTTGCTGTTCCTATATGTTTAATGGATTTGGATGTTTTATTTACTTCATTTTGAATAATTATATTGGGACTTTGTTTGCCTTACATTACCTTTCTGGCAACTCCTTTATGCCTTTTATGCTCTTAGGAGCTTCCTAGTGAGACAGCATTTTTTGTGAAAATAAACTTTTTATTTTATAAAGATTTGGTCCTTGCCCTTATTGCTGGCTGGGGTTTGAAGGTGATATCCCCCTCTAGTGGCAACTATTGGAAGTGCTTTTGGGATTCCTAGTCATAACAGACTACTGGATTTACTCCATGCAGCAGACAGAATGCACTGGCATCCTTTCAGTTACGTGACTGCATGATACATAAACACCGGAGTGTCCATCATGGTCCAGTTGTGGTCTGCTGGTCTCACTGGCTTAGTACAAGATCTAATGCTTAGTGACAACGTGAGCCATCTCAGTTGACTGGATGTCACTGCTTTATCTTATCAGTTCAATACAGTGGATGATGTGATGCTGCTCAATGGTCTCAGCTTAAGAGTGAATCACACACTCGAGGACATCAGTGGAAATCAAGGGGATGTGCATGTAGGATTGAAGCCAGGAAGCCTTTCTTTATGCAAAGAGTTGTGAAACTCCATGAGACATGGAGCTGAAGCAGAAACTTTGAAAACCTTTAAGAAGAATCAGGATGAGATGTTGGGAGAGCTTAGCTATTAGCTAAAGGAACGGGCTTGATGGACTGAATGGTCTCTTCTCATTTGTCAAATTTCTGACGTTTCCACTCCCTAATCACCTACCCTTTCTATTTACGTGTCATGGGGCAACCAAAGGATAGCAGGCTAATCTGCCAAGGACATTTTCAGGCAAATTTCCTTCTGCAGACATTGTGAGTTTTATCTGTCTATACTAAAAAGTCATCATAAAATCAGTTCTGCTTCTCATAAATGCCTCCCCCCTCACCCAATTCCATTAAACATTAGGAAATTTGAAATCCTAGCTCTGTGGTATCTAATGGGTACACTCGCACCAATTATACGTAGATAATGACTTTAATCACAATCGCTGTGGACAAAGAGTGTGATGGAAGTAGACGAGATTGATAATGGGACCTTTTTACATTCAACCTATGCAGTTAAAGGGTTATGGGGTCAGAGAAGTGGGCACTGTCCTTATGTAATGGCTTTTTGTGGTGAAATGGAACTCGGAGAGACAGGATCCTGTAGGCAGAGTGTTAGCAGACTCGGTGCTAATTGAGGATGAGGGAGAGGTTAGGATCAGGCGCTGATACTGCGCATTGCCGCACCCACCACATGACAAACCAACTCAAGACCCCAGATCAGGACCCAAGTGCAGGCATGTGATGGGTGACCCCTCAGCACCACACTAGTTCAGATGGAATGAAACCAGTGGGAGGTTTTTTATGGTGGCTGGAGTGCCAATTCTGCCACCAACCCCTAGGTTGTTCCCTGCTGGGTGCAGATTAATGTCATACCCGGGACGAGGATGGATTGAGGATGGATAGGTGAATAATCAAGACTGGAGACTCTAGATTCCATTTTTTTTATTTGAATTCATATATCAACTTTCACAGTGAGTGCATTTTAAAATATATGGTCAGAAGTACGTGGACACCCCTCCAAATTATTGTTTGGGTGTTTCATTGGTAATCGGTGCATCAAATTAACAATACGGTCATTAACATTGTGTTGTACTGAAGAACTTGGAGACTTTAAACGTGTTATTGAAGTTTGAAATCATAATCATAATGAGCTTTGCAAAGCAAACTACATACATTCGGAATGAGATACATGGAAATATAGACAATGAGCAGGGCCCATAAATTGTAGCAAGGCTACATAACTTGTCAGTCGGGTTGGCCTTCTGGACTGTCCGTCACTTTATAATGTGGCTGGGAGGGTGCCCTTCAGGCACTTTTGAGGACGACCCAGTGCTGGGAGGATCCCGCCCGGTAAATATTCCATCTGCCTGTTGCCGGCGTCATGTTTCCATAACAACCGAGAGGGGAAAAGATGTTTCGGCGGGAAACTTTTTCTTTTTAAGGGGAATGGCGGATCAAGGAAGGGGAGAAAAAAAAGGAAGGAAAAGGCCAAAGGCAAGGAGGCGACTATATACTGTGGAAAAGTTTATCCCGGCCAATACCCCCAAGCCGCCAGATGGAGCCCTCCCTG
Organism: Erpetoichthys calabaricus; assembly: GCF_900747795.2. Lineage (NCBI taxonomy): Eukaryota > Metazoa > Chordata > Cladistia > Polypteriformes > Polypteridae > Erpetoichthys > Erpetoichthys calabaricus. Next base: position 14,576,134 of record NC_041394.2, on the reverse strand, counting down.
CAATATGGAGGTGCCCCGAATGCCAGCAGGGCATCATGGACATTGGAGTCTTTATTCACAGCCCTGCTGAATACCGTGGGGGCCGCCAGAGGACGCCGCAGGGAGGCCCAAAGACTTGTATTTTCCCTATAACCCGGAAGTACGTCCTAGTCACAGCGACAGAGGAAATGACGTACTTCCGGGATGAAGAAAAGGAGTTTTCACCTGACCCAGAAGTGTTAAGAATCACATGGACTGAAGGACCAGAAGAACTTCCGGGTCAAGGACTATAAAAGACTGTGGGAAACACCAGAGTGTTGAGCTGAGTTGGGAGGAAGGGTGACAACATGTCTGAGAGTGGAGGATTGATTATTTTATTAGATTATTGTATTGTTTATGAGTATTGTGGAGTGGAGGGTGCTTGGTGCACATTACTGTCTGAATAAATTTAATTATTGGACTTTAATCTGGTGTCTGGCGTCTGATCTGAGGGTTCAAGGGAACAACAGCGCCCACTATCTGTAACAATACGCTTTAAGAAATATCAGGAACTGACTTCACACAGGGACGTCTGCTATTTGTGGGTGGCCACCCTGAAAAAATAATCAGAGTAACGAAGCCCCCAGAAGAGGCCAGGGTCTGATGTTCTCTGGGTCCTCCCGTTTGGTGAGTCGGACTCGTGAGTGCGTTTCTTTGTGACAGCCAGCAGAGAAGCCGTTTTCGCCAGAGGACTGTTGTGTTCCCTCATGCCTTATGGTAGTAACTGAACTGCAGGTTTCTTCTACATATATATGGACTACGTTAAAACTTTCTTTCTGCTTTCTCTGAGAACAGTTTTTTATTTTTCTTTATTGTCTGTGTCAGACCAGGGGATAGGATTTGGCCACAGGGGAGTGTGTCTGGGGAAGTGGGATCACAAATGAGCACTCAGGCACTGGGCAAGGATATGTAATCAGCAGTTTTTAATATATTTATCAGTCCCATTTATTTTTTGATTTTGATTTATTTTGCCAGTTATTTAAGGGCGTGCATAGGGGACAAGGACCAAATATGGTAATGCTATTTTATCCTTCAAATATCGTCCACTTCCCTCTCGGGTGGTGAAGTGTAGGAATCGTGTTCCTGTATCGGACGATTGCTACAAAAAGTCCAGGAATCTGAGCCAATGATCTGATGCAACCACACCACACACACTTCAGAAGAGCTCATCCACCTGAAGCTAAACAGTACTAGGATGGGAGACTACCTAGGAAAAGCTTGGGTGGCTGCTGGAAGAGGTGTTAGTGAGGCCAGCAGGGGGTGCTTACCCTGTGGTCTGAATGTGGACCGGGACCTTGTGCTGTAAACATGGTGCCGTCCTACAGATGAGACATACAACTGAAGTCCTGACTCTCTGTGGTCGTAAAAGATCCCTGAGCATCCTTTGTAAGGAGCAGGGAGTATCCCCATGTCCAGGCTAAATTGCCCACCATGGCCTAGTCATTCTGGCCCACTAATCATCTCCTGTCTCTAATTGGCTGTTTCTCTGAACGCTGCATCACCTAATAGCTAATGGGTGGTGAGTGTACGGGGGCAAAAATAGCTGCCATCACATCTACTAGGTGGAGGCTACCAGGGACGTGCAGTCAGGGGTCACCTGTCATCATGAAAAGTAAAAAAACTAATAATGATAACATAAAATAAATTTCTCCACTGGTCTGTGCTATAAGTTAGTTTCTGTATGATTCCAATAATTTTTATCATTTTGATAGTCAAAATCGCTGAATTGGCGCATTTCCTGTTTAAATACAGAGAGAAACGTGAGGTGCTGCAGCGATGAGCCTCCCCTCACCTCAGACTGCGCTCTCCCTTACATACTGATGGGGTTGATGCCTGCAACTGGCGTGTGCCTGTTGCTGTCTCTGCGTATGTCACCAGTCTAATGTTTGCAGACACGTTTATTATACACCCTGACTGTCCACAGTCTGGTTAATATCTTTAATGAATGTGCGTGACATATTTAGCCTTGCTGATCGGACATAAAACCGCAGTGAAAAGGCGCAAGATGAGTGAGGCAGACAGTACCGTGGTGCCCTGAAGGGGGTGCATGTGAGCCTGACAGGTGCTCGTTGATGCTGCTCTTCTACGCAGAGGCGCCAATCAGTCAGCGAGATCAGAATGTCAAGCGCACTGCAGCAGTCTGTTTATTTTTATTTCTTGTTCCGACTGACTGCGAAAATGGGAGATTAAGATTTTTAAAACTAAAGGAAAATAAGGAGGACTTTTACTAGAAAGTGACAGAGATTTATGTGTAGAAGGATTGGTGCATGGACTTCATCTTAATACATAATTCGCCAGTTTCCTCACTCACTCACTCACTCACTCACTCACTCACTCACTCACTCACTCACTCACTCACTCACTCACTCACTCACTCACTCACTCACTCACTCACTCACTCACTCACTCACTCACTCCCGTCTGAAGCCAAATGTGCAGTCGCCTTCTGCGCAGCTGCCGAAAAACCTTACGAGACCGACATCGCGGCAGGCTGCAAAAATTCAAAGAGAAAGGCGACTACAGCCATGAAAATTCAAAGAGAAAGGCGACTTCGATTAAAACTCTAGAGGCCTGAAAGGTGATTTCGACTACAGCTCGAGGCCTAATTATGCATTCATTCAATACACCCATATCAGGTTTGTGGTGCTTATACTTATTATATATTATACTATTCCACTCGTGCCCGTTTCATCTTACGCTGTCGAAACAGGCTCTTTATCTAGTTTACAAATAAAGGTAAGACCATAAACGGTTTTCAATTTCATAAGGAATGGAATCAGACTAAGAAAAAAAAAGCAATCCGATATTTAAAAACTAAATTTTGACCTTAAATAAAATATTCGTTTGTTTTTCTTGTTATCCTTTTCTTGAACAGTCTGTATTCAAATGAATTAAAGCATCAGAATTAGAAGCTTTTTTTAAAAAAACTAATTATTTCAATTAAGATCAAAATTGAAATCCATTTCTTTGTACACCACTCAGTACTTTCATTTGTGTTGAATGAGTGTGAATTGTGGAATTGCAATGGCAAGTTTAGAACACGTAGAGTGAGAGGAGCAAATGCGCTCTCTGCTCTCTCTCTCGCCGTTATAAATGTAACGTTCTTTCTTAGTCAAATATGAACCTTATCGATGTGTGTGTAAAGAATGCTGATGAGATATGAAACATAACCAGTTGTCAATGTGCAGGCTGCCAATTGAATAGTGAATAAGCCACTCTTGTGGGTTCATATATTTGCAAATGTGACTGTGAAGAAGTCATGAACCTCACCGCATGTCACTGAAGGCTACACATTAATGGTGGTTAAAGTGGCTCCCCACTCATACAGTAGAGAGAAAAGTGTTTATTACTAGGGGGCTTTGTCCCCAACCCCCCAGGCCTGCACTACGCACCAGCCACTTCGTGTCTCGCGTATGTGGATTTGACTTTCACCAAACAACAAATCTTTTAATTCTCGCAGATACGCCTCTTCATTGGGAAGAAACACTACTTTTCCCTGACGGTATCACAAATTAGACGATCTACAAATCTCCGAGTTTAAATCTGAACAAATATATTCAATCTCTTTTCGCTGTTCTGTTATTTTATCGAGTAATAATTTCCGTTTGTTTGCACTAATGCGATCTTTCCTATCCTTTTTTTTTGACACTTTTGAAGTTTAGCACTTTCATTATTTCTAACCTACTCTGCACGTGTATTGCTCCAACGTTTTTGAATTCTTCACGACGTTCTACTTTGTCATCTACTCTTTGTCTTTTATTTCCGGCCCCCGGGCCTGGTTAAATCTCTTGGCACAAAGTCTCGTCTCGCAGGACGTGAAAGTGGATTTTCTGAAAAAGTCACGTCTCATCCCAGGATTTTTTATAAAAAAGAGCCTCCATCCGGGTAAGGAACCATCCCCTCTCCTGGTTGGGATGCCCATCCATCCTGTGTGGCACTTACACTCAATTAGTCATGAACAGGGTCATGAGGGATGCTAGAGCCTATCCCAGCCAGCAGAGGGCGCAAGGCAGCAACCAACCCTGTACAAGGGTGCCAGTCCATTGCAGAAACACCATAGGCTTCAGTCCTTTATGGGCTACTATGCTATTAGGATTTCATAAAAGAGCGCCCTCTACTGTGCATATCTAGTGTGTTCTACAGGAGGGACTGTTTAGCAGATTAAATAATGTCAGTTTGGCAGATCACAAGTGGCATTTGCTCATCGTGAGTGACCTCAGTTTTCACTGCTAGCTTATTTCATTCCCCATCAGAAGGTAATTACAGTAATTTATCAAAATCATAGCTTAATTGCACTTCTCGTTGGCTTCCCCTGCACATTATAAATGACCCTGGCCAGCAGTGGGCTTTTACAACAAACAAAAAAAAAGCACTGTGACCACTACAACAAATTAAAGTGTGGAGAATTGAAAAGAATGAAGATGAAGATAAAATCGGAAAGAGGCAACGTGCAAAGAAGGAGCCACATTAGCCAAGCGAAAAGATGCTATAAATAAGCTGGCATCGATAATGCCATCTCAGGCATCTGAAGGGCCAAAATCCACACGAGATTTTGCACACCTGCTTTATATCAAAAAGAAAGAATCCCATCAACTTGTGGGCCACTTCTGGTGACCAGAAGTGGTACTTTAACTGGATACTTTCACAAATATTCAAATATGGTTTTAATTACAAATAGATGATTCAAATTCTGTAAAGATATTGTAGAGTGCGGTGACCGGGGCAGCAAGCGTGGACAGAGCATTACCTCCCCCGGGACGCTAGATGACAACCCCCCTGGGTTGCAGCGGTGCCTCGGACTCCAGTAGGGCTCCATGGGAGTTGGAGTTTGGTGCAGCCCTGTTTGGATCTGCAGGCACCACCAGGGGGTGCTGCAGCAAGAGCTGCTGAGCCCTTATGGCAAGTTCTTCAGCCACACAGCCTTATAAAAGGAGCCAGCAGCCACTACTCGGGGAGCCAGAGTCGGGAGGAGGAGGATGAAGCTTATGGAGGAGTGAAGAGGAGAAAAGGAAGAGTGAAGGAAGAGACTTCTATTGTGCTGTGCTTGTGCTGGACCGTGTTGAGCTTGTAGGAATGGGAAGGCGTTTCCCACAAGGTAAAAATAAAAAAATAAAAAGTGTGTGCCTTGAACTTGTGTCCCACGCTTGTCTGCATCAGGATCAGGTGGCAGTGCCAGCCTGGGTGGTCCACAGTATTTATAATGATAAAAAGCAAACAGATATGAAGTTTGAGAAAAAATTCTTAACTGGAAGTAGTATTTTATTTAAACAACCATCTGAATTTTTTGTATCATGGAAATATAAATGTGTACTCAATATTAAAAATCAACCAACTAACCATTATACAACCTGCTATATCCTAACTGACAGGGGTCACAGGGGTCTGCTGGAGCCAATCCCAGCCAACACAGGGCACAAGGCAGGAACAAACCCCGGGCAGGGTGCCAGCCCGCCGACCAGGGCACCCACACACTTAACACAAACTAGGGACAATTTAGGATCCCCAATGCACCTAACCTGCATGTCTTTGGACTGTGGGAGGAAACCCACGCAGACACGGGGAGAACATGCAAACTCCGCGTAGGGAGGACCCGGGAAGCGTACCTGGGACTCCTAACTGTGAGCCACCCAGTATTAAAAACTGTATTCAATATAATGCATATTCTTTCAATAGCTATTATTAATTTTATTTTAATTTATACATCGTCAGTTTAACAATAACATGTAAACATTGAACAGGTCAAGTCAAGTCGGGGAGCTTGCACTGGTACAGTGCGTTGCCGCACCCACTACAAAATGAAACAACTCGGGATCCCGGTTTGCAACCCCCCAGACAGAAACGAGGTCCAGTCCCACTCTCTGGAAATGACCCTCTATCTGCCACAGCCAGGTGTTACGTGGGCGACCCCTGAACATGCCATGTAAATATAAAGATGTAATGGGAACAATAAGCTGCTACGTCCCCATCGTGTCCCTGGCAATACATTTAATTTTATGATATTTTTGCTTATTTCCGCCATCATTATCACAATTAAATGTAGCTAAATGCAGTTTTTACCTAAAGTAATTTATTGCAACAAATAGTATATAATACTGACACTTTTTCTATGTTTTAGGTGACAATAAATCTTTTTACTTTGCACGTAATCGAGGTCATGCATATGTAATCATGAAAAAATTCCACCACCATTTTCAACCTCCTTAAGTGGGAAAATATCATTTTAATATAAAGTTTACTTATAAATAGAGATACATGATTGTGTATCGATATTCTCAATTAGTTATGACGAGAAACAAAGAGATAGGATATTTGAGGAATATCGCGCAACTGGCGGTAGTCCTGATGACCTTTTCCTCCATCTCAGTATACGACAAAGTCAAGGGACGTGCACTCCCGATTTTTTTGGTTGTGGACTTGCGAAATATTAAACAAGGTCGTGGATGATTTGGCACCCCAAATATATGTCACCATGTCTAGAGATTTCTTCAGGTGACATGGCAAGGCCTCATTCTGACCTTCTTCTGAGCAGACAGGAAAGCACGAGGCTCCATTTAGAACATTAGATAGATAGATAGATAGATAGATAGATAGATAGATAGATAGATAGATAGATAGATAGATAGATAGATAGATAGATAGATAGATAGATAGATAGATAGATAGATAGATAGATAGATAGATAGATAGATAGATAGATAGATAGATAGATAGATAGATACTTTATTAATCCCAAGGTGAAATTCCCATACTCCAGCAGCAGCACACTGATACAAAACAATATTAAAATAAAAAGTGATAACAGTGCAGGTAAAACAGACAATAACTTTGTATAATGTTAACGTTTACCCCCCCGGGTGGAATTGAAGAGTCGCATAGTGTGGTGGAGGAACGATCTCCTCAGTCTGTCAGTGGAGCAGGACGGTGACAGCAGTCTGTCGCTGAAGCTGCTCCTCTGTCCGGAGATGATCCTGTTTAGTCGATGCAGTGGATTCTCCATGATTGACAGGAGTCTGCTCAGCGCCTGTCGCTCTGCCACGGATGTCACACTGTCCAGCTCCGTGCCTACAATAGAGTCGTCCTTCCTCACCAGTTTGTCCAGGCGTGAGGCGTCCCTCTTCTTTGTGCTGCCTCCCAGCACACCACCGCGTAGAAGATGGTGCTTGCCACAACCGTCTGATAGAACATCTGCAGCATCTTATTGCAGATGCTGAAGGACGCCAGCCTTCTAAAGAAGTATAGTCGGCAATACAGAGCATCAGTATTGGCAGTCCAGTCCAATTTATCATCCAGCTGCACTCCCACAATCATTAGAACATTAGAACACTTTAGATGAGAACATTCAGCCCAATAAAGCTCGCCAGTCCTATCCACTTATTTCTTCTAAAAAAACATCAAGTCGAGTTTTGAAAGTCCCCAACGTCTTACTGTCTACCGCACTACTTCGTCTCTTATTCCAAGTGTCTATCGTTCTTTGTGTAAAGAAAAACGTCCTAATGTTTGTGCGAAATTTCCCCTTCACAAGTTTCCAACTGTGTCCCCGTGTTCTTGATGGACTCATCTTCAAGTCACCGTCTTGATCCACTGGACTAATTCCCTTCATAATTTTAAACACTTCAATCATGTCACCTCTTAATCTTCTTTTGCTTAAATTTAGGAGGTTAGACCTCAAATTGTGTTCTTTTCTGTATTTGTGGGGATTTTATGGTAGGAAATGTCAACAACCACACAGACACGGAGAGAATGTGCCAACTCCACATGAGAAAGAACCGGGTGTGCTATGTAAATCCAGTATACCGGGCCTGTTGAGGTGGCGGCAGCTGCCCACTGAGTCACCGAGCTGTCCACCAAGTAAGGCTGATCATCACTAATTTAAAAACAACGAATGTTTTCCAACACTATGAAGTTGCTCTGACTACACGCAGGTTGAGGTCATTACTTTCTTTTGCCTTGAAGCTAATCATTTTAAAATTGCTTTCCACCTTGGGGAGACACTTTGGATTATTTTTGTGAAATTCCAGAGGTAAGCACTCATTACTTTATAAATAAATAAATAAATAAATAAATCAGCCACACTTGGCGCCTTACTGCTCACCAATGGAGTCAAATAAACCTAACAAAGTGAAGGAATTCTCAGTCCTGCACGGCAATGAAGAGCCTGAAACCGTCCTTTGGCGTCCTGTTTCAGCTCATTCTCTTTTGGTGGAAGTAGGGTGGTCTAATTTATTTAATATTTTTGTTAGTTTTAGTTCCTTGGTATCACGTCTGAAGATAACACCACGACAAAATGTTTAACACACAACTTTTCTAAATGTCTCCCTTGTCGTACTTTTTTTGGGTTTGCTGTATTCTGGTTTTAATCAAAAAGGGAGACCGAGATAACCAGTTAGTGTGGGAGTTCCTGTCTTCGGATCGTGGATCTCACACGTCGTTCCTGCAGGTCTGCTGTACCATTCCAGCTGAAATTCTTTATTAATTTGGATGACCCTTGTAGGACTGGCTGGTCTTACTGATTTTGTTAGGCATGGCACACAAAAGGTAGCTAAAAAGCAAACTGCCAGATACTCTTAATTCCAGTTCTAGTATCCATTCTTCTCACTTGGCCTCTGGACACTATCCAATAAAATGATCAATCACAGACAAAATAACACCCAGAGATGTCACCTCCAGGGTACCATCTAAATACTTGATGAGCAAACAAAACAATGAGCCATAACTCAACGATGGACAACATTGCTGGACACAACTTTACACTAAATGTCAACTAACAGTTTGGACTGATGGGCACCCAAATGTTATAAACTCAGAAGTTCCAAAAGCACACAAAGTCCTAAAATACAGTGCATCCAGAAAGTATTCAGAGCACATCACTTTTTCCACATTTTGTTATGTTACAGCCTTATTCCAAAATGGATTAAATTCACTTTTTCCTCAGAATTCTACACACAACACCCCATAATGACAATGTGAAAAATGTTTACTTGAGATTTTTGCAAATTTATTAAAAATAAAAAAACTGAGAAAGCACATGTACATAAGTATTCACAGCCTTTGCCATGAAGCTCAAATTGAGCTCAGGTGCATCCTATTTCCCCTGATCATCCTTGAGATGTTTCTACAGCTTCATTGGAGTCCACCTGTGGTAAATTCAGTTGACTGGACATAATTTGGAAAGGCACACACCTGTCTATATAAGGTCCCACAGTTGACAGTTCATGTCAGAGCACAAACCAAGCATGAAGTCAAAGGAATTGTCTGTAGACCTCCGAGACAGGATTGTCTCGAGGCACATATCTGGGGAAGGTTACAGAAAAAATTCTGCTGCTTTGAAGGTCCTAATGAGCACAGTGGCCTCCATCATCCATAAGTGGAAGAAGTTCGAAACCACCAGGACTCTTTCTAGAGCTGGCCGGCCATCTAATCTGAGCGATCGGGGGAGAAGGGCCTTACAGGGAGGTGACCAAGAACCTGATAGTCACTCTGTCAGAGCTCCAAAGGTCCTCTGTGGAGATAGGAGAACCTTCCAGAAGGACAACCATCTCTGCAGCAATCCACCAATCAAGCCTGTATGGTAGAGTGGCCAGACGGAAGCCACTCCTTAGTAAAAGGCACATGGCAGCCCGCCTGGAGTTTGCCAAAAGGCACCTGAAGGACTCTCAGACCATGAGAAAGAAAATTCTCTGGTCTGATGAGACAAAGATTGAACTCTTTGGTGTGAATGCCAGGCGTCACGTTTGGAGGAAACCAGGCACTGCTCATCACCACACCAATACCATCCCTACAGTCAAGCATGGTGGTGGCAGCATCATACTGTGGGGATGTTTTTCAGCGGCAGGGACTGGGAGACTAGTCAGGATAAAGGGAAAGATGACTGCAGCAATGTACTGAGACATCCTGGATGAAAACCTGCTCCAGAGCGCTCTTGACCTCAGACTGGGGCCACGGTTCATCTTTCAGCAGGACAACGACCCTAAGTACACAACCAAGATATCAAAGGAGTGGCTTCAGGACAACTCTGTGAATGTCCTTGAGTGGCCCAGCCAGAGCCCAGACTTGAATCTGATTGAACATCTCTGGAGAGATCTTAAAATGGCTGTGCACCAACGCTTCCCATCCAACCTGATGGAGCTTGAGAGGTGCTGCAAAGAGGAATGGGCGACACTGGCCAAGGATAGGTGTGCCAAGCTTGTGGCATCATATTCAACAAGACTTGAGGCTGGAATTGCTGCCAAAGGTGCATCAACAAAGTATTGAGCAAAGGCTGTGAATACTTATGGACATGGGATTTCTCAGTTTTTTTATTTTTAATAAATTTGCAAAAACCTCAAGTAAACTTTTTTCACGTTGTCATTATGGGGTGTTGTGTGTAGAATTCTGAGGAAAAAAATGAATTTAATCCATTTTGGAATAAGGCTGTAACATAACAAAAGGTGGAAAAAGTGATGCACTGTGAATACTTTCCGGATGCACTGTATATGTAGATGAAGGACAATAACAAGCAACACACTAGGACAATGGTTTCCAAACTCGGTCCTGGGGACCCACTGTGGCTGCAGGTTTTCGTTCCAACCAGATTCCTAATCGGTGATAATAATCGATAACAACTCATCTCATTTAATTAGCTCTGCTCTTATTCTGCATTCAGAAAAACACAACAGTATGGTTTTCACATTTATAAGACACTTTTATGGGCTGAATGGCCTGTTCTTGTCTTGCTTGTTCTAATGTTCTAATGTTCTAATATCACAAAGTGATGACAGGGAGGCTAATTTAATGCCCACCATTGATGGAAATATTTATGCCCTACTAAAAGCAAGAGTATACATTCAACCATCTGCACTGGGAGAATGGTCCTCCTGACTATTTCAACGCCATCCTGGATGAGACAGCACTCCTCATCTGTCTGAGAACATAAGTTTTATAACGAAGGTGGGGGGGCTTTTCTCTTTACTCCACATAGACGTCGGCCACATCGCCCACTCGCTTGAGTCCTCTGCTGCCCTGCTACATACATTCTAGCTGGATGTCCTGCAGTTGGCAGGAATTCACCCAACGAGATTCTTGTTTAGGTTACAGGGAAGCTTCTGTTTATTTCTCTGACGGCCTCCTCTGCCTCTTTTTTGCATATTTCCTCGTATCACGGCTTAATTTGGGCAGACACAGAAGGTCTCTCTGGTTACGCCTGGCTTTCTTTCACGCCAGCCGTCTCGCCCCCTATCTCCCAGAAGAAACACACTGAGAGACGCTGACTTTTTTTAGAATCACTTGGCAGCTTAGGCAGCCTGCTTTAGACAGGAGTGTGGCACGGCCAGGGAGCTCTGCTTTCACTCGTGTCCTGATTTAACTCTGGAGGACAAGGAGTCTCCAGATCGAAAAATTCTTTACAGGTATAAATGTTCTCACACGTAGTGATGGTTGAGTTGGTGGGCATGGGGTTTGTCTATAGGAAAAGGGTTGCACCGGACAAGGATAGGGCATAGCATGGGTATAAGCAAGGATATGGATAGAGTTGAGTTTAAATGTGCATTTTTAGATTTTGACTCTCCTTCCCCAGTTGGGATATTTCTGCCTACATGTTGGACCTCCCATCCCTTCCTAACCACTCTCTTTACCTTCATGGACAATGGCATGAATGTTAGACTTACTTTGTCCATTGGACTCTCTGAAAACAATAGGGAGCTACAGTGGGCCCTCACATGGAACAGACAAGGTCCAGCTTTTTATGTCGGAGAGAGCAGGCTGAATAGGAGCCACCAAGCGTTACTGCTCATTTATATTTGAACCAGCAGTGCTAACTGTCTAAGTAATCAACATAGACCTCAGTGTTAACATTTACAATGCATTAACTATTGGAATGTATTTCATAATGCACATAGTACTAAAATGCATTGAATTTGTCATTCCAACAGATGGTGCATCACAAAACATTTGTATTACTACAAATGTTTGTGATGTGCCATCTGTTGGAATGACAAATGCAGTACATTTGTCTCTGTTATATGCCATTTAGAATAGGATTTGTAAACGCAGTGTTAATGAATGTGATGCTCTTCTTTTATACTTCTAATACAAAAGCTCCAACAACTTATCTTCCTTCTCTTTGTTTTCCTCCATTCCTCAAAGGTGACCTTTGTCCATCCTCCACTCCCAACTACAGATCAGCTGGGTGAGGTGGAGTGGCTCCTTTAAGCTTAGACCCAGGGGTACATCTGCCAGCAGTCATATCATCAATAAACACCAGTGACCCACTTGGCCACTCGCCTGTGCCATAACTCTGCCTCTACCATGTTTCACAGTTGACTTAGTATTCTGCAGATCATGAGCCGTTACTTCTCTTCTCTATACTCTTCTCTATCCATCATTCTGGTATATATTGATCTTCATTTCATTTGTCCAAAGAAAATTGCTCCCAAACTGGACTGGTTTTTCTTAAAATGTTTTCTGCTAAAGTCTAATCTGCCCTTTCTATGCTTGAGGCTTACCAGTGGTTTGCAGCTTGTGCTAAACTTTTGTGAAGTCTTCTCTTGATTGTAGGCTTTGGCACTGATAGACCTAAATCCTTGAGAGTGTTCTTGATTTGGCTAAATGTTGTGAAGGAGGTTAGGCTTAGCCAAGGAAAGAATTCTGAGATCATCCAGAACAGTTGTCTTCCATGGTTGTCCAGGCCTTTTGCTGTTGCTGAGCTCACCAGTGGGCTCCTTCTCTTTAAGAATGTACCGAATGGTTGATTTGACCACTCCTGGTGTTTCTGCTATCTCTCTGATGGGTTTCTTTTGTTCTCTCTGTCTAACAATGGCCTGTTTTTACTTGCATGGACACCTCCTTGGACCTCATTCTGAGAGTTCACAGTGACAGCGTTCAAATGCAAATTCCACACAGACCTTCTACCTGCATAATAGTTAATGGAATAATGAGGGACCTGCTCATAACTTGCTATGGAATGGCTTGTCAGCCAAATGTCTATATACTTCTAAGCCCCTGTAAATGAGGGACCATGTATGAAAATGTCTGTCATTCGTAAATGGCTCCTACAATAGTTTTGTTAAAGCCTTTGAATTAAAGCTGAAAGTCTACACTTCAATCATGTATTGATTTCTTCATTTCAAAACCACTATGGTGGCATACAGAGCCAAAATTATGAAAATTGTGTCACTGTGGACCTAACTATGTAGCAGTGGGACTGTGGGAAGAACTCCATTTCCCAGCAGCCCAAGGGGGATTACCAGCATAGGATGACTGGAATGGAAGTAGGGGCTGCTGGGGACGAAAGAGGCCAGAGGGAAATTTGAAAAGGGGGGGCCTGTCGGAGCAAGAGGAGATCGGTGTATTTGTGTATCCTGTCCAACGTGTCATCTGAAAAGTCAATTTTGCCCAGGATTGTTTCCCATTAGGATGAATGGACTGGCTTGTGCCTGCCTGTCATGTGTATAGTGGTGGATTAATCGTTGTGCGTCTTCAAAAGGAGAGCTCCTGGAAATATCACCCCTCGCCGCTCAGGACTGCCATTAGGACTGTTTCACTGAACGCATGCTAAGAAGACTGTGGTCGGAGGTGTGGCCAATAGGGCCCTGAAAACGTCCATGCACCCTCTAATGGTGGCCAAGGGCCCCAGCAGGGTTGAGCTCCCATGCTTATGAGCCGTGGCCCCGCTGGAAACCAAGGTGGCTGTCCTCTGTTGGTCCAGAGGAGAAACTGTCCTGGAAATACTCTCTCCCCTGGTCCTTCCATAATCAGGGCATCCCTGAACTGCCACTTCTTTTATATATGGACGTCTACGTGTAGAAGTGTGTGTGTCTGTCTGTCCAGCCTGGAAGTGCGAGGTGGCCCAGAAGTGCAATCAGGTAGTGATAAGCTCAAGTTAACAAGTCAGAAGAAGAAAGAAGCACAAGGCTACAGCATGAAGCTCAAAGAAAGCGTCACCGTCACCAAAGTGAAACCGTTGAGGAAAGACAAACGAGAGAGAAACTCTCTTAGCCGCTGATAGACAAGGGGGAGCTCGCTCATCCAAGGGAAAAAAAAGTGTTTTTTTTGTTGTTGTATTTTCTGTTCCGTTTACCTGTCGGACTGCCTCCTGTTGATTAAGTCAAATTTTTAGTCTTTGTGTCGTTGTTGGGGTCTAGATCGTCTTCTGTCTACCTGTGTGCTGAGGACTGATTGTGGATTCATTGGCTTCCCTGCAAGAAAAAGAGCACTCCTGAACCATCCATCCATCTTCACCGTTACAGTGTCTACCGTTTTTTCATTCCCTTTCAGCGTGTAGATCTCTGGACTTACTATTGTCATCTTTCATTGCATTCGGTGTTGTTCCATAGACTTTGTTGTGTGGAGTTGTTTGTGTTTATATGTTTAATGTAATATCGCCATAGGGGTACAGGGGTGGTATTCTTGTTTTCATTTATGTTATTTAACTTTTTCAAGGCTGATGTCGACATTTGTCCAAATTCAGGGGTAGAGGACAATAACCAGCTGTAAACTGCAACGAAACTCGCCCTTACATTTTAGTTCGACTCTCTTTGCTAGAAGGACAGCTACATAGCTTTGTTGATTTGACCTTGATTCCCTACGCAAGCCCCCTTCTGTACTATCTCTACACCCACGACTGCTGTCCAGCCCACAACAACAACCTTATCGTCAAGATTGCTGATGACACCACAGTGGGTCAGACTCAACTCAAAGGGGAGACGAGGCAGCTTACAGAGAGGAGGTCCTGAAGTTGGCAGCCTGGTGTTCAAAGAACAATCTGGCTCTGATCACCAGGAAAACCAAGGAGATCATTGTCGACTTCAGGAGGCACAGCACTGACTTAGCTCCCCTCTACATCAACGGCGATTGTGTGGAGAAGGTCCAATACCTTCCTGTTTCTCCGCTGACATCTCCTGGACAGACAACATCACAGCAGTCATCAAGAAGGCTCAGCAGCGGTTACACTTCCTGAGGGTCCTCAGAAAGCACGACCTGGACTTCAACCTGCTACTGACTTTCTACCGCTCGTCCATCAAGAGCCTGCTGATGTACTGTATCACAGTATGGTAGGGCAGCTGCACCATGGCAGACAGGGAGAGGCTTCAGCGAGTAGTAAAGGCAGCACAGAAGATCATCGGCTGCCCTCTCCCCTCCTTGATGGACAATTACACCTCCCGCTGCCTCAGCAGAGCAAAAAACATCATCAAGGACAGCTCCCACCCAGGCTCTGATCTGTTTGACCTGCTGCCCTCAGGGAGGCGCTACACGTGCATCACAACAAGGACAAGCAGACTCAAGAACAGTTTTTTCCCAAAAGCCATACCCATTCTAAACTCACACATGCACTGGCTACACAGTCTAACACCCCAACCCCTGGACTTCCTTCTGTCCATCAACTGTGCAATATCTAATCTAAATGGTACTGAATAATAACTGTGTAATATCTGTATACTGTACAATATCATTACTCTCAGGGTCCAACATCCACTACTCACTGCACATGATCATCATTATTGTGCGATATTTAAATTATGTGCAATAACCCAATAGTGCAATAGTTATTTATTCTTTCCAGTATTTAAATAATGTGCAATAACTCGATTTAGTTATTATTCTTTCCATTTGTATATAGCGTTGCAGAACTTTTTTTCCAACTTTTTGCATCATTTGTTTATTTGTTTATTTACTTGTTGTGTTCTACATATATGTCTGCACTGAAGGAGCTGCTTTTAATCTCATTGTGCATTGTGACAGATGTAAGGTCTCCGTGACCCCTTGAACCCTCAGACTAGACGTCAGACACCAGATAAAAGTCCAAATAATAGTTTATTATTAATAATAATAATAATAATAAATGTGCACAAAGCACCCTCCACTCCACAATACTCAAATAATAATAATAATTCCAATCAACAATAACCAATCCTCCACTCCCAGACGCGTTGCCACCCTTCCACCCAGCTCAGCTCAACGTCTGGGATTTCCCATCGTCCTTTTATTTTCCCTGACCCGGAAGTGTTTCCTATCTTACAGTCCATGTGATTTCTTATCACTTCCGGGTCAGATAAAAAGTCCTTCTTTTCAACCCGGAAACACGACGTTCCCTCTGGTCATATGATTATGACGTGCTTCCGGGTTATAGGGCACGTATAAGTCCTTGAGCCTCCCTGCAGCGTCCTCTGGTGGGCCCCACGGTGTCCAGCAGGGTTGGGAATAAAAACTCCATTGTCTATAATTCCCTGCTGGTCTTCGGGGCACTTCCATGCTACAGGGAGGGCTCCATCTAGCGGCCTGGGGGTATTGGCCGGGGTAAATGGCCGGCCATCCCTCACAGCATATGTATAGTGACAATAAAAGGCATTCTATTCTATTCTAGTATCGAAGAGCAAACAACCTCTACAATGGCATCGACATCTGGCGAGAGACCAAAGCGAATGTGCAAAGCAGAATACTCCACGGACGTTTCACATAATTTCGTTGAATAGGACTCTGACTTGTCAGACTCCAAGTCTAATGCAAGTGGTCTGGAGATGGATATCGAAAACAAAAGTGAGGTAACTAGCATCGTCTGATCGGTCCCCGGCTGATGGTGGTGCTGAGCACTTTTGTGTAGCTGATGTGCCTACGGCAGCGTTCACCTGGGAGGAACACCACTTATGATGACAAGAGGTACAAGCCAGATTGCGTCACACTGCCACCATCTCCACCCACCTGCTGTGCGAAGACAGCCAGGCAGCCAGCCCACCGTGCATTCCTGCTGACCATTGAGGCGCTACTGCCGCCAGAGATGCCACACATGTGCCAACAGCAGCCACAGCACGTAGCAACAGATGTTTTATGTTGATTTATGTGTGAAACAATTGCTTTGTGTGCTTTTCAGAAAACTTAGTTCTTTGGAAAAAATATTCATCCCTCAATGAGTTAATTTCATTATATTCTTAATTGTTGTTAGTTCCCAGTGTGCTGTATTTTGTTTCTGTTTTTGAGTGTGTGTGGGTCGGGCCATGGCTAGGGGCGTCCCTGGGATCTCCCCTACAAAAATAAAGAAATCACCGTCATATTGACGGTGTGAATCTTAGCGGCACTGGACCGCTACACAACGGTCAATGAAAACCAAAATTACCAGCCCATTGAGGGGTGGATTCAACATCACATTGAAAATCAAAGTCAAAACTTCAAATCCCTGGCGGATCCATCTTGCTTGAGTTTCAGTCAATGTGACTAATGTGACTCAGTAGTGCGTGTGTGGCCCCCATGTGCCTGTGTTGACTCCTGACAATGTCTGGGCCTGCTCCTGATGAGATGGCAGATGGTGTCCTGGGGGATCTCCTCCTAGATCTGGATCAGGTCATCAGTGAGGTCCTCAACAATCTGTAGTGCTACCTGCACCAATACTTAATGTCTTAGAGGTACCCAGTTAGATATAGGTCTGGAGAACATGAGGGCCAGTCAATGACATCAATGCCTTTGTCATCCAGAAACTGAGGCCGGGCATTGTTCTGCACCAGGAGGAACCTAGGGACCACTGTACCACCATAAGGTCTGACAATGACTCTGAGGATTTCATCCTGGTACCTAACAGCAGTCAGGGTACCATTGCCTAGCACATGGAAGTCTGTGTGACCCTGCAAGGATTTGCCTCCTCAGACCATAACCACCAAACCGGTCATACTGGATGATGTTGCAGCGTGCATAACTTTCACCAAGGTGTCTCCAGACTCTTTCACATTTATCATGTGTGCTCACTGTGAACCTGATCTCATCTGTGAAGAGAACGGGGCGCCAAAGGCGGAGCTGCCAATTATGGTATTCTCTGATGAGTGCCAGTTGAGCTTCACAGTTATGGGTTGTAAGCACAGGTCTCACTAGAGGATGTTGGGCCCTCATGCCACCCTCATGGAATTTGTTTTTGACACTCAGAAATGTGCACACCAGTAGCCAGCTAGAGGTTATTTTGTAGGGCTCTGGCATTTCGCCTGTTCCTCCTCGCAAGAATGAGATACCAGTCCTACTGCTGGGTTAATGCCCTTCTACAGCCCTGCCCAGCTTTCCTCGTGTAACGGCCCGTCTCCTGGTATCTCCTCCATGCTCTTGAGACTGTGCTGGGAGACACAGCAAACCTTCTTGCAACTACACCTATGGATGTGCCATCCTGGAGGAGCTGGACTACCTATGCAACCTCAATGAGCTGCAGGTATTGCCTCATGCTCCCAGTAGTGACAAGGACACTAGTGAAATGCAAAACTAGAGAAGAATCATTCAGAAAGAATACGGAGAGAGTGGTCATCACCTGGAAAACCATTCCCTTTACTGGGGGGTTGCCTTGCTGTTGCCTCTCCAGTGCATCTGTTGTCACTTTCATTTGCATCAAAGCAGCTGAAGTTTATCCACAATCACTTATGCTTCCTAATTGGACAGATTGATAAACCTGAAGCTTCATTGGCTTGCTGTTAGACTGTGATGATTAAGTGTTACCTTTATTTTTTTGAGTAGTAAATATTGAATACTAGGTTTACATGTTTAATGTGTCTCCAGTCTTTGTTTTATGGCATTTTTGTCATCTGTTCTGATGAAGCACGCAAATAAGGATTTTATTGTGCTGAGCACGCATAACAAATGACTTTGCAGAATTAGATGCTATCGCCGCTGTACCTGAAGACCTAACCAGGTCTGGATTTCAAGCAAAATTAAAGTCTCCAGGCATTATAATTTTATGAGTGTTCACATTACAGTGGAACTTCGGTTCACGACCATAATTTGTTCCAAACCTCTGGTCGTAAACCGAATTGGTCGTGAACCGAAGCAATTTCCCCCATAGGATTGTATGTAAATACAATTAATCCATTCCAGACCATACAAACTGTTTGTAAATATATTTTTAAAAATATTACACCATAGAATGCACAGTGTAATAGTAAACTAATGTAAAAACATTGAATAACACTGACAAACACCCATGCTCCCTGCTCAGCTGCACGTACAGGCTCGCTCTCAGCTGCACACGCTCTCTCTCTCTCTCTCTAGCACACGAGCCTGCCTGCTCTCTCTCTCTCATCAGCACATGAGCCTGCCTGCTCTTTCTCTCTCTCTCATCAGCACAAGAGCCTGCCTGCTCTCTCTCTCTCTCTCATCAGCACACGAGCCTGCCTGCTCTCTCTCTCTCTCTCATCAGCAAACAAGCCTGCCTACTCTCTCTCTCTCTCTCTCTCTCTCTCTCTCTCTCTCTCTCTCTCTCTCTCTCTCTCTCATCAGCACACAAGCCTGCCTGCTCTTTCTCTCTCTCTCTCATCAGCACACGAGCCTGCCTGCTCTCTCTCTCTCTCTCCCTCTCTCTCTCTCTCTCTCTCTCTCTCTCATCAGCACACGAGCCTGCCTGCTCTCTCTCTCATCAGCACACGAGCCTGCCTGCTCTTTCTCTCTCTCTCATCAGCACACGAGCCTGCCTGCTCTCTCTCTCTCTCTCTCATCAGCAAACAAGCCTGCCTACTCTCTCTCTCTCTCTCTCTCTCTCTCTCTCTGTCTCTCTCTCTCTCATCAGCACACAAGCCTGCCTGCTCTTTCTCTCTCTCTCTCATCAGCACACGAGCCTGCCTGCTCTCTCTCTCTCTCTCTCATCAGCAAACAAGCCTGCCTATTCTCTCTCTCTCTCTCTCTCTCTCTCTCTCTCTCTCTCTCTCTCTCATCAGCACACAAGCCTGCCTGCTCTTTCTCTCTCTCTCTCATCAGCACACGAGCCTGCCTGCTCTCTCTCTCTCTCTCTCTCTCATCAGCACATGAGCCTGCCTGCTCTCTCTCTCTCTCATCAGCACACGCACGAGCCTGCCTGCTCTCTCTCTCATCAGCACACGAGCCTGCCTGCTCTTTCTCTCTCTCTCATCAGCACACGAGCCTGCCTGCTCTCTCTCTCTCTCTCTCTGTCTCTCTCTCTCTCATCAGCACACGAGCCTGCCTGCTCTCTCTCTCTCTCATCAGCACACGCACGAGCCTGCCTGCTCTCTCTCTCTCTCTCTCTCTCTCTCATCAGCACACAAGCCTGCCTGCTCTTTCTCTCTCTCTCTCATCAGCACACGAGCCTGCCTGCTCTCTCTCTCTCTCTCTCTCTCTCTCTCTCTTTCTCTCTCATCAGCACACGAGCCTGCCTGCTCTCTCTCTCTCATCAGCACACGAGCCTGCCTGCTCTCTCTCTCTCTCTCTCTCTCTCTCTCTCTCTCTCTCTCATCAGCACATGAGCCTGCCTGCTCTCTCTCTCTCTCTCTCTCTCTCTCTCTCTCTCTCTCTCTCATCAGCACATGAGCCTGCCTGCTCTCTCTCTCTCTCTCTCTCTCTCATCAGCACATGTACGAGCCTGCCTGCTCTCTCTCTCTCTCTTTCATCAGCACACAAGCCTGCCTGCTCTCTCTCATCAGCACACAAGCCTGCCTGCTCTTTCTCTCTCTCTCTCATCAGCACACGAGCCTGCCTGCTCTCTCTCTCTCTCTCTCTCATCAGCACATGAGCCTGCCTGCTCTTTCTCTCTCTCTCTCATCAGCACACGAGCCTGCCTGCTCTTTCTCTCTCTCTCTCATCAGCACACGAGCCTGCCTGCTCTCTCTCTCTCTCTCTCTCATCAGCACATGAGCCTGCCTGCTCTCTCTCTCTCTCATCAGCACACGCACGAGCCTGCCTGCTCTCTCTCTCATCAGCACACGAGCCTGCCTGCTCTTTCTCTCTCTCTCATCAGCACACGAGCCTGCCTGCTCTTTCTCTCTCTCTCATCAGCACACGAGCCTGCCTGCTCTCTCTCTCTCTCTCATCAGCAAACAAGCCTGCCTGCTCTTTCTCTCTCTCTCATCAGCACACGAGCCTGCCTGCTCTCTCTCTCTCTCTCATCAGCAAACAAGCCTGCCTGCTCTCTCTCTCTCTCTCTCTCTCTGTCTCTCTCTCTCTCATCAGCACACGAGCCTGCCTGCTCTCTCTCTCTCTCATCAGCACACGCACGAGCCTGCCTGCTCTCTCTATCTCTCTCTCTCTCTCTCTCTCTCTCTCTCTCTCTCTCTCATCAGCACACGAGCCTGCCTGCTCTCTCTCTCTCTCTCCCTCTCTCTCTCTCTCTCTCTCTCTCTCTAATCAGCACACGAGCCTGCCTGCTCTCTCTCTCTCATCAGCACACGAGCCTGCCTGCTCTCTCTCTCTCTCTCTCATCAGCACACGAGCCTGCCTGCTCTCTCTCTCTCTCTCTCTCTCTCATCAGCACATGCACGAGCCTGCCTGCTCTCTCTCTCTCTCTCTTACATTGCAGCAGTTCAGCAGTTCACGTCTGACCGAGAACAATGCAACACGTGCGGAAATCATCAGTGCGCACAAACCGAAAGGGAAACTGGCTTGTTCATATACCGAGTGTGTAGTTGTGAACCGAGGCAAAAGTTTGGCGAACTTTTTGGTCGTAAACCGAGTTGTACGTGTACCGAGGCGTTCGTGAACCGAGGTTCCACTGTAGTATTAGACGCAAATACATTTTAGAATGAAATCTCTGTCATCAACGTTAGGAGCATACAAATTCATCAGAATCATTTTAGTATTAAATACATTTCCCATCCCAATGACACATTGCCCTTCAGGATCACATATTATGTCAGACACTACAAATGGGATAATTCTGTGTATTAAGATTCCCACGTCCCTAGTTTTCTTTGTATAGCCGGAATGAAAAATGTGTTAAATCCCATCGCGTTGCAACCAAAACTGGTCCTTACTTATTATGTGAGTCCCCTGTAAAAATAGTATATTGGCACTTAAACTTGTTAAGTGAGTGAATTCTTTCATTCTTTCTCTTTAATTCATGATTGAGACCTTTGACATTCCAGCTCACAAAGTTCTGTTTGGCCATAAAAACTTTGCTTCTGAACTTTTTTTGCAGTCTTAAGTTAAGGTGGCACATTTTTACATATGATAGCTTGGACCTAGATTTCAAATTTCTGTCAGGTATTATGGCTGTGAAGCCTATTTTGTGCTGGCATTAATGGTTATTGGGGTAGAAAGGATAAATAAGAAATAGCAAAGGTCTCTCTCCTGCAATAAACCTTGCATTTTGGCTCCTCCATAACAAATGACTTGACAGTTTAATGAACATCATTAAAAAATAAAATAAATCATGCTTCTCAACTTGGCACTCTAAAAATGAAAATAAATCTATTGATTTATAGATTCTGTAGCACTGATGGATGAGCCAAATAAAGAGAGTTGCACAAATTCCTGACCCGTTAGACACAGGATTACTGATCTGGCCACTTCATTGTTACTCAATAATTTAACGACACTCCTCTCCTTTAAAGAAGGGCACCCAGGAAATCTTTTCAATGTGCCAGGAAGTGCTGGCAAGTTGCAGCTAACTGTAAGTTGATCGTCTTTTTTTGAAAGTGCAGACACTTGTGGTCACAAAACACAAGAATGCCAAAACCGCAGGTGATGAACATCTTACAGAAGTTGGTTTGGGAAAAGAGGGAACAGAAAGATAACATCAATATCAAAGTGTCAGGATCTATTTTATTTTGGTTTGTTTTCAGACTCAGTGCAGGTTTAATTAATAATTTTTACTGTTTTATAGTTCTGTTCTCCACCTTAAGAGACTATACAACTGGCACATAATACTCATTCAGGTGACACAATCGGCAGGAACTGTTTTCAGGAATTAGGAACTTTTTAGAAACCTAAGGACCTCTGTAGCATTCCCAACGCAGGAACCATTTCTAGTACCTTTCTAGCTCTTACTGTACAGTGTGTACTTTTCGTTCAATCAGGAACAATCATGGGTGGGGCTTGGGAGAGGCATTATGCTGATTGGTTGATCACAAACACTAGCACTATTTTACAAATGTGGTAGTAGTCATTGGTGAAGATGAAGTGCCGCACTTCACAACACATCACTCTTCATAGCCACCTTCCTGGTGCTCCACGTCAAAGCAATAATGTCCCCTGTAAAGTGTTCCCCCCATGAATTCCCAAACTCCCATTCGCACTGCACGCTGCACCACATCCCTCTTCATAGCTGCCTCCTAGGTGTGCTGCGATGTGCACCGCTTTAAAGCAATAAGTAAGAAAGGAGTCCCTGTTCATCGCTTCACATAAAACCGCTCTCCTTTGTGCAGTCTAAACATCCATCCATCTATTATCCAACCCTCCATATTCTAACTACAGGGTCACAGGGGTCTACTGGAGCCAATCCCAGTCAACACAGGGCACAAGGCAGGAAACAAACCCTGGGTAGGGTGCCAGCCCACTGCAGGGCACGCACACACACACACCAAGCACGCACTAGGGACAATTTAGAATCGCCAATCCACTTAACCTGCATGTCTTTGGACTGTGGGAGGAAACCCACGCAGACACGAGGAGAACAAGCAAACTCCACGCAGGGAGGACCTGGGAAGCGAACTCAGGTCTCCTAGCTTCGAAGCAGCAGTGCTACCCACTGCGCCACTGTGCCGCCCCAGTCTAAAACCTTCTAAAAGAAATTCGGATTTCAATTTTCACAAATTTGGTTTGGTTTGACTTCTTTCTTTAGCCTTGACTGGGTGAGGTTGAAGCCCTACGGACTTGGGACTCCTACGTCTTTCAGCTCCTTCTGGAAGACCCCAATGGGACACAACAGGGCTGTCCGTCAGGACTACAATACCCGACATGCCTTGTGAGCACCCATGCAGGGATCCCAGCCTGGGTTGGCTGCCATCTGGTGTCCTGGGGGAGACAAAGCCCTGTGTAAGCTGTTTCCTCCTGTCCATCCAGGTCAAAGGGCATCACGGCCAGGCCAGGCTCCCTGGTGTACCTCACCCTATCTATTTTGAATGATAAGAACATCTAAAAGAATTCAGCAGAACACATGCTTGATAAATCTTTATAATTATAATTGGCAGGTTTAAAATGACAGTATGTCTGTGATGTCCAAAAGCGAATGAGGGTGTGTGAGGTGACAGGTGTGGAGTGATTCAGGACATTATACCAGGGAATGACCAACTGTTCTGTGCCATTCTGGCCCGGGGTCAATTCTGTTTGATATCTCCAGTCCTTCAGGATGACCTCCCACAGGTGGGCTGACTTGCACAGGGGCACCCACTTTGTCAGCAGCAGGGGCAACACTTGTAGCCTTCTAGTTATTCACAGCACCTTTCATTGGTCTAATATTTCAAAGCACTGCCACTAGAGGCCACCATTTCACCTGTTTATTTTAGTTAGGTGACTCAGGGGTTTCAGACGCTCCTCCGTTACACTTCTCTCTTCTAGAGATATTTTGGGTATAAAAACTGAGTAATGCAGAAAGTAAAAAAGGGAAACAATAATCTCAACTCAAAAACAAGATGACTTTTGATTTTTACAGAATTTATTGGTTATTAAAATATATGAAATAATTGTACTGTAGATTTGTTACTCCTTTTTCTTTTACTTTTATATTTTTTTAAATCTACTCATACATTTTCTCAGATAAAAACCTGCTGTTTTTTAGGCGGTGTGTGTGTGTGGGGGGGGGGGGGGGGGGTTAATACTTTGGGAGATTAAGCCTGTGCCAGTAGCACAAAGGGCAAAGAAGGAGCCAGCCTCGAATGGGATAATAATAATAATAATAATTCATTACATTTATATAGCGTTTTTCTCAGTACTCAAAGCACTATCCACACAGGGAGGAACCGGGAAGCGAACCCACAATCTTCCACAGTCTCCTTACTGCAAAGCAGTAGCACTACCACTGCGCCACCTGTGAGGACACCCAGGTCACAGCCAATCATTTCACCAGAGGTAGTCGTGAGGCTTGAAACTGGGACATTGGATCTGTGAGGCACTGAATAAATCAGTCCAGTCCATAGTACAAGCAATCACTCTAGTGAACCACAGAAAAATGTAAAATCCATTAATCTTAAACACTGCAAGGCAATAAAAATCAGCCCAATCCACAATACATACAATACAGTGCATCATGACATTGGATCACATTGGATCACACTGGATCACATTGGATCATGGTTCCGGGGACGTGACATTAAATCATTAAGGCAGCTATTTTTAAATTAGTGGCCATGCAAGGTAGATGAGAACAGGCCATTCAGGTCAACAAAGCTCA
Source organism: Erpetoichthys calabaricus (assembly GCF_900747795.2). NCBI lineage: Eukaryota > Metazoa > Chordata > Cladistia > Polypteriformes > Polypteridae > Erpetoichthys > Erpetoichthys calabaricus. The sequence continues at coordinate 14,551,068 of NC_041394.2, read as the reverse complement.
CCAGTCCTATCCACTTAATTCTTCCAAAATAACATTAAGATAGATAGATAGATAGATAGATAGATAGATAGATAGATAGATAGATAGATAGATAGATAGATAGATAGATAGATAGATAGATCCATCATCTGCTATCATATGCTAACCACTTTCAGTCCATTTATCACTTTTTAGAAAAAGTATTTTGAAAGCTGACTTTTTACTTCCCTCAGCATACAACTTTCACATGTATAATTAAATATATCTACTGGTACAAATATTTCTGTTCTTAAAGTGATAAATACATGTTCATGCTGAGTGGCATGGTGGCACAGTGGTTAGTGTTATGACCTCACAGACTTCGTATCCTGGGTTTCAATTCAATGCCCAATTTCTGTCTATGTGGAGACTTCAAGTTCTGCTTGTGTATTGGCAGGTACTTTTTCCCTCTGGCTTTTCCATTTATCTTCTAACCTGCCATAGGTTACTAGGCGACTCTAAACTGACCCCATGTATGTGTGTGTGTGCGAGTGGATTATACAGACTTGCACTTAGCTTAGGTGTTGCGCTTGATGCCACAGAGATTGGCACCAATCCCTTCTGACCATGAAGTGGATTAAACAAGTTTGAGTTTGTTACAATGTGTTACTTGTTTTCTTGGCTGGCACTCAGTTTAAGCGTTGTTCTTAATGCCACCGGGGTAGGCCCCACAAGAGCATGACACTAAACTGGAATAAGCTGTTTTATGTTTACTATGTTATGCAACCTATTATATAAACTGGTGCTTAGTATAAATCTTTATTACAAATTACTACAAATGTTTTAATGTGCCATCTGTCAAAATGATAAAAAAATTGTAGATGTCTCTGTTATATGCCATTTGGTATGGGGTTCATGGGGTTTGATATGGGGTTAGTTTGTAATGTCCCATCTGTTGGAATGACAAATAAAATGTATCTTATTGCTAAAAATATGATGCGCCATCTATTGAAATGCCAGAGACATAGCAACCCAATGGACAACCAGGCAGACACTCAGACAGTTATCATTATAGTAAGGTGGACTGGTGCTTAGCCTAGGTCTTGGGTATGATACCAGAGAGGTGGGCTCCAATCACTTGTGATTCTAAAGTGGATTTAACAAGTTTGAGTTTGAGGAATACAGGCTGGCACTCACTCTAAGTATTGATGCTGATGCCACAGGGGCAGACGCCACATAAACATGATCTTAAACTGGAATAAGACGGTTTAGGTTTGCTATGTTATATAACGTATTATACAGACCTGAGCTTAGTTTAGGTCTTTTGCTTGATGCCACAGAGGTGGGCTCCACTCCCTTGTGACCCTGAAATGGATTAAACAAGTTTGGGTGTTTTATTCTCTGTTACCTTTTATACAGATTAGCACTTAGCCTAGGTCGTGGGCTTCATGCCACAGAGGTGGGCTCCACTTCAGTGTGACCCTAAGTGGGTTCAAGCTAGTTTGGGTTTACTATGTTATGTTACTCATTATAAGGATTGGCATCTATATCAGGATTTATTCCTGTTTAATGCACAATGTAGCCCAGGATGGGCTTCAACCCATGTTGGAAATAAATTGGATTTGAAGATTTCAGACAATGGAAGGATTCCACGGGGCATATCATTATGCTGATTATACGACCACGTGAGCCAAAGCGGGGGCTCATCTTCCACAGAAACAAAAGTAAACAATTATGTAATGCATTTGTAACTTGAAATTTGCTTTAGATGAAAATGTCAGCTGCATTAACCCTGGCGGTCACCCAAGTCATTAATGCTCCATCATTATGTCTTCACATCATGGTACAAAAATGTCACGTTGAAGAAGAAATATGTTGCACTACACGCCACTTGGATTGGGGCCCTGCTGCTTGAGGGTACATGAGAGGCAGATTACCAAGACAGTGTGGCCTATGCATTGACGACGGGCTTAGAAAATGGATGAGTGGATGTAAAATATAAAAGAAGAACGACATCCCCAAAACAAATTTCACATCACCTTGAAAACTGGCTTGACATCATCAGACAAATATTAAAAAAAAATAAAGAAATGGAGAAGCTGTTAGCATTAAAATATGCAAAATGTAACAATACGCAATGTCTGTTAATCTTCTAAGCACTTTTAACCGTTAAAACGTATCCCCGTGTCAACAACAACAACAACATTTATTTCTATAGCACATTTTCATACAAAAAAGTAGCTCAAAGTGCTTTACATAATGAAGAAAAGAAAAATAAAAGACAAAGTAAGAAATTAGAGTAAGACAACATTAGTTAACATAGAATAAGAGTAAGGTCCGATGGCCAGGGTGGACAGAAAAAACAAAAAAAAAACTTCAGACAGCTGGAGAAAAAAATAAAATCTGCAGGGGTACCAGGCCACGGGACCACCCAGTCCCCTCTGGGCATTCTACCTAACATAAATAAAATAGTCCTCTTTGTAGTTAGGGTTCTCACGGAGTCACTTGATAATGATGGTCATGCAGACTTCTGGTTTTTAATCCATCAATGCTGGAATAGGGCGGCACGGTGGTGCAGTGGGTAGCGCTGCTGCCTCGCAGTTGGGAGACCTGGGGACCTGGGTTCGCTTCCCGGGTCCTCCCTGCGTGGAGTTTGCATGTTCTCCCCGTGTCTGCGTGGGTTTCCTCCGGGCGCTCCGGTTTCCTCCCACAGTCCAAAGACGTGCAGGTTCGGCGGATTGGCGATTCTAAATTGGCCCTAGTGTGTGCTTGGTGTGTGGGTGTGTTTGTGTGTGTCCTGCGGTGGGTTGGCACCCTGCCCGGGATTGGTTCCTGTGTTGGCTGGGATTGGCTCCAGCAGACCCCCGTGACCCTGTGTTCGGATTCAGCGGGTTGGAAAATGGATGGATGGATGTTGGAACACCACGGTTCTTTGAGTAGATGGTGGTGGCTGTGCCACCACCACAAAGAAACCGGAAAAAAACATCGGGTGCAACCTCATACACAGTGCATCCGGAAAGTATTCACAGCGCATCACTTTCTCCACATTTTGTTATGTTACAGCCTTATTCCAAAATGGATTAAATTCATTTTTTTCCTCAGAATTCTACACACAACACCCCATAATGACAACGTGAAAAAAGTTTAGTTGAGGTTTTTGCAAATTTAATAAAAATAAAAAAACAGAGAAATCCCATGTACATAAGTATTCACAGGCTTTGCCATGAAGCTCAAAATTGAGCTCAGGTGCACCCTGTTTCCCCTGATCATCCTTGAGATGTTTCTGCAGCTTCATTGGAGTCCACCTGTGGTAAATTCAGTTGACTGGACCTGATTTGGAAAGGCACACACCTGTCTATATAAGGTCCCACAGTTGACAGTTCATTTCAGAGCACAAACCAAGCATGAAGTCAAAGGAATTGTTTGTAGACCTCTGAGACAGGATTGTGTCGAGGCACAAATCTGGGGAAGGTTACAGAAACATTTCTGCTGCTTTGAAGGTCCCAATGAGCACAGTGGCCTCCATCATCCGTAAGTGGAAGAAGTTCGAAACCACCAGGACTCTTCCTAGAGCTGGCCGGCCATCTAAACTGAGCGATCGGGGGAGAAGGGCCTTAGTCAGGGAGGTGACCAAGAACCCGATGGTCACTCTGTTAGAGCTCCAGATGTCCTCTGTGGAGAAAGGAGAACCTTCCAGAAGGACAACCATCTCTGCAGCAATCCACCAATCAGGCCTGTATGGTAGAGTGGCCAGACAGAAGCCACTCCTTAGTAAAAGGCACATGGCAGCCCACCTGGAGTTTGCCAAAAGGCACCTGAAGGACTCTCAGACCATGAAAAAGAAAATTCTCTGGTCTGATGAGACAAAGATTGAACTCTTTGGTGTTAATGCCAGGCGTCACGTTTGGAGGAAACCAGGCACCGCTCATCACCAGGCCAATACCATCCCTACAGTGAAGCATGGTGGTGGCAACATCATGCTGTGGAGATGTTTTTCAGTGGCAGGGACTGGGAGACTAGTCAGGATAAAGGGAAAGATGACTGCAGCAATGTACAGAGACATCCTGGATGAAAACCTTCTCCAGAGCACTCTTGACCTCAGACTGGGGTGACGGTTCATCTTTCAGCAGGACAACGACTGTAAGCACACAGCCAAGATATCAAAGGAGGGGCTTCAGGACAACTCTGTGAATGTCCTTGAGTGGCCCAGACAGAGCCCAGACTTGAATCCGATTGAACATCTCTGGAGAGATCTTAAAATGGCTGTGCACCGACGCTTCCCATCCAACCTGATGGAGCTTGAGAGGTGCTGCGAAGAGGAATGGGCGACACTGGCCAAGGATAGGTGTGCCAAGCTTGTGGCATCATATTCAACAAGACTTGAGGCTGGAATTGCTGCCAAAGGTGCATCAACAAAGTATTGAGCAAAGGCTGTGAATACTTATGGACATGGGATTTCTCAGTTTTATTATTTTTAATAAATTTGCAAAAACCTCAAGTAAACTTTTTTCACGTTGTCATTATGGGGTGTTGTGTGTAGAATTCTGAGGAAAAAAATGAATTTAATCCATTTTGGAATAAGGCTGTAAGATAACAAAATGTAGGGGCGGCACGGTGGCGCAGTGGTAGCGCTGCTGCCTCGCAGTTAGGAGACCCGGGTTCGCTTTCAGGGTCCACCCTGCATGGAGTTTGCATGTTCTCCCCGTGTCTGCGTGGGTTTCCTCCGGGTGCTCCGGTTTCCTCCCACAGTCCAAAGACGTGCAGGTTAGGTGGATTGGCGATTCTAAATTGGCCCTAGTGTGTGCTTGGTGTGTGGGTGTGTTTGTGTGTGTATTGCGGTGGGTTGGCACCCTGCCCTGGATTGGTTCCCTGCCTTTTGCCCTGTGTTGGCTGGGATTGGCTCCAGCAGACCCCCATGACCCTGTGTTCGGATTCAGCGGGTTGGAAAATGGATGGATGGATGGATAACAAAATGTGGAAAAAGTGAGGCGCTGTGAATACTTTCTGGATGCACTCTATCTATCTATCTATCTATCTATCTATCTATCTATCTATCTATCTATCTATCTATCTATCTATCTTGTTTGGGGTCCTTTTATGTTAATCAGGTTTGAAGTGTTTTTATTTTCCTGTCAGTTTAAACACATCTGTGTGTTTATGTGCATTTGTTATGTAATTAGCAGTTTTGTGAAAGAAGGTCAAAACATTTCTGTACTATACTTGAGTATGTTTTGAGAATATTTCTGCTTTTCTTGCCTTGTAAACTTCTCTGTCCACTTTCACTTCTGCCTCACAAATGACTGTTTTAACTTCGGTACGCACATTCGTTACTACACTATTAAACTAGTGGGCTACACAAATACACACAATGCTTTACTCAGGTAATTGATCTAAAATACAAGCTTGCCCTGATTTACGAACAAGCACTTTAGGAGAATCTGGGTATTCAGAGACTCTGTGGTGACTTTTAAATTTGCACTGCTAGCACTCACGTCAGTCATCTACACGGCCATTCCAAGTACACCTGACCAATGCAATACAGTATGCTCTGAACACCCACCAGAATGACTAAAAAGAAAGAAAATTAAAAAGAAAGAAAACTTCAGAAAACTACAGTCCCAGTCCCAGTAAGGCGCTATACAGGCACATGCACACACACAAATACACAGCCACCCAAACACACACACACACAAACATGCACATACAAACAAATACTCACAAACACACATACGTGAACACACACACAAACACACGCACTTAAACACATGCTCACAAACACACACACACAAACACATGCACACACACCTAAACACACACACACACACGCACGCATGCACACCCACACACACACCTAAACACATGCTCACATACATACACACACACACACACTCAAACACACGCTCACACACACACACACCCACAGTCAAAATGTGTCACAAGAGAGAAGGAAGCCAAAGCAGAAGGAGGACGATAAAGCAGAACTCCGCCGGCTGAGGACCACATCATCAGTAAGACCCGGCAGGTACGATCAAACCACTGGAGTGGATGTTGTTTTATTATATATGGCTTGGATGTAATTAAATTTTTCCTAGATTTTATATGCTTGTTTCCTGCTTACTCAAAAGAGGAAAGTGATGTAATAAAAGAATGTATACGCAAGTGTTACTGTATCAACTTGGACTGGGATCAATTTCTATTCTGTGTAAAACAGCACAGATGGCGCGGTGGTTAACACCAGTGAGAAACTCCTCACGTGACACACACTTCAGTTTTTTACAGACATGTCAAATGAAGAAACTAAAAGAAAAAAAAGAAACTAAAAACGGAGAGAACTGTCACACCCCGATGTGCACATTTTTCATACCCATCTGGCACTGATGGTTTCATCCCGAGCATCTCTGAGCACTTGACTTTGTGAGCTGATGAATTCCACAGACGTCCTGCACGGCAAATAGTCAGCAGCACATCAGCAGGCAGCTCAAACCCCATCTGTCTGATGAATTAATTCTTAACATTTTGTAAATTCAGAATTGATATGCAGCTTAAAGTAGAGGAGCGCAAAGTAAAGGAAAGAAAAGGAAAGGAACGTCAATTCTAAATGCAAGATGGCAGGCACTGTCCTTCAAGAAGCACTCTCTGAGAAGAATCTAAACACAGTATTCTCATCGACTAACCAATGTGCAGAATCGATGAAAAGACTATCACACACATACGAGTAGGAGTCAACTAAAGGGCTTGAATAATGGCAATAATGGTTGCGCTAACGGTCTTTCTCAATCCCCTGAAGACCACTCTTGGGAAATCACACAGGGTTCCGGCACTGGAGCCAGGAAGCACCTCTTTACACAGAGAGTTGTGGGAAATGGGAATGAACTACCAAGACATGGAGGTGAAGCCGAAATGTAGACCACCTTTAAGGATCTGGATGAGATTTTGGGACAGCTTAGAGAGGAGAGGGGGTTTAGGAGCAGTTGCTGATACAGCATATTGCTACACCCACCAAATGACAAACCACCTCAGGATCCCAGATTAGGACCCGAGTGCAGCCATGGCACACCTCAGCACCACACTGGAAAACTGTGAGGTTTTTATGGTAGCTGGAGTGCCAATCCTGACACCACCACTCCCCAAGTTTTCCCTGTAGGTTGGATCACCTTCTGGCAGGTCTGGATGGAGATTAACATCACATCCAAGATGGAACAATTGCAGGTCAAGGGCCCAATGGAGCAGAGTCACCTCTGGGGTTTATGGACTTGACAGCTCAAGTACAGTCATATGAAAAAGTTTGGGAACCCCTCTCAGCCAGCATAATAATTGACTCTCCTTTCAATAATAAAGATAACAGTGGTATGTCTTTCATTTCCTACGAACATCTGAGTACTGCTGTGTTTTCCGAACAAAGACTTTTACTGAAGCAGTATTTAGTTGTATGAAATTAAATCAAATGTGAAAAACTGGCTGTGCACAAATGTGGGTCCCCTTGTCATTGTGCTGATTTGAATGCCTGTCACTGCTCAATGCTGATTACTTATAACACCAAATTGGTTGGATGAGCTCATTAAGCCTTGAACTTCATAGACAGGTGTGTCCCATCATGAGATATAAAAGTATTTAAGGTGGTCAATTACAAGTTGGGCTTCACTTTGACTGTCCTCTGAAGAGGGGCAGCATGGGATCCTCAAAGCAACTCTCCAAAGATCAAAAAAATAGATTGTTGAGTCTCATGGTTTAGGAGAAGGCTACAAAAAGCCATCTCAGAGGTTTAAACTGTCAGTTTCAACTGTAAGGAATGGAATCAGGAAATGGAAGGCCACAGGCACAGTTGCTGTTAAACCCAGCAGGTCTGGCAGGCCAAGAAAAATACAGGAGCGGCATATGAGCAGGATTGTGAGAATGGTGACAGACAACCCATAGATCACCTCCAAAGACCTGCAAGAACATCTTGCTGCAGATGGTGTATCAGTACATCATTCTACAATTCAGCACAATTTGCACAAAGAACATCTGTATGGCAGGGTGGTGAGAAAGAAGCCCTTTCTGCACTCACGTCACAAACAGAGTCGCTTTTTGTATGCCAATGCTCATTTAGACAAGCCAGATTCATTTTGGAACAAAGTGCTTTGGACTGATGCAACAAAAATTGAGTTATTTGGTCAGAACAAAAAGCGCTTTGCATGGCAGAAGAAGAACACCGCATCCCAAGAAAAACACCTGCTACCTACCTACCTGTCAAATTTGGTGGAGGCACCATCATGCTGTGGGGCTGTGTGGCTAGTTCAGGGACTGGGGTCCTTGTTAAAGTCGAGGGTCGGATGAATTCAACCCAATATCAACAAATTCTTCAGGATAATGTTCAAGCATCAGTCACAAAGTTGAAGTTATGCAGGGGTTGGATATTCCAACAAGACAAAGACCCAAAACACAGTTGGAAATCTACAAAGGCATCCATGCAGGGGGAGAAGTACAATGTTCTGGAATGGCCGTCACAGACCCCTGACTTGAATATCATCGAAAATCTATGGGATGATTTGAAGCAGGCTGTCCATCAAATTGAACTGAACTGGAGAGATTTTTGTATGAAGAATGGTCAGAAATACCTCCATCCAGAATCCAGACACTCATCAAAGGCTATAGGAGGACAGCGTCTAGAGGCTGTTAGATTAGCAAAAGGTGGCTCAACTAAGTATTGATGTCATATTTCTATTGGGGTGCCCAAATTTATATACCCATCTAATTTTGTTATGATGCATATTGCATATTTTCTGTTAATCCACTAAACTTAATGTCACTGCTGAAATCCTACTGTTTCCATAAGGCATGTCATATTTTAAAAGGAAGTTGCTACTTTGAAAGCTCAGCCAATGATAAACAAAAATCCAAAGAATTAAGAGGGGTTCCCAAACTTTTTCATATGACTTGTGAAGGACAGCCGGGTCCCATGCACGGCAGGGACGCCCCTACTGCATCTGTTCCGGGGGAGCTACCATGGACAGCTCAATACCTCCCCCGGGATGCTTGGAGGCAGCCTCCCTGGCAGACGATGATTCCCCAACCGGACGCATGTCTCCATAGGAGATGGAGTCCTCCAAAGCCTGGTTGGGGGCTCGGAGGGCCGCCAGGGGGAGCTGCATGGACTTTGCAGCCCAGCTGGTCAGTTCCTCAGCCCCACCCGGAAATGCAATTAGGCCCAGGTAATCAAGCACCTGGAATACTTCCTGATGGGGTATAAAAAAGGCCAACCACCATCACTCAAGAGAGCCAGAGTCAGGAGAAGGAGGACTATGCCTGAGGAGGAGTGGTGGTGCTGCCAGAAGGATTGTTGCTGTGGTGAATTGTGCCTGTGTGGGACTGTGTATTGCCTGTGGGTCACGGGGAAGACGTGCGCCCACGGGTGAAGAAAATAAAGAAGTGTGTGTTTAAGACATACGGTGTCTGTCTGTGCCTGGGGCCTGGTCTTTTACAGACTGTATTAGCTGAATAAACAGGCTTGATGGACTGGTCTTCTTTTAATTAGTCAAATGTCTTATGTATGTTCTTATACTGGATCTGAATCACTCGTGAAAATATTTTTAAATAGTTAAATCAAAAAAGTCAGATATGACCAAAAAAATTGGAATTGAGTCACTTTCAACTGCCGTGTGAATGTAGCTTTAGTAGTCTGTAGCAACCCGGAGACTTACTTACCGCCACTCTGGACTTCTCAACTCGTTTCTATCCCTAGGATTGTTACAAAGAAAAAAAAAATCTTTATGTTTGGCTATTGGGGGGGGGGGGGGGGGGAGTTATTTTTTCGGGAAGAGGTGCCACTGTGACCTATAGCAACGTAACTCAGTAGATGGAGTCACACACGTGCGATTGGGAGACACGCTAGAACAGGGGGCAGGTGAGGTGCACTGACTTTCTTTCTCAATCCCTTGCAGACCATCCACGGTAAATCCTGCACGGTTTCCGGCTCCACCGATGACGTTACTTCCGGTCCCGGCACCTTTGATGACATCACTTCCATTATCGGCATATAAAATCGCCATCTTTGGCAACCAAAGTCAGTCCTGTTTTGGACTCGGACTTGTGAACATCTCACAGTTATTTAACCCTAACACCCGTTCAAAAATGCGACACTTAATTATTATTTTTTTTTTACACGTTTTTGCCTCCTTCAATCTCACACCAGTTTCTCTGACGCAGCTAATTTTGTTGCAGCAGCACAGTTACCAATTTCTTTCGCCACTTCAATGACGTTTAATTTAAAATCAGCTTCATATTTTCTTCTGATCGAATGCTCCATCGTAGATAAGGGATGCTTTTACGATAAAGGTGTATGAGGGTGTGAGATACAAAAAACACAAATCAGTGCAAATGTTGCTTCGGAATAGTTTGGGTATCACCGTGTGGTAACGTGGGCACAATAGAGAGAAAGAGAGGTTAGAAGCACACGCGGATACAGCGCATTGCCGCACCCACATAGATAAAAAGGGCCGTGTGCTCCATGGTTACTCTCTCAGGTGGGCATTAGCATATCGTAATCTCTTGGACCAATAGCGTGAGTTTTCCACATTCAACTTATACGACCAACATTATAAAATACCAGAAATTATACAGTAAAATCAAGTCCCGACTTATCCGCAGGAGAACTTATCTGCGAGTATATATGGTACTTAACAGATTTAGATCAGATTTATTGCTAGAATTTGCTTGAACATTCCGATTGATTTTGCAACTTCTCTCATCATGCTAAAAATCATAGTTCGTTTACAGGAGCGATATATTTGCACTAATCTGAGACAGAGGCTGCGGGCCAAGGGGAGGGGGAAGCGTGACGTCAGGAGTAGGGAGCCGGGCAGGGCCCTCCTCGCTGTCCTGTTTCACTTCTACCTGAGCGAAACCGCAGGGGACGGCTAGTTTGTTATAAATAATCTACTATACATTGTTATCACCGATAAACGTATGCACATGGTGTTGGAATTGTCACAATAATTTTGACATTGTTAAACATTTACGAAACAGCATCAGTGCTTCAAGTATTGTTTCAGTTTACAGAGCAGAAAGAACAACACTGAACGATACGAACCGTGATGCCAACAAAATCGAAAAACATGTCGAGACCCCTGACAGTAATGTTATCCTGCATTAATATTAATGTTCTTCTGTATTGTAATGTTCTTTTTGAATTCTGTTATGTTATGTTTTGTTAATATATTATGACATGCAGGCAGCTTGTGATGTGCTATGCAGGAGCAGAAAGCCTTCCTTTTTGTTGCATTCCCTGGCAGGTACCCCGGGTTGGGAACCCCAGCTGTACATCTTTTCCATGGTCCATAGATTTTAGTGTTTCAACAAGACATGTAGTAATTAATGTGTGGCTTGTGCCACCACCATCTACCCAAAGCACCATGATGTTCCAACAATGATGGATGGATTAAAAGCCAGAAGTCTGTATAACCATCAGCATCAAGTGACTCCGTGAGAACCCTAACTACAAAGAGGACTATTTCATTTATGTTAGGTAGAATGCCCAAAGGGGACTGGGCGGTCTCGTGGCCTGGAACCCCTACAGATTTTATTTTTTTCTCCAGCCTTCTGGAGTTTTTTTTTGTTTTTTCTGTCCACTCTGGCCATCGGACCTTACTCCTTCTTATGTTAACTAAGGTTGTCTTATTTTAATTTCTTATTTGTCTTTTATTCTTCTTTTCTTCATTATGTAAAGCACTTTGAGCTACTTTTTGTATGAAAATGTGCTATATAAATAAATGTTGTTGTTGTTGTTGTTGGATCAAACAGCTGTATGTGAAGCCACCCTAATGACCAGTCTATTCCCAGACAGGCTTAGGGTTAGGGTTAGGGTTAGGGATAATCTAAGAGGATTTGCAATAATCATAAATTCTAAACTGTCTGGCAGATAATAAAAAAAAATCTTTTCCCAAATGGGCTTTAATTTTGGACAGTCCCAAAACATATTCCCGGAGGAGCAATATTTTAATTTTAGACACTGAAACTCACAGTCCGGAATTTTGGATCTGCAGAGTCCAAAGGAGAGGAGAAGTCCTTGATGTAATTTCAGGGTAAAGGCAGAAAGATAATCAGGAAATTATAGAAGGGTTTGGCATATAAGATCAAAGTATAAGCGGAAAAGGGAAAACTAAATGAAAAGTTAGGAGGGTAAACAGCAACAAAACCATTAAGTGATAATTGAAAAGTGTAAAGAGCGGCCCCCCAAAGTAAAGATGTTCATTGTGGTGGTGGGCCTGGTAACCCACTCAGATTACAAGTGGCCTTTAGAGACTCCAACTTAAATTAAATAAGCTGGAAACGGGGCAAACGATTCATCCAAAGACTCCGCTGTGCTTCCTGCCTGATTTATATCGGTTTCACCACGCTAATAAATTAACAGGAAATAGGGATTTTTATTTTCCTGATCCTGTGTTATGTTAACTCATTCAACATGTTACTCATCCTTGTAAAATAGCAGCTCCAGAATTTCAGAATTTCAGTGTATATCCATTGATTTAGTTCTCCAAATCTTGAATACCACTTTACTACAGGGTGGCAGAGTGGTAGCGCTGTTATCTTGGACTAAGGAGAGCAGGGTTCACCTCCCGGATTCTTCCTACATTGTGTTTGCAAGTTCTCCATGTGTCTGTGTGGATTTCTTCTCAATGTCCAAAGGCATGCAGGTGAGTTGAGTTGGAGACACTAAATTGGTCCACGTGTGTGTGTGTGTGTATGTGCATGGCTATGGTTGCCCTGCAATGAACTGGCACCTTGTCCAGGGTTTATTTCTGTCTTGTGCTCTAAGCTACAGTACCTGAGATAGGCTCCAGCCCCCCAACAACTCCAAGAGTCTGGTCTGTCTATATATCTGTGTGTCTGTCCAGTGGCTATGTCTCTGTTATATGCTTTTTGGTATGGGATGTGTAAAAACAGTGCTAATGTTTGTGATGCGCCGCCTGTTGGAAATAAAATGCAATGCATTTTAATTATTACATGCATTACAGAAATGTGGTATAGTATTTGTAAAAGCAGTGCTAAAGTTTGTTATGTGCCATTTGTTGGACTGTAAAATGTAATACCAATGCATTTTATTACTACATACTACAAAGATATTCCGGAAGATGGTGCCCTGCAAAAATTAACGTTGAATAAGTCCAACACAGAGTGATTGCTGGATGGACCAAAATCAGCTTATCCAACTTAATGAAAGGACAGGTGTTGGTGCATCTGTGTGTTTACTTAGTTACTATGTCTCTGTTATATACCATTTGGTATAGCATGTGTAAAAGCAGTGCTAATGTTTGTGATGCACCATGTGTTGGAATGAAAACTGCAACGCATTTAATGACTACATGCAATACAGAAATGTTGCACAGGATTCATAAATGAAGTGATCATGTTTGTGATGTGCCATTTGTTAGAGCAAAAAATCCAATGTCAATGCATTTTATTACTACATATACTACAAAAGACATTCCAGCAGATGGTGCAATGCAAAACATTAACAATGAATACACCAACAGACAGCTGGATGGACAGCTTATCCACCTTAATAAAAGACAGGTTTTTATGTATCTGTGTGTCTGTCCATTTGCTGTGGGATATGTAAAACCAGTGCTAATATTTGTGATGCACCATCTGTTGGAATGAAAGTTGTACTGCCAATGCATTGCATTACTACATATATTACAAAAGACATTCCAACAGATGGTGCACTGCAAACATTAATGCTGAATACATCCAACAGAGATTCAGAAATAGACTGAAAAAATATGTATTTTCTTTAAGTGCAATGTAATAGTCTACCTTAATAAAAGGAAAAGCATCTCTGTGTGTGTGTCTGTGTATCCATGTCAGTGGCGTAGCTTGGGGGGGGGGGGGGCAAAGGGGGACATTTGTCCCCAGGCGCAGCATCCAGGGGGTGCCAAATTGATGTTAAATTCCCTTCCCCATTGCATTTTGGCAAACAGGACGGAGCGCAAAATCTTCAGCTGTCCCCGGGCGCTGAAAACCCTAGTTACACCTCTGATCCATGTGTCCATCCAATCGCTCTGTCTCTGTTATATGCCATTTGGTATAGGATATGTAACGGCAATGATAATGTTTGTGTTGCACCATCTGATGAAATGGAAAATGCAATGCATTTTATTACTACATGCATTACAAAAATTTGGTATGGGATCTGTAAAAACAGTGCTAATGTTTGTGGTACTCCATCTGTATTGAGGAGTACTTGTGTTCTGTTCTGTGTATTGTATTGTATTGACCCCCTTCTTTTTGACACCCACTGCATGCCCAACAAACCTGGAAAGGGGTCACTCTTAACTGCCTTTTCCTGAGGTTTCTTCCTGTCTTCTTAGAGAGTCAAGGCTGGGGGGCTGTCAAGAGGCAGGGCCTGTTAAAGCCCATTGCGGCACTTCTTGTGTGATTTTGGGCTATTCAAAAATATATTGTATTGTATTGTATTGTATCTGTCAGAATGAAAAATACAAACTACATGAATTACAAAACACACTCCAGTTCTTAAATCCTTACACTGGCTCCAGGTTAAGTTTAGGGCAGATTTCAAAATCCTCTTTTTAACATATAAAGCCTTAAATGGCCGAGGTGCAGCTTACTTTTCTGAACTTATCATGACTTATAAACCAGAGTGCACATTAAGATCTCAAGATGCCGGTCTGCTTATGATTCCAAGGATTAATAAAATAACAGTGGGAGGTCGAGCTTTTAGTTACAGGGCCCCCCTAAACTGTGGACTGGTCTGCCTGCTACTATAAGAGATGCCCCTTCGGTCTCAGCTTCTAAATCCCGGCTGAAGACTCACTACTTCAGTTTAGCACACCCTGACTAGAGCTGCTGATTAACTATACAGACTGCATCTCTGCTGTTGGTCATCAGCACTAAAACATAAGTAACATGACAGTTATAATTTGTTACTAACCCTCACTTATTCTTAGTACTCAAATGTGGCACTTGGTGCCACGGCCCACCTGCCAAGTTGTTTTGCCTGCCTAAGGTAAAGACATCCCTGATGGAGGATCGCAGGAATCGTGGGAAAGAGGGGTCCTTTCATCGGATTTGCACTATTTCAGCTGTGGGATGGCCAAATCGGGGAGGCAGCTTGATGAATGAGGTCTCCAGGACTCTAAACAAATCCAAATCATATTATGTGATATCATCTACTGTTAAATTCTACTCTGTTCTTCTAAAATTTTTATTTTTATACTGTATTGAGGATTTGTTCTGTTCTGTGTATTGTATTGTATTGTATTGACCCCCTTCTTTTTGACACCCACTGCACGCCCAAAGGGGTCTCTCTTTGAACGGTCTTTCCTGAGGTTTCTTCCATTTTTTCCCTATGAGGGTTTTTTTTTGGGAGTTTTTCCTTGTCTTCTTAGAGAGTCAAGGCTGGGGGGCTGTCAAGAGGCAGGGCCTGTTAAAGCCCATTGCGGCACTTCTTGTGTGATTTTGGGCTATTCAAAAACATATTGTATTGTATTGTATTAATAGATGGTGCACTGCAAATGTTAATTCTGAATACACTGATGACTGCGTTGATCACTCAGATTGCCACCTGTCTTAGCATAGTAAATGCAAAGAATTATTATTAGCAAGTCTTAAATAAGGAAGTAACATCTGAAACAATGTAAGCTGGTAATCTTAACAGATGATAAAAGAAAGAGGGCAGCACGGTGGCACAGTGGTAGTGCTGCTGCATTTCAACAAGGAGACTGACATTCATGTCCAACTCACATTCTCGACTTAGAATTTGAACTGGGTGTTCCTCTGAAAGTCCAAAGACATGAAAGGTGGATGAATCTGCCGATGTTAAATTATGTGTTTGTGTGTGTGAGCTTATCCTGTGATGGGCTGGTATCCCATCCAGGGATTGTTCCTGCCTTGCTCCCAATGCCTCCTGGGATAGGCTCCAGTTTCATAGCAGCTCTGAACAAGTGGGTTAATGAAATAGATGAATGGATGAAATTAAAGAACGTTAGTGCAATCAGACTCATGGTGGCAGGGCCCTGTCTCCATATCAAGATTAACTTCAGTTTCATTATTGTTGCGTGTAAATAGAACAATAAGAGTGTAACTTGTATTACTCCCTCAAACTACAGACAGTAGTACAATAGCAGCAACAGACAATACCAGGAATTAAATTCAAAGTAAAATAATAGAAAACTAAAAAAAAAACAAAAATGACAAGACACAAGCTATTCAGCCCAACAAAACTCAGCAATAATATGGTTTGCCTGGTGGCTTTGAGGGGCGCTTTTAAGTGATGCCCAAAACTCAAAATAGCCAAGCAGACCATACAGTCAGTCAGTCAGGCATTGTCCAACCCACTACATCCTAACACAGGGTCACGGGGGTCTGCTGGAGCCAATCCCGGCCAGCACAGGGCACAAGGCAGGAAACAAACCCCAGCCCACCGCAGGGCCAGACCATACATATTACAGCAAAAGTATAATAAATTGAAAGGTACAGTGACTAAGGGAAAGGGTACAATCACAAGGGAAATAATAAATCAACCATTCCCAGGCCCTATCTGACTTTAAAAATTTACTATCACATCCCGGGTCCTGGATCTTGATTTCTTATCCAGGCCTTTCAACCAACATCCAGGCCTTTAGTGACCTCTTGGGCACGGCCATCAGCAGTGTGTCTGTCTGTGGAGAGAGTGTGGACCTCATTGAGAGGTTTACTTACATCAGCAGTGACATTCATGTCTCTGGTGACTCTTCCGTAGACAGATTGAGAGAGCAAGGGGGGGTCATGAGGTCACTGGAAAGGGGTGTGTGGCGCACCTGATATCTCTGCAAAAGGACGAAGGTCCAAGTCTTTAGAGTCCTGGTGCTTCCTGTCTTGCTATGTGGTTGTGAGACATGGATGCTATCCAGTGACCCGAGACGAAGACTGGACTCCTTTGGTTACTGGGTCTCTTCAGAGAATCCTTGGGTACTGCAGGTTTGACTTTGTGTTCTCACGGAGTACCAAATGAGACACATGACCTGCATTCTGAGGGAGCGTCAGTTACGGCACTACGGCCATGTTGTGTGATTCCCAGTGGGGTGATCCAACTCACAGGATCCTCATTATTGCGAACTCGAGTGGCTGGACCAGGCCAAGGGGATGCCCTACATAACACCTGGTTGTGACAGATAGAGAGTCATTTCCGGAGGGTGAGCCTGGACAGTGTGTCTGCCTAAGTGGGGTGTTGCTAACCAGGACCCCAAACTCTGTTAACGTATGGTGGATGTGGCAACGCCATTTACCAGTGCTCCCCAACCTGACCTGACCTGATCCTGGGTCCTCCCTCCACGACGTCTGCATGTTCTCCCTGTGTTTGTGTGGGTTTCCTTCAGAACTTCCAGGCAACTTCTCCCGATTTCAATTTTTTTGTCATCACAGATTTTGGCAGGTCCTTTCTGTTTGATCTTACAGGTCCTACTGTGTCAGTTTCCATTGAATTCAAACTTTCTTGCAGATTGGGACTGCTGTAGTAATCGTCTGGTCCTATCAGATAACCCTGATTCAGTAGCATCTCCACAAGTGTTAGCACAATCATCGACAGTTTTGTAAAATGACACACATCAACCCCTCCTACATTGTTTACAAGCTCTGTAACTTTCCCATGTACATCGTCATATTCCACACATATCCACTTTTTGCCTCAAAAAGCTTGTAGAGGGGTGGCACGGTGGCACTGTGGTGGTGCTGCTGCCTCTCAGTAAGGAGAACCAGGTTCGCTTCCCGGATCCTCTCTGTGTGGAGTTTGCATGTTCTCCCCATGTCTGCGTGGGTTTCCTCCGGGCGCTCCGGTTTCCTCCCACAGTCCAAAGACATGCAGGTTAGGTGGATTGGCGATTCTAAATTGGCCCTAGTGTGTTTGACTCCATGATGGACCGGCAACCTGTACAGGGATTGTTCCTGCCTTTGTGCCCTATGCTTGCTGCCCACAACCCTGCTCAGAATAAAATGGGTTTGGAAAGGGAATGAATGAAAATAAATTTTTCTATGGCTGTAATTAATTTTTTTCTGATTAATTCTTGGATTGTTTTTGCGGGTTTTGAATATCAGGGGTCAAAGTGCCTTGAACATGTGGCAGGCTGTATATAAATACAATTTATTATTATCTGTCTATTGTCACACACGTGTGCATGGGTGGCAGCTGAAGGGCTCAGAAGACGGTAATTCCTCACCAAACCAGGGGATGGCAGAGTGCACTAATCTTTGCTCTTTTCCATTAGCTGACCGATCATGGGAAATTCCACTTGGGTCCAATGACATCTCTTCCTGTTCCGGCTCCAAGGACATCACTTCTGGTTCTGTGCCTGCCTGATGACATCATTTCCCATCTACCTTCCAAATAAGCGCTATGTTTTCCCATTCTCATTGTTCTTTGTTATGGACTAATCTATATTAGTTTGAACTTTGCTACGATTTTGGCAGCCAATTACAAGTATACGGGCAGATGGCCCCAAACCTCTTTCCATGTTGTGTGGATCATTTATACTATTACAGTGCATCCGGAAAGTATTCACAGCGCATCACTTTTTCCACATTTGGTTATGTTACAGCCTTATTCCAAAATGGATTTAATTCATTTTTTTCCTCAGAATTCTACACACAACACCCCATAATGACAACGTGAAAAAAGTTTACTTGATATTTTTGCAAATTTATTAAAAATAAAAAAATTGAGAAAGCGCATGTACATAAGTATTCACAGCCTTTGCCGTGAAGCTCAAGATTGAACTCAGGTGCATCCTGTTTCCCCTGATCATCCTTGAGATGTTTCTGCAGCTTCATTGGAGTCCACCTGTGGTAAATTCAGTTGACTGGACATGATTTGGAAAGGCACACACCTGTCTATATAAGGTCCACAGTTGACAGTTCATGTCAGAGCACAAACCAAGCATGAAGTCAAAGGAATTGTCTGTAGACCTCCGAGACAGGATTGTCTCGAGGCACAAATCTGGGGAAGGTTACAGAAATATTTCTGCTGCTTTGAAGGTCCCAATGAGCACAGTGGCCTCCACCATCTGTAAGTGGAAGAAGTTCAAAACCACCAGGACTCTTCCTAGAGCTGGCTGGCCATCTAAACTGAGCGATCGGGGGAGAAGGGCCTTAGTCAGGGAGGTGACCAAGAACCCAATGGTCACTCTGTCAGAGCTCCAGAGGTCCTCTGTGGAGAGAGGAGAACCTTCCAGAAGGACAACCATCTCTGCAGCAATCCACCAATCAGGCCTGTATGGTAGAGTGGCCAGACGGAAGCCACTCCTTAGTAAAAGGCACATGGCAGCCCACCTGGAGTTTGCCAAAAGGCACCTGAAGGACTCTCAGACCATGAGAAAGAAACTTCTCTGGTCTGATGAGACAAAGATTGAGCTCTTTGGTGTGAATGTCAGGCGTCACGTTTGGAGGAAACCTGGCACCATCCCTACAGTGAAGCATGGTGGTGGCAGCATCATGCTGTGGGGATGTTTTTCAGTGGCAGGAACTGGGAGACTAGTCAGGATAAAGGGAAAGATGACTGCAGCAATGTACAGAGACATCCTGGATGAAAACCTGCTCCAGAGCGCTCTTGACCTCAGACTGGGGCGACGGTTCGTCTTTCAGCAGGACAACGACCCTAAGCACACAGCCATGATATCAAAGGAGTGGCTTCAGGACAACTCTGTGAATGTCCTTGAGTGGCCCAGCCAGAGCCCAGACTTGAATCCGATTGAACATCTCTGGAGAGATCTTAAAATGGCTGTGCACCGACGCTTCCCATCCAACCTGATGGAGCTTGAGAGGTGCTGCAAAGAGGAATGGGCGAAACTGGCCAAGGATAGGTGTGCCAAGCTTGTGGCATCATATTCAAAAAGACTTGAGGCTGTAATTGCTGCCAAAGGTTCATCGACAAAGTATTGAGCAAAGGCTGTGAATACTTATGGACATGGGATTTCTCAGTTTTTTTATTTTTAATAAATTTGCAAAAACCTCAAGTAAACTTTTTTCACGTTGTCATTATGGGGTGTTGTGTGCAGAATTCTGAGGAAAAAAATAAATTCAATCCATTTTGGAATAAGGCTGTAAGATAACAAAATGTGGAAAAAGTGATGCGCTGTGAATACTTTCCAGATGCGCTGTATATTAAAAAGTTTTCCACCGTGTTCATGTTATTCAGCCTTGACCACGCCCCTCCACAATGCTCGCCCAATCGTTACTCCCACTGTGCACATGCTCTCTCCATCCCATTTCGTGACACCCTCAGTGCTGCTCACTCGCCCTTCAACGTGGTTGGTTATAATGGCAAGGCAGAAAAGCAAATGATCTATTCAAGAACGTTGAATTTTAGATCACAATAGAAAAAGAGTGGCAAGAGCTGATAATGAGCGTCAAAAAAAATGAAAATGAAGCCTCTGTGGTACCAGGCAGCTATACAGCCAGGGAGAATGGACTCCATTGTGCAAGTATGGGAGCTGGTGTGCACAGATGGAGAAGTCTGGGCTTTCTGAGGTCTTCTGAGAATGGAATGGAATTGGTGACGCTTCTTGGTCTCAGTCAGTGTGTGTGGTGCCCACTTCAGTACCGAGGTGAAGGAGACGCCAACAAACTTCAAGAAGCTCACTCAACCCATAGATGGTACTGGGATCTGCCCCGATTCTTGAAGTTTATGTCCATCTGACATTGAGCAAGAGATTTTTTTTTTCTCTTTGCACCCCCCTAAATTTTTTTCTCTGTAGGCCATCTCATAAAAGAGGTGAGACATTGCCCCTTTGAACCCACCAACCTATACCCATATAGGATTGTGGAGTGGATGGAGTCAGTCTTGGCAGCACTACGTTCAAGACAGAAAGCAGCCCTCAATAAGAAGAAGAGGTATAATTTTTTATAATAACACTTTGCTGGTCCAATATGATGTCTTCTTCTAATTTTGGATCCCCCCCCCCCTCCGTCATTGTCCAGGTGGCCCACTTTAATCCAACAATAACATCCCTCACAGTCTGAAACGCCTCACGCACTGCCGTGATGCTCTCTAAACTCACAGCTGGCTCTCCGCCTGGAGTTTTCAAGCCAGCAGGCCGCACGCTTGGCAAGATGAGCACAGCAGTGATTTTGGGATCCCACAGGGAATTAAAAGCAACATCCAGAATGCCCATGCAGTGGTTACACCATAAAACCGTTTCAGTCCCCACTGACTAGCAAGTTACTTCAAATGCCAGGACCTCCACTTTAGAAATAAAAAAAGCCTGCGCTTACGACTTGAACTTTTGTGTTCTCCCCATGGCTGCTGCTTTTCCCCAGCTATTCTTTTTATTTTTCCAATAAATCATAGATGTGGGAAGAATAAAAGCCTGAGGAAATATTTGAATTGTTCTCCATTGTGGATCTCTTTCTCTCTCTCCTACACCACATCAGAGAATCAGAACTCACTAAGAAGTGTCATGTCAGTTGAAATGAGTTTTGAATGTAGATAGTGTCACATACGTACACCTTGGGGACAGCTTAAAGGCTCTGGTGGTGTCAATTCTTCACTTGTCCACACTGGTGGCACTGTATACTAATGCCTCTTTTCTTCCTGCTTCTACAAACTGGATGATTGACAGCCTTACTACCGCTGACATCTGGGGTCCTTCCACTTGGACCCGCCCCTTCCTGTCTGGTCTGTACTTAAGCATGGGAAAGGCGCTATACAGTAATCCCTCACTTATCGCGGGAGATAGGTTCCAAGGCTGACCGCGATAACTGAATTTTCGCGAAGTAGGGACACCATATTTATTTAATTATTTAACGTGTATTTGGACGTTTTTAAACCCTCCCTGTATTGTTTACAACCCACCCTTTACTCTATTAATAACAGGGACAACTGCTAAGCAATATGAAATCGGTAGATAAGTTTACACTTACTGTATAGCGAAGTACACGTAGCTATATATGACGTGATGATGGTGATGAATATGCTGCGCAGTCGATGACTGTATTTAACATCTCTTCAGACGGCGGTGCCATTTCCTGGGGCACCTCCTCCACGGTTTCCGAAGGTGTATCCGTAGTAGTAGTAGTAGTAGTAGTAGTAGTAGGAACTGGCCCTTTTTTGCGAGGCTGCAAAAACATTGTGATCGGCAGTTGCTGCCGCTGCTTCTTTTTCCGGTCGAAGAGCAGCTTGTAGGCGGTCATGACATCGCCGACCTTGTTGCAAAGACTCCTAAAGCAGATTCCATCCAGACTACTGCCTTATCACGTCCACTTGCAACTCGTTTTGCACCCTGGTTAAAGGACACTGCGGCCATAGATCTTATATGCTTTTCATCCTTTTTAAATAAAAAGAATCGTGGACTCATTGATGCTGTAATGGTGTCCTGCAGCGGTGTAGCTGTTCCCTTCCTTCAACATACCCAAAACTTTTACCTTTCTGCAATCATTTGCATCTTCTGTTGGTGCTTGGACACGGCCCCTGAAGCAGGAGCTGGAGCACGTTAATGCTGAATGAGTGAGATGAGACTTCCTGGTTAATGCAGCACTCCGTCGCTGAGCCAATCAGCAGCACACAGGAACTTAACTGCGTGCTCTGATTAGGTAGCTTCTCAGCCATCTGCCAATAGCATCTCTTGTATGAAATCAACTGGGCAAACCAACTGAGGAAGCAAGTACCAGAAGTAAAAAGACCCATTGTCCGCAGAAACCCGCGAAGCAGCGAAAAATCCGCGTTATATATTTAGATATGCTTACAAATAAAATCCGCAAAGTCGTGAATCTGCGAAAAGTGAACCGCGAAGTAGTGAGGGATTACTGTATAAATAAAATGAATTATAATTCTTACTATTATTATTATTCAGAAGTTTCACCATCTTGGGGGAGTCACTCTTGAGACTCATGTCTGCAAAGACTTTTTTTCCCATTTTCTAACGCATTCATACTTTCCGTTTACTTTCAGCTATATGGGGTTTGCCTGTGTGCATGAGCCAATCTTAGACAGCAATATTAAAGTTAAACTTATTTAAGTGTTTGCTTAATTTCCGTATTAGAATATCAGTTTCTCATAGCTACCTAGGATATGGTTTAGTCTTTTACCCCCTGTGAACACTAGAATTACCAACGCCTACGAAAAATCTCGTAAACCCAGCCCACCTTAAATCCATTCGCACCGTTCTGTCAGCGTCTTTTGTGTTGTAAATGTGTCGATAAGCGCAAGCAGCAAGCAGCCTGCTATCCCATCCTCCCACCAACGTAGAAACAGCAAGAAGCTCTATCAGCTCAAGCCTTGATTATCAGGGAGTGAGGTATCAGGAGCTGTAGGGGGTACATAATATATCGTTATTTGGAACACATGCATTTCAGGGGTGTTCCATGTCTACAAAGATCTATGTAAGTATAGCATGAAAGAAATGTTGAACACATACCTAAAAGACATGGCATATTGTACATAATGCACTTAATGTGCCTAAAGTTTGACTTACAGAAATAAGCCTTAAACAGAATTTTCTTTAAACCAGAACTTTTCTCTTCTTTAATATCAACTTTTCTCTATTTTTGTGTTTTGCTTTGAAATTGGGCGGCATGGTGGCGCAGTAGTAGCGCCGCTGCCTCGCAGTTAGAAGACCCGAGTTCCCTTCCCGGGTTCTCCCTGCGTGGAGTTTGCATGTTCTCCTCGTGTCTGCGTGGGTTTCCTCTCACAGTCCAAAGACATGCAGGTTAGGTGCATTGGCGATCCTAAATTGTTCCTAGTGTGTGTGCTTGGTGTGTGTGTGTCCTGTGGTGGGTTGGCGCCCTGCCCGGGGTTTGTTTCCTGTCTTGCGCCCTGTGCTGGCTGGGATTTCTCCAACAGACCCCCGTGACCCTGTAGTTAGGATGTAGTGGGTTGGATAATGGATGGATGCTTTGAAATTTTATAAAAAAGATATTTGGTCTTTGGAATTATTTGGGACGTGCGTCACATTATTGCCAGACCCATCCTCTGAAGAAAAGTAAAAGCTGCAGAACTTTGGTAATTTGGGACAAATGCAGCTACACTGTGGGTGCCCCAGCTCTTTATGCTTCTTCGTGTTTTTTCATTCCAATAGGTAGAGAACTTTATATGTCCTCAGGTGGAAATTTGTCTTTTTATAGAGGGTCTTTATATAAATAAATAAGTACATATTGTGGTGGGCAGCCGGAACTCTTGCCTGGTCGGGACGTCTAGAGTGTGAAAGTACCGGGGGAGAGAGAATTTTTGGGAAAGTTTCTCCCCCGGGCTGACAGTGGGCAGCACCTCTTGGTTTCCAGCAGGGCCACGGGTCATGAGTATGAGAGTTAAACCCTGTTGGAACCTGTGGCCACCTCCAGGGGGCACATGGACCTTTCCAGGGCCTTATTTGGCCACATTTCCACCACATCTGCAAGTGTGGCCAGAAGAAGCTCGTTGGGCGCCTGGAGTCCTATATAAAGGGGTCAGTCCCCACCATTCGATGGCCAGAGTCAGAAGGAAGAGGACAAAGTCTGAAGAGGAGAAGAAGGAGAAGGACGGGTGGCATGAAGGGACTGTGTATTGGGGTGCTGGTGCTGGTGATTGTGCACTTTAAACTGTAAGTGAACCGGGTGTTGAGTTTAAACCTGTGTCCTGCCTGTGTATGTCCGGGTTAGGGCAGCTGTACACGCCCTGGTGGCTCACAATATATATATATATATATATATTCTGAAGACACACCAGCATGGCTAAAAAGAATGAAAAAGGAAACCTAAGAAAGTCATTCAGTCCATGAAGCCCATTTGTTTAGCTAATAACTAAGCTTTACTTAATTTTATATAAGCTATTTATGTTTGTACGTTGCTATATGTGTGCTTGTGCATGTATAATGTTCTCTTTTTAACCCTTTAACCGCCAACTCCCTAAATATTCTCCATGCCGGGTGAAATCTGAACAATTTTTGTTTTTTTACTTTACATTTATTCAAGCAGTATTTACCTGCTGAAATGTTTCAAATAAATGGTCAATCAAAGGACGTAGCTTTAACAAGCGGTCATGGTTTGGATCTTTCTTTTCTGGCTCAGATAACGGGCAGCAGTCCAGTTGAGATGCTGGGGATACACCCACTCATCGCCATCATCCGATGCATCGTCATTCACAGTATCATGCAGCGCACGTTGCTGATCATCATTGTCGCTAAAATCTTCTTCAGAACTGCTACAATCATGATCAGAATTATTGTCCAAAATCGCCTGCAAAACCTCACTTGAAGTCAGTTTACGTTTCGCCATATTCACAGCTTTCACTTTCGAATCACAGCACGTGACCGGCCAATACAACCGCAGAGTTGTCGAAATACAATGTAGTAATAATACCCACGCCAAACTGTCAGTTATACTACGCGCTAGGCATTCACATAACCACAGGCAAATGTGCCGGATAATTCTGGCAGTAAGGCGTCAGCAATAACGCTACGATGCCGGATATATCCGGCAGAGGGCGGTTAAGAGGTTAATAATTCCTTATCTGGCTCCGCCCACATAGAAGTGAAACAGGACATTGAGGAGGGCCCTGCCAGCTCCCCACTCCTGACATCACGCTTCTCCCTCCCCTCGGCCCACAGCCTCTGTTTCAGAGTAGCATGAATATATTGCTGCTAGCGCGATGAGAGAAGTCGCAAAATCAACCGGAATGTTCAAGCAAATTATAGAAGAAAGAAAAAACAATCTAAGTCTGTTCTTATCTGTTCTCTCAGTCACTAGGTAAGCGGAGGTAAGGAACACCCCGAGGCTGGTGTGTGAGAGAGGATGGCCCCGCCCCCTCCCCTCTCGGCCTGCAGAGTCTATCGGATTTGCGCAAATAAAATCGGTACCACAAGCAAACAATGAGAAAAGTCGCAAAATCAACTGGAATGTTCAAGCAAATTCTAGAAAAAAAACAAAAAAAAAAACGATCTAAATCCGTTAAGCAGTTCTCTCGTTCACTAAGTGGAGGTAAGGTACACCCTGAGGCTGGCGCGTGAGTGAGGATGGCCCTACCCCCTCTCCCCTCGGCCCGCAGTCTCTCACTCAGATTTGCGTGAATAAATTGGTACCACAAGCAAACTATGATTCTTAGCGCGATGAGAAAAGACGCAAAATCAACCGGAATGTTTAAACAAATTAGAGACAAAAAAAAAACAAAAAAACGATCTAAATCCATTAAGCAGTGAATGTCTCGTTCACTAAGTAAGTGGATGTAAGGTACACTCTGAGGCTGGCGCGTGAGTGAGGAGGGTCCCGCCCCCCCTCCCCTCACGGCCCGCAAAGTCTCTCGGATTGGCGCAAATAAATCGGTACCACAAGCAAACTATGATTCTCAGCACGATGAGTGAAGTCGCAAAATCAACCGGAATGTTCAAGCAAATTAGAGAAAAAAAAAAACAATCTAAATCCGTTACGTAGTTCTCTCATGAAAAGCGGACAGACAAAGACAGACAGGCAGACGTTGGATTTTATATATATATTGTGAGATATGGCTGGCCATTCATCACGACCAACACCCCCAGGCCACCAGATGGAGCCCTCCTTGCAGCATGGAGATGCCCTGAATGCCAGCAGGGAATTATGGACAGTGGACTTTTAATGCACAGCCCTGCTGGATACCATGGGGGCTGCCAGGAGTCGCTGCAGGGAGGCCCAGGGACTATTTTCCCTACACAACCCGGAAGTACGTCCCAGTCACATGGACAGAAGAAATGGCGTACTTCCGGGGTGAAGAAAAGGAGTTTTAACTGACCCGGAAGTGATAGAAAGTCACATGGACTGAGGGACAAACACTTCCAGGTCAAGGACTATAAAGGACTCTGGGAAATCCCAGACGGACGAACTGAGTTGGAAGGCAGGGTGGCTAAGCGTCTGGGAGATTGGAGGATTGATTATTGATTATTATTGAGTATAGTGGAGTGGTGGTACTTTGTGCACTTTATTATTATAATAAATATTCATCTTTGGACTTTTACCTGGTGTCTGACATGTGGTCTGAGGGTTCAAGGGAGCGAGAGCGCGCTATATCTGTCACAATATATATATAGATGGTTACCTTTTATTCTATGTAAAGCACTGCGGTCAGCTTCTAGTTGTTTTAAATGTGCTGTATAAATAAATAAAACTAAACTAAACCAACAGACAGACAGCAGTGTGTGAGGCTGAGGGCCTGTGTGTCAGTAATGGTGGTGTGCAATACTGGAGCACCTCATGGAACTGTCCTGTCTCCATTCCTGTTCACCCCTCTACATTACAGGCTTCCAGCACAATCCCAGCACTTGACATCTACAGAACGGTTCAGATGACTCGTCCATCACAGGCTGCATTAATGGAGGTGAGTCAGAGTATAGGAAGGTTGTGGAGGACTTCATCTCGTGGTGCAGGGACAACAACCAGAAATTCAACATGTCTGATGGACTTCAGGCATGCCAAGAAGCATCTGAGACCAGTCACCATCCAGGGGAAGGACGTGGAAGTGGTTTGGGGCTCCAAGTATCTGGGGGTTCATATAAACAACAAACTGGACTGGTCAAACAACAAATTGATGCTGGACAAGAAGAGTTGGAGTAGACTGGACTTGCTAAAGAGACTTTTGATGTGTGCAACAAACTGCTGGAAGTGTCCTAATAGTCCATAGTAGCCAGTGCAGCGTTCAAAACCGCAGTCTCCTGGGGAAGCGACCTGAGCTCAAAAGACGCATAATGTCTGAATAAACTTCTCAGAAAAGCCTGCGCCACCACAAGACAAACCCTGGACACACTAGAAAATTGGATGCCATCATGAAACATCCCCTCCATCACCTCCAGAAGGCGCACTTTTGAAGCACTTGCCATAGTGTGCCAAGAAGTGTCTCTGGTGGTCTTTTCTGCCCACTTCTATCAGGCTATTCAATTCTTCCAAATGATTTACTTATTAAGTTTATTGCTATTGATTGATTGATTGATTGATTGATTGATTGATTGGTTGGTTGGTTGGTTGGTTGCATTATGTGTCCTGTGAGTCTTTATTCTTGTTTTTTATCTTTCTGCTGCTGTTAATAATACAGTTTATCTAATCCATGCATCCATTTCCAACCCGCTGAATCTGAACACAGGGTCATGGGGGTCTGCTGGAGCCAATCCCAGCCAACACAGGGCACAAGGCAGGAACCAATCCCGGGCAGGGTGCCAACCCACCGCAGGACACACACAAATACACCCACACACCAAGCACACACTAGGGCCAATTTAGAATCGCCAATCCACCTAACCAGCATGTCTTTGGACTGTGGGAGGAAACTGGAGCACCCGGAGGAAACCCACACAGACACGGGGAGAACATGCAAACTCCACGCAGGGAGGACCCGGGAAGCGAACCCAGGTCCCCAGGTCTCCCAACTGCGAGGCAGCATGCTACCCACTGCGCCACCCTTTATCTAATCTAATCTGCTAAATAAAGTGATTGATCCATGATGCGTACAGTTGCTCCGACTGTAGTTTCCCATTTTGGGCACCAGGGCACAGGGGGTACAGTTAGTCTGGTGTGTGCCACTGACCAAGGGCTAGTTCTGGACTAAGTGCCCTAACATCAATGACAAGTTCAAGAAAGATAAGCAGGCAAATAATGTGGTGGGTGGTCATTCTTTATGGCAGCGTTTCTCAACCGTTAAGTATTTGCGACCTGAGTTTTCATAACAGTTTTAATTGCGCCCCCCCCCTAACATTTTTTTGAAACCCTAATAAAATTTATTCCTATATATTTTTTAATTTTTTAAAATTTCCCTACGAATAGCGAAATTACGCCACATATGGCAACATTCGCGCCCCCTTTTTTGTTACTTGGGGGCACGCCCCACAGTTTGCGAACTGCTGCTTTATGGGAATGAAGACCACCTTGTTGCTGCTGTAAATGGAATGGTTGCTTTCTATCTGGAGGAAGAGTCAAACACAAAGTCCCACTCCGATCTGATTGTTCAGGAAATAAACGTATCGGCTGTGGATTTCACTTTGACACAATTGTCCACAGCGTAACAAAATAAGAAGAGTAATAAAGTGGCAGAGGCCTTTTAAAAATGCTTAATTGATGTTTATTAACTATGATATCTGAAGAAAGTCAATTTCCTGTAGAGATCCTTTAGTTTGTAACATTCATCGTAATACACAAGTCACAAAAAAAAAGAAGGTGGTTATCTATTCCAATTTCAGTCCGGGTACTTAATTTATTATTAACATATGTGATGTTCATGGTGGCCACATGTCTGGTGGGAGGTAGGAAGGTGAGCTGAGAGGGGCCTTTTCTATGCTTCAATACCCTCAGGTTTCAATTGGGACCTGCTAAACAGTGAGCTTTAAAAAAGCTGGAAAAGCAGGAACAGCAGCTTAGAACCGAAAGGAGTGAGCACAGGTGGGCTCTTTACTGTGTCCTGAATATGACGGATTGATGGTCGGCACAAAGGTTAGAGCTGCAGGCGCTCCACACCCTGGGCTTGGAATTGCAGCTTGCCTGATGTCTTTCTTAAGCTTTACTTTACAGTTATTATTATTATTATTATTATTAGAGGTGCATAGAAATGGAGGCACATGGGTAGACTTAACAGTCAACTCTTAAAAATAACAGTCCTGTGCTGGCATTTTACAGAGTTTTTTGCACATTAAACTGGTTCTTTGGGCAATTCCTGTGGGCAAAGCAAACCATCTTTAATAATAATAATAATTCTTTGTATTTATATTGCATTTTTCTCACTACTCAAAGCGCTCAGCAATTGCAGGTTAAAGGCTTTGCTCAAGGGCCCAACAGAGCAGAGTCCCTATTGGCATTTTACGGGATTTGAACCGGCAACCTTCCGATTGTCAGTATAGATCCCCAGCCTCAGAGGCACCACTCCGCTTTAAAGTATGGTGGGCTACTGAGCCGGATATGAACAGATCAAGAACACCTGAACTTAGTCCACATGTGTGTAGAATTCATTGTAAGCTCATGAAATCATCGCCATTCCATAAATCTGTTAATGGTTATTTATGGAGCCTGTTACAGATCTAAATAAATAAATAAATAAAGGTTCTTTTTGGAACGAGCGGCACGGTAGCGCAGTGAGTAGCGCTGCTGCCTCGCAGTTGGGAGACCTGGGGACCTGCCCGGTCTTAGGTATTATGGGGCCCTAGGTGAAAGGGGGGTCCAGGGGCCCCCTGAGGGGGGAGGCGGAGCCCCCCTGGAAGCTCTGTGAAATGCGTGAAAATTAGACCAAGGAGTCGATCCGGGGCCCTAGGCGGTCGCCTACTTCGCCTATGCCTAAGGCCGGGCCTGATTGGGACAAATAATGCTGTAGTATATTTAAGTATATATGACAATTGCTCACTTGGACAATTTGTTTTGGGGGTCCCCAAGAAGGCGGGGGCCCTAAGCTATAGCTTGTGTAGCTTTTACGTAAATCCTGCACTGCCTGGGGACCTGAGGGAGATAACTAAAATGAAGCAGAAGTGTTTCTAGAGCAATAAGTGCTTCTTATTAAGCAATTGGGTTAGAACAAAAACCTGCAGCCACTGCAGCCCTCCAGCAATGACTTTGCCCACCCCTGGCCTACGCCATCTTTATGTAGAGCAACAATTCTTTTTTTCAGATCCTCAGAGAGTTCGTTGCCATGTTGAACTTCCAGTGACCAGTATGAGAGAGCGTGAGAGCGATAACACCGAATTTAACACACCTGAGACCTTGTACAGTAATACAAATGAGTCACATGGCACTGGGGAGGGAAAATGGCTAATTGGGCACAATTTGGACATTTTTCACTTAGGGGTGTACTCACTTTTGTTGCCAGTGGTTTAGACATTAATGGGCTACTTTACATTGTATCAAAGTGTCATATCTTCAGTGTTGTCCCATGTAAAGATATAATAAAATATTTACAAAAATGTGAGAGGTGTACTCACTTTTGTGAGACACTGTACACAGCGGCGCAAATTTAATCTCCTGCCTCAGGTGAAAATACCACTAGGCCCGGCTCTGGGTTAGAATGAAAACCTGCAGCCATTGGGACCCTCCAGGACCGGAGAGCCGCTTCATTTTTTGGAGTATACGGAGATCTCTGCGCAGAGCAGCAGCTGAATTAGCCTACACGTCGATTCGGGACAACGAGGACGACACGGACAGAAAACGTCACGTTTTAGGTATGAAGCGTCAGATTTAAAGGCTTCTGAACAAATAGCAGAGTTCATTAGATGGTTCGATATCAGAGAGGAATGCAAAGGTTGACAAGCCGGCTAATCTTCTCGCACGTTTTTCTGCCTTCCGGCTGTGATCTTTGATGATACAGACTGGCCGTGCGGCGGTCTGTCGGCCTTACGGAATGACGTCACTTCATTCTTAGAACATAAGAACGTAAGAAATGTGACACGCGAGACGAGACCTTTCATTCCGTCAAGCCAGTTGGTTAAGCTGTCCCAAAATCTCATCTCATCTCTTCTTATTCTTGACTCATTTTTCCAAAAAAGACGTACTGAGCCTATAAATATTTATTTAAATATAGATAGATAGATAGATAGATAGATAGATAGATAGATAGATAGATAGATAGATAGTCCACACGGTCAACGTCCAAGTGCTGGATCTGTGGGGTGACACTGCGCCACCGTGCCGCCTCTGCTGACACGATTAAACGCTGACTCTTTATGATGACTCGCGAGTCACACGTCACGTGCCTCTTCACCCGGTCAATAGATAATGTTACACAAATACGTACAATCAGTCGGATTCAGACCGATTTCACGAAACAGTGCACGTTGGCTTGACTGGTCACCTTAAACCAGTCCGCTGTGACCGAATGCATTTCTGTTCGTCTGTAAGCTTTGTGATGATCTGGCGCCCCGTCTGTGGTTGGTTACTGCAATCACCGGCCCTAAAATTATATTAAATTTAATGACAGTAAATAGACGGATGTTTGTCTCACATGATAATAAACTCGTTTTTGCTTTTACTTGCACTGCAAAGAGGTTGTCTCCTGCTTTCTGCCCATTGCTGCGGAGAAGGCACCAAATGGACTGGTCCTTGAAATGGACGGTCTACAAAACGAATAATAATAATAATGATGATTATTATTATTATTAGTGAAGCACGCGGAACTACGGTCCTAAAATAAATGCAGAAAACTTGATTATGAATTTTGAACACGTAAGTATCGTGTCCAACGAGATAATCAATAGATGGGCTTGCAGAAACTGCTTTAATAGCAATAAACTTGACTGCCCGCCAATATAGTGTCCACCTAGTAGCCCCAAGGTTGTAGCACCAATAGTGTGTGAGAAATCGTGTGACAGACAAACACACATAATGTATGTGTGTGTGTGTGTGCGTGTGTGTGGTAGCCGCGCCTTTTCCAGTTTCCCAAAAGTCGAGTAGCTGCTTGGTAAGTCAGGATCCAGCATGAGTCAAACGCCTAACAAAAGAAATTTCTCAGTCCAATAAAGTTCTTTTTAAAAAAGTTTGGTGAAAGTTTGAAAAGGAACAAATCACAAAAATTCAGAAAAAAAAGTTATTACGAGCGCAAAATAAAAGGCATAAAAAGGAATAAAAGCTTAGCTTTCTTCTCTGTTTCATTACAAACTTGGCTTACTCGTGTTAAACGTCAGTTACTTTCTTAAAGCCTGTGTTGTTTCTCAATGGCAAACTTATAGGCTCCACTTAGTACACTCGGTACGTTCTGTATGTACATGCCGCTTGAAACTGCATACCCTCCATGTCTTACCAACTGCAAGGCAGATCTTACACTGAACTCATCTCTAACCAGAATGACAAGAAATAATTAGAGCGCATTTCATTTTTAATGTAGCGTGTGGGGTTTATAACAGAACCTCTCACTGACTATGCACTTATTTATAGGCAAATATTTTAAAATAACTAAGAAAATGCTCTTATTAATTTAACATAATATAACTAACAAATGGATCTTACAATATATATATAAAATAAATATAAATTATATTTAAATAGGGTGGCACGGTGGCGCAGCTGCCTCGCAGTTAGGAGATCCAGGTTCGCTTCCCAGGTACTCCCTGCGTGGAGTTTGCATGTTCTCCCCGTGTCTGCGTGGGTTTCCTCCGGGCGCTCCGGTTTCCTCCCACAGTCCAAAGACATGCAGGTTAGGTGGAGTGGTGACTTTAAATTGGCCCTAGTGTGTGCTTGGTGTGTGGGTGTGTTTGTGTGTGTTCTGTGGTGGGTTGGCACCCTGCCCGGGATTGGTTCCTGCCTTGTGCCCTGTATTGGCTGGGATTGGCTCCAGCAGACCCCCGTGACCCTGTGTTCGGATTCAGCGGGTTGGAAAATGTATGGGTATTTAAATATATAAATATATAGGGTAGGTGAAGTGCAAGAAATTAGGATGAATTAAATTATCTTGTTCGTTCGTTACTTACATATCAGCATTAGCTTTGGCCATAACAAAAAAAAAAAAACTTTTTTTACTAACATACTGGATTGGTACGTATATGACGTTTTTCACAGAGCATGCAGTAAGTCTGATATGCACTTCACAGAAGGAAGGCACGGTGGCGCAGCGAATCGTCGGGTGACATGCACTTTGAAAAATAAATGGTGGCAAAGCGGATCTTCCATAGGACCATCCATGTGAAGGAACCTGAAAAAAACTTTTATTCAAGTTTTTTTATCAGATTTCATAAATAACCATGGAGAAGATCATAACAGGTTTCAGGCTTATGCTTTTGCTTCTAAAAAGACTCTCACTGCATAAATAACATTAAGCTCAGGTTTTCTTTATCTGTGAAAATCATTCTGAGTATCTTGCTATATATACATTAAGAATTTCTGCTTTGTTCACATATTATGAACCTTTTCAAAGCCAAAATCCTTGCTAGAATAAAATGGTTGCTGATCAATCAACTAAGCAGAAAACCCAGTTAAGAAAACATTGATCACTGCAATGTGCTCAAAGCTGCACAAACTTCCGCTACCCACAACCTTATAATTAAAAAAAGCTCTTTAAAAGAAGACGATTCTATGAGAATATTAATGGCATCCCCAGTGAAGGATGAAGCAAAATCTTAAAAGACGTGATGTTTTTAATTTAAATAAGACATGTGAAAGTGCACTGTAAAGAATTTGGTTGTAAATTAATGTTTAAATGACTTACAGCTAAGTCACCAATCACATACCCATCAAAAAACAGTCGCGAGCACAGACTGGCACACCGTCTGACTCCGTAAAATGAATGCAGTCAGCAATTGTAATCTTATCATCATTAATATTCAAGTGAACTATTTCATTCTGTTTTTAATTTACATCTTCCAATTATGTCAAATCAACTCAAGCTAAACAGGGCAGTGATGTCACTTTTACCTTGTGGCATATTTATAAAGTTCATTAATCTGAATGAGATTGACAACATCATCTGACAACACTTAAATGTATATATTACATATTATATATGATAGATAGATAGATAGATAGATAGATAGATAGATAGATAGATAGATAGATAGATAGATAGATAGAAAAGGCACTATATAATAGACAGACAGACAGACAGACAGACAGACAGACAGACAGACAGACAGACAGACAGACAGATAGATAGATAGATAGATAGATAGATAGATAGATAGATAGATAGATAGATAGAAAAGGCTCTATATAATAGTTAGATGTGATAGGCATTATATAATAGATAGATAGATAGATAGATAGATAGATAGATAGATAGATAGATAGATAGATAGATAGATAGATAGATAGATAGATAGATAGATAGATAGATAGATAGATAGATAGAATTGTATAATTTTTTTATTTTTTTTCTCAGTATCCCTTTTTCAAAGTATGTATATTTCACATAGTTTGTTAAGGGTTGTAGCAATTTTACATTACCCCCAAAAATAAAACTATGAATATTTTTTCACATAAAAATAATTTTTATTTACACTGTATAAAATACAAAGCATAAAGCAACTGCTTCTTGTTTAGATCTCCCACCACTGACTTACATCGTCACTCACAAAAGAGTTACAACTGCTCTTCTAGCTTATCCTTTTCCACTACGCAGTATAACACAAGTATTCTTGTTAAAAACCATTCATACTCTGTTTTCACAGCTCCAATTCTCCTCTTTCCAAAATATTGGACCAACGTCTATTTACATACTTTTAACATTGATTAAGGAACAATTCCCAGTAAATGCCTTATTTCCCCTTCCACCAGTATCCACAAATCATTCCATTGCTCCTTAGCAGCTGCACATTACCTCTTCCCATTATCTCTCTTTACTTTCCCTTCTTTCTCCTTTCCCAAATTCTTTTGTACCCCCTCATGCATGGGCGCTTGAGAATCACCTTCCAGGCTCAGACAATGTATGCAGTACCTCACCAGGGCATGAGGGGGAGCCATGCCAACAATGCCATCTCTTTTCTCCTCTGTAGCTCTGATAGGCTGGCCTTTGAAGGAACCTAAACCACACCCTCTGGTTCCACCTATGAGATCACTCTGAAGCACCACTCTGGCTCCTTTATTTTTTAAGAGTGCTGTTGACATCAACACGCCAACCAAATGTGCCACAACAAATATAAATGTGCTTTGGTCGCTCATCATGCATGTGCTTCACCAGGTTTACCATGTAATCTCACCCACAACATCATCCAGTTTAACTCTTTCAAAGCTTTATTTTTCCAAACCTTTTGGCAGTACCACGGTCCATATGCCCACTTTAGTGTGATTGAATGTTTACAGAATGCAATTCATGTTTTTTTAAGTGGAGAAGGAATCGATTTTCTAATGTAGGGTGTTATATCAAAAATAATTCAGCATAAATCAGCTTCCATACCCACACCAAAACATACAGAACACACTTAAAAAGTATTTTGCTTACCATCATTACATTT
This sequence comes from Erpetoichthys calabaricus, assembly GCF_900747795.2. NCBI lineage: Eukaryota > Metazoa > Chordata > Cladistia > Polypteriformes > Polypteridae > Erpetoichthys > Erpetoichthys calabaricus. The sequence continues at coordinate 14,515,303 of NC_041394.2, read as the reverse complement.
TTGTTTCTCACCATGCAAAAATAAAGGAGTTAAAAAGAGGACTTTGCTGCTTTCCTACAAAGAGGGCATTCTCTTATGCAAATATGCAAATAATTCAGCATAAATCAGCTTTCATACCCACATCAAAACATTCAAAACTCACTTAAAAAGTATTTTGCTTACCATCATTACTTTTTTGTTTCTCACCATGCAAAAATATAGGAATTAAAAGGAGGAATTTGCCACTTTGCTACAAAGGGGGCGTTCCCTTATGCAAATACATTAACGTTATGCAAATTTAGAATCTCTACCAAGAGTGGAGAAGGGATTTATGACATAGAGGGTTGAAAATAAATATGAAGAAGAAGGCAGAATATCTGATGTTTAAGGATGATCAGGAATTCAGAAGTCAGCCTGCAGGGAGAAGTTTAAATATGTAGGACCAGAAGTATACAGTCCAAGATGGAGAATGAGCCCATGGAGTGCCGTGTGGATGGAACAAATGGAAGAAGGTATCAGGAGTGTGTTGTGTGATCTAAGAATTAAGGAGAAGGTAAAAAGTGAAGTTTTTAAGGCAGTGGTAGGACCAGCAATGATGTATGGAGCTGAGACACGGGCAGTAAAGGGAGCACAGCAGGAGAAGAAATTAGATGTGGTAGAAATGAGAATGTGGGGATAGATGGATGGAGGCTGAGCTGCCAATCAGTTAACCATCAAACCTCAGTCAGGGATATAACTCAATGTAGACTTTATCTCAGTAAAATTGAATGCAATGAAGAATAATTTTATCATCATTAATATTAAACTGAAGTGTTTCATTATGGGGCAGCAAGGTGGCGCAGTGGTAGTGGTGCTGCCTCTCAGTAAGGAGGCCTGGGTTTGCTTCCCGGGTCCTCCCTGCGTGGAGTTTGCATGTTCTCCCCGTGTCTGCATGGCTTTCCTCCCACAGTCCAAAGACATGCAGGTTAGGTGCATTGGCGATTCCAAATTGTCTCATTGGTGTGTGTGTGTGTCCTGTGGTGGGCTGGCGCCCTGCCCAGGATTTTTTGGCTGGGATTAGCTCCAGCAGACCCCCGTGACCCTGTGTTAGGATATAGTGGGTTTGAAAAATGACTGACATGACTGACTGTTTCATTATGTCAGCTCAAACCATCTCAAGCTAGACAACTCATTGATGTAACTTTTAACGTACAATCTAATATATAAAGCAGAGTCTATGTTTGTTTGTACGCTATACAAATCTGCATCAGGCGTCCGATCGCCACCAAACTGGGCATGGGGCTGATTTGTGACCAGGAGGAGGTCATGGGGTATGTTTGGTTGGGAAAAATGTCCTTGGTCAAGTGCAGGACACCTTTTGACCGACACAACGTTCGCAAAAAGTCCCCGTACTTATTATCGAGAAGATGGCCGCACGTTGCAACAGATGTTAATGGCGGCACCATCTAGCCACACGTTTCGTCTCTGTGCATCCCTCTTTACCAATCTATATGTATAATTCACTAAGTCCATGGCAAGCAAGACGCACACAAGACAGCCACGCCCACCAACTCACAGAGCCCCTCCCACCAACAATTCACTAAGCAGCCGACCATAGCACACGCACGTCAAAGCCCCGCCCACCAACAATTCGTGCGAGAGCGAAAGCATTTGCCAACAATGTTTTCATTAATCAAGAACGAAAGTCGGAGGTTCAAAGACGATCACATACCGTCGTAGTTCCGACCATAAACGATGCCGACTGGCGATTGACTGTTCACCCATCAATACATCGTCCTCACTGGGCGTCCTTCCCCTCACACCCCGTTCCGCCCTCCTCACACGACTGCCATCCAACCCTGTCCCTCGCTCTGGGAGGTGGGGGCGCGGTGGCGGTCCTCCAGTTTTCAGTCACGGACAATTGTATGTTGCTCTCTCCAGAGTTCCCTTACAGTCGTATCCTCAAACCCACCCCATAAGAAGAAGCATGTTTGTCGCGGATGTGAATCGCTGTATGCGGCGTGTAAAACAGTTTGCGAGGGGTATCCCATGGTCTTATAGTTGGTGGATGGGTCTCTGTTAGTTACTCTTGCGAGCGGGCACATGACCAGGCAGTGTGTATGCTTCGAGAGCGAGGGTGGACGTGACAGGACCATCTAAGAAGAATCATATTTGTCACGGATGTGAATCGCTGTATGCAGCGTGTAGAACAGTTTGCGAGGGGTATCCTATGGTCTTAGCAGTGTCTATGCTTCGATGTGAATCGCTGTTTGCAGTGTGTAAAACGCTGTATTGTATGTTGCCCTCTCCAGAGTTCCATCTTTGCATTCACCTACAGTCATATCCACAAACCCAACCCCATAAGAAGAAGCATGTTTGTCGCGGATGTGAATCGCTGTATGCAGCGTGTAAAACAGTTTGCGAGGGGTATCCCATGGTCTTACAGTCGGTGGGCGGGTCTCTGTTAGTTACTCTTGTGAGCGGGCACATGACCAGGCAGTGTGTATGCTTCGAGAGCGAGGGTGGGCGTGACAGGACCATCTAAGAAGAATCATATTTGTTGTGGATGTGACTTGCTGTATGCAGCGTGTAAAACAGTTTGCGAGGGGTATCCCATGGTCTTAGCAGTGTCTATGCTTCGATGTGAATCGCTGTATGCAGTATGTAAAATGCTGTTTGCCCTCTCCAGAGTTCCATCTTTTCATTCACCTACAGTCGTATCCTCAAAACCAACCCCATTTGGACAACTGTGTCTTTCAGGAAGTGTTCACCCATCAATACATAATTATGCGGCGTAGGTTGGCTAGCGTTTCTTTAAATTGCCAAGACATTGCGGAAGTGTCCAAGTATGAGAAAGCCGACTACTTTCATCGCGTGAAGGGGAACTGCCGTATGGATGTAAAACGTGAACGACCCAGTGCGCGTGACTGGCTTTCCGTATTTGTGGTGCTATTTGCTCACCTTCTGGCTCACAGTAAGATTTCAGTCTTGGTCTTTCTGACTGACTGGTGCTATTTGTTCGCTTATCAACGTATTGTAAATAACGTTCATTCATTTCACTCTGGTGCTTATTCCATATGTAATACCATGTGACACATTATAATTTTCCTGCTTTTCGCTAATATACCCATGCCACCGAAAAAAAAGACGTGGCATTAGAAAGTCCACTTCTGATGCCACAAAAAAGTCTATTTCAAGGCCGTCTCAAACCTTGCGCAAGACGTCAACATGTTTTCATACCAAGCATTCCACTGATTCCCAATGATTTACCCTTTGATTTCAAAAGGCTACAATTTCCTATTTGTTTGGATTTTGCTATGTGAATTATTAAGGCTGAAGGGCAATCACTCCAAGTTAAAGACATCAATTTGGAAAAATCCATGCTTTTCATACTGACAACTCTGCGTAACAAGTTCTACAGTGGGCAATCCTCACAATTTGTTCATTTTCAGAACCCCCACGACAACACAAAAATATACTGTGCCTCTAAAATGACCACTTATATCACCTAGTACAATAAAACGTCAATCAGAAAAATGTTTGTTCGATTTCTATGTTCTGTTTCTTTCATTTGGGAAATTCACCAGTTATAGATTCCCGGGCAATGCCAGGTACTCCTGCTAGTAAACTGATATTATACAGTTAGTTACCAGACAGAGATTAACAACATCACTTATGTATAAAAACATGTCTACAGACAACTATTTTAATTAGTTTTATGTGAACCAATGATTATGAAACGCAGTTCATTCTGTCCAATGAAGAAGGATGAGGTACTTTTATGATGGGTGTGCAACACTTTCGTATGAATATTAAAAATACCTCTGCATAAATCAGCTTCCATAATCATAAAAAAACATTCAGAACATTGTGAAAAATAATTTTGCTAACCTGTTATTAATATTTTGTTTCTCACTGGGGTTATCAGGAAGAATGCACAGCTTCACTGCAAAGGGGGCGTTCCTTTATGCAAATACACTAACTTTATGCAAATTTAGAAAGCAGTACCATTACGGGATTAAGGCAATGCAAGAACGATTCACAAAATAATTGCAGATTGAGACAAGTAATGGATATCGACAGCTAAAACATTGCTTGAATGTAAATTTACAGGCGTTTATCTATTTAATAGCATTATTTTAAACATTTAGTATCTTTTTTTCTGTGAAAATATACAGTTAAGTATTTTAATTGGATTCTTTTTCAGGTATAAGTACCGGAAAGTAGGCTGAAGTGATGTGGACAAGTGAAGAGGAGAGATATGGGAAAAAGAGTGACAGCAATGGAAGTACAGGGGAAGAGAACGTGAGGGAGAGCAGAACAGAGGTGGATGGAAAAGGAGCTATATAAATAAAATTATTATTATTATTATTATTATGGATAAAGTAAAGAAATATATGTTCTGACTGAGGAGGAGATGCAGGACTGAGCTGTATGGTGACAGTTGATGAAGCACATCGACCCCACATAGAAATGGGAAAAAACGAAGAGGAAGAAGAAGAAAAAGAAGACTCTGTACCATTATGAGTTAAGCGCAGTGCAACAATTATTCATAAAATAACCCTGCAGAGAAAAACCATTCATTGATATTGACAGTTAAAACACAGCTGGAATATAAATTTACACATATTCGTCTTTTAGGTGTTTACTGTATTACAGTTTTTTATTTATTTATTTTTACTGTGAAATTATACAGTGAATGTTTTGTGTTGTTGATCCCAGCCGGGGTGAGGCCTGAAGGAATAGAGAAAGTTGCGTCTAGCGGGCAGGGCGGAGAGCGGGGATATGATTGACACTAAAAGGGAACGAAAGGGGCGGCACCCTGAACTGATGGGCTAGAAGTGGTGTGGGATTTCTGGGCGGTTCGGGGGACGAGTGAAAGGTGTGGGATATAAGAATGAGGGATGAACACAGGGGAAGGGTGGATTCTGTTTTGGGAAGCAGAATTTTCCTTTTCGTCATCCCTCAGGGCCATAACAATGAGAGGTTTATTAATAAAAACAGATGAAGTTCAATGTATTTCGATTTTGTTTGACATTCGTGTATTCTTTTTAGACAGTTAGGAGTAAAGTGCAATGACTTCTTTGTCCCGCCGTGTCCTCCTTTTCGACCCTTTTACGGTGAGCCCTGTATACAGTATGTTCACGGGAATTTCTTACAGTGCGATGAAACCCAAGATCCTCAGAAGACGGAACGTCACACAACTCGAAGGTTTTCTTTCAAAACAACACGGGAGGAGGCGAAAGTCAGCAACACGCGCCCACGTCTATTCGATTCGCTTATCTCATTGCATATTAATAACTACTGTATTTGAAGACAAATGCCGTCGGGGGAGGACTCGTAATGCGGTTACAGCCTGCGCCCCATGCCTCACTTCGGCGTATAAATAAGGGACAGTAATCAGATGAAGGCTGCCTTTCACACGGCCTGACACTTCTGTCAGAGATGAATCGCTTTAATAAAGCCGGAGCTCTTAAATGAAACTTGAGTCCGGACTCTTTTTTTTTTCGCCATCTCTACATTATCTAAAGTAAGCAAACGTTTCTTCTGTAATCGCAGCTGTAACAAAAGAGCTTTGTTTTATCCCCGCGCGCTCATATCCAGCGCGTTAAATAAACGGCTCAGACTGCGAAGTGTGGAATTTTTTTTAACTCTGTAATGTTTAGTGTATGTAGCGCCTTGTACAGTCAGCTAAATTCTTAGCTGCCTTTCATTCAAATCCTTTGAATTTAGTATAAACTATATATAATGAATTATTGAATATATATATATATATATATATATATATATATATAGAGAGAGAGAGAGAGAGAGAGAGAGAGAGAGAGAGAAAATAAACTATATATAATATGAACTATATATAAAATATAAAGCTTTGATTTTAATACAAAATATATATAATATATATACAAAATAAGGCAGCAGCGCAGTAGGTAGCGTGCTGCCTCGCAGTTGGGAGACCTGGGGACCTGGGTTCGCCTCCCGGCTCCTCCCTGCATGGAGTCTGCATGTTCTCCCCGTGTCTGCGTGGGTTTCCTCCGGGTACTCCGGTTTCCTCCCGTGTGCCCTGCCCGGGGTTTCTTTCCTGCCTTGCGCCCTGTGTTGGCTGGGATTGGCTCCAGCAGACCCCCGTGACCCTGTAGTTAGGATATAGCGGGTTGGATAATGGATGGATGGATGTAATATAATATGAACTATATATAAAATATAAAGCTTTGAATTTAATACAAAGTATATATAAAATAATAAACTATATGTAATATAATATGAACTATATATAAAATATAAAGCTTTGCATTTAATACAAAACATATAATATATACATATAAAATAATAAATTATATGTAATATAATATGAATTATATAAAAAATATAAAGCTTTGAATTTAATACAAAGTACTGTATATATAATATATATAAAATAATGAACTATATCAGCGTTTCTCAAACTTTAAGTATTTGCGACCCGAGTTTTCATAACAGTTTTAATCGCGCCCCCTTAAGGTTTTTTTGAAAGGAGCCCAGTAATACCAATTTGTTCTTTTTTAATTAATGATATATCCATCCATCCATCCATTTTCCAACCCGCTGAATCCGAACACAGGGTCACGAGGGTCTGCTGGAGCCAATCCCAGCCAACACAGGGCACAAGGCAGGAACCAATCCCGGGCAGGGTGCCAACCCACTGCACTAATGATATATCGTAGATGCATATTTTATTATACCTACTTAACTTTTATCGACGTTTATCCAACTCTATATTTATTTTTCTAGTATCAGAATGTAGTTTAAGTTAATTTGTTTTGGTTTCAATAGATGTATTTTTCATATTTTCGATTCTTGTTTTCTTTTTTTACATCTTTGCTCCCCTCTTTTTGTTACTTCACGCCCCCCTATGGGGGCCCGCCCCAAAGTTTGGGAACCACTGAACTATATTTAATATAATATGAACTACATATAAAATATAAAACTTTGAATTTAATACAAAGTATATTTAACATATAAAATAATGAACTATATGTAATATAATATGAGCTATATATAAAATATAAAGCTTTGAATTTAATACAAAGTATATAAAATATATATAAAATAATGAACTCTATGTAATATAATATGAACTATATATAAAATATTAAGCTTTAAATTGAAAACAAAGTATATATAAAATATATAAAATAATAAACTAAATGTAATATAATATGAACTATATATAAAATATAAAGCTTTGAATTTAATACAAAGTATATTTAACATATATAAAATAATGAACTATATGTAATATAATATGAACTATATACTGTATAAAATATAAAGCTTTGAATTTAATACAAAGTATATACAATATATATAAAATAATGAACTCTATGTAATATAATATGAACTATATATAAAATATTAAGCTTTGAATTTAAAATAAAGTATATATAAAATATATAAAATAATAAACTAAATGTAATATAATATGAACTATATATAAAATATAAAGCTTTGAATTTAATACAAAGTATATTTAACATATATAAAATAATGAACTATATGTAATATATGAACTATATACTGTATAAAATATAAAGCTTTGAATTTAATACAAAGTATATACAATATATATAAAATAATGAACTCTATGTAATATAATATGAACTGTATATCAAATATTAAGCTTTGAATTTAAAACAAAGTATATATAAAATATATAAAATAATAAACTAAATGTAATATAATATGAACTATATATAAAATATAAAGCTTTGAATTTAATACAAAGTATATATACAGTATATAACATATATAAAATAATGAACTAAATGTAATATAATATGAACTATATATATATAAAATATTAAGCTTTGAATTTAATATAAACTAAAATAGTGCCAGTCGTCATGTGTGGCTAAACCAAAACCTCAACGATGTGCAGGAGTCAACTGACGATAAGAAGTGACAGAGTTTACGTCTTCAATCACAGTGAACCAATCAAAATACACATAAAGTGGAGCCCGCTGGTGACACATGTGCATTCTTTATCAGCGCACCTGCTTCAAAACAGACAAACACCAGAATCTCTGCTAAAATGCCACGAGACTGCCACATTAACAGGGCATTGATAAAGAAATAAATAGATGAACAGATAAAATAAAATAAGAAGTAGAAAAAGAGGAAACTGAAAAACAGGGCGTAGAGCAATCGTTGTGAAATACCAGTTGGAGCATTCAAAGGGCATTGAGTTAAGTAAGAGACATACCATGTATATATTACTTAGCCATTATGGCAGCAGGGGTGGGTTGGGGGGGGGGGGGGGGGGCATCGGGGGACTTACACATTAAAAACACAAAAGAGAGAAATAATGCTGAAATGCAAGTTGCTGTATATTTGTCATCCTCTGAGGAATAATGCATTAGGTTTTGTGGTCCCTTCCCCCTGACAGGACTGCTTTCTCATGCCCCCCCATATCCGGCTAAAATTTAAAGAGGAAGTAAAACATGTAGCATACTTATAGCTAATGAATGTCTGCTGAGGTGGATCCAGCTGTTCCAGCCCTTCAGATATTGCCTGCACTTTTAAAAAACCTGGTTCCTTAATGGCATTTTACTGGGTTTTCTGGTTCCTCCATTTTTAAAAAGCCTGGTTCTTTAATAGCACTTTATGATTCTTTGACTGGGTTTGTGCTGTTCTTTGTTAGAGCCATTGCTTGACAAAGCATCATTTCATTCTGGGAAGAGTTCTTAGCATATTAAGTTGGTTGAAAAACTTCCTAATGTGTAGAAGAAACCTGAAACCAGTAATGTATGGCAGGTGACCTACCAGGACACTAACAGATTATGAAAACCTGAACTTCACCATATTTATGCAGCAATTGTTATTTGACAAATCTGCTGCCATCTGTTCATGGTTACTTAACTGTATGGAGCCTGTTATGGATCTAAATAAAGGTTCTTTCTGGACCTTCCATGTGGATGGGGCTTTTAGTAACCAAAAATGGATCCCCTATAGCATCACTCTGAAGAACTGCCCTGGAACCTTAATTTTTAAGAGTGTCCTTGACCCATTGCTTGACTAAAAGTAAAAATGGGTGTTTGGGTTGTGAAGATCTTCCTAACATGGACAAAATAGAAATATTTAACATACGGTAGGCAGATGGGCTTTCTTGGCCTGTTACTGAGCTGAGCTGGCATTATTGCAAATAGCAAGTGCCCTTTAAAAATCAGGAACCCATTGGAGTTTCACAACTGTGTTACCATCTATTAATGACTTCTGTTACAAATCTAAATACATTAAGGTTCCTTCTGGAAGCTTCATGTGGAGGGTTCTTTTGAAAACCAAAAATGGTTCCTTTATGGCATCACCCTGAAGAACCGCCTTGGCACCCAAGAGTACAAATAAAAGTGCCAAGGTGGTTCTTCAGAGTGATGCCACAGGGGAGCAATCCACATGAAGGTTCTGGAAGGAATCTGTTATTTAAATCCCTGACATAACCACAAAGAGATGATAACAGATTTTTGAGGTGCCACTAAAGGACTCTTGATGCCCACTTTCACAAAAGCTATAAGTTCACATTCTCTTGCTCTGATAGCAGCCCACCAAATAAAGATTTCTGTTTTGTCCTCCTATTAGGATTCCTCTCAAAGCCCAAAGAACCAATTTCATATACAAAGAAGCCTACCCAGAATGAAATGTTTCTTTGTCAAGCAATAGTTAAATGAGGAACCACATGACCCAATAAAGTGCCATTAAGGGTGGCATGAGAATGATTTTACCCTTTACTGCATTTCAGATACAAAAGGTGCCTTTAATTTATTAAGCACACCTACCGTGATTGGCAAGGAACAGATGACAAATATGGTGGTCATAGAAGCCAGCAAGATGAGTTGGTCCACTTCTTCATCTCCTTGACCGATCCAGTTCTTCCTGGTGCGGTTGGAGATAACCGATCCCCTCCTGGACCGCTGGTTCTTATACATGTTGCAGAGGCTTACAATCACTGATCCATTGCAGATCAAAATAATCAAGATCAGGAACGCCATGAGGGTAGCATAACACAAGGAGAAAGCAATCACTTTGCGGTCGGTGGAAGCCATCTTGATGAAGCACCATGTGCCAGGGCAGTACTGCTTGTGCTCCCCAAAGGCAAAGAATGGCAGGCAACAAAAAAAGCAGGAGAGGACATAAATGGATGCCAGGGCAGCTTTGGCCAAGCCTTTGCTGTTGTGTTTGGAGTAGAAATAAGGGTGACTAATGGCCATGCAGCGCTCCACTGCCATGGCACACAAAATTAACATAGAAGCCACGGCAGAGAAGGTCGTAGTGAATCCAAAAAAGTCACACAGGGAATGGTTTCCGACCAGTCCCACGATGGAAGCGTTGTAGGCATAGGAGACAAATACCAATGGGCTCAGGAAGCAAGTGCCTAGTAAGTCTGTGACGGCCAGACCAGTGACCAGGATGCAGAAGACAGAGGATTTACTACGGAGCTTTTTCCTGTGAACACCTAAAATGGCTAAAGCCAGGACATTGCCCCCAACCCCAATGACGAACATCCAAGTGCTTAACATTGGATACCCAACCACACGAATTTGGGTAATTTTCTCACATGTGACATTAGCCATAATGCTGTCATACACAGCAGTCCATTGATGCAAAAGGTGGGCGTGAGATTTCCTGAACGTCACCTGCTACCTTTTAGAAAGGTCACAGTTGAAATGACACTACTTATAATCAAAAGCCAGTCAAAAAGCTGCCACCCTGGCCCCATGAAGTATTAGTCTTCAGCTGCGGGTTGCACCAGGCACTTTTAAAAGTGTTCAGATTTCATTGAACACATGGAAAGATGATCACAGGAAACGTCCTTCTTCATATTGTATACACAGCGGCAAGAACAAAACTAAAATAGAGAAAAAGAAACTTGGGCGCCCAGGTGTGAGTAATGGAAACTCCGCTCTTTGGTTTTCTTTCTCTCGTTGTCTTCTCTCCGAAACGCACGTGTCCCAAGAATTCTTCGACGCCGGGTCACCATGCAGTCTCAGTCAATCCCTTCTCTGGACGCCCTCCTCCAGCGCTCTGCAGCGTTGCATGCCCAGCTCGCTTCTCTCACAGTCTGTCTCTGTCTGAATCAGCGTGCTGCGATACCACTACCGTGGGTGGGCGCGGCCTTACTTAGAGTGACAGGCGTCTCGCCCAATAGGCATCACACCTCGGACAGGGATTGGTGGTGAGCGCTTTAGGCGTCGAGTGCCGGGGTGGCGCGCTCTCAGGAATCCACCTGAGGAGACAGGTGATGTGCGCGTGGAGGTAACGCAGAAGCTCACACTGACTCTGTAGTTCATTGAGGACTTCTGACTTGGCTTTTACGGGACAGATTTGTGTTTAGCTGGGACACGAGTTACGCTTTAACCATTGGAACGCCAGATACCCCACATTCTTAGCGCGCACACCCAGCATTTCCATAAACAAGCAGTACAGCTCGCTTAAATAAATCACAATGTGAAAGGGCTCAGTTTGTAGTTACTGTATCACTGTAAAATAATAATAAAAAAAAAAAAACTTTTTCTCGATCGCTTTGGTGCAAGTCACATAACAGAAGCGTCAGTGTCGCCGATCTTAATGCAGATCACAAAGACATTTGTAACTCACCTGTGCCAAAGCCACTAAATCAAATCAAAATAAATCAAATCCAGTCAGTCAAACGCCTCAACATTGCCACCAGTGAATAAAACCCTTTCACCTGCGACACCAAATGCTTTGATATTTTACATTTCTTACTTTCTCGCAAATACGATGTACAGTATAGGCAAAGTACTGAAATCGTCCAAAAATTCCATTTCGAGATTTTGATGAATCTCGACGTTTTAGACGTCCCCGAGTCGGAAAATCCCATTTCTGGAATTGTATCCGTGTGTGTGTGTGTGTGTGTGTGTAAATCCTGGAAAGCTTGGAATACGCTTTCACTTAGGTCAACCAAATTTTGCGTACAAGTATTAGATACATAACACAGATTTCTATCAACTTTGTCGTTATTTCCGTTAACCGGAAGTGATGCTTTACCTTTTATTCATCCAGCTGCAGAGTCCGATTTATTCAACTTTACCTTTATAATAATTGTTAAATATATTATTATATTTTGATTTGATTTGTTGTTGATGGTTCTTTAATAATGGACATATATAATACGCTACCGTGTTCGTTTGTCTGTCCAGGATTTTAAATCACCTGTAGCTCGCAAACCGTTATACCTTTTGACCTGAAATTTGGTACACATATACTACGTGACCTTTACTGCCTGCTTTCGGGGCGATAATTTGTATTACTCTTTTTATTTTTATTTTATTTTATTGTAGAATCGACTCTCAGCAGCGCGCAGCAGGGCGGCCATACGGCGCATGCATACAGGTGCCCTTCTCATTCCTACCACCTTCGTCGTCTCTTCCCCTACATCTTCATATCTAAAAATCATTCCTGAGGCAGATTGATCAATTAAGTGCCAGCTTAAGTGAAAAGTTAAGAAAAACGTACTAAGTAATTGCAACACAAACACCGATTTAATCAGTTTTAACGAGAAAAGAAGCCGACGAATGAAGGGAAGAAGCGGGCCGCTAGGGTGGAGAAAAGAAGAGCTGCTCAGGAAACAGCAAGCGCATCAACCTCTGAGCAAACGAATGCTAAACGTCCAGAGAAAGAGGAGGAAAACCATAAGTTAAGTGTATTCACTGCACGTTATCATGCAGTACGCCATCACTGGTAAAAAAAATATAATCACTGCCTTGCGCTTTACTCCTCAAATATCCATCCCCATATCAGAGTATAGAAGAAAGTCGAGGGAAGACCACTCCCGATTTTTCTGCACTACTTTGATGCAATTCACACACCAGAAACACATTCTCCTCACTCCTAATGCAGTTGTGAAATCGGTACTGCATTCCCCCCCCCCATCCCACCATTGCCATTGAGTCTACACATAAAAACGTATTGTCGTTGTGTCGATGGATTTCTTATCTGACTCTGACAGCTCATGAAGACTGACAGCTTCCGTCAGTCGGAATGACAGCCCTCTCACGTACCTTGACAAGAGTGGCATTTGGGGATGGAAAGTGAGGCAACTACCCCCAGGCCCCGCGCCTAAGGAGGCTCTGCTTTTGAGGTCCACATGTCCTGAGTTATATTCCCCAGTATATTTTTTTTTTTGCTCTTTATTTCACCTTATACAATTTCTTGTATTAGGAATTTGTTAGTTTTCGCATACCCCTTGGGGTCAGCGTGCAGAGTCAGCCATTGTACAGCACCCCTGGAGCAATTACAGGTTAAGGGTCTTGCTCAAGGGCCCAGCAGAGTAGGATCTCTTTTGGCAGTGATGAGGATTCAAACCAGCAACCTTCTGGATACCAAAGCAGATCCTTAGCCTCAGAGCCACCACTCCACCCCTTTTAAAATACCTCTTCATGGTCAAATTACTCCATAGTCCGACTAGCCAGTCAGTCAGTCATTATCCAACCCACTATATCCTAACACAGGTTCACAGGGGTCTACTGGAGCCAATCCCAGCCAACACAGGGTGCAAGGCAGGAACAAATCTCAAGCAGGGCGCCAGCCCACTGCAGGACACACACACACACACACACCAATGAGACAATTTAGGATCGCCAATGTACCTAACCTGCATGTCTTTGGACTGTGGGAGGAAACCCACGCAGACACGGGGAGAACATGCAAACTCCACGCAGGGAAGCGAACCCAAGTCTCCTTACTGCGAGGCAGCAGCGCTACCCACTGCACCACCATGCCACCCTTAGTCCAAATATTAATTCACAAAAACATGTAGTGCTAAAGCTGCGGTGGGTTGGCACCCTGCCCAGGATTGGTTCCCTGCCTTATGCCCTGTGTTGGCTGGGATTGGCTCCAGCAGACCCCCGTAACCCTGTGTTCGGATTCAGCGGGTTGGAAAATGGATGGATGGATGGATGGATGTAGTGCTAAAGATAACCAGCTGACATGACAGCAGCAGGAGTTATGACTATGACATCCTGCATATCGAGACTCAGAGTATACTTGCAATTTGGGTACATTTTCTAGAAACGTTTCATCATCAAGTCCTTCCATGAGAACCCAAAATACAAAGAGGACTGATCATTTATGTTAGGTAGAATGGCCAGAGGGGACTGGGTGGTCTCATGGTCTGGACCCCCTGCAGATTTTATTTTTTTCTACAGCCGTCTGGAGTTTTTTTTTTGTTTATTTCTGTCCTCCCCGGCCATCGGACCTTACTCTTATTCTATGTTAATTAGTGCTGTCTTATTTTAATTCTTACTTTGTCTTTTTTCTCTCTTTTCTTCATCATGTAAAGCACTTTGAGCTACATTATTGGTATGAAAATGTGCTATAGAAATAAATGTTGTTGTTGTTGTTGTAGAAGAGGCCCTGCTAATTTCCGCATGACACCACATCGCATTTCGCACTGTTGTGGTATTGTCATGAATCATGAATTGTACTTTTCTTAATAGACTAGTCATTTATCCCGTTACAATAACGGGTGCTAGAACAGTAGTGCATAAACATTAGTAGGAACAGTCTATATTAAATGGCAAGGGACTTTGACCTCATTCTTTTTGTTGGTCGTATTTTTCTTTCTTTCAGCCTTTCTTTTGTTGATGTTTACTTGCTGAGCTGACCGTTCTTCGTGGGCTGCCGCCGTGTATTGTGTGTCTTTAATTTTCTGTGACAGTAATACTGTCTTGTACGGCTCTATTCAATAAGGGCGCGCACAAAAAGGCGAGCTTCAAAAGGGCAACCTCAATTGAGCGCGGCGAATAAAGGCATTCATAGATAATTTAGTTCAAATGGCTCTGGAATATGTGAAGAGCAACAAAGGTGCAGATCTTTATTTACGCGCGCCTTTATTCTCTGCGCCCAATTGAGGTCGCCCTTTTGAGGCTCGCTTTTTTGTGCGCGCCCTTATTGAAGGATACCATCTTGTACGTCCGCTGGCTTGTACGTCCGTAATATACCTTTAATTTTCTCTGGCGGTAATACAGGCGTGCGCGTCGGTAATATGCCTTTAATCTCCTCTGACAGTAACACTGGCTTGTGTGTGGCTGTAATATGCGTCACTGTATTGTGTATCTTTAATTTCCTCTCGCAGTAATACTGGTTTGTATTTCCGTAAAACGCCTCTAACTTTCTCTGACAGTAATATCGCGCATCGCACCATG
Organism: Erpetoichthys calabaricus; assembly: GCF_900747795.2. Classification (NCBI taxonomy): domain Eukaryota; kingdom Metazoa; phylum Chordata; class Cladistia; order Polypteriformes; family Polypteridae; genus Erpetoichthys; species Erpetoichthys calabaricus. The sequence continues at coordinate 14,500,145 of NC_041394.2, read as the reverse complement.
CCCCGCGCATGCGCACTTCACCAGAAGACACACACACACGGACACCTGGACGCACATAGGGATTTTATATATATAGATTATATCGTTATATTTTGATAAAGTCCTCATGTTATCTTGCAAAAATTTAGCTGAATACTGTAATGAGAAAATCCGGAACAGTCTGTTTTTTTTTTTATACCTAACAAGTCTACCATCGACTGCATCCTGGCACTGAAGGTTCTCATGGAGCGCAAACACGAATAACGGAAGACTTTCTTTGCAGCCTTTGTCGATTTTCATAAAACGTTCGACTCGGTTGATCAAGCTGCCCTGTGGGACATCCTGAGGGTTTGCGGGATCCCCTCGAGGTTGCTGGATATCATGGCCGGCCTGTCCACTAGTACTGTGAGTGCTGTGCAGAGTGGAGGCAGGACCTCTGCGTTTTTCCCAGTTGATTCTGGGGTTCGTCAGGGGTGTGTTTTTGCTCCTACTCTCTTCAATGCTTATATGCACTGGGTGTTGGGCGAGGTGGTGTGGTCCAGCGGCTGTGGGGCATCTGTTGGTGAAGAAAGGTTCACAGATCTAGACTTTGCTGACGATGCTGTGATCTTCGAGGAGCCGATGGAGGCTCTGATCGGGGCGCTCGAGAGACTGAGTGAGGAGTCTGAATGTCTGAGCTTGCGAGTGTCCTGATAAAAACCAAGAGCCAGGCCTTAAATGACCTCTTGGGCACGGCCATCAGCAGTGTGTCTGTCTGCAGAGAGAGCGTCAACCTTGTCATTGAGAGGTTTACTTATCATTCATGTGACTCTGGTGACTCTTCCTATGAAGTCAATAGATAGATTGGGAGAGCATGGAGGGTCATGAGGTCGCTGGAAAGGGGTGTGTGGCGCTCCCGATATCTGCAAAAGGATGAAAGTCCAAGTCTTTAGAGTCCTTCTGCTTCCTGTCTTGCTATGTGGTTGCGAGACATGGATGCTATCCTGCTCCCAAACTTGACCTGACTTGCTAACATTATTTTTATTATATTCCCGTACAAGTTTCTACAGTCCACACATACCGGTAACAGTGTTTGACGTAACCGGACCCACGTGGGGTTGGTCAGCCCTCGGCCTCGCCCACCTCTAAGGCCGCCTCTTCATATCGTCACTGCATTGCATTGGTGTTTTTGAATCAAATCATTTCAAACTTTCTTTAAATATGTTTCAAAAAGAAAGGTCAGTCACTAACTGTCGGTGGTCGTAGTAAAATCGCTGTCAGATAGAGAACAAATATAGTATAATCCCAATCTCTAAAAACAGGTTCAACTGAAACAAATAGAAACACGTGCTCTCAAACTGGTCATGCCAGGTGCACGTCATGGCACTGCAGTAACTACACACCAGCATATACAGCATGGACACTCAGGTTTCACCCAGTGCATAGTGCTGAAAATGGAATGGAGCAGGAAGCAGGTTTCATGCAGGTACAAGAACCAGGCGTTGTAAGAGGATATGGTGTCTGAGTGTGTGGTATGGCAAAGAGGGAGTGGCACACAAAGAGGGCAAGTAAAGTGAAGACATCAGGTGTGATGTAGATAGATAGATAGATAGATAGATAGATAGATAGATAGATAGATAGATAGATAGATAGATAGATAGATAGATAGATAGATAGATAGATAGATAGATAGATAGATAGATAGATAGATAGATAGATAGATAGAGTGAAATACACTATATAATAGATAGATAGATAGATAGATAGATAGATAGATAGATAGATAGATAGATAGATAGATAGATAGATAGATAGATAATTTTTAATTTTAAACAGACCTTTATTAACAATTAAAACACAACTGCAGTCAAATTAACAGCCAAAATTCAGCAACATTTAAAAGTAAAGTTTTCCTACTCAGATTTTAGTACCAGACATTCATTTTCCATGGAATATAAAACGTCATTTACAGCCCAGATTTCTCTAAATACATCTAATTGATTAATTAGTTTAAAATATGCAAATTCAATCTTCAATCTCCTTTGAAGGAGGACCTTAAACATTAATAGAGCATCAGTGGTTTTCATATCTTTTTCTCTATTTCTTCTTGTTTTTAAAGTTGCCATCTTGGCCTGGCCTAACAAAAAATTGCAAAGTAAACATTCTCTTTTACGAATTCTTGACACCGACATTCCAAAAATATAAATGAGTTCATTAAATACAATTCCCAAATCCAACCACAATAAAGCATGGAAATTCAGCAATGGTTGTAATCTGGTACAATACAGAAATAAATGATAAATTGTTTCTTTCTGAAGGCAAAATGGACACTGATCTGTTGTGCTGGTGCCAATGGTTTTTAAGAATGAATTGGTAGCTAGTGCTACATGTAGAATCCTCCATTGCAAGTCCCCAACTCTTTTTTCAATGGGAGGTTTAGATAGATAGATAGATAGATAGATAGATAGATAGACAGATAGATAGATAGATAGATAGATAGATAGATAGATAGATAGATAGATAGATAGATAGAGTGAAATACACTATATAGATAGATAGATAGATAGATAGATAGATAGATAGATAGATAGATAGATAGATAGATAGATAGATAGATAGATAGATAGATAGATAGATAGATAGATAGAGTGAAATACACTATATAATAGATAGATAGATAGATAGATAGATAGATAGATAGATAGATAGATAGATAGATAGATAGATAGATAGATAGATAGATAGATAGATAGATAGATAGAGTGAAATACACTATATAATAGATAGATAGATAGATAGATAGATAGATAGATAGATAGATAGATAGATAGATAGATAGATAGATAGATAGATAGATAGATAGATAGATAGATAGATAGATAGATAGAGTGAAATACACTATATAATAGATAGATAGATAGATAGATAGATAGATAGATAGATAGATAGATAGATAGATAGATAGATAGATAGATAGATAGATAGATAGATAGATAGATAGATAGATAGATAGATAGATAGATAGATAGATAGATAGAGTGAAATACACTATATAATAGATAGATAGATAGATAGATAGATAGATAGATAGATAGATAGATAGATAGATAGATAGATAGATAGATAGATAGATAGATAGATAGATAGATAGATAGATAGATAGATAGATAGATAGATAGATAGATAGATAGATAGAAATACACTATATAATAGATAGATAGATAGATAGATAGATAGATAGATAGATAGATAGATAGATAGATAGATAGATAGATAGATAGATAGATAGATAGATAGATAGATAGATAGATAGATAGATAGATAGATAGATAGATAGATGAAGGACACTATATGTGATAGATAGATAGATTTTTTTGAGTATTCCAGCATATTTCTTTATTACACTTGTAAAAAGGTGCTATATGGGCGCCGACCCAAAACAGACTGACACCGTGAGGCACACGTAAAATAAACTTTGTATTTTTCTTCACCTGTGGGGCATGTCTTCCCTGTGACACCCCACAGGCACAACACAGTCCCAAGTACAGCAAACAAAACACCAACATGCACAGTCGTCTTTTGCACCACCACTCCTCCGTCAAGCTTCATCCTCCTCCTTCTAACTCTGCGACTCTGGCCCTTGAGTGGTCGCTGGCCCCTTTTATAGTCCACCCGGCAGTGCTCCAGGTGGTGGACTGCCAAGTTCCAGCTGCACTTCCGGATGTGGCGAATATATAGCCCATATGGGCTCAGGAGTCCCGGCGTCAGCACCCCCTGGTGGCGCCTGCGGGACCCAACAGGGCTGCACACAACTCCAGTTCCCATGGAGCCCTGTGGGAAACCGAGGCACCAGTCCAACCCAGGTGGGGTGGCCATCTAGCATCCAGGAGGAGGTATTGCACAGTCCATGGCTGCTCCCCCTGAACATATAACAAAGGGGCGTCCCAGCTGGGCATGGACCCCGGCCATCCACCACACACTATACTTAATATATCTTTGACTCTAGCATGTCATTTAAAGTGCACATTACAAAGTTGTCCAAATCATGTTTCTTCCATCTTAAAAATGTTAGGAAATTAAGGCACTTTCTAAATAAACAGGATTCTGAGAAATGAATTCATGCATTTATCTCTAGTAGGATTGACTGCTGCAATGCGGTGTTCACTGGATGTTCAAACTGTTCTTTATACAGCCTCCAGTTAATCCAAAATGCGTCTACAAGAATTATTACAAGAACAAGAAAATACGAACACATAACTCCAGTTCTTAAATCCTTACACTGGCTCCCGCTTAAGTTTAGGGCAGATTTCAAAATCCTTCTTTTAACATATAAAGCATTAAATGGCCGAGGTCCGGCTTACTTGTCTGAACTTATCATGACTTACAAACCAGAGTGCACATTAAGATCTCAAGATGCCGGTCTGCTTATGGTTCCAAGAATTAATAAAATAACAGTGGGAGGTCGAGCTTTTAGTTACAGGGCCCCCCTAAACTGTGAAATGGTCTGCCTGCTACTATAAGAGATGCCCCTTCGGTCTCAGCTTTTAAATCCCGGCTGAAGACTCACTACTTCAGTTTAGCACAGGGGTGGGCAGATTCAGTCCTGGAGGGCCGCAGTGGCTGCAGGTTTTTGCTCCAACCCAATTGCTTAATAAGAAGCCCTTATTGCTCAAGTAACACTTCAGCTTCACTTTAGTTGTCTCGTTCGTTAAGATTTTGAACCCTTATTGCTTATTTTAGTCTTAAACAGCTGTATTCTTGGTTTTTAATTGCTCCTAATTAGCAATACCATGCAAATGACAAAAGAGACCAGCATTTCTCCATTTAGCTTGTTTTCATTTACACCTCTGTGTGTATTTATCACACACTATTTGGTTTAATTAAATACTTGGAAGGAAAGTGAAGAGAAAAAAGTGAAGCACTGAGAATTACTCATCTGTTTTAGACTTCAAATCATTTGGATGATATCCTTAGAAAGGAAAATAAATCTAGGATATGAGAATGACCTGACATGGCAGAGTTAAAACACTAGCAAGCCATGCAATTAAATAATTGACAAGGATTGTTTTTTAATTAAGCAACTGGGTTGGAACAAAAACCTGCACCCACTGCGGCCCTCCAGGACTGAATCTGCCCACCCCTGGTTTAGCACACCCTGACTAGAGCTGCTGATTAACTGCACACACTGCATCTCTGTTGTTAGCTATTAGCACTTAAACATAAGTAACATGATAGTTATAATTGTATAATAACCCTCACCTATTCTGTTTCTCTTCTCAGTACTCAAATGTGGCACTTGGTGCCACGGACCACCTGCCAAGTTGTTTTGCCTACCTAAGGTAAAGTCATCCCTGATGGAGGATCGCAGGAATCTTGGGAAAGAAGGGTCCTTTCATCGGATTGGCTGACCCAGCACTGTTTCAGCCATGGAATGGCCAATTGGGAGAGGCCGATTGATGGCTGAGGTCTCCAGGACTCTAAACAAATCCAAATCATATTATGTGATATCATCCATCCATCCATTCATCCATTTTCCAACCCGCTGAATCCAAACAGGGTCACGGGGGTCTGCTGGAGCCAATCCCAGCCAACACAGGGCACAAGGCAGGGAACCAATCCCAGGCAGGGTGCCAACCCACCGCAGGACACACACAAACACACCCACACACCAAGCACACACTAGGGCCAATTTAGAATCGCCAATCCACCTAACCTGCATGTCTTTGGATTGTGGGAGGAAACCGGAGCGCCCGGAGGAAACCCACGCAGACACGGGGAGAACATGCAAACTCCACGCAGGGAGGACCCGGGAATCGAACCCAGGTCCCCAGGTCGCCCAACTGCGAGGCAGCAGCGCTACCCACTGCGCCACCGTGCCGCCATGTGATATCATCTACTGTTAAATTCTGCTCCGTACTTCTAACATTTTTATTTTTATACTGTATTGAGGATTTGTTCTGTTCTGTGTATTGTACTGTATTGACCCCCTTCGTTTTGACACCCACTGCCCAAACCTACCTGGAAAGGGGTCTCTCTTTGAACTGCCTTTCTCAAGGTTTCTTCCATTTTTCCCTACAAGGTTTTTTTTTTGGAGTTTTTCCTTGTCCTCTTAGAGAGTCAAGGCTGGGGGGCTGTCAAGAGGCAGGGCCTGTTATGGCCCATTGCAGCACTTCTTGTGTGATTTTGGGCTATATAAAAATAAATTGTAATATATTGTATTGTATACAAACGAGCTTGATGGACTGAATTGTCTCTTCTCGTTTGTCAAATTTCTTATGGTTTTTCTGTTCTCTGTTTGGAGAAGGTTGATGAAGCACATGGACCCCACATAGAAGTGAGAAAAAGATGACAAGAAAGAGAATTTAGTTAGGCATAACCACACACACGCAATACACCAAACACCCACTAGGGTCAATTTATCATCACCAGTTCACCTAACCTGTGTGTCTTTGGACGGTGGGAGGAAATTGAAGCAAACCCACCCAGATGGCGGGGAGAACATGCAAACTGCATGCAGGGAGGAGCCAGGGCACGGGTTTACTGGTCTCTTTACTGCAAGGCAGCAGTGCTATCACTGTGCCACCCTTGTGGCGAAGGTATAAAGCTAAGATGTTGTAATTGTGGGGCACAGAATGTGTAGATTGGGACATGTTCAAAGAGTCCATCGATAATAATCTGGACGAGCACAGGCTTCATCAGGAAATGTGTGAATGACTGTCTGTATGTGTATTTCCCTACCAGAAACCCTGGATGTGTGAAGAAGTCTGCAGGCATACAAAAAGAGCAGGTATGATCTCTGGAAAGCCATTTTAAACACACAAAGTGGCAGTAGGCCCGCAAACACAACTCTCCGTTTAATGCTCATCGGATGAGGCAGGGCACCCAGGCCATTAATAATAATAGTAATTCTTTACATTTATATAGCGCTTTTCTCACTACTCAAAGCGCTCAATATGCTAGGTCATTAAGAATCAAAAATATAATTCATGATTAAAACAGCCCGAGGTATCTATGGTACACTTTTACTATTATGCATATTACTCAAAATAAAATATACAAAACCTTTAATACCAAACGACTGTGTGAAGAACTCTGCAGACATTAACATTTAAAACACAGCATGAGCATTGACCTGATGAAGACTATACACTTTTTTGCTAATTAATTTAATGTCTGTAATAAATAAAACATCCTGAGCCTCTCCCACTAGCGACTATCACATTACACATACCGTCCACTCCAGAATATCAGCTTTCCCGTAAAATCATTTAACCAGTTACCAAAGAATTATCAGTACGGGTTCAAAAAGCAACAGGTCTTCATTGCGCTTCAGCCACATGGCAACCAGACAGGCTACATGGCAGCCATGTTCTGATGAAGACTTTCCAAGAGGAGGCACATTCAGGTCTATGACAAGTGATGTTTGCTTAGTCTTCTTGCGATTCTGGGATTCCTAGCTGCTTTAAAAACTTCTCCTCTCTCCTCTTCCTCATTCTCTGCTTAAAATCTTCTAACTCTTTCCTCTGCATCTTCTCATCAGGTGGAAAGATTTCTCTCTTTCGTTTCACAACATATTTCTCAAAGTATCCGGCCTGATTGGAGATCCAGAACATGGCCACAGGAAAGGACAGGTAGAGCACCATCCATTCATCCATCCATCCATCCTCTTCCGCTTATCCGAGGTCAGGTCGCGGGGGCAGCAGCTTGAGCAGAGATGCCCAGACTTCCCTCTCCCCAGCCACTTCTTCTAGCTCTTCCGGGAGAATCCCGAGGCGTTCCCAGGCCAGCCGGGAGACATAGTCCCTCCAGCGTGTCCTGGGTCTTCCCTGGGGCCTCCTCCCGGTTAGACGTGCCCGGAACACCTCACCAGGATTGATGACGGATGACTGAGCTTCTCACCCTATCTTTAGGGGAGAGCCCAGACACCCTGCAGAGAAAACTCATTTCAGCCGCTTGTATTCACGATCTCGTTCTTTCGGTCAATACCCATAGCTCATGACCATAGGTGAGGGTAGGAACATAGATTGACTGGTAAATTGAGAGCTTTGCCTTTTTCACCATGACAGACCGATGCAGAGCCCGTATCACTGTGGACGCCGCACCGATCCGCCTGTCGATCTCACGCTCCATTCTTCCCTCACTCGTGAACAAGACCCCGAGATACTTGAACTCCTCAACTTTGGGCAGGATCTGGCTCCCAACCCTAAGAGGGCACTCCACCCTTTTCCGGCTGAGCACCATTCGGAAAATTTCAATTTTCGCCCCCCATCTTTATAAGTCAACCTTCAGCAAGTGTCAGACTTCGATCTTACACAGTTACAGATTACAAAACCCGGACACATGTGGCTACAACAAATGGCTCTCTACTGCTGGATGAGCTGAATGTGCTTTTCGCCTGCTTCGTGCTCACTAACTCAGACAGACCTGTGCGACTTCCCGCAGCAACACAACACTCCAGCCTGAGGATCTCCGAGGATGACGTGAGGAGGGCTTTCTCCCGAGTCAGCAGCCGGCCCAGACAAAATTTCAGGTCGCATTTTACAAAAATATTCTGCTCTCCTTATAGACGTTGTTAACTCATTTGTCCCTACTTGCTTCAAGAACCTCATCCCTGTACCAAAGTAAAAAATAAAGTGATTACCGCCCAGTAGCACTTACTCCCATAGTCATGAAGCGCTTTGATAAGCTGGTGCTGGAACACATTAAGAACATAATGCCTGACAGTTTGGACCCCCTCCGGTTTGCCTACCGTTGCAACAGGTCCTCTGAGGATGCCATTTCCTTGGCACTTCACACTACTCTCTTTCACCTAGAGAACAAGAACTGTTATGCCAGGCTGCTGTTTGTGGACTGCAGATCTGCATTTATCACCGCCATCCCATCCTTCCTCATCGCTAAACTGCTGGATGTGGGGCTCAGCTCGTCACTGTGTAACTGGGTCCAGGACTTCCTCACTGGCAGACCTCAGCATGTGTGTATGGGTGGAAAAGCCTCATCCACCACCATCATCAACACTGGCACCCCACAGGGCAGTGTGCTGAGTCACCTGCTTTACTGTCTTTTCACCTATGACTGCATGGCTCCAATTCCATCCTTAGGTTTTCTGACGACACCACCATAATCAGTCTGATCCAGCAAGGACGACGAGATGGCCTACAGAGAGGAGATCAGAATGGTGCCAGGGCAACAACCTCACCATCAGTGTTAGCAAAACTAAGGAACTGATGGTGGCTTTCCACAAGCTGGTGAGGGAGCATCGCCCCATGAGGCTTTGAGCAGGTGAGCAGCTTCAGGTTCCTTGGGGAGACCCTCACTGATGACCTTAAACTGTCGAGTCGCAGCACCCCAAACTTCAGACACAATTGCTCAACACCACATAGTAATGTTTATTAATAAAGAAATACCTCTTAACTGGCTTCTCTTCACAATATACAGTAGAGAAGACCCCATATGTTTTCTCCTCTGTGCATTTCCCTCCTCTTTTCCACACTCCTTGTCTGCTTTCTGCTGACTCCAACTCCCTGGATCAAGTGGTTGGCTCTTTTTTAAGTCCACATCTAGGAGTACCTTCGAAGCTTAATGTGTTGCATCCGGGAAGCACTTCTGGGCCAATAAGGACTCCAATGGTCCTTGTGCTGTTAATATCTGACAGCTCCCACTGGCGGCCCACACAGAACCCCTGGGACCGCAACTCCCATGCTGCATTGTGGGCATCCACACTGGGTCTCGCCAGATGGGGTGCTGCCACCCAGTGTATGGGGGGATACTCATCCAACCAGAGTGTCGCTCTGTGGTTGATGAGACGCAAACCCCGGTGTACTTGTAGCTGCTGGAGCTGTGTCCATATCCTGGCATGGAAGGGGAACATCACTACTCCCCAGCTGACCTTCTTTTCCCAGCCAGGCAAGGGAACAGGATCCATTCCAGGCAGGAATGGCAGTTCGTACCTCATTGGTGTAAAGAGAAAAAGTTATAGATGGTGGTGAACATGGCTGGATCATAGTAACCGGCTGTAGACTAAAAAAAAAAACATTTTTGGCAGCAAATCTCCCAAGTTTACCAGTGACTTTGATCTCTGAATTATTTCTGGAAAAATCCACCAAGCAGTTGGCATAGGCAAACTTTTTTCCCAGCTCCCCATGATGTTTTGCGAGGCTACAAAATTGCTTGTGATTACTTAAACACATTAAATGCACTCATTACTTTAGTTCCTCACACACTGTCCCAAGATTCAGACCACCAAAACTTAACGTGTTACATTTCTATTTATTTATTTATTTATTTATTTTTGTGATGTAACATACAGTGGTCATGATAAAGTATTTGACTCCTGTAGATGCCACATGGGCTGGATGGGCATCCCAGCCAGGAGAGGGAGCAGACCTGGAAGGGAGAACCGGAAAGGGTGGATGGACAGCTCATTAAAAAGAAAAGATTTTGCTGGGTCTTTTTTATTCCCTCAGGATGATAGATGGCAGCAGCCCTGGTTACCAGCGCCCAGTGGGAAGTCAGCAGGGCATGCCAGGAAATGTAATCCAGCAGGGTAGCCCTGCTGGTGTGGTGCAAGAAGGCGCTGCAAGGAGACAAGATCCCTACTGTGATGGACTTCCATGTGACCCGGAAGAACTTCGATCGGGCAGTCGCCCTGGCACCGAAAGTACTCCTGAGTCTATAATAAAAGGGACTGCACTCCAGGCGAGTCGGAGCTGGGAGGTACAGAGGTAAACCCTGACTGGAGGAGGGCAGTGTGGTGGTGAGAGAAATGATAATAGTGTGAATTGTGGAGAAAGAAAACCTGTTTGGTGATTTTGTTACTGGTTAGAAGGTGAATAAACCAACCTTTATGTGAACCCGCGACTAACTGTGTGTTCGTGTTTGGGCTCGCTGACACCCGGGTTTCCTTCACACCCCATCCTTCTTCTTCTTCTTCTTCTTTTGGGAGCTCCCATTTAGGGGTTGCCACGGCAGATCATCCGCCTTCATCCATCCCTGTCTTGTGCATCATTTCTACCACACCAACTGCCTTCATGTCTTCCCTCACTGCATCTATAAACTTTCTCTTTGGCCTTCCTCTTTTCCTCATGTGTGGCGGTTCCATCCTAAACATTCTTTTCCCGATATAATAATAATAATTTAATAATTTTTTGCATTTATATAGCGCTTTTCATACCCCTTATCTCTCCTCTTTATGTGCCTAAACCATCTCAATCAGGCCTCTCTCACTTGGTCACCAATTTGTCGTACCTGTGTTGTCCCTCTAATACAGTAGACCCCTGCGAAGTCACGTTTTTTCCTTAGAACCTAACTTTGTTAGCGGAAACCGCAAATATTCTCTGCAATTTTTATGGCTTTTTTCATGGCAATACTGTACTCTAGAGAGAACAGGAAGGAGCTGTAGAGAAAACCATGACTTGGGATGGTGAAAGTAGCCAACAAAATTTGAAACTGCAACTCTCAGCAGTCCCTGCAGTGGCTCTGATTGGTCTTCTGCTGAGGGTGCTGGGGCTGTTGAGGTCAAAGGATGTCAGCGCAGCTTCTAAAAAGGGGGCCGGTGACCAGAAGCAAAAAAAAAAGTTTTTGTAATTTGTGTTTCAAGTTCCTGTCTGCCTGCCTTCTGTTGGGTTACCTGTACTTATTCATTTTGTCCTGGATTGTTTCGTGCATCTGGATTGTCTGCCTGTGTACATAAGGACTGTAAGTGGATTCATGGCCATCCTGCAAAGAAAGGAGCGCTCCTGAACCCGTTCACCTGTCTTCACCATTTCAGGAACTACTGGTAGGACTATCTGTACATTCCCATTCAACGTGCGGATCTCTGGACTATCTATCTTCATCATTACATTTCATCCGTTGCCGTTTTTCATGAACGTTTTTCATGATTTACTGTGTGTGTTTTGTTTGTGCTTTGTTGTGTTTAATGTGTAATCGGCGTAAGGGGAACAGGGGTGGTATCGTTGTTTTCTTATTTCATTTGTTTTCATTACATTCTTTATTTGCTATTTGATTACCGGTTTGCTTTGTTTTTGTCTCTGTTTGTGAGTGCGCGTGTCGGGTCAAGGCTGGAATCTCCACCATAAAAATAAATAAATCACCGTCTATTTGATTGAGGCTTCTCGTTCGATGCTAAGCTTGCTTAAAAGCATGAACAGCACCTGTCCTTTTTGGCTGATTGCTTTGTTTTTCTCTCCTCCCCCAGACAGGGGTTGTGCTCCCCTATGATGTTTGTCTATTGTTTAATCGTTAACTAACTGCATGCTGACCACCTTTAACTTCTGAAAGAGACATGTTTGGTTGAAGTGTTTGAATAAAGTTCCTGTCTCTACAATCTCCTGTGTTTGTACAATATACCAATACGAGGTAGTCGTGCCCGTCAAGGACGGGCTGCAGGCGACTTTTATCAATGTTGCAAGGTAAAAGTCATTAAGTGCAAAATTATTTGTACCATGATTAAATTTAGTAATAACATGTTTTTTGTTATTTGTGCCACACGACGAATCGGGTTTCGAACCCAGGCGGACAGTAGGTGGTGTTAGGTCCTAACTTTGTTTCTTTCAACAATTTCAACTTGAGTTGCGTTTGACCGACTTTCTTGTTGTCATTGCCGTTCATGTTCACGTCTTTCAGCAACTTCAATTTCAGTGGCAGTAGAACGCTTTTGTTGCAATCGCAGACGCTCAATTTCGTGAACCAATTGTGTTTGTTCTTCCGTGCAGTTGCTTCTGTAAGCTGCAACTCGTTGGCGTTCATTTTGTCTCTGCTGCGAGATCTGAACACTCTTTGCTGCTTGTCATACTGCACGTCGCTGTTTATTCCACAGTTTTTGTTCTTCAGTAAAAATTCTTTTTGGTTTCTTCGTTTTTGGCAATTCTTGAGGTGTAGTTTGAGCACTTGAAACATCTAAAATCTTATTTCTTTTTGCATTTTCGTCTTCTTCAGTCGAGTGACTTCCTTCAGCTTTTCTTTTAATCCGATTGGTCACTTGCTTCCCAGTGCTTCGTTCATCCAATCAAAACACTGATGTAAACGTACCAACCAACCAACCAACAGACAGACATGCTGAAATATATATATAGATACCCAGCACCTCTCCTCTGCACATGTCCAAACCAACCTCTCTCACTTTGTCTCCCAACCGTCCAACTTGAGCCGACCCTCTAATGTCCTCATTTCTAATCCTGTCCATCCTCGTCACACCCAATGTAAATCTTAGCATCTGTAACTCTGCCACCTCCAGCTCTGTCTCCTGCTTTCTGGTCAGTGCCACCGTCTCCAACCCATATAACATAGCTGGTCTCACTACTGTCCTGTAGACCTTCCCGTCTGTCACAAATCACTCCTGACACTCTTCTTCATCCATTCCACCCTACCTGCACTCTCTTCTTCAACTCTCTTCCACACTCCCCATTACTCTGTTTCAGAATATCTGCTCCCTCTGCAGTTTGCCAATCGGACACATATAGTTGTGAAGGACTGCTCCACTCGGTCTACTCCCATGTGGACATTTCCGGCACTCCCCAGTCAGGCTCATGTTCTTTGACTTTTCCGGTGTTTTTAACACCATTCTGCCTCACTGACTGATGAAAAACTTCAAGGCTCTGAATCTTGATGCTCCCTCAGTCCCCAGGATCAATGGACAACCTGACCGGCAGACAGCAGTGTGTGAGGCTGAGTGTCAGTAATGGTGGTGTGTAATACTTGAGTATCTCATGGAACTGTTCTGTCTCCATTCCTGTTCACCCCTCTACACAACAGACTTCTGGCACAATACCAGCACTTACCATCTACAGTTGTGGCCAAAAGTTTTGAGAATGACACAAATATGAATTTTCACAAAGTTTGCTGCCTCAGTTTTTATGATGGCAATTTGCATCTACTCCAGAATGTTCTGAAGTGTGATCAGATGAATTGTAATTCATTGCAAAGTCCCTCTTTGCCATAAAAATGAACTTAACTCCAAAAAACCCATTTCAGCCCTGCCATAAAAGGACCTGCTGATGTCATCTCAGTGATCCTCTGATTAACACGGGTGAGACAAGGCTGGAGATCACTCTGTCATATTGATTGAGTTTGAAGAGAGAGGTTTAGTTGTTGTGAAGAAGGCTTCAGGGCGCCCAAGAAAGTCCAGGAAGTGCCAGGACCGTCTCCTAACATAGATTCATGGCTCGGGATTGGGGTGCCACCAGTGCAGAGCTTGCTCAGGAATTGCAGCAGGCAGGTGTAAGGGAGGCGAAGACTTTTGGAGGATGGACTGGTGGGTGTGAAGAAGGGCAGCAAAGAAGCCAAGAAAAACATCAGGAATAGACTAATATTCTGGGTTTGGACTGCTGAGGACTGCTGGTGTCAAGTCATTTTCTCTGATGAATCCCCTTTCCGATTGTCTGGAGAAGAAAACGTGAGCGCTTCCATCAGTCCTGTGTCATGCCAACAGTAAAGCATTCTGAGACCATTCATGGTGTGGGGTTGCTTCTCAGCCAAGGGAGTGGGCTCACTCACAATTTTGCCTAAGAACACAGCCATAAATAATGAATGTGACCAAAACTGCAGGGCCTACACTGCAAATATTAACTGTTTGCAGTAAGCTTCATGAAATTGTCAATAAAAGCCTTTCAAACATCTGAACTTCTTGTAATTCTTCTTCAGTAACCACAGAAACATCTGACAAAAAGATCTAAAAACACTGAAACAGCAGACTTTGTGAAAAACAATACTTGGGTCATTCTCAAAACTTTTGGCCACGACTTATACAGAAAGGTTCAGATGACTCGTCCATCACAGGCTGCATTAATAATGGAGAAGAGTCAGAGAACAGGAAGGTTGTGAAGGACTTCATCTTGTGGTGCAGGGACTACAGCCAACAGCTCAACGCCATCAGGACAAAAGAGTTGGTGGTGGAATTCAGAGGTATCAAGAAGCCCCTGAGACCAGTCACCATTCAATGGGAGTATGTGGAAGTGGTACTTGGGGGCTCACAAAAACAACAAACTGGACTGACAACACAGTGATGCTGTTCAAGAAGGACCAAAGCAGACTGACTTGTTAAGGAGACTCAGATCTTTTGATGTATACAGCAAGCTGCTGGAAATATTCTACCAGTCCATAGCAGCCAGTGTGGTGTTCTATGCTGCAGTCTCCAAGGAGAAGCAGATTGAGCTCAAAAGAAGCACAACATCTGAGCAGACTTCTCAGGAAAGCCTGCACCACCACAGAACCCCGGACGTTGCTGTGGAGGAGAGGACGATGGCAAAATTGTAAGTCATCATGAAAAAATCCTGTCATGGAGTACGTTTAGCCCCAAACTCATTCCACCACGGTGTGCTGAGAAGCACCACCGGGGGTCTTTTCTGCCCACTGCTATCAGGCAATTCAATTCTTCCTCCCAATGTACACATTGAGTTAGTTTCTACAAATTATATTTATATTTATTTACTGACTGATTAATTGATTGACCTTATTATCTGTCCTGTGAGTCTGTATCCTTGTTTTTATTATATATGTTTGCTGCTGTATGCATCTGAATTTCCCCTTGGGATTAATAAAGTTTATCCAATCTAATCTAACCAAAAACTAATCTCACTCAGTCACGCTACAGCATTACATAACAAGAATGCTGCATCAGTAAGTTGATACAGGAGGAGCAGCATTATCTAACTCTATCTGACATTGTCATTGTTAGCTAGCAAGTTTGTTAAAGTATACTTTCATAATCCCGTAGGATATCTCAGTTATTAAATCGAAGACTAAAAATCTTACCGATGCACTTTACAACTTCGTTAGCAGCAGGAAATACTACTCACCAATTTGCAGGGTGAAGATCAAGTTATCCTAGATTAAAACTTAGCTCAGCGTTTCTCAACCTTTAAGTATTTGCGACCCGAGTTTTCATAACAGTTTTAATTGCACCCCCCCCCCAAAGGTTTTTTTGAAAGGAGCCGACTAATACCTATTTGTCCTTTTTAAATTAATGATATATCATAGATGCATATTTTATTATACCTACTTAACTTTTATCAACATTTATCCAACTCTATATTTGTTTTTCTAGTATCAAAATGTAGTCTAAGTTAATTTGTTTTGGTTTCAATAGATGTATTTTCCATATTTTCGATTCTTGTTTTGTTTTTTTCACATCTTCGCGCCCCCCACCAGGGGGGCCCGCCCTATAGTTTCAGAACCACTGCCTTAGCTTAACCTTTATAATAACAAAAAATATCCGCAACTTCTCTACCCCTGCTTATTCATTCAGTTATCCAGTTGTCCAATCGTGTGGTGGCAGTGCAATACGTAACATTTTGCAGATGCAGCTCAGGAGTTTCCATTAATATTCACATCAACAATGGGGATCCACAATGATTGTTGGTGTCAGACGGGTTGGTTTGAGTATTTCTGTAACTGCTGATCTCCTGGGATTTTCACATACTGTAGAACAGTCTTTAGAGAGGTGTCACACACGTGCACATGGGAGGCAGTTAAAGGGGCCTATGAGGGAGATTCCACATCAGACCAGGGGGTGGCAGAGTGTACTGACACTTTCTCTCTTTCCACTGCAGACCGATTACAGGAAATTCTGCCTGGTTCTGAGTACACCACTTCTGGTTTGGACCTTAACAGCAGCACCTCTGGTTATGGCCCCAACAACGTCACTTACAGATCCGGCCCCAACAATGTCACTTCTGACAATGTCACTTTGTGCCAGCAGAGCAGCAGGTCCAGATGGAGTATCGCCATGACTGCTGAAGGCCTGTGCGTTGGAGCTGGTGAATCCTCTACAGCACATCTTCAACCTGAGCCTGGGACAGGGGAGAGTCCCGAGGCTTTGGAAAACATCTTGCATCACCCCAGTCCCAAAGGTATCACTTCCAGGTGAGCTGAATGACTTCCAGCCTGTCGCTCTGACGTCACATGTGATGAAGACCATGGAGTGGATGCTGCTTCACCACCTGAGGCCACAGGTCCGCTACGCCCTCGCCCCACTGCAGTTCGCATACTAGAAGAAGGTGGGAGCGGAGGATGCCATCATCTACATGCTACACTGATCACTCTCCCACTTGGACAGAGGCAGTGGTGCTGTAAGAATTATGTTTCTGGACTTCTCTAGCGCCTTCAACACCATCCAACCTCTGCTCCTTAGGGTCAAGCTGACAGAGATGGGAGTAGATTCATACCTGGTGGCATGGATTGTGCACTATCTTAAAGACAGACCTCAGTATGTGCGTCTCGGGAACTGCACGTCTGACATTGTGGTCAGCAACACAGGAGCACCGCAGGGGACTGTACTTTCTCCGGTCCTGTTCAGCCTATATACATCGGACTTCCAGTACAACTTGGAGTCCTGCAACGTGCAAAAGTTCACTGATGACACTGCTATCGTAGGCTGCATCAGTAGTGGGCAGGAGGAGGAGTATAGGAACCTAATCAAGGACCTTGTTAAATGCTGCGACTCAAACCACCTACACATGAACACCAGCAAAACCAAGGAGCTGGTGGTGGATTTTAGGAGGGCCAGGCCCCTCATGGACCCCGTGATCATCAGAGGTGACTGTGCAGATGGTGCAGACCTATAAATACCTGGGAGTGCCAATACTGATGCTCTGTGTAAGAAAGAACAGAGCCGACTATAATTCCTTAGAAGGCTGGCGTCCTTCAACATCTGCAATAAGATGCTGCAGATGTTCTACCAGACGGTTGTGGTGAGCGCCCTCTTCTACGCGCTGGTGTGCTGGGGAGGCAGCATTAAGAAGGGAGACGCCTCACGCCTGGACAAACTGGTGAGGAAGGCAGGCTCTATTGTAGGCATGGAGCTGGACTGTTTGACATCTGTGGCAGAGAGACGGGCGCTGAGCAGACTCCTGTCAATCATGGAGAATCCACTGCATCCACTGAACAGGATCATCTCCAGACAGAAGAGCAGCTTCAACGACAGACTGCTGTCACTGTCCTGCTATACAGACAGACTGAGGAGATCTTTCCTCCACCCCACTATGTGACTCTTCAATACCACCGGGGGGGGGGGTAAATGTTAACATTATACAAAGTTATTGTCTGTCTGTATACCTGCATTGTTATCACTCTTTAATTTAATTTTGTCTTTATCAGTATGCTGCTGCTGGAGTATGGGAATTTCCCCTTGGGATTAATAATCTATCTATCTATCTATCTATCTATCTATCTATCTATCTATCTATCTATCTATCTATCTATCTATCTATCTATCTATCTATCTATCTATCTATCTATCTATCTATCTATCTATCTATCTATCTATCTATCTATCTATCTATCTATCTATCTATCTATCTATCTATCTATCTATCTATCAGTTTCTTTCCAAATTCCTCATTATTAATGTTATTTTAAGGAATTATTGCTTTTTAGCTAATAATAATTAGTAGCTGTGAAGCTTATTTCAGTGACTTTCCTTCTTTCATAGTGTAATACTAGTAGTGATTGTTACTCTCAGACCCTCCATCACTTGAACACATCAATCAGTGCCATCGTCACAGCACTTGAATTGGACTCTGCCATATATGAAAGCCACTGCCCTGTGCCAGAAGCCCATGGCATTGCCTCTTAGTGGAGCATCTAGTACAGTAATTTATTGACAAGGGATGGCCCAGTAGTAAGTGAATGAGACATGAATATCATGCAAAGGTGCAAAATAAAATCAATATGTCTGTTGTCGAACCAATTCAAAAAAGTAGATAAATTAATCTGCATGCATAGATCTCATGAGTCTTCACACTCGCACCTGGCATCTATGGGATCTTACCACTCAATTACAATAACTGAATAATAATCACTTCAGTAATAGTCTGTTTATGCTAAACAAGGGGGCTTCGCCCCCTGCTCGCTTCGCTCGCCTACCCCCGTCGTTTTGAACCCGTGCCCGCTGGGCAGCCATGGTTTGAGACACGCGTTGTAGGAGCTTGCGTTGTTTTGAATCCGTGCTTGCTCTGCTTCTGCGGTTTGAGACACGCGTTGTAGGCGTATATCCGTCAGTCGAGCTCGTTCGGTTTGAACCCATGCCTGCCTTGCCTCCGCAGTTTCAGATGGTGGGTCACGTTCGGCGTTTTGTACGATCCCAAGCAGCACATTATTCCTAACTTCACTCCGCAGTAGTGCCACGCACAATATGGCGGCAACGCCTGCGCATTCCGTATTATGTCGGGTTTTACCATGCTGTGTAGGCGCCTTTGCCTTTCGTACTTTCCTGCGCCTTCCGACGCGCGATGTAGGCGCCTGCACCTTCCGGGTCTGCCTCCGCTGTGTGGTGTGGACGTTTAACTGTCGTTTTTTCTGCTTTTATATTCTGTATCTCGCTGTACATGTGTTTCGTGCCTAGGTTTTTTTGAAGCTGTTGCATTTCAGTTTTCATCATCTGTAACCTGCTCTCCATATTTTTGGCCCCGTTCTTTAACCTCTTTATGACGTTTTACTTTGTTTCTTACTCTGTCTTTTATTTCTGACCTCGCTTTATCCTGCTTGCGGCATGTCAGACGGTTCGTAGTCTCTCGCGTTTCACTCTGGGGCGGGGGGGCTTTGTGTGGCTCCTGCGTCCACGGGCAGGTCCCTGCGTCCATATCCGGTTTACCATTCTCGGTTAGTAATATGGATTTTGAACTACGTGCCATTGTAAAGTGCTTTTAAAAAGAAAATATTTCCTGTTGACTAGTAACATGTGATTGCATTCTATTATTGCTGCTATTTTTCACTATGACTCATTATTGCAAACATACTTTATAAACAAAAATGTGATCATTCACTCTTGGATGAAGCAACTAAACTTTCATATCAGTTAACTTGGTCGCTGAATGCACGTGAATGTTTCGTCTTACACACACATACACACACACACACACACACACATTGTCTAACTTCTCCCCGCTCAATCAGCTCAGTTTGAGACCTGGGTGGAGTTTGAATGTTCTCCCCGTGTTTGTGTATACCAGTCCCAGTCCACAGCCAGTTTACATCTCATCTTTTCTTGTCCTACCACATCAAAGTGGATAAAACAATTCTGCACAATGGATACAAGGCCGGATAATCCATGTGTTATTTTTGCTCCAAAATTCCATGAGGCCGCCAGTTGGATTCAGCTGAATTTTGGCACAGCCGTCTCTCCAACGCTCCCCTATGATTTGTGCTAATTTCATAGCAATGTTCAAGAAAACGAGCTTGTGGCTGTCCAGTGACCACAAACATGCCTAACTCTTTTATACCAAAGGGATCTGCGGAGCAATTTAAAAAAAAATTAAAAATCTGAGGATGTGTATGGCCAGCATAACCGACTCTCCAGAGTGCAGAACACTTCTGCAACATCTGTAGCTCCCAGGTTGCCATTTGTAGTTTCTTGTATACACCCCCTCCTGCCCCGGCAGGTTATTACATACCTCAATCGAGTCCGTGAGCAGATTCATTGACGCGCCTATGTGACAATACCACACTAAAGTTTTAACAAACTGGTATTGCCCTAACCCGCAAACTGGCAGCAAATTATCATTTGGCCGAGTGTAGAAATTACAGGTCGCACAAAGATAAAATTTGGGATGCCAACCAGGTCGCCCTCTTTAATAAACAAAAGAAGCATCTCATTGTGTTACGTTTCCAGCCTTTAGGCCAAATATGAATGAAACAGATCCGTCCCTCAGCTGCAGAATTAGGGGCCGCTCACAGGAGCTCCCTCTGGCGGGTTGCTTTGCTCATAAAAGACAGCCGGGTTTCTTATAGTGGATTCAACAGGAAGGGGCGGGGCTAAGTGACCTCACTGGGTGGTTTCTCGGTGTTGTAGTGGTGACAGCGCCCCCTCTTGCCCCGGCAGGTTATTACATACCTCAATCGAGCCCATGAGAAGATTCACCGACGCACCTATGTGACAATACCACACTAAAGTTTTAACAAACTGGCATTGCCCTAACCCCAAAACTGGCAGCACATTATCATTTTGCTTTGGTGGAATATTTTCCTAATTTCCCAGCTGTAAATTTTGGGCAGGTATGGTTTGGTCAGCAACCTCAAAAAAAGCATAAAATGGCACTCCACATGCCTATATTACCGAGCCCCATTTTTTAAAAGTTTTGTGAAAATTAGTCATTTTAACCCTTTATATCCCATTGTCTTGACTTTGCTGAGGATGCTGTGATCTTTGTGCAGTCAATGGAGACTCTGATCAGAGCTATCGAGACACTGAGTGAGGAGTCTGAGGGTCTGTGTGACGGTAGTAGAACCATCACCTGGGGCCTCATGTATAAATAGTGCGTACGCACAGAAATGTTGCGTACGAATGTTTCCACGCTCAAATCGCGATGTATAAAACCTAAACTTGGCGTAAAGCTAAGAAAGAAAGGGTGATCACACAGGAACAGTAGCACTGCTTTGAAGCTGGGTGCCGCCAGTCTGCACATTTCCACGGTACCTCATACCCTGGCATACGCAATTTCTCCGCTCGGTTTTGCAGACTGGCGGCACCCAGCGTCAAAGCAGTGCTACTGTTCCTGTGTGGTTACCCTTTCTTTCTTAGCTCCACATTCCTGACGCGGCTTTATAAATACACTGAAATTAACTGCATATTGTTTATTAGTGTAATGCATCTGATTGTAATTAACCTGCAGCAATATAATGGTCCAGGGAATAGCCATAGTATTCCAAATACCATAACTGCTTTAGCGTTGTTACGCTCACTGCATCTTGTTCTTCTTTTTGCTGCTCCCGTTAAGGGTTGCCACAGCAGATCATCTTTTTCCATATTACTCTCACTGCACCACTCAGTGTATTTATATCACTGTATCTGAGTGTGAATCACAGCAGCAGCTGATCGGAAAGAGAATTATCGGTATACAGTTTCAAGTACACATTACTTCAACCACGGCAAAAAGCGTCAAAGCCTTTCCTGTACGGACCTCGCGTTTCAGAAACAGTTTCATCCCAAGAACTCTAAACGCACTCAATCAGTCCATCAAGTGCTCCTTGTAGAACTGTTTGTACTTATAAGTACAATTACCTCACTGTAAACTTATCCTACAGTTATAATATTGCACAACCTGCGCTACTTTATAAAGTGCGTATGATGACAATATCATTTTTAAGATGAAATGCAGCAAAATATGTTGCTTATAGTATACAGATAAAACTTTAACTTCATTTAAATAATCTGTATTGTTAATAATTAAACATGTGAGGACACGGTGCCGCAGCATATAGCTGGTTCACGGATAGCTCCTGCCTTGCGCTGTATTCTTGCTGGTGTTGACGCGACACTGGAAGGATAGACGAATAGAATAATTAAACATGTACTACGAAGATATTTCAATGTTCCTTAAAAGTTTTGAAGAATCGGCGTTCTAAGCTTACAGATGGCTTCACGTCTATTACAGAGCTGATTGTGTGACGATTGGGTTTTTGGAGAAAGAAAAGTAAGGACAGGAATTGGAGGTTAGTACGTTTGAAAGAGACAGTACTTCTGTAATAAATTATTTCATCGAAGGTCTCACATGGCGCAGCAAGCCTCTTGCGTGAGATATGAACAAGCACTGCGCCACCGTATTCCCATGTTTAATAACATGCTTTCATTCCTATCATCATAAAAATGCTATCACGTATACATCTCAGTATTTTAATTATTCAGAGAGCTGTAATATCGAATGTAATGGATTCTGTGTCCTGTCGGAGAAAGAGAAAGAACGGAAGCACGTAGTGATTCACACACATAGAGCACATAGAAGATCAAATACAGAACAAAGCATTTAACGTGCTACTTGAGAAACTAGTAAATTAAACGATTTTAAGATGAAGTTTATGATGTTCTACTTTAATGGCAAAATAAACTATGTGATTAAAGTGGAAATTTCGAGATTAAAGTTGACATTTCGTGCTTTTTTCCCCACTGTGTGCCTATTTTTTGTCTGTACCCTAATAAGCTTTCATATGACACTCAGACGGTCCACTGCGAGTCACCTTTTCACGCCGACTTTGATATGTGATTTCTTTTTTATTTCGGGCACTGTGCGACTTTGTGAACTTGAGCTTTCCAGTTTCTCCGACACTGTCACTCGATCAACTTTCT
The DNA here is from genome assembly GCF_900747795.2 of Erpetoichthys calabaricus. Lineage (NCBI taxonomy): Eukaryota > Metazoa > Chordata > Cladistia > Polypteriformes > Polypteridae > Erpetoichthys > Erpetoichthys calabaricus. The sequence goes on along the minus strand of NC_041394.2, from coordinate 14,477,131 downwards.
TTTGTTGCTTATATCACTGTTTAAACCAACAAATAGTACGTTTTTCATTTGCCTCCACTTGGTATTTGCTGAAATTCTTATATTTTCTCCCGTGCTTTTCCCATTGTCTTTTCACAGAAGGCTATTTATATTGATTTGCATATTCAAAGAGGCGTAATTCTGGGAGGAGTTGGGGCGGGATCAGAAGGCGCGTGCACGTGCGTTACTTTTCACGCTGATCGGGATTTATGTAGTGGAAGAACGTGAAAGTATGCGTGCGCACAGATTCCTGCATCTGGATTTTTCTGTGCATACGCACAATCCCGCTTTTGTGCTTACGCCATGTTATAGTGTGAGTTCTACGCACGGCGTTATACATGAGGCCCCTGGTCTTTTGTCGGTGAGGGGAGCCGGAAGAAGCAGCAGCAGCTGCTATTTAATTAAATAAAGTATGGCAAAGAGTTGACAAGTGCAGTGCTGATCTTAAAGTGAAGATTCCCCCTAAGACACTTAATGTTGGCACATCGTTCCAATGCCTTCACTTACTGGCTTAGCGGAGTCCTCTTCTTGAGTGGACTAGCCGTGTTAGTGGTCAGTTTTCATTCTACGCATGCACGTGGCTGTGTACTCCCTTTATGCCAGGGGTCGCCAACTCAAGTCCTGGAGGACCACCATGGCTAACAGGTTTTCACTATAACCTGTTTTCTTAATTAGTGACCTGTTTTTGCTCCTAATTAACTTCTTTTGGATGACTTGCTCTTGGGTGGCACGGTGGCGCAGTGGTAGCATTGTTGCCTCACAGTTAGGAGACCTGAGGTTCGCTTCCAGGGTACTCCCTGCGTGGAGTTTGCATGTTCTCCCTGTGTCTGAATGGGTTTCCTCCCAGAGTCCAAAGACATGCAGGTGAGGTGCATTGACGATCCTAAATTGTCCCTAGTGTGTGCTTGGTGTGTGGGTGTGTGTGCCCTGCGGTGGGCTGGCACCGTGCCTGGGATTTGTTCCTGCCTTGCACCTTGTGCTGGCTGGGATTGGCTCCAGCAGACCCCTGTGACCCTTTGTTAGGATATAGCAGGTTGGAGAATGACTGATTGACTTGCTCTTGAAGACTCAGGCCCCCCTTAATTAGCAGCCAAACAATAATGAGATACAAAATGAGCCAAAACAACTGGTATCTATCACACAAGATCTGAAAATAAAGAAAGGTGAAGGTCTCAGGAATGTCAATCTGCATCATGTCCCCAAAACATTTTAATGGTGCTCTTAGAAAGAGAAAAACAAACAATTTCAGAAATGTCTGCTAATGCACCACGAGAGCAGCAACAAGCCATGGAATTAAAGAACGAGTTTAATTAACAACAAGACAGCGCCTGATGAAGGAACTGGTTGGAGTGAAATTGGTTGGAGTTTGAGGCCTTGACTTAGTTGGTCTTCTGTCAGCTCACTCACTTCACATTTCATTTCTGTTTGGGTGTCATTTAAGGAAAGAAATTAAGCAATTCAGAGGAACAATGAAGAAATTCATGGGAGCAAATCTTAAAAAAGCAATTCAATTCAAATGAATTCACAAGAAGTTAATTAGCAGCACAAACAGGGCACTAATTAAGAAAAGGGTTAGAATGAAAACCTGCAGCCATGGTGGTCCTCCAGGACCGGACTTGGCAACCCCTGCTTTATGCTACTAAAAGCTGGCAAGCAGCTGATTTTGCAACATTCGGGAAGCACAAAGCAGGAAAGGGGGAAAGCATTTGCAGTATGGTAATAATAATAATAATAATAATAATAATAATAATAATAATAATACATTTTATTTATATAGTGCCTTTCCCATGCTCAAGGCACATGTCAGGGTATACAGTATATAACATTGTACTAAACCAGATAAATAAATAAAGAAGAGTAAGATAGTAAATTCAGAGAAAATCCTAACAGACAACATAATTGATGGTCTCTCACACACACACACACACACACACAAACACACAGGTTACATGAGCATCTTTGTAGCGGGGCTACATAGTTAGTGTTGTTAAATGTCAGTTTTAAGTGCGTCTCGTTTCCATTGTCCCGTTTTCTGTTTGTGTGTGTATCAGGAAATGCCGTCCCCCTGATGATGGAAGAAGACCACAGCCTCTAACCTGGTAATCCATCCATCCATCCATTTTCCAACCCGCTGAATCCGAACACAGGGTCACGGGGGTCTGCTGGAGCCAATCCCAGCCAACACAGGGCACAAGGCAGGAACCAATCCTGAGCAGGGTGCCAACCCACCGCAGGACACACACAAACACACCCACACACCAAGCACACACTACGGCCAATTTAGAATCGCCAATCCACCGAACCTGCATGTCTTTGGACTGTGGGAGGAAACCGGAGCGCCCGGAGGAAACCCACGCAGACACGGGGAGAACATGCAAACTCCAACCTGGAAAACACCTGTTCTTAATCAATTACAGCCGTCACAAGGACTATTTAAGTAATTAGAAAGGAGAGAGGAGGGGAGAGAAGAGAGAAGACCAAAGACCATTCATTTTCAACCACGTATCAACATACTTGCTGTTTTTTCACATCGCGCCTTTGCACCAGTTTGTTTTTCATTTTGCCGGACTGTCTTTTAACCTTCATCTGCTGAGACCCCGGGGTCGATTCGCCACCCACCATACGCCGAGGAATCACTTTGAGGTTGTTCCATTTGCCGGGAAAATCAAATGACTCATTTACCACTAGTTAAGTCATCTGTGTTCAGGACAGTTTTTATAACCGGACTCAAGTTCACAATCATTTAGTATATCATTCATTTTTGTTATTCGTGCTTTGTGTTATATGTTACAGGGGCAAGAGAGGGTTTTGTTGTATTTATATATGGTGGTGTCTCATTGTTGATGTGGTGGAGGGATATTTATATTTATATATTTCTATTTTTGCATTTGTCTTGTGGTTTCATTTAATACATTTAATCAGTTTAATTTTACATACCTGCGTTTGCATGCTTATATTTACACCGTCGATTGTGGGGGAAAAGTGTAATTTGTTAGAGGTATGGCTTGATAGTTTAGATTCATCTCAGTAAATTATCCAGGCCACAGGTCTTGGAGGTGTAGTTGCCAGCCGGGTAAGTGGTCGGCCGTTACATCTTGACAGAGAAGTAAACTGAGAGAAGGGTAATAAAGTCACGTAGAGCTAAAAGCCTTCCTGAACAGATGAGTTTTGAGTTGTTTTTTAAAAGAATTCATGGAGTCCGCTGACCTGATTAATTTTGGTAGGTCATTCCAGAGTCTGGGCGCTATACAGCTGAAGGCCCTGCTGTCACCCATGGAGTGTAGATTAGTGGGGGGCACAACAAGATTACCAGAATCAGAGGACCTTAGTGGGCGGACAGGCACATAGTGATGGAGAAGGTCACTGATGTAGTTTGGCATGAGGTTATTTAAGGCTTTGTAGGTTATTAGTAGGATTTTATATTCAATTCTGTAGGACACAGGGAGCCAGTGAAGACGGAGCAGGATGGGTGTGATGTGCTCGCTGCTGCTGGTTCGAGTTAGGACTCTTGCAGCCGAGTTTTGAATAAGCTGGAGCTGTGATATAAGATTAGAAGGGGCACCTGCCAGTAGGGAATTACAATAACTGATAAAAGCATGGACAAGTTTCTCAGCATTAGAGAAGGAGAGGAAGGAGCGAACACGGGATATGTTACGGAGGTGAAAGTAAGAAAGTTTCTTAATGTGACTTATGTGGGCGGAATAAGAAAGGGAGGAATCAAAAATGACACCAAGATTCTTTACAGTAGAGGCAGGTCTGATGAGATCACTGCCAAGATGGACTGGGAAGGAGCTCATTTTATTAAGTTGCACTTTAGTCCTAATTTGCAGGAGTTCAGATTTGTTGGAATTTAATTTTAAAGAGTTCTGCTCCATCCAGGTTTTAATTTCACTAAGGCAGGTTGTGAGCTGAGAAAGCTCTGATGAAGTTCCACTTTTAACATTGAAGTAGAGCTGAGTATCATCTGCATAAAAATGATAACCCAGTCCATAGCTACAGATAATATGGCCAAGGGGAAGCATATAAATGCAGAAGAGAAGAGGGCCGAGGACAGAGCCCTGAGAGACTCCTTGTGTGACTGGCGCTGAGCTGGATCTGCTGTTGCCAAGACTAACAAACTCTTGCCTATCAGTCAGATAGGACTTGAACCACTGGAGGGCAGTGCCAGAGATACCCAGCATGTTCTCCATTCTGGACAGTAGGATGTCATGTCTGACCTGAGTGTCAAATGCTGCACTGAGGTCTAACAGAATTAATATGCTGGTTTGTCCAGAGTCCGCTGCCATAAGCAAATCATTGGTTACCCGTAGCAGAGCAGTTTCACAGCTGTGCCGCGCCCTGAAACCAGACTGAAAGGGTTCCATCAAGTTATTAGAGGTCAAGTAATTGGTGAGTTGAGAAGCTACAACACGCTCAAGAACTTTGGACAGGAAAGGTAAGTGGGAAATAGGCCGGAAATTGTTAAGATTGTCAGCATCAAGGCCAGACTTTTTTAACTTTGGGGTCACAGAAGCAATTTTAAAAGTGAGTGGTACAGAGCCAGTGTCAAGGGATGAGTTTATTATTGTTGTAACAGTCGGGATTATGGCATGAAGGCAGGATTTAAGTAGTGTGCTGGGGATGGGGTCCAGTACACAAGTAGTTGGCCTCATCTTACAAAGCAGGTTATTAACAAACGCAGATGTGACTGGTGAGAACTTAGAGAAGGAGCTGGATGGAGTGGGAAAACAGGGAGAGATATAAACAGATGATGTATTTATGTTAGTTGAATTATTTAGATCTTTAATTTTGTTACGGAAAAAGTGGAGGAATTCCTCACAGACTTCAGTAGAAGAGGTAGTTGGACCAGATGCGGGTTCGAGTAGTTTATTAACTGCAGAGAACAAAACCCTTGGGTTATCATGGCCACTTTCTATTATTCTGCCGTAATGGGTGTTCTTGGCAGCAGTTAGTGCTTCTCTGTAAGCTCTTTGGTGGTCAGAGAAAGCCTGGATGTGCACGGTGAGGCCAGTCTTACGTGACATTCTCTCAAGGCGTTGGCCAGCTGCTTTCATAGATCGCAATTCTGAGTTATACCAAGGAGCTGAGCGTTTAAAGGAAACCTCCTTATGTTTTAAAGGAGCTGTTTTATCTAATGCTGAATGAAGGGCTGAGTTATAGTGGTCAACAAGACTATCTAGTGTTGATGGAATAGGTGAAGACAGTAAAAGATCAGAAATGGATCCAGAAAGAACAGAGGTACAAATATTTTTAAGATTTCTGTAAGAAATTTGTCGTTTACAGATAAGAGGAGGGAGAGATAATTAGACAGTGAGAAATACTGCATTATGGTCAGAGAGTCCCAAATAAGTTTTATCTTCATTCGTTCATGTATATTATGTCTTATTGTCATTTAAGAATTTAGATGTAATCCCCGGGGATGTGTGAGATGTATGTAAGATGGTATATTTGTAGGAATAAAATATGGATAAGGCGGTGTTCCTCCCCCTCTGTCTGAATGGTAGAAAGCCCATTGCCTTTAAGCGACTGAGTAGGAAATACCTAAAAAGCCTCAGTGCCATTCGTAAGGAAGATTTCCAGAAGATATCCAGAAGAATATCAATCTTTAACTTTAACAAACTATTTTCCTCTTCTAACTGTTGGTTTCTCTTCTTTAGGAGCTGCACATCTTTGTGTATTATGCCTTCATCTGTTTCTGCAACACACTGGCCATCTTCAAACTTAAGGTCCATCTTCTATTGGAATGGCATGGAACACGGGGACTCAGTTGGAAACTCATTAAGGGTAAATTTCACACAGACATTAGGAGGTTTATCTTCACACAGAGAACCACAGACACTTGGAATAAGAGACCAAGTAGTGAGGTAGACAGGAGGACTTACTATAAATGGAGTTTTGAGGGTCCCTAGGTGTTACTTTAGAAGTCCCCCTGGCTGATGTAACCTGTCCAGCACCCTTTCATAGCCCTCCCTTCAAAGTCGCTATTCCCAGCGGTCTCTTCCAACTTTTTGCAATGGAGCACAAACTTGTCAAGGGGTGGTCTTCTCTCCTGCTTCAGTCATGCAGCCAGTGACAAGGGTGCATCAGCAGGTTCTGGACTTTAGGGACCTTCAAAACTCGACTTGATGTTATTTTGGGAGAATTAAGTGGAGAGGACAAGCGAGCATTGTTGGGCTGAATGGCCTCTTCTCGTCTACATTGTTCTAATGTTCTTCACAGAGCTAGATGGCCAGTCTATCATGGCTGCCTCAGAAATACAATACAGCAGTAGAAATGACTTTGCTCTTACACACCAAGTGCAGGTGAACACCACTGCATCAACTCTTAAGACAAAAACCAAGAATAGATGATACCACTCACTAAATCCAGAACTATCACATATAAGGATACAGATTTGTTCAAATATATCAAAAACAAATTAGAAACTAATTCAAAACAAAGTGCTGTGCCACTGGACTGAAATACAAAACAGCAACAGCAACTTGGTCTAGTGCAGTGTTTCTCAACCTTTAAGTATTTGCGACCCGAGTTTTCATAACAGTTTTGATCGCACCCCCCCTAACGTTTTTTTGAAAGGAGCCCACTAATACCAATTTGTTCTTTTTTAATTAATGATATATCATAGATGCATATTTTGTTTTACCTACTTAACTTTTATCGACATTTATCTAACTCTATATTTATTTTTTTATTATCACAATGTAGTTTAAGTTAATTTGTTTTGGTTTCAATAGATGTATTTTTCATATTTTCGATTCTTGTTTTCTTTTTTTCACATCTTCGCGCCCCCCCCTTTTTGTTACTAGGGGGGCCCACCCCACAGTTTGAGAACCACTTGGTCTAGTGTGACTCTTACACGGCGTCACTTTAACTGCTGTTCTGCTGTCCTGAAACCTCTGAGGTTTGCATGACATTTTAAACTCTGCAATTTCTCAAACTTTCCACATCCTTCATAGACACAACAAGCTGAATGCCAAGTGTTGCCAAGCACGCTCTGAGCGGATGGCATACACTTAGCATGTACGTACAGTAAGGCAAGCCTAGGATTTCTGGAAGAAACAATGCTTTACTTCCCCATTTCACTGATGTTGAAATAATATTACTTGACAGTTTCAACTTCCACTGGCCTCTGCAAAGTAGAAATGGGCGGGGCCCAGGTGGGTGGATCCAAGGAGAGTGCGAGCTGATTGGCTGGAAGTGTTGAGCAACATGGCACATTAATAGTTGTGGCTGGGGCACTTCTGCTCTGTTTGATGAGCTGTAAATTAAATATAAAAAACATGACCTAAGAATGGGCCGCATTCAGGGACTTATTTAACTGTTCTCAAAGGCAGTCAGTCAGTCATTTTCTAACCCGTTTAGTCCTGAAAAACAGGAACAAACCCTGGACAGGTCGTCAGTCCATTGCAGGTGTTAGCAAAATCAGAACGCTTAAATTTGTTGTTTAGTTATCATATTTGGTATTTCTTGTTAGTGTTTTGGCAAAAATAAATCCATCCATTACCCATCCTGTTATATCCTAACTACAGGGTCGTGGGGGTCTGCTGGAGCCAATCCCAGGACACAAGACAGGGTGCGTACACACTCACACACCAAGCACAATTTAGAATCACCAATGGACTGTGGGAGGAAACCCACGCAGACACGGGGAGAACATGCAAACTCCACGCAGTGAAGCAAACCTGGGTCTCCTAACTGCGGGGCAGCAGCGCTACCCACTGCGCCACCGTGCCACCCCAAAAATAAATTATATAATAGAATTTAATCACATGCATTTTCTAGAGTACATAAAATATATGTTTTTTGAAAACTTTTTACAATCTATTTGAAACTCCGGCCCAAATAAGATTTTGGCAGCTGAAATTGTTTTCACAGACAATACGGCCAAAGGTATATGGCCGCCCCTCCAAATTATTACACTCCAGTATTCAATTTACTATCAGAAACATTCTGCACTCCTGGAGTGTATTTTTATGAGGGGTGAGACAGAGGAGAGGAGTCAGGGGGAGAACTTGGTGTTTCTTGGTGCATCTTGACATCAGCAAAACCCAAAGAACCGCGTATTGACTTTCTCCACACTAAACTGCCTCTATGTCTGGTCACAATTCAAGGAGTGATTGTAGAGGTGGTCCATTCCTATATGTTCTTGGGGGTCCATGTCAATGACAGGTGGGACTGGGCTCATTACAAAGAGGAGCTGGAGAAGAAGGGGCAGAGCAGGCTCTTCTACCTAAGTAGAGTTTATTGTAGGAAGTGACATGCTTCACATCTTCTACAACACTCGGATGGCCAGGGTGACTTTCTGTGATGTGGTGTGGTTAGCTAGTGATGTCACTTCATGAGAGGCCCATCAAATCAACCAGCTGATTAAAAGGGCAGGCTCAGTAATTGGACGCATTTTGGACCCTTTGGAGATCGTACTGAAGCAGAGAATGAAGTGTAAGCTGAGTGCCATTATGAACAATGTTGCACATCCTCTCTGTGACGCAATGACTCATTCAGCAGAGGAGTGTCAAGAAGCACAACTGAGGCTCCTTTATACCAACTCCTTAATAGGAGTGGGACTGTCAAGTCAGAAGTTTTCTTTTCTTTCTTTTTAATTGTCTTCCTTTTTAGTCATTCTGGTGTGTGTCCAGACTACAGTGTGTGTTTATATATATATTTATTTATCTGTCTTTTAGCCGTGCTGAGATCTGAGATGGGTTGAAATCTAACAAATCAACATAGAGGGGGCAGACTGTGTAGGAGAGTTTCAGTCCACTGAGAACGTTGCCAAGATCACACACAATGAGCGCAGGGATTTGCAGACAGATGAGAGTACGTGGCTGACAGACGGTGACACCTACCTCCAGTTTCACCAGAGAGACGCCGGGTCCAGCAAGAGAGGGAAGACTCATGAGAGGACCGAGCAAAGCCAGCGGGCAAGAATCAAGACTTAAATTAGGAAAAAAGCATTGGATGAGCAGAGTGTTTCAGTGGGACAGTTGGAAGACTAATGCACAGCGTGCAACTTGGACTTCGCATCACCGAACATTGTCTTCTACTGTTTTGTTTTAATTGACTGTAGAATGTGGTTTTGGGGTTCTCTTTTTAAAAGGTTTTCGCTTTATGAAGCACAGGGGCACGTACAGCATCCCTAACCCCGACACAGAGCGGCAGGACACTAATTGCCACACAGCACATGGTTTATTTATAGTTAGGGAATCGCTTTTCTCTGCTCCCCACAGCACAGTACACAGAACTCAACACTGACCCTTCTCTCTCCAGCCAGTCGTTCCGCCTCAACTCCTTCTTCACAAGCGTCATCCACTTCTTGCCGATTCAGGCCATTGAGTGGTGGTGACTGGCTCCTTTTATAGTCCAGGTGTCCAACAAGATTCTTCCATCATCCCTTCTGGGTGTGGCGAAAGTGCTGCCAAATAGGGCTCTGTAAGCGTCCAGGCGCCGCATGGAAGCCAAGGGGGGCTTCTGTCTGCCGGCCCAGGTCCTGAAAAAACTCCCTTCCATGGTCGGAGCATCCCGGCTGAATAAGGGCCCCGGCCATTCTCCATAGCTCCTAATATTTTTAGATTCTTATGTACTTAAGCTCTTAGTTCATTGTTATATTGTTTGGTGTAATACAAGTCACAGTTGTTTTTCTTGAAATTGCTGCCGTGTCTTTCATTGTGTGTTTACTCACCACCCAATTTAAAGAAACCTGTGCACTATTATCTTTAAAGTTCAAGAGTTCTCAGATTCTTAAAAGAACTGGGTGGCATAGTTATATATTGAACTGTGTTTCGGTTAGATTACCTACAAGTGTGACCTAACAATAAGTCAAAGCAAAATCATTCACTGTTTAAAAAACAATAAAATCAAGACTAGCAGGAACCTGAAGATATCGGCCTTGGCACTTCAGTTCTTACAGTGACTTTTTTCTGTGGAAAGTGAGGAAGAGTCTGTTGAGACGTTGTGTATTCTTCAGGACTTGCCACAGGCTACAGCCAGGGAAAAAGAAAATCTCTTTGGAGGAATTGACCACAGTATTGGATGGGCTGAATACTGGAAAATCTCCAGGAACTGACGGATTGCCTGCAGAGTTTTTCAAAAGCTTTTGGACTCGCCTTGGCTGTGATTTGTTGGAGGTTTTCTGTGAAAATCTGCAAGTAAGCAAACTGTCCCTCTCATGTTGCAGGGCTGCATTTACATTAATATCTAAGAAAGGCGACCTTAGAGAACTAAAGGACTGGCGTCCAGTGAGCCTTCTGTGTGTAGACTATAAGATCTTCTCTAAGGCCCTGGCCAGCCAATTAGGAAAAGTGATGGTGTATACTGTAAAATAGAAGCAAACATATTGTGACTGGAGGGACACTAACCCTCCGGACATGCCTGGTGGACTTAAATGGAACAGGAGCATTCCAATATCTGGGAGAATATTTAGGATAGGTTGGCATGGCTGACTGGGATGAATCCAGTCAGGTTGTCCTCTAGCATCCCAGGGGAGATAATTCCCTGAGTATGCTCTCTCCCCCGATCCTTCTGCCAAGTTAGTGTCCTGGCTGGGTAGGACCCTTGGCAATTTGTGACACAATATCTATCTATCTATCTATCTATCTATCTATCTATCTATCTATCTATCTATCTATCTATCTATCTATCTATCTATCTATCTATCTATCTATCTATCTATCTATCTATCTATCTATCTATCTATCTATCTATCTATCTATCTATCTATCTATCTATCTATCTATTATAGAAAATTGTATTCTTAAAATTGGTAATTAACACATATTAGAAACGTATTACACGTACTTGAGACAAGTAGATATAATATTTCACTAAACATTAAGATGTAAGATTTAGGATTCAAAAGGCTTATACCATCCCGGCCAATACTCCCAGGCAGCTAGATGGAGCCCTCCCTGCAGCATGGAGGTGCCCCGAATGCCAGCAGGGAATCATGGACAATGGAGTGTTTATTCACAGCCCTGCTGGATACATGGGGACCGCCAGAGGAAGCTGCAGGGAGGATCAAGGACAATTTTCCCTACAGCCCGGAAGTACGTCCCAGTCACATAGATAGAAGAAATGACGTACTTCCGGGTTGAAGAAAAAAGGTGTTTTCATCCGACCCGGAAGTGTTGCCAGTCACATGGACAGTGAGAAGAGAAACACTTCCGGGTCAAGAACTATAAAAAGGACTGTGGGAGATCCCAGGGTTGAGCTGAGTCGGGAGGAAGGGTGACAACGCGTCTGGGAGTGGAGGATTGATTATTGTAGTGATTATTATTTATTATTGAATATTGTGGAGTGGGGGTGCTTTGTGCACATTTATTAGTAAAATAAATTCATATTGGACTTTTATCTGGTGTCTGATCTGAGGGTTCAAGGGAGCGATAGCGCCCCCTATCTGTCACACTACATATTCTTTCTTATTTTGCATGAGCCAGAAAACACCAGCTTGTTATAAGCCAAAGGTCAGACGTGATAGAGAGTCAAAGAATGGGCCCCTCACATAGAGAAGGGAATGTGAACTCTTTGGTTGTAAATCATTCTAGTAAGCAAGCTGAGATAGTAGGAGGAGAGATTAGCCCTTATCAAACAGATAAGATGGACAGAGCGGGTTTGACTCCCTCGAAGCAAATAATTATTGGTGGAATTAAATAGAGCCAGGACTAAAGCAATGGAATGCTAGAAGTCAGATGAGGAAGAATAATGGCTTAAATGATAAGTAAATGATAAAAGTAAAAGGTGCCCACTGCTGGGGGCACATTGTTCTATCTCAAGTGAGTCTGTAAGCGCCGTACAATAAAGCTTAACTCTACTGTCTGTTCTGAGTCTCTGAGTGCCTTCATTGGGGCTAAGGGTGCCAGTGTCAGTCTGCTTCAACACTATCTATCTATCTATCTATCTATCTATCTATCTATCTATCTATCTATCTATCTATCTATCTATCTATCTATCTATCTATCTATCTATCTATCTATCTATCTATCTATCTATCTATCTAATAGTACCTTTCAATCTGTCTCTCTATTTTATACAAAATCTTTCCTATGTACAAACATGAAAATCAATAATTATTGGTTTTGTATTAGAAAATCTGTCTTGAACAAACTTTGCTTGGTAGACAAAGATAAGAGGGCGATATAAATGTTAAACAGGCACCTGTGGTCATCTCTAACAAGCTTTTTTTTTCTTTTTAGCTTGATAGATAGATAGATAGATAGATAGATAGATAGATAGATAGATAGATAGATAGATAGATAGATAGATAGATAGATAGATAGATAGATAGATAGATAGATAGATAGATAGATAGATAATAATACATTTTATTTAGATAGACAGATAGATAGATAGATAGATAGATAGATAGATAGATAGATAGATAGATAGATAGATAGATAGATAGATAGATAGATAGATAGATAGATAGATAGATAGATGAAAGGCACTATATAATAGATAGATAGATAGATAGATAGATAGATAGATAGATAGATAGATAGATAGATAGATAGATAGATAGATAGATAGATAATAATACATTTTATTTAGATAGATAGATAGATAGATAGATAGATAGATAGATAGATAGATAGATAGATAGATAGATAGATAGATAGATAAAAGGCACTATATAATAGATAGATAGATAGATAGATAGATAGATAGATAGATAGATAGATAGATAGATAGATAGATAGATAGATAGATAGATAGATAATAATAATAATAATAATAATAATAATAATAATAATACATTTTATTTATATAGCACCTAGATAGATAGATAGATAGATAGATAGATAGATAGATAGATAGATAGATAGATAGATAGATAGATAGATAGATAGATAGATAGATAGATGAAAGGCACTATATGATAGATAGATAGATAGATAGATAGATAGATAGATAGATAGATAGATAGATAGATAGATAGATAGATAGATAGATAGATAGATAGATAGATAGATAGATAGATAAAAGGCACTATATAATAGATAGATAGATAGATAGATAGATAGATAGATAGATAGATAGATAGATAGATAGATAGATAGATAGATAGATAGATAGATAGATAGATAGATAGATAGATAGATAGATAGATAGATAGATAGATAGATAGATAGATAGATAGATAGATAGATAGATAGATAGATAGAACTTCATTTATCCCCAGTGGGAAATGTATAGTGAAGCTCTATTAATAAATAAATACATAAATCGGTATTTCTGTCCATTAATTTATTGTTGTACTTTCACAAGCTGACAACAGAGGAGAGGAAAACAAAAACTTCAGTCTGCAGCTTTCCTGGAGAAAATAAACCTCTGAGAGGTCAGTAGAAAGTTATAAGTTGTGCTTGTGACTCCCAAAACCTGTAAGTCCCAAAAATGCCCACCAGAGAGGGAAAGACTGTCAAAAAAAAAACTGGCTAATAGCACAGAAGGCCACATAGAAACGTTATAAATTAACAAGATTTATCTTTCACCAGAATGCTCTGAACAACAAGTAAGTTCTGTGGAGCACAAAAGGCAAAAATGAGTTGCAGGGCAATCCAAGCAAAGTCCCAATGCAGCGTAGCACTGGCCAAACACTAAGATTCACACCATCTGAAATTGTTGATTTTTTATTTTATTTTATTACGGGGACCCCAGAAACACATCCAGCTTTAACCCAGCTCACACACACTCTCACACAAAGACACGTTTAAAGAGGACCAAATGATTCGACAATTCATCCAAAAGCTCTCCTCGATTCCCCAGACGGAGATAATTATTTACCAAACACTAACCAAAAAGCAATTGATGAAGCACTGAGCACAAAACGGTTAATGACAAACACGCACAATTCAGTCCACAAACAGTCCTGCCCATGAAAACCACTAACAGGACTGGAGGCAAGACACAGGTTTGACGGAGTGTGACACCCACAGTGAACGAGTTCAGCTTAACCCCAAGTATTCGGACTCAGCTCTCAATGCATTCATATAAGATGGGGTCCGTTACACCACATTCCTGAAGCATGTCACACAAGAAAATCTGAGGGCCACCGTCATATTCTATTTTCCAAATCTACAGAACACATGAAGACTGGGTTATCACACTCCCATGTACCCTCCAGCAACTGTACCAAGGAGAAGAACTGGTCTGCTGTTCCACAGCCATGATGGAATCCACATTGTTCCTCCTGTATCTTTGGCTCAGCCATTGAATGGAGTCTCCCTTCCAATACCCATGCATATGCCTTACTTGAGAGGCTGAGGACTTTTCTCCATTTGTAGTTCAAACATTTTACCCACCTTCCATGCACCACTGAATAGACACATTAACCACACTATGACCAGCACTTTCCAACACTTTCAACATATCTGGTGAGATTTCATCCATCCCGGCAGTCTTACTACCACAGAATCCTCGGACCACCACAGTGATTTTGGCAACTCAATTGACTGGGACACTGGACGTGTTCATTGCTGGCTCCTGGTAAGAGTGCATGTTCCCCGGATTAAGGAGTTCTTCAATGAGTTTCTTCCACCGCTGGGCAATTTTCCCAGAAGAGGTCAGTGCCTCTCCATCCCTGCTTAACACAGTCTTCCTTCTCCTTCTGAGGTATCAAACATTTTGCCAGAACAACATTAAGAGCAACCTATCGTTTTTCTGCATGTCCTCTCCAAACTGCTCCTATGCTCAAGCATTTGCTTCCCTAGCTACACTTGCTGTAGTCCTGCCAACATGTTGGTACCACTCAATAGAGTTCCTTGAAGACCACCTTCTTTAGTCTGACAGCTTCCCTCACCACTTGTGTCCACCATTTGGTCCTAGGGTTGCCATCTTGAGATACCCTGAGGTCTTGAACAGGGTCCATTCAAACTCAATGTCCCCAACCCCACACTGCACATGAAAGAAGTTCTTCTGGAGGTAGGAGTTCAACCAATCACGAATAGAACCATCAGCAGGACCTTCCCTGGAAACTCTGACTGCTTGTTTAGGCTTCCCTGGTCTACACTACTCGCTTAAAATCCAACTCTCTACCAAATGGTGATCAGTTGACAACTCTGCCCCTCTCTTCACCCAAGTGTCCAAGAGAATGGAGTCTATTATTGATTTCCAGCCAAAGTTGTTCTGGTACCGGGCACACATCTGACCCTCCTTGTGTTTGATCATGGTGTTAACATAACAAATGGGTTACAAAGGTTTATGAGTGTGAGCACATTTTATACACAAGGTCCCTGGTCTCCAAGCTTCATCATCATCACTGGGTTGAAAGAAATTCTGCAGAAACACCTAAATGACATTGTTCTGTACCTCACCCACTTCCCTGTTACCCAGAACAATGTGGCAATGGGATGATCTGTCAGATTGCTTATCATGAAATCAAGCCTTCAGCCCTTTAAGGGTTATTTCCGTTGCTTAAAACTGCAATGAACCTCTGTCAGATGTCATGGATGCCATATTATTCTCAAACAGTGCCCATCTCTTGTTCCCGTACCAGTGCTTAGACACAGAGGATGGTGTGATTTCCACTCCTTCATTGTCTACATCTTAACAGGCTTATACTGAAGACAAAAACAACTCATAAACAGCATTTCTTCTTCGTCTTCTTCTTCTTCTTGTTCTTGTTCTTGTTCTTGTTCTTGTTCTTGTTCTTGTTCTTCTTCTTCTTCTTCTTCTTCTTCTTCTTCTTCTTCTTCTTCTTCTTCTTCTTCTTCTTCTTCTTCTTCTTCTTCTTCTTCTTCTTCTTCTTCAACTTTTCCCACATTTATGAGGGGTTGATGTGCTTCACCAGCCTTCTCCATACAACTCAGTCCTGCACCTCCTCTCCAGTCAAACTAATTTCTTTTCAATCTTCTTTCACTTTATACATCCATGACTGCATTGGCATCCCCAACTTTCTCTTCTCCTGGACTTCCATTCCTGTCCCTCTTTTGCACACATCTTCCTTATCTCTCCTCATCACAGATAATATTTACCCTCGCGTTCTTAAGGAGGCTAGCGAGTGCAGATATAAACCATTGACACGTATTTTTAGGAAGTCACTGCACACTGGAGAGATTCTAAAGGACTGGAAAAATGGCAAATATCATCCCGTTATACAAAAAGGTGACTGGGCAGATCCAAGCAACTGTAGGCCAGTAAGCTTAACATGCATCACAGGAAAATTAATGGAAGGAATTATTAAGGATAAGTTTGAGCAACACCTGGCAAGGAGAGGAGTTTAATTGAACAGTCAGCATGGGTTCAGAAGAGGGAGGTCGTGTTTTACTAACATGCTGGAATTCTATGAGGAGGCAACAAAAGGATACGATCAGAGTGGAGCAGATGATCTGATTTATCTGGACTTTCAGAAAGCATTTGATAAGGTGCCACATGAGAGGGTGGGCATCAAATTAAAAGAAGTGGAAGTTCAGGGTGATGTTTTTAGATGGGTGCAGAATTGGCTCAGACACAGGAAGAAGAGGGTGATGGTGAGAGGAACCTCATCAGAACTGGCCGATGTTAAGAGTGGTGACCAGCAGGGGTCAGTGCTGGTGCTGCTGCTTTTTTTAATATATATAAATGATTTAGATAGGAATATAAGTAACAAGCTGGTTAAGTTTGCAGATGATACCAAGATAGGTGGATTAGCAGATAATTTGGAGTCCATTATGTCATTACAGAAGGACTTGGACAGCAGACAGGCAGATGAAATTTAATGTCAGTAAATGTAAAGAATTACACATAAGAAGTCAAAATGTGAGGTTTGAATACACAATGGGCAGTCAGAAAACTGAGAGTCCATCTTATGAGAAGGATTTAGGAGTCATAGTAGACTCTAAGCTGTCGACTTTCCGATAGTGTTCAGAAGCCATTAAGAAGGCTAACAGAATGTCAGGTTATATAGCGCCTTGACATGTGGAGTACAAGTCACAGGAGGTTCTGCTTAAGCTTCATAACACACTGGTGAGGCCTCATCTGCAGTACTAGGTGTAGTTTTGGTCTCCAGGCTACAAAAAGGACATAGCAGCACAAGAAAAGGTCCAGAGAAGAGCAACTGGGCTGATAAGTTATGATGAAAGATTAAAAGAGCTGAGCCTTTACAGTTTAAGGAAAAGAAGATTAAGAGGTGACCTGACTGAAGTGTTTAAAATTATGAAGGGAATTAGTCCAGTGGATCGAGACGGTGACTTTAAAATGAGTTCATCAAGAACACGGGGACACAGATGGAAACTTGTGAAGGGTAAATTTCGCACAAACATTAGGAAGTTTTTCTTTACACAGAGAACCACAGACACATGGAATAAGTGACCAAGTAGTGTGGTGTACAGTAGGACTTAATGGACTTTCAAAACTCTACTTGTTGTCAGTCAGTCAGCCAGTCAGTCAGTCATCGTCCAACCTGCTATATCCTAACACAGGGTCACGGGGGTCTGCTGGAGCCAATCCCAGCCAGCACAGGGTGCAAGGCAGGAACAAATCTTGGTCAGGGCGCCAGCCCACTGCAGGGCTGACTTAATATTTAAGTGGATAGAACTGGCCAGCTTTGTTGGGTTGAATGGCCTGTTGTTGTAATGTTCTAATGATCACATGTCCATACCACTTCAGCCTTTCAACTTTCCTATATGTTCTTAGATATCTCTCCCACTTTGTTGTACCTCTGACTGTCTAATTTCTTATTCTGCACTTATTTGTAACTCCACACATCCATCTCTGCATTCTCATTGCTGCTACATCTTAACTTCTTCTCCTTTTTGCCTCTCTTATTGCCCGTGTCTCAGTGCCATAAATCATTGCAGGTCTTACCACTGTCTAAAAAAACCTGACCTTGAACCTTTGCCTTAATTTGTCGATCACAAAATACTCCTGACATCTTCTTCCAATTGTTCCACCCACACTGTACTTACTCTATGATTCTCCATCCATTCATTATCCAGCCCGTTATATCCTAACTACAGGGTCACGGGGGTCTGCTGGAGCCAATCCCAGCCAACACAGGGCGCAAGGCAGGAAACAAACCCCGGGCAGGGCGCTAGCCTACTGCAGGGCATGAACACACACACACCAAGCACACACTAGGGACAATTATGGCCAATGCACCTAACCTGCATGTCTTTGGACTGTGGGAGGAAACCCACACAAACACGGGGAGAACATGCAAACTCCACACAGGGAGAACCCAGGAAGCAAACCCAGGTCTCCTTAATGAGAGGCAGCAGCGCTACCACTGTGCCACCTTGCTACCCACTCTATGATTCTAAGCTGTATAATTTCAAACAGAGTTATTCAAATTATTGAATTAAAGATGAGCTTCACTAAGTGGCACCACAGAATAAAATTCAGGGCAGGACATTCAGCTTCATTTTCACTGCTTTTATGGTATCTCATAAATAAAAGCAGGTGTACAGGACTGGCAGCACCCGACAAGCCTTTATTACAAATCAGAAAATTAGAGGTAAACTAATTGAACAACAGTATTAGTCAGAAAGATGGATTTCACTTGGCTGCACTAGTGTAATATTGTTCCAAATGATTACATTAACAAGAAAACTAGCAAGGATCAATCAGATTTACTTCTGCATCTGTCTAGCGTGTTTCCTGCCTGATAGCCAGATAATCACCAGCTGGGATCTGTCAATTCTAAGCGAGAAAAAACTCAATTGATATCATTTATTTTCAGTGTGCTGTGGAGGACAATTTATCTTTGGAAGCAAGATTATTGGTCATTACAGACGATTGACACGATTATTACTAATGTTATCACTAAAACATTACAAGAGGGCAGTCAAAGTCAGACCCTGGACAGTCACACTGGCGGCATGTTTTGGTTCCAGGCCTTTTCTTCATTAGTAGTCCATTAGTGCTGCTAAGGGAGCCAACTTCTCTTGTCTTCATTTTAATTGACTTGTTTTTTAAAATTCAAAACTGTTAATATGTTTCTTTTCTCCTGAACTTATATGCAAACAATAAAGAGATGCAAAGTAATACAATATATACTGTACCATTAATAAATATTACATCTCAATCTAGGACTATAATCTGCTTGTACAGACTCTCACCTCTGACGATCTAAGCGAGTCTGAGATTGTTATGTCTATCTATCTGTTTATCTATTGTCACACATGTGTGCATGGGGGGCAACTAGAAGGACCAAAAGAAGGTACATCTACACCAGGCCAGGGGGTGGTGGGGTGCAGTAACTAAACACGGGAAATGCGGGCCTGGATCCTCTGATGTCACTTCCGGTTCTGGGACCGATGATGTCACCTCCCCTGCCTTACCTTAAAACCCAGCCATCTTCCTTCTGTGAATCTGCTCTGTTGTGGACTCAAACTGTACAATACTGTACCATCAATCTTCACTTATTAATACATACTTATTTATGTATTAGGGTGGCTGCCTCAAACCTTTGTTGATGTGTCAAGGTCTATCTATCTATCTATCTATCTATCTATCTATCTATCTATCTATCTATCTATCTATCTATCTATCTATCTATCTATCTATCTATCTATCTATCTATCTATCTATCTATCTATCTATCTATCTATCTATCATATACAGTAATCCCTCGCTATATCGTGCTTCGACTTTCGCAGCTTCACTTTGTTGCGGATTTTATATGTAAGCATATTTAAATATATATCACGGATTTTTCACTGGTTCGTGGGTTTCAGTGGACAATGGGTCTTTAAATTTCTGGTACATGCTTCCTCAGTTGGTTTGCCCAGTTGATTTCATGCAAGGGACACTATTGGCAGATGGCTGAGAAGCTACCCAATCAGAGCATGTATTGCATATTAAATAAAACTCCTCAAATATATTGTGAGCACTGGGGCTGTTCACAGCCCTAGAGGATACGGCCGCTCCTCAAAAAACGCTGAAAGACTACCTTCACATTGCTCCCTTCCTTGCTGGGTTTGTGGTTGCTTTGTTGCGCGATATGCTTCCCGCACGGTGCTTCACATACTTAAAAGCTCAAGCAGCACCTATTGATTTTTGATTGTTTGCTTTTTTCTTTCTCTCTCTCTCTTACTCTGACATTCTCTGCTCATGACGGATGGGGTGTGAGCAGAGGGGCTGTTCACACACTGGCCTAGAGGATACGGATGCTCGTCTAAAAATGCTGAAAGATTACCTTCACATTGCTCCCTTCCTTGCTGGGCTTCCTTGCAGCTGCTTTGTCAAGTGATATGTTTCCCGCACGGTGCTTCACATACTTAAAAGATCAAACAGCACCTATCGGTTTTTGATTATTTGCTTCTCTCTCTCTCTCTCTCTCTCTCTGACATTCTCTGCTCCTGATGCGCACTCCTTTGAAGAGGAAGATATGTTTGCATTCTTTTAATTGTGAGACGGAACTGTCATTTCTGTCTTGTCATGGAGCACAGTTTAAACTTTTGAAAAAGAGACAAATGTTTGTTTGCAGTGTTTGAATAACGTTCCTGTCTCTCTACAACCTCCTGTGTTTCTGCGCAAATCTGTGACCCCAGCATCTATCTATCTATCTATCTATCTATCTATCTATCTATCTATCTATCTATCTATCTATCTATCTATCTATCTATCTATCTATCTATCTATCTATCTATCTATCTATCTATCTATCTATCTATCTATCTATCTATCTATCTATCTATCTATCTATCTATCTATCTATCTATCTATCTATCTATCTATCTATCTATCTATCTATCTATCTATCTATCTATCTATCATACAGTATAATGCCTTTCTATCTACAGAAACTGCATAGTCCATGGAGCCACTGTGGGCTTTAGAGATAGGCCAGGTATGTTTGCGAGTGTCCCTAAAAGCCGACTTGTCTAACATTTCATACAGTTTAGACTCAAAAAACACCTATTTGGCCTCAATTCTAAGCATCATATCTGGAGTAAACCAGGACCTGCTCATCATCTGTGCAGTACAATTCCAATTGTGAAGCCTAGTGCTGGTATATCAGGTACTGGGGGACGAATCAGGATGGACGGAAACTAATTGGAGTGAAGTACAGGGATACACTTAATGAGAACTTAGTCCAAAGTGGATCTCCGACTGGGCAGAATGTTCACCTTCTAACTGGAAAATGTCCCTAAGCACAAAGTAAAGACAACACAGGATTGGCTCAGGCTGAACTCTGTGAAAGTTCTTGAGTTGCCCAGCCTTGAACTTGATCAAACATCTAAGCAAAGACAAGGCAGTAACTGAGGTCAGTGAGGTCAGTGTCAGTGAGGACAGTAGCTGTCCATCAACGTTCTCCATCCAACCTGACAGAGCTTGAGAGGATCTGCAGAGAAGAATGAGAGAAAATCCCTAAATCCAGGTGTTTGTAGCTTATCGTGTCCAATTCAAGAAGACTCACGGCTGTAATCACTGCCAAAAGGGCTTCATTGAAGTACTGAGGTAAGGGTCTGAACACTTGTGTGAATATGAGAGTTCAGTTTTTTATTCTTCAAAAATTCGAAAATTCCTAGAATCCTCTTGTGTGCAGGTACTATAAGAAGGTGCCCATGACTGCAGAGTCCATGGAGCCACTGTGGGCTTTAGTGATAGGCCAGGTATGTTTGCGAGGGTCCCTAAAAGCCCACTTGTCTAACATTTCATACAGTTCAAACTCAAAAAACACCTGTTTGGCCTCAATTCTAAGCATCACATCTGGAGATAAACAGAAACTGCTTATCATCCTTTCAATACAATTCCATTTGTGAAGTTTAATGGTGGTGTATCAGGTACTGGGGGATGAATCAGGATGGAGGGAAACTAATTGGAGCAAAGTACAGAGATACACTTAATGAAAACTTAGTCCAGAGTGGATCTCAGACTGGGCAGACAGAAAATGGCCCTAAGCACAAAGCAAAGATAACATATAATTGGCTCAGGGTGCACTCTATGAATGTTCTTGAGTGGCCAAGCCAAAGACATGGCAGTAGCTGTCCACCGATGGTCTCCATCCAACCTGACAGAACTTGAGAGGATCTACAGAGATGAACAACAGAAAATCTTCAAACTCAGGTTTGTGAAGATGTTGCGAGAAACCAAAGAAAATTCTAGGCTGGAATTGTAGCTAAAGTGCCTTCAACAAAGTGCTGAACAAAGGGTCTGAAAACTTGTGTCAATGTGAGATTTCCTATCTGGACCTTCTATAGACAGTTGTCTGCTTTTCCTAATCCCTTCCAGTCAATTGAATTGACAAGAGGTGGACTCCAAACAGGATGTAGAAACATCTCAACGATGATGATGAATAGAATGGGAGCCACATTTCAAGTGTCATAGTAAAGGGTCTAAGCACTTCTGTCAGTGCGATATCTACACTATGATAAAATGTTAAGGTTGACGTTGGTGTCCATTCCCGAAGAGCAATGTGATTGGTCAGTTTGGCTTTAGTGATGCAATCAAAAGAGGAGCTGCAAGCGTGAGACACACAAGGAGCAGTGAAGCTGTTAGGAGAGACCCTGAGAGTTGCCTTTAGAGATGGGAAATGTAAAATGGAAGAAAATGAGAGAACCTGAGAAGCAGGCTTTATGGGAACGTGTGCAACGAGAAACAGAGCAAGGGCTTAAAATTTAACACATTAAATACACCAACACTATGAGCGCATTAATGAACTGCATGGGCCTGTGGGTTTTCTTCAGCCTTTAGAGGGCTCAGGGCAGCCCCCTTGAAGGTGATGGCCACAAAACTAAAAAGAAATAAACTAATGCAAATAATTAACATCAATAACTCTATTAACCCTTAAACTGCTGGAACCGGCTCTAGTCGGTTCCCAATGCAATTTGCCAGCACGCCGGAGCTGATCAGTCCGTGCCGTACATTTCTTGAGTAGCCAGCTCGTGACCACTGGCGCCCCATGCAGCACTGCAGCATCACTGTCCCTGAGAGTGAGCCGCTGCACTAGACTAGCCTGCCAGCATCAGCGTTGGCCTCTGTGTGCAGCCAGTTCAGGCGCAGTTGGCTCGGTGATTTACTGAATTTCATCAATGGCGTCACTTGCACCTTGTACATATCATAATAGATTGTTCCAGTAGTTTTTTTTTTTTATAGTTTTTACAGTTCATTGGCAGTGTGTAAAATGATCAGTGTTGCAGTAATTGTGATGCTCTTTGCATGATAAAAATATGTGTTCCATTAAAATTTCACTTTTTCTTGGTGAATTGTGACGTTTCCTTAAAAAGTGCAGCAAAAAAGTATTTGGCATCCGGGGAGGTGCATTAACTCCCCTAGTATGTGGCAGTTTAAAGGTTAAAATAAATAATAATTTTTTGCATTTATATAGCACTTTACTCAATGCGCTCAGAAATTGCAGGTTAAGGGCCTTGCTCAAGGAAGGGCCCAACAGAGCAGAGTCCCTATTGGCATTTGCGGGATTCGAATCGGCAACCTTCTGAGTGCCAGTGCAGATCCCTAGCCTCAGAGCCACCACACCACCTACAAACATAACATAAATAAAAGAATGAAAATTTCACACTTAAAAAATGAATTTGAATGCCAGCCAGGAGTAGAACCGGTCACGTCAGGTCAGGTCGGGGGACATGAGCTGGTACAGCATGTTGCCTTTCCTACCACACAACAAAACACCTCGGGATCCTGGTTGGCATTCCCCCAGCCAGACATGTGGTCCAGTCCCACCCTCTGAAAATGACCATCTACCAAAGGCAGGTGTTATGTGGGTGTCTGCTTGGCCTGGTACGGCCACCTGGGTCCTGAAAAGTGAGGGTCCTGTGAGCCGGATCACCCTTGGGGAATCGTGCCACATGACCGTAGTGCCATTACGGACACTCCCTCACAATGCAGGTCATGTGCCTCCTTTGGGACTCCATGAGCAACACAGTCAAACCAGCGGTACTGAAGGATCGTCTGAAGTGACACAGTAGTGAAGGAGTCCAGTCTTCATTCCAGGACACTGGATAGCATCCATGTCTCACAAACAGGAAGCACCAGGACTCTAAAGACTTGGACCTTCATCCTTTTGCAGATATTAGGACTGCCACACACCCCTTTCCCAGCGACCTCACGACACCACACGCTCTCCCAATCTATCTACTGACTTCATAGGAAGAGTCACCAGTGGTATGAAAGTCACTGCCAAGGTAAGTAAACCTCGACACTCTCTTTGCAGACAGACACACTGCTGATGGCCGTGCCCAAGAGGTCATTAAAGCCCTGGCGTTTGGTTTTTATCTCGCTCAGTCTCTCGAGAGCCCCCATCAGAGCCACCATTGACTCTGCGAAGATCACAGCATCATCAGTAAAGTCAACATCAGTGAATCTTTCTTCACTAACGGATGCCCCACAGCCACTGGACCCCATGGCCCTGATGAACACCCAGTCCATACAAGCATTAAACAGAGTCAGGGCAGAACACACCGCTGACGAACCCGAGAATCAACTGGGAAAAGCACAGAGGTCCTGCCTCCACTCTGCACAGCACTCACAGTACCAGTGGACAGGCCGGCCATGATATCCCGCATCCCTCACAGGAGGGGAGGAACCCAGGTTGAAATTTATCAGCCCTTTTTTTTTAAGAAGGAACTAATCTGTTCCTAAAAGCGAGTTCATAAACTGAATTTTCTACGTTTTTGTCTTTAACTCATGTTCTCCAGAGTCACAAGGATGATCCTAACCACTAAGCTCCAGGCATGTAGTCGTCACTCAAGGCAAAAGTCACCTTGACAGTCATTTTATTTATGATGGAGTCCATTTCCTGGAGTTGAGGATTCAGTAGATGAGGAGGACCAGAGTGGCTGACATTAAAACCAACAAAGGTGGAGGAGCACTGGAGTTTACAATTAAATAGAGGTGTGGCTCATCATTTCTGAAATATTCCGATACTTGAGAACTTGTCTGACTGGTTTTCTATGAAAAGCAGTTAATATTTGCATTGTTGGAGTGTAGAAATATCCACATTAACAGTTTAAACTGAACTGCTAGAAGTTTCAGTGACCTGCTCTTTCTTGGTTCACATCACACCTCAGTGATTGCCAGTATTACGTCTTCATTAGGGAATACAAATCTGCCACTACTTCACTCACTCAAGGTATCCCTCAAGGGTCAGTTCTCAGTCCAATCCTCTTCAACATCTCTATGCTCCAGTTAGGTGAGGTTATTCATCAGTGTGGTCTGAGCTTCCACTGCTATGCTGATAACACACAACTTCATGTAAGTGTTGATGCAACTGCAACATCTTCTAATGTTGCACTGACTGACTGCATTCGGGAAATCAATCATTGGATGACAGATAGTTTTTTACAACTCAATCCTGATAAAACACAAATCTTATTAGTTGGTACCAAATCTGTCCTCTCTACCCTTCGTGATGTCGATGGGATCCTGGTTGAACCCTCAGCATCAGTCTGTAATTTGGGTGTCATCTTTGATCAGCTTCTTACTTTTCAACCATACATTAGCTCAATAGTACAGACGGCTTTTCTTCATCTTCATAATGTTGCTCATCTGCGTTCTTTCCTCAGTGTGAAGGATACTGAGACACTCATTCAGGCTACCCGTCTGGACGATTGCAATGCTTTGTTTTACGGCCTACCGACTAAATATATCAATAGATTACAGGTGGTAGCGCCAAGGATTGTGCGTATAGCTGCAATTCTTGAGAGACAATCTACTAGAAATTATCACAGGGATCCGGGTTCAAATCCCGCTCATGGCACATTGCTGAGTGCAAGAATATATCTCTAAAATAAATACTTGGTAATCGAAATAATTGGTTTAGTGACTCTACTGTAGTCATGTCAGAGCTTTGGTTTCCTGACATCTACATCAATTTATCGCTGTTTCCCACTCATCTATTGCCCACCATGCAAAGTTATCTACTGTAATCATCATTCACAAATCCGTAGCGTTTGCAAGGATGTCACTACAATGTTGCTGTTGCTGGTTTATAACTTATTATTTAGACCCATATTTGATGTTTTTGTCATCATCTCTCATTTTGTGTTTTATGGATTCTTCTATGTTTTGCCTGTTTTGAATGTTTTTCCTTATAACTCTAGCAAACGGTCGCATGGACCCTTGACAGGTTGCAAACAGACTTATATGGGGAAAAAGTGTTTCTCAAAAAGGATGAGAAACACTGGACATTTGAAATGTACTTTGTAATACAAGTATTAATAAAATGTATTGCATTTTTCATTCCAACAGATGGCACACATCACAAACATTAGCATGGCTTTTACAAATCAATTACCAAATGGAATATAATAGAGGCATAGCAACCGGATGGACACAGAGACACACAGAGACACATAGAGACACACACATACACTCGTCCTTATTTTTCGGGTGAATAAGCTGATTTCTTTCATTCCGGTAGTTACACAATATGTTGGACATATTCAGCATTAATGTTTGCAGTGCACCATTTATTGAAACATATTTTGTAATGCATATAGTAGTAAATGCATTGGATTTTTCATTCAAACAGTTGGCACATATCGCAAACATTAGCAGTGCTGTTATGAATCAATTACCAAATGACGTACAACAGAGACATAGCAACTGGACAGAAAAATAGATGTGCACACACACACACATCCTTATTTTTAAAGTGGATAAGCTGATTTCTGTCTGTCCAGTAATTACACTCTGGTAGACATATTCAGCAGTAATGTTTGCAGTGCATCATCCATTGGAATGTATTTTCTAATGCACCTAGTAAGAAATGCATTGCATTTTTCACTCCAACAGATGGCGCTTATCACAAACATTAGCAGTGCTGTTACAAATCAATTACCAAATGACATAGCAACCAGATGTGCAAACAGATTGGAATTGTATTATTCACTTAAGTGGGGACCTGCACATGGAGAAAACAGTACAAAGCCTTGGAACATTGTCCGGCACACCTTTGAAGCTGACGGACAGATGGGAGATAACGTCATCTGATCCTGAAAATCCTTCCAACACAGCGACGAAAATGGCAGACTCTACACCAGCATTTCTCAACCTTTAAGTATTTGCGACCCGAGTTTTCATAACAGTTTTAATCATGCCCCACTAACATTTTTTTGAAAGGAGCCCACTAATACCAGTTTGTTCTTTTTTAATTAATGATATATCATAGATGCATATTTTATTATACCTACTTAACTTTTATCAACATTTATCTAACTCAATATTTATTTTTCTAGTATCAGAATGTAGTTTAAGTTAATTTGTTTTGGTTTCAATAGATGTATTTTTCATATTTTCGATTCTTGTTTTCTTTTTTTCACATCTTTGCGCCCCCCTAGGGGGGCCCACCCCACAGATTGAGAACCACTGCTCCCACTCCCGAACTGGGTTCTTGCCATTGGCTTCCTCGTCTGTTATGCAGCATAAGCTGTGAATTTCCCCTTGGGATTAATAAAGTATCTATCTATCTATCTATCTATCTATCTATCTATCTATCTATCTATCTATCTATCTATCTATCTATCTATCTATCTATCTATCTATCTATCTATCTATAAGCCGTCATTAAAGAAAGCGAAGTTATTTCTCCTATGTGATTTCTTACCGCCGTATCACTAAGGGAGGGGTATCACCATTTTTATATCATATCTATATAGTTTCAGGTTATGCAACATGCCACAATTACAAAAGAACTAATTCCAACAAGGGAGCTAGCGCCCCCTGCAGGATATACACACATACACATGTCCATATTTTTAAAGTGGATAAGCTGATTTCTGTCCATCCAGTAGTTACACTTAGTTAGACGCATTCATCATTAATGTTTGCTGTGCACCATCTATTGGAATATATTTTGTAATGCATATAATAATAAAATGCATTCCATTTTTCATTCCAACAGATGGCACATACATTAGCACTGCTTTTATGAATCAATTATCAAATGGCATATAATAGAGGCAACGCAACTGAACAGACACATAGATACATAGACACACAAAAATAATAAAATGTATTTCATTTTTCATTCCAACAGATGGCGCATACATTAGCACTGCTTTTACGAATCAATTATCAAATGGCATAAAACAGAGGCAACACAACTGGACAGACACATAGATACATAGACAAACAAAAATAATAAAATGAATTTCATATTTCATTCCAACAGATGGCACATACATTAGCACTGCTTTTACGAATCAATTATCAAATGACATAAAACAGAGGCAACACAACTGGACAGACACATAGATACATAGACAAACAAAAATAATAAAATGAATTTCATATTTCATTACAACAGATGGTGCATACATTAGCACTGCTTTTACGAACCAATTATCAAATGGCATATAACAGAGGCAACACAACTGGACAGACACATAGATATATAGACACACATAAATAATAAAATGAATTTCATTTTTCATTCCAACAGATGACGCATACATTAGCACTGCTTTTACGAATCAATTATCAAATGGCATAAAACAGAGGCAACACAACTGGACAGACACATAGATACATAGACAAACAAAAATAATGAATTTCATATTTCATTCCAACAGATGGCACATACATTAGCACTGCTTTTACGAACCAATTATCAAATGGCATATAACAGAGGCAACACAACTGGACAGACACATAGATACATAGACACACACACACACACACACACTTGTCCTTATTTTTAAGGTGGATAAGCTGATTTCCTTCTGTCCAGAAGTCATATTCGGTTGGACGTATTCTGAGTTAATGTTTGCAGTGAACCATCTATTAGAGTGTATTTTGTAATGCATGTAGTAATAAAATGCATTGCATTTTACATTCCAACAGATGGCGCTTCAGAACCATTAGCACTGTTCTTACAAATCAATTACCAAATGGAATATAACAGATGCATAGGAACCAGATGGACACACAGATACACAGACAAACAGACATGAGAACACTTTTATTAACGTAGATCACAACCAATACATGAGCTACAGATGGATGCTTCAAAAAAAAAAAAAAACTACTACCATGTTTTCCCAAAACTAAGCCCTAGCATGATTTTCAGGCTGCTCTGTAATATAAGCCCTACCCCAAAAATAAGCCATAGTTGAGATCGTCAGCTGAAAAATAAGGCACCTAAGGTCAGGTTTATACTTAATGCGATGTGTGTGCCCGAAAAAATCCATTTAATTCTGAGGACACCTTGGCACAATATCTCTGAAAAGGATGTTTAATGATTACATGCATCAATTCAGGGATGTGCCCATTCCTGCAAACAACGGCGCAAGACAGAAACAAAATCTTTGGACGGGGCATCAGCTCATCGCAAGGTGAACACAAACACAAACACATACACTGGCGCCATTGCAGCTTCACCAAATCTCCAAACCTTCATGTCTTTGGATGGAAAACTGAGCACACTGTGGAAACCCACCAGGAAAACATGCAAACTCCAGGTGGGAAACACCAGGGACGTGACTTCCTGCGAGACAGCAGCACTACCGCTCTGCCACTGTGCTGCCCCAACATGTGTAACTATTCACAGTATTCATTATTTAAACAAAGTTAACGATTATCTGTAACATGTAACATGCATATTTTAGTACATTTAATCATGAAAGTGATATCAAGTATAAGTCTAAGAATTCTAAATGTGCAGAGATCTGGAATATCAGAAATGTAATGTGTTCTGTGTGGTGATCTACTGCTGCTGTCATGTCAGGAGGAAGCCCCAGAAGCAGGTAGCGATTAACAACTGAGTCAGTTTTAAGATGACGTTTACGATGCTCTGCTTTAATGACAAAGTAAACTACGAGGTTAAAGTGGACATTTCAAGATTAAAGCCAAAATTTCCACTTTAACCACAAAATAGACATTTTCATTATGCCCTTAATTTATTTTCTCTATGGCTCAAATACGGCACCGTTCATTCTGATGGTATTGCAAGGTACAAAAAAAAAAAGATGGCACAGAAGATGGCATGCAAGACTTTTAAAATGTATTGTGTCATTACTTTGGGGAATATGTGATGCTTGAATATAAAAACAACACGAATACATTGGTATGCCGGCATTTTTCTTCACCACATCGAACCATTCATCAAACATCGAAGTGTGCACATCGATCCCGTAGGATCCTAAAAGCGGCTGGAGTATCAAGAAATTCAGGGTTTGAATGTGGAGAGTTATGATGATATTCCAGAAGAAGATGACATGACTATATTTGAATAAATGTATATTGTTGTACATGAATAAATATAAGATATCACCTGAAAATAAGCCCTAGTGCATCTTTTGGAGCAAAAATTAATATAAGACCCGGTCTTATTTTCGGGGAAACACTGTAACTCATACCTGAGGCATCTGTCATCCTTATAACGACTTCCCTCTCACTGCTGTCCATTTGTCTGTTCACTTTCATCTGAAGACTTTTAATGCCGGTAATCCTTCTCCCTGACCATAAAGCTCTCAGCCTAACTCAGTTTCCTTAGTTTAAACCTAATGGCCATTGTCAAACTTTGATTATTTATGGTGCTATTCAGGCGACATTTCAAAGAAGGTTAGTACTTAGCTTTG
This sequence comes from Erpetoichthys calabaricus, assembly GCF_900747795.2. NCBI lineage: Eukaryota > Metazoa > Chordata > Cladistia > Polypteriformes > Polypteridae > Erpetoichthys > Erpetoichthys calabaricus. The sequence goes on along the minus strand of NC_041394.2, from coordinate 14,446,661 downwards.
TGGTCTGTGTCCTCTGCTGGATACACTGGTCATCTTTGACCTGAAGGCTTCTTTGTATTGTGCTTTTCTGGGGTCATTTTTGAGTCCAAACTATATGAAGTGATATACAAGCGTGCTTTTATGGACCCACTCAAATATACCTGGCATATCACTAAAAGAAATGGTGATCTGAGAGTGGCTCCATGAAGTTAATGTGGGCTTGGATTTATAGGAACCTCTGGATAGTACCTGCACACAAGAGGATATTAGGATTTTTTTAAAAGTTATTAAAATAGAATTTCACATTGACACAGGTACTCAGACCGTTTCCTCATTACTTCGTTAAAGCCCCTTTGGCAGCGGTTCTAGCATGGAGTCTCCTTGAGTCTAACCCGACTAACTTCAAACACCTGGATTTGGGGATCTCCTGCCATTCTGATCTCCAGGTTCTCTCAATCTCTCTCAGGATGGACAGGGCTGGCAGTGAAATTTCCCCTTCACAAGTTTCCAACTGTGTCCCTGTATTCTTGGTAAACTAATTTTAAAGTCACAGTCTCGGTCCATTGGACTAATTCCCTTCCTAATTTTAAACACTTCAATCAGGTCTCCTCTTAATCTCCTTAAGGCTCAGCTCTTTTAATCTTTCCTCATAACTCATCCCCTGTAGCCCCTGAATCAGCCCAGTTGCTCTTCTCCGGACCTTCTCTAGTGATGTTATGTCCTTTTTGTAGCCTGGAGACCCAAACTGCACCCAGTACTCCAGATGAGGCCTCACCAGTGTGTTATAAAGCTTGAGCAGAACCTCCTGTGACTTGTACTCCACACATCAAGGCGCTATATAACCTGACATTCTGTTAGCCTTCTTAATGGCTTCTGTCATTAGCTATCAGTCGATAGCTTAGAGTCCACTATGACTCCTAAATTGTATTTTTCGATTTTCAGATCTCCCACTGTTAATTTAAATCTAAGATTTTTTTCTTCCTACATGTAATACTTTACATTTACTGACACTAAATTTCAAGTGCCACAATTCAACCCAACGCCGAATGCTGTCCAAGTCCCTTTGTGTTGATTCAATGGTACTGGAATCAGCCTAGTCACTCTTCTCTGGACATTTTCTTGTGCTGTTATGTCCTTTTTGTAGCCTGGAGACCCAAACTGCACCCAGTACTCCAGATGAGGCCTCACCAGTGTGTTATAAAGGTTGAGCAGAACCTCCTGTGACTTGTACTCCACACATTAAGGTGCTATATAACCTGACATTCTGTTAGCCTTCTTAATGGCTTCTGAACACTGTCTGGAAGTCGAGAGCTTAGAGTCCACTATGACTCCTAAATCCTTCTCATAAGGTGGACTTTCGATTTTCAGACATCCCACTGTGCATTTCAACCCAGGCCTTCCCAAGCCTGTATGCTCTTCCCTCTGTAATGACTCAAAGGATATAAAATTATCTGCCATTCCATCTATCTTGGTATCATCTGCAAAATTACTTATATTCCTATGCAAATCATTTATATATACTAAAAACAGCAGCAGCCCCAGCACTAACCCCTGCTGGACACCACTGTTATTAATTCTGATGAGGTTCCTCGCACCATCACCCTCTCCTTCCTGTGTCTGAGCCAATTCTGCATCCATTTAAAAATACCACACCCTGAACTGCCACTTCTTTTAGTTTGATGCCCACCCTCTCATGTGGCACCTCATCAAATGCTTTCTGAAAGTCCACATTAATCATATCATCTTCTCCACTCTGGTCGTATCCTTTTGTTGCTTCCTCATAGAATTCCAGCCTGTTAGTCACACGACCTCCCTCTTCTGACCCCATGCTGACTGTTCAGTTAAACTCCTGTCCTTGCCATTTGTTGCTCAATCTTATCCTTAATAATTCCTTTCATTAATTTTCCTGTGATGCACATTAAGCTTACTGGCCTATAGTTGCTTGGATCTACCTGGTCACCCATTTTATATAATATTTGTCCTTTTCCAAAAAATCTCAAAGGCTTTATCAATCCCAAGGAGCACAGTAAAGTCCATAATAAAGAAGTGGCAAGTGTTTGGTACTACAGTAGCGGTTCAGGGTTCGCGGACTGAGTCGTTCATGGATTTTTCCTTAGAACCTAACTATTAATTGTTAGTGGAAAGCGCAAATATCCTCCGCAATTTTTTGTGGCTTTTTTTTGTGACAATACTGTGCTGTAGAGAGAACAGGAAGCAACCGCTGAGGGAAATGCGGTTTGGGATGGTGAAAGTAGCCAATCCGAGAGCGTTATTCGTTTCTCCTTGCTGCTGATTGACTGCTGCCCTTTGACGCATCTCCAGCTGAGTGTCCTCGTGTTTTCCATTTTGTTATTGTATTCATTTTGTTATTCTTCAATGCAAAAGATGTCGCCGAAATGCCCTGCACCTTCTAAGGCTTCTTGCACTGAGCCTAAGTGCCAGAAGAAGTTTAAAACACTCCAGGAGAAGGTTGAACTACAGGATTTGCTCCGGGAACTAAAAAGTTATGCTACAGTAGCGCGCCACTATGGCATTAATGAAAGCACCACACACTACATAAAGAAGAATGAGGCAGCAATCCGGAGTACGTTTCTGTGATAGTGCCAAAAAGGTAACAGAATGTAAGGAATAAAAATATCATCAGGATGGAATCTGCCTTGGCATTGTGGATCCTGACTGCAGGGAGAAGAACATTCCCTTGGACGGTAACATCATCCGTGAGAAAGCACGGAAATTGTACCAGCAGTTCGCTACAGGAGACAATGTAGCAACTTCCCATCACAATGTTCCTGAAACCTATAAAGAAAAGCCAACACAAAACCCCACCAGAAGAAGACCCGTCCAAAGATACGACTCCTCCTGAAGCGCCTGAAGAAGAGGCGCCACCCGAGGTGTTTTAAATCCTCTGCATTGTACTGCACAGCTACTTCATCATCATCATCAATATCATTCATCATTGGTGAGTACCCGTACATTTTACTGCATTTTAATTAAATGAAATTATTACGTATTTACTCTACTTATCACAAAGAAAACGACAGCGCATACCAAAGAAAACACGATTGCATGAATTACAGTACGTATAGCGGTAACATCTGTATTTTACATTCTAGCACCGCCGAAGACATAGCGGTACAGTACTATACATTATACGGGTTTACCTTTACATTCTGTTTTTAGGTAATGTATTAAGGTAACTTTTTAGGTAATGTATTAATGTGTTAAGCAGAGTTTGCAACGAAATTAAAGTGCTTTGGGGGCATACTGTATTTAGGGTTTAAACTATAAAAATAGGCATTTAAAAGGCATTTTTTAATCACATCCAAAAGTCGTGGTTTTTCACAATTCGCAAGTGCTCTAGGAACGTAACCCCTGTGAATTGTGGGAGTGTACTGTATTTTGCTTTGTGCATTCGCTTTGGTCTCTCGCTAGATGTCGATGCCATTTTAGAGGTTGTTTGCTCTTCGCTGCTCACACGTGCACAGGTAATTGAGGTCAAATCAATGAAGCTAACTTTCCTTCTAGCAAAGATAGTCAAGCTAAAACATAACAGCAAGTTTTGTTGCCGTTTACAGCTGATCTACCCCTGAATTTCCACAAAAGTCGACATCCGACCCAAAGGAGTTAAACCAAATGAAACACCAGGCACTACACAATATATTGTGGAATATGGCCGGCCGTTCATCCCGGCCAATACCCCCAAGCCGCCAGGTGGAGTCCTGCCTGCAACACAGAGGTGCCCCGAGTTCCAGCAGAATATCATGGACGATGGAGTTTTTCATCACAGCCCTACTGGATACGCATGGGAACCTTCAGGGGACGCTGCAGGAAGGCCCAGAGACTTTTGTTTCACCTACAGTATAACCCGGAAGTGCGTATTAGTCAAGGCGACAGAGCGAATGACTCACTTCCGTGTTGAAGAAAAGGAGTTTTTATCTGACCCGGAAGTGTTAACAATCACATGGACAGAGAGAAACACTTCCGGGTCAAGGACTATAAAAGGACTATGGGAAATCCCAGGCGTCGAGCTGAGCTGGGTGGAAGGGTGGCAACGCGTCTGGGAGTGGAGGATTGATTAGTGATTGATTATTGTTTATTTATATGAGTATTGTGGAGTGTAGGGTGCTTTGTGCACTGTTTATTGATAAAATAAAGTCATATTGGACTTTTATCTGGTGTCTGGCGTCTCGAACAAGAGTTCAAGGGAGCGATAGCACCCTCTATCTGTCACAATATATTTTAGCACGATAAAGTCCAAATACAATCCAGTAGAGCAGATGCACATGAGGATGTGTGTGGAATGAAAGCCACCTGTGATCAACCCTGTGAATGACATGTGAAGTTTTGTCCTACCAGGTTCCTGTTTTTGCACAAAGATCTGGTGTGATTGGCAGCACTCCCCAGATGTAGATGTGTCCCAGCAAGATGAATTCACACAGACAAGCAGGCACAAGACAGGCACACACATACCAGATAGAATCTGTAATCCACGATGGTTGCAGTTACTGTATAATCCAATTGTGTGTGAAGCGTAGAAACAAATATAACGAGATGATCCCTGTGCATCTTTTTGGCTCCTTTTTAAAGAGACTGCTTAATTGTCCTTCTTCCCAGCAACCCCTGCGCCCTCTGAAGCTGGCCAATGGTGTAATACTACTGGGGCTGCTGGGAGTTGTAGGCAATTTAAGTAGCACCTCTGCAAATGCTTATGTTTGAGTTATCAAAATGTGTAAATAATTAAAATTTGATAAAAAAAAAAAAGAGCACTATGGCCAACCAAAATTTTTATTTGCCTTGAAAAAATTAGCAGACATAACTATATAGTGGGAACAGGAGGAAGAAGATACCTCACTAAATACTTCACTCTTCGACAATTCATCTGTTCATAACAGCAGCAAGTGTGGGTGGATTCAGTCGATGCATTTGAAGACAGATGACAAGATGGGCCGATGACACACATGTCCGCTTAAGCCTACCATACTACATGATCCTGTTTTTGTTTCCCTTCACCCTGTCACACGATTAGTTTTATTCACTCACGCACCTGTCAAAAAATAAAAAACAGCACTGAGATGCAATTAGCAGGCCATTCATCCTGGAGCTGCGTGCAGAGAGGCGGCCAGCAGAGCACGTCTACTGTCCACCTGTTCCCCGTTTTATGAACAATTCAAAAATGTTCCAGATGTTTTATTATTCTAAATTTTGGATATAATCACTGGGGTGAACGTGAAATTCATGGCAGCCAATTAGGTAAACACATCTGTCTGATTCAAAAGGTTAACAAACAAATGATTTTGGTAATGATTTTATAATTAAAAACACATGCAGTTACACATGCTGAGTAATGAATGCAGATTAAACTCGATTTTTAGGCATTGTACTTGACACATCAGCTGGAAATCATTCAAAACAGAAATAATAATACAGGAACAATAATAATAAATGTTTATGACGATGATAATGAAGATGATGATTAAAAATAGTCATCATCATGAAACTCGTATTGCTGTTCTTCTTCTTCTTCTTCTTCTGTTCCTAATCCTATTTAATCCAGTTAAGGCTCATGGGAGCAGAAGCCTATCCCAGCTTCAAAGAATGCTGTTTTACGGTGTAAAAGGGTCATTTTAACATCTAATGTCCTTTTTATATTGGTGGACAAGTTAAACAGACAGACAGACAGACAGACAGACAGACAGACAGACAGACAGACAGACAGACAGACAGACAGACAGATAGATAGATAGATAGATAGATAGATAGATAGATAGATAGATAGATAGATAGATAGATAGATAGATAGATAGATAGATAGATAGATATTGTTATGATCTGGAATCTATACTTATAGATATTGTTGTTTTAGGGTGACATAAACATGGCAAAGACAAACAAGGGTGAGAAGCTTCCAAAAGGTGCCAGAAATCAGCACAGCACCCTCACCCACATGACTAAATATGGCCCCAAGCAGCCAGCCCCTAAAACTCCACAAGCAGGCTGCAACCTATTAGACCCAAAACTAGGAAACTGGCTTAAGAAGTTCAAAATGTAAGAACAGAAGCAAAAAGCGGCAGAAAACAATATTTACTGTGGTGAACTCCTGCAGCACTCAAGGATGCTCAAAAAGAACCCATCTTCTGTGTGAGAATATAAAGGTGAAGTTCAGTCCCACAGAGATAATTTCATGGTGGCCCCGCCTCCTGGTGTTCCACTCACAGAATGCAAGGTACATAGCTTGAGCTTGAAATAAATTACACATAAACAATGAAAATAACAATTCAAAAACAACAATAAAAAATAAAATACATATAAGCCAGACATAACAGGTATATAGACAAATATGAAAGTTAAAAGACATATACATGAAAAGCACTGTACAAGATAGATAGATAGATAGATAGATAGATAGATAGATAGATAGATAGATAGATAGATAGATAGATAGATAGATAGATAGATAGATAGATAGATAGATAGATAGATAGATAGAAAGGCACTATACAATAGATAGACAGAGGTGAAAGGCAATATATAATAGATAGATAAAACTGAAAAGCACTATATGATAGATAGATAGATAGATAGATACAGTGGTGTGAAAAAACTATTTGCCCCCTTCCTGATTTCTTATTCTTTTGCATGTTTGTCACACAAAATGTTTCTGAACATCAAACACATTTAACCATTAGTCAAATATAACACAAGTAAACACAAAATGCAGTTTGTAAATGGTGGTTTTTATTATTTAGGGAGAAAAAAAAATCCAAACCTACATGGCCCTGTGTGAAAAAGGAATTGCCCCTGAACCTAATAACTGGTTGGGCCACCCTTAGCAGCAATAACTGCAATCAAGCGTTTGCGATAACTTGCAATGAGTCTTTTACAGCGCTCTCGAGGAATTTTGGCCCACTCATCTTTGCAAAATTGTTGTAATTCAGCTTTATTTGAGGGTTTTCTAGCATGAACCGCCTTTTTAAGGTCATGCCATAGCATCTCAATTGGATTCAGGTCAGGACTTTGACTAGGCCACTCCAAAGTCTTCATTTTGTTTTTCTTCAGCCATTCAGAGGTGGATTTGCTGGTGTGTTTTGGGTCATTGTCTGTTGCAGCACCCAAGATCGCTTCAGCTTGAGTTGACGAACAGATGGCCGGATATTCTCCTTCAGGATTTTTTGGTAGACAGTAGAATTCATGGTTCCATCTATCACAGCAAGCCTTCCAGGTCCTGAAGCAGCAAAACAACCCCAGACCATCACACTACTACCACCATATTTTACTGTTGGTATGATGTTCTTTTTCTAAAATGCTGTGTTCCTTTTACGCCAGATGTAACGGGACATTTGCCTTCCAAAAAGTTCAACTTTTGTCTCATCAGTCCACAAGGTATTTTCCCAAAAGTCTTGGCAATCATTGAGATGTTTCTTAGCAAAATTGAGACGAGCCCTAATGTTCTTTTTGCTTAACAGTGGTTTGCGTCTTGGAAATCTGCCATGCAGGCCGTTTTGCCCAGTCTCTTTCTTATGGTGGAGTCGTGAACACTGACCTTAATTGAGGCAAGTGATGCCTGCAGTTCTTTAGACGTTGTCTGGGGTCTTTTGTGACCTCTCGGATGAGTCGTCTCTGCGCTCTTGGGGTAATTTTGGTTGGCCGGCCACTCCTGGGAAGGTTCACCACTGTTCCATGTTTTTGCCATTTGTGGATAATGGCTCTCACTGTGGTTCGCTGGAGTCGCAAAGCTTTAGAAATGGCTTTATAACCTTTACCAGGCTGATAGATCTCAATTACTTCTGTTCTCATTTGTTCCTGAATTTCTTTGGATCTTGGCATGATGTCTAGCTTTTGAGGTGCTTTTGGTCTACTTCTCTGTGTCAGGCAGCTCCTATTTAAGTGATTTCTTGATTGAAACAGGTGTGGCAGTAATCAGGCCTGGGGGGTGGCTACGGAAATTGAACTCAGGTGTGATACACCACAGTTAGGTTATTTTTTAACAAGGGGGCAATTACTTTTTCACACAGGGCCATGTAGGTTTGGATTTTTTTTCTCCCTAAATAATAAACACCATCATTTAAAAACTGCATTTTGTGTTTACTTGTGTTATATTTGACTAATGGTTAAATGTGTTTGATGTTCAGAAACATTTTGTGTGACAAACATGCAAAAGAATAAGAAATCAGGAAGGGGGCAAATAGTTTTTCACACCACTGTAGATAGATAGATAGATAGATAGATAGATAGATAGATAGATAGATAGATAGATAGATAGATAGATAGATAGATAGATAGATAGAGTGAAAGGCACTATATAATAGATAGATAGATAGATAGATAGATAGATAGATAGATAGATAGATAGATAGATAGATAGATAGATAGATAGATAGATAGATAGATAGATAGATAGATAGATAGATAGATAGATAGATAGATAGATAGATAGATAGATAGATAGATAGATCTTTATTTGCTGCTAGAGGAAACATTAGCTTTTACAGTAGCTTTTTAAATAAATAAATACATAAATAGTTAGATAAGTTAGTAAGTACATAAACAAACAAACAAACAAACAAATAAATAAATAAATATACACACACACTTTGTCTTAACAAAAAAGAAAATTAAAAAGAAAGAAAACTTCTGCCTTGCCTGTCCCAGTCCCAGTGAGGCGCTATGCAGGCGTATTGCTGTTGGTGTAAAGGAGCCCCCAGTTGCGTTTCTTGACTTCGTCCAGCTGAATGATTTGTTAGCTGAAAGTCCTCAGTGTTGTTGGATGTGCAGCATTGTTCATAATGGGGTTGTCAAAAGTATTGAAATATCAGTAAGTATCGCTTGTAATATTTTAACACTTGTTTCAATACTCATGTTTCTTGTATCAAATCGAGAGCCTACATTAGGAATTGCACTTCCAGTTCAATTTTGCCTTTAAAAGTTGAGCCTTGTGGCTGCTGTTCGGCGTGGCCTGACTTGCAGCTCCATTTCTTAAAGTATTTTAGTTTTAAAATGTGGAAACATTAATCAGTATAAGCCAATGTTTCAATTGTTGCATGTGAAGTAGGAATGTGACGTGCGTTTGTTTTTCTACAGGTTAAAACATTTTTTGCGGTCAGTTAAACTTTTAACGCATTAAGACAGGGGTCTGCAATGATATTTTCCTATGTGCCAGTTTTATTCTACGCTGTTCATTTCTGGAAGCACACTCTTTAGCTCCATTACTACATTGATTTTTAAGCCCTCGACTCAAAGTGCACTGCGATAACACATTGCTTTCTTTTACTTGATTATGTGTAATTTTAAGACTATATTTTATGACCTTTATTATATAATGTAAGTCAATGTAACTTTTCAGTGTTCGTTTAAATAAAAAGGTGCAGTACTCCTCTGTGTGCTCATATTATGTATATTACGGTATAAACTGAATTGTGAAATGGTAACTAAAGTGAAAGTTGATTGGATTTGGCTAATGGACACTTCATGGATGAGGTCCTTGTCAATGCAGTAGTGTGGCTCATAATCAATGGCATGATAGCGTGCAGTGAATACACTTGACTTGAGCATCCTAGTTTACCATTCGTTTGCTCAGAGGTTAATGCGCTTTCTATTTCCTGAGCAGCTCTTTTTTTCTCCACCCTAGCGGCCCACTTCTTCTTTTCGTTCGTCGGCATCTTTTCGCGTTAAAACTGATTAAGTCAGTGTTTGTGTTGCAATTACTTACTATGTTTTCTTTAATTTTTCATTTAAGATGGCACATAAGTTCTCAATCTGCATCAAGAATGATTTAAGATATGAGGAGGTAGGGGAAGTGATGGTGAAGGTGGCAGGAATGAGAACGGCGCCCGTGCGTATGTGCCACACAGCTCACACCCTGCTGCTGAGAGTTGATTCTACAATAAAATAAAATAAAAATAAAAAGAGTAATAAAAATAATCACCCCAATAGCAGACCGTAGCGGTCACGTAGTACATGTGTACCAAATTTCAGGTCAGTAGGTCCAACGGTTTACGAGCTACAGGTGATTTAAAATCCTGGACAGACAAATGAACAGTCATGGTAGTGTATTATATAAGAAAGATGACAATGATGGCTCGCTCCTCTCCCCAAACGCCAAGAAACAGTCTCACCGTGCTTAGCCTCTGTACATCGGCGTAGTCCAGAACCCCAGGGTTTTGCAGTGCAAAGGTGACATTGTCAGGCATTGAAAGTGGCAAGTAGAAAAAGGTGAAAGTGATTTGGATCGGTGCGTTGTCCTGGCTCTGTAATGAATTGGTGGTATAGTAAAACGGGATTTCTCTCTTTCGTTTTTTGGACCTATTGTTTAAATAGTGACTGTCCCAGATGAAGGTAATGGAACTGACCGGAAAAATTATCATGAGGGACCACAGTTCCACAGTGTTATTCTTCCCCCTTTGTTTCCAGGTGGAGCATAATTACATTGACACGCAAACCATGTAAACAGGACAATGCTGCGAAATTCAGGACTCAGCACTAAATAATACTTAAGACGACGTTAATCATGTAGCACCGCTACACTCAGACTTTTGACACATCATGGCACTGTATGACCGGACTGCCATGATATTCTCTTTCAATTTAGTTGTGGGGCGACAACAGCTCCATGACAAAAAAGCAAAATGATTGTGATCAAGCAAGACGTTAGTCCCCCTCAGCACTGTTCATGTTAGAGGAAATTTGGAAGTCATGAAGCCTTGAGCTATGGTAGCCCCAATAACACAAGAGGGCACATTGATCATCTATGCCAGGTGCTGAAATTCCACCCTCTCATGTGGAAGCAGCAAAAAAAATACAAGAAAAGCGGACAAAGAAACCCGCGAGTACTGTCCCGATTACGACGTCGGGCTATGCGTTGGTTAGTGTTTCAAAACATGTCACACAAAAGACACGTACAGAATCTGCATCAGGACAGCACTGGACACTCGATAGACCTTCCCTACCGTACTTATGTTGACGTTTTGGTATTTGCATATTTCTCACGTCACATCATTAACATTTTTGCTTGTTGGAAAAAAATTCAAACTTTTTGGCTCGGTTTTATGGGGTTTAAATTTAACGCTAAAGACGTTACGGTTAACACCAAGGCTATTGACTACTACAGCAGTTTTATTCCCAAGCATTAACTGATCCAAATGTTCATCGCTACAAACATTTGAATGCATACAGAATCACAAATTATTTGTATTGAGTTACACTATTGTTTTGTCTTGGTAGAGTAATATATATTGCTCTACTTTTTCCTATTGAATTATTAATATGTAGCCTTAGAATACCTAATCTCACAGGCTTACCACTGTTTATAAGGTATTATTGTATATAACTTATCCCCACCTTCCATTCTATATCTATAACCTCAGGCAATTAGATGTAGTAAAAAGACAAGCAGAAGTTAAGTTACACATAAAATAATGTATTACTGATAATATTCATAAATAATAACAAAATGCAAAGTATATTTGAATATTGGCAACCATACAACCTGATTAAATGGTGATATGTAGTTCAGGCGGCACACAGACTTGTAGTTACTTAAATGTCTTTAGTTAAGGCATCATTGGTGCTCAGCTGTCAGCCACATGTCTGTTCAAAATGGCTGCTGAGCTGTGCTCTTTATTGTGTTGTCTTCATCATCACAGGTTAGAAAGAGAGAGATACTTCTTCATCATATGTTGGTTGGTAAGAGAGAGATACTTCTACATCATCACAGGTTAGCAAGAGAGAGATTGTGAGGTTAAACACGTTGTCACACACATGCGCAGGGGAGGCAGCTAAAGGGCTTGAGTGAAGGCAGTTCTGAGGCATGCTGGGATGTGGCAGAGTGCACTGACTATTTTTTTTCCCTTGCTAGTAGACCAGTCTCGGGAGATTTCACCTGGCTTTCTTGACGTCGAGCCAATGGAAGAAGACCTTACCGGCTCCGGCCCCTCTGACGTCACGTACGGGCTCGAACCAATGGCTGAAGAACATGAGCCAGATCCCTATGACCTCACCTCCTGTCTTCCCCTTTAAAAGTCTACACCTTTTCCCTATTTGTTAGTCTTGTTTTGGACACCATTGTATGCACATCAGTGCTCTGTATTGATAAAAAACAACTTTGCAGCCAGGATACCAGATTATACGGTTGGCTGCCCCAAACCTATAACTGTTTATGTCTCATTTTTGTGACAACGTACATTTATAGATGTTCTGTCCAACCCCTACAGCCAATAGGATATCATGGTACTTAAAGGCCTCTGAGACAAGCCAATTCCAAACAGCCATACCTCAGACCAATGGGGGAATAGAACATCTTAACATCTGCCCCCAAACCATATGTTAAAGTACACCGTAGCCTACTTGCGGGGGGCTAGAAATGACTTGAGCAAAGAAACACTCGGCAAACTGGTTTAAGACACAGCCCCCAAATCCTGTCGTAAAATTCAAACAGACCCATTCCTAAGGGGGGGGGGGGGGGGCGGAGGTAAACACTAAATTACATTGCTTTGCCTAAATTACAAATAAAGACTTACAAAATATCTATCAAGTTATATGTAAAATCTCACATCACAACAACTATATACTGTATTGGGTATCAAAAATGGGGTTGAATTTCAATACTTTTTTTATAATGGCATTAAAGTTTGAAATTGTCCTGTGGTGGGTTGGCACCCTGCCCGGGATTGGTTCCTGCCTTGTGCCCTGTGTTGGCTGGGATTGGCTCCAGCAGACCCCCCGTGACCCTGTGTTCGGATTCAGCAGGTTGGAAAATGGATGGATGGAAGTTTTAAATTTTTGTATTGTGACAACAATGGCCCTCAGTTTCGTCTTCATCCTCTCCTCCATTACTACCTGCAGGGGGGGGTCCAGAGTGCATGCCATATCTGGGCCTGCCCTTTCAATCAGTTTGCTGATTCAGTGGTCTTCTCTTGAAGTGAAGTTTCCAAAATGTAGAAAATCGCACTGGCCATCATAGATGTCCCGGGTCCTCCCTGCGTGGAGTTTGCATGTTCTCCCCGTGTCTGTGTGGTTTTCCTCCTGATGCTCCGGTTTCCTCCCACAGTCCAAAGACATGCAGGTTAGATACTTTGGTGATCCTAAATTGTCCATAGTGTGTGCTTGGTGTGTGTGTGTGTGCCCTGCAGTGGGCTGGCGCCCTGCCCGGGGTTTGTTCCTGCCTTGCGCCCTGTGCTGGCTGGGATTGGCTCCAGCAAACCCTCGTAGCCCTGTGTTAGGATATAGCAGGTTGGAGAATGACTGACTGACTGTAATAATAATAATAATAATAATAATAATAATAATATGTTTTGCCTCCCTCTTCAGAAGATAGGGATTTCACTTAATTAGCAACTGTAAGCTGGTCCACTATGAGCACCAGTGGTGGTCCGAGCCCTTGTGCCCTCTGAAGGACTGCTGCTTCATCCAGAGGTAAAGCCAGCTCCCCTTGGCCCTGGTCTGGCTATGACGGTTAGAGAATGGAACACATGAGTAACAAAAGTAGACATCACATCCAATGCTCAAAAACTCTCACACTTGACTACCCAGTAATGGAAAAGGCTGAAAAGAAATGCTTTCTGGAAACACAACAAGTGTTTTAAATGACACGTCGGAAAAGTAAACACAAAAATAGCATCCAATTAAAATCTCTAGCATGTGGTTTGTGGGCAGATTCAATAGGAGATAGTGTGGCATCGCTTGAAAGAAAAGCGGCATCCGGTTTTTCCAGACCTGCCAGAGAAAATGTCGCCGGAGGTTGAAAGCAGTCTTTTTAGAGAGGGAAACTTTCAAATCAAAGTGGATGTTTTCTGTTAACTACTAACAGAAGTTACTCTGTCTTTATCCATGGTCAAACTAGACAAAATGCTAAAAAAAAGAACATACTGTATATATGCAGTTGGTGTCTCGTTACCTATGCAAATCTAATAATAATAATAATACGGTAATAATAATCCCTGTGACTGTGCTCAGGATTAAGTGGTTTTAGAAACTGGTACGTTATGGTATTACGTTGATAAAACCCCTTCAGCCAATTTAGGGTCACAGGTGACAGGAGGCTATTCAAACAGTGATGGGGTCAGGACAGGACACAACCATGGACAGGGTGCTATGTCTATACCAGTCTTCTTCACCAGTATATCTGTAAGGATAAGGAGTGCACACGACAGATAAGGTGTTAGTCAACAGTGCCCTTTTGTGTTCTGATGGGAAATTACCATTATCTGAACCTTTAAGATGCACACATGTGACAATATAGATAGATAGATAGATAGATAGATAGATAGATAGATAGATAGATAGATAGATAGATAGATAGATAGATAGATAGATAGATAGATAGATAGATAGATAGATAGATAGATAGATAGATGGGCAGCACGGTGGCGCAGTGGGTAGCGCTGCCGCCTCGCAGTTGGGAGATCTGGGGACCTGGGTTCGATTCCCGGGTCCTCCCTGCGTGGAGTTTGTATGTTCTCCCCGTGTCTGCGTGGGTTTCCTCCGGGCGCTCCGGTTTCCTCCCACAGTCCAGGACATGCTGGTTAGGTGGATTGGCGTTTCTAAATTGGCCCTAGTGTGTGCTTGGTGTGGTGGGTGTGTTTGTGTGTGTGTCCCTGCGGTGGGTTGGCACCCTGCCCAGGATTGTTTCCTGCCTTGTGCCCTGTGTTGGCTGGGATTGGCTCCAGCAGACCCCCGTGACCCTGTGTTCGGATTCAGCGGGTTGGAAAATGGATGGATAGATAGATAGATAGATAGATAGATAGATAGATAGATAGATAGATAGATAGATAGATAGATAGATACTTTATTAATCCCAAGGGGAAATTCACATACTTCAGCAACAGCATACCGATAAAGAACAATATTAAATTAAAGAGTGATAACAATGCAGGTATAAAGACAGACAATAACTTTGTATAATGTTAGCGTTAACCCCCCCCCACCCCCACCCCCCCCGGGAGGAACTGAAGAGTCGCATAGTGTGGGTGATGAACGATCTCCTCAGTCTGTCACTGGAGCAGGACGGTGACAGCAGTCTGTCGCTGAAGCTGCTCCTCTGTCTGGAGATGATCCTGTTCAGTGGATGCAGTGGATTCTCCATGATTGACAGGAGTCTGCTCAGTGCCCGTCGCTCTGCCACAGATAGTCAAATTGTCCAGGCACCCATGCCAACAATAGAGCCTGCCTTCCTCACCAGTTTGTCCAGGCGTGAGGCGTCCCTCTTCTTTATGCTGCCTCCCCAGCACACCACTGCGTAGAAGAGGGATATATATAATATATATATACAGTATATATTGTGAGACCTAGCCCGAATACCATCAGACTGACACCGGCACTAGTATAAAACACACGCTTTTATTTACAAAAGTCCCCAACACAGTCCCGCACAACACACAGTGCTCCCACACCATTCACCCCAAATCACAGGCCTTTAAACGTCTGTGGGTAGCCTTTCCTCCTCGTGCTGGAGCTTTGTTCTCCTCCAGCACCTGACTCTCGCTCCCCGACTGTAGGAAGGCGGCCCCTTTTATAGTCACGCAGATGTGCTCCAGGTGCTTGCTGATGTCCTTCTGGTGGCACTTCTTGGTGTGGCGGAAGTGCCACATGAGCACTCGGAAGCACTCCAGGCGTCCCTGGAAGGTCCAGCTGTGGCGGAAGTGCAGATCTCCCAGGCTCCACAATGTTCGGGGTGCCCCCTGGCTGTGGCCACGGGCCCCAATGGGTTTGAGCCTCCATGCTCCGTCCCCTATCCAGGGCGGTTTCCCCCTCATGGCCAGGGGGACGTATAGACTGCCTCCCAGTCCTTCCAGGCATCCCGGCTGTGTCTGACCCCAGCCTCCTGCCACAATAGATAGATAGATAGATAGATAGATAGATAGATAGATAGATAGATAGATAGATAGATAGATAGATAGATAGATAGATAGATAGATAGATAGATAGATAGATAGATAGATGTGAAAGGCACTATATAATAGATAGATAGATAGATAGATAGATAGATAGATAGATAGATAGATAGATAGATAGATAGATAGATAGATAGATAGATAGATAGATAGATAGATAGATAGATAGATAGATATTGTAACCAGTATGTGGACCATCAAGCCCCAATCTCCAGATACCAACACACCCAACCCGGTCCCAGAGTCAGAAAAAGGATTAATTTATTAAGCACAGTACTTTTGCAAAAAAGCAAGCTCCAGTTCCACAACCACAGATAACATATCGCTCTTTCCCCTCCTTCCGCTCCTCCAGGTTGCTCTCTATTTCCTGACTCTGACTCACCCACAAGGGGTTTTTTTTTCATGCCTGAGTAAATGGGGGCTACCAGTGCCACCATGCTGCATTCAGGTAGCACTTCTGGGTTAGAACCTCCTGAAAATAAGGACTCATCCTTTCTGCAACAACCACTGGTGGCCCCCAAGACACCCTTACAGGGCTGGTCATTGGATTTACAACTGCAATGCCACCCTATGGGTGTGCGCCTGGAGAATCCACATAAGCGATGCTGCCATGTAGTGTACTGGGGAAGGAGTTGTTCTGGATAGACAATCTAACCCCTGTTATCCATTATGGCCTCCCAGCTAGGAACAGCACCAGTAGCCAGCACTACCAAGATGTCCATCCATCCTCATCCTTTCATTTGGACAAGGAACCACCTTCACTCCTGGCTACGAATCCAGTCTATCCACCTGGACACCTACAATCTTGTCAGGTTTGGGTCACACAGTTACACAGATTCATTCAGGGTTTTCAAGAAACAAACAACTTTATTCATAAACAACATAATAAAGCAGAGGATGTCTGGGGGAGAAGAGAGACAAGGCAATAAGATAAAAGGACAGCTGCTGTACAGGCTTTTAAATGTTCGAAGCACCGCACGAAATGGAGATCACGCGGAACAGCAGCAGCAGCAGCAGCAAGCCAGAAGCTAATCGAGCAAAGAGGAGGTAAAAAACTGCATTTACTTCCCATTGTATCACCGTATGAGAGGGGGTTTCGGAGGAGCAACGCGTCTTCTAGGGGTGCGTTCAGCCCCTCTCTTCACACCCCCTTCATCAGCTCTATTCACATCTTTGTGAAATAAGCGACTTTCCAAACCAGTTTCAAACAGGTGCGATAGGACATCTGCATTAATGCGCACAGAACCGGGTCAACGACTGACAGTAAAACTATACGGTCGCAAGCTCAAGAACCATATCTCTGACCGTATAGACACAGAAGAGGAGCGTGATCAGTCACCAATGTAAAATTACAACCCCATAAATAATAACAGCACATCCACAGCCCATTTAATCGCCAAACATTCTTTCTCAATTGTCAAATAATTGCATTCCAGAGGAAGCATTTTTCTACTTAAAAATGTGATAGGGTGCTCTTCACCATCAAAATCCTGAGACAGGACAGCACGTAACCCAAACGCACTAGCGTCCGTCTGTAAAACAAAATCCTTAGAGAAGATGGGATTCCGCAAAACCGGGTAAGAAGACAAAGCAGTTTTCAAATCACAAATAGAACATTCACATTCATCTGTCCATAAAACAGGGTGGTTCTTTCTGCCACTTGTAAGATCAGCCCTATTTCAAATTCAGGGATGAATCTTCTATAATAACCATCAAGCCCAGAAAAGCATGAACCTGTTTCTGCGTCTCTGGTCGTGGATAAGCAAGCACTTCATCCACTTTTCTAAGTTGGGGGCAGATCAAACCCCTGCCCATTAAATAACCCAAATAATGAGTCTCAAACATATCCAACCTACATTTCTTAGGGTTAGTGGTCAAACCAGCCTGTCTCAAGTTATCAAGAACAGCCTGATGTCATACTAAGTGCGTATGCCAATCACTACTGAAAATTGCAACATTATCGAGGTATGCCCCGGGGTATTCAGAATAAGGACGCAAGATCTGATCCATCATACGCTGGAAAGTCAGAGGCACTCCATGAAGACCAAAAGGAAGTCTAGTAAATTTGTAAAGACCGTCAGGAGTTGCAAATGCTTTTTTCTCACAACTGTCAGTCTCAAGAGGCACCTGCCAGTAACCCTTTGTGAGATCCAGCGTGGAGATTGAGGAGGCCTGACCCAGCTTTTGTAACAATTCTTCAACACAGGGCATTGGGTAGGCATCAAATTTGGAGACCTTATTCAAACGTCTGAAATGGATACAGAACCGAACAGAATCATCCAGTTTTGGGACCAATACAACGGGACTGTACCATTCACACTTACTTTCACGAATAACACCCAATGCCAGCATCTGTTTGACTTCTTCACACACAATATTCTGTCACGCTTCCGGGATCTGAAATGGGCGCATCTGCACCCTAACACTGGGTTTAGTAGTGATTTTATGTTCTGCAAGGTGAGTCAAGCCCGGTAGGGCAGAAAAAACATCAGTGTTCCATTCAATCAAAGATAAAAAACTCTGTCTTTTGCGAGTCAGTCAAATCATCACCAATGGCAAGGAAGCGCAAAAATCCCTGCTGGTCACAACACTTCTTCAAGAAATTAACATGTAAAATCTGGAATGGTTTGCACCGGTCCGGTATTGTGACCTTGTAATTCACTTGCCCCATACGATCCTCAATAATGGCACGACCCTGCCATTTTGCTGGGAACTTGAGCAAGTCAGATGGAATCAGAACCAAAACACAATCATCAGGTTTGAATTCAAGGAGCTTACAGCGTCTATCGTATAGACGTTTCTGGGTTTCTTGTTCACGTTACTGATGCTCCACGTCGATAGAAGAAAGTTTAGAAATCCTGTCTTGCAACGAAATTGCCTGATCCGCAAAGCTCGGCTCTTGAGCTATTGTCTGGATCCCTGTCCATTCCTCATGGACAACATCCAAGACACCTTGCGGGTGCCCACCAAACAACAACTCGAAAAGGACTCAAGCCAGTGAATGCCTGCAGCAATTCCCAAACCGCAAACATAAGGAAAGGCAGGACAGAGTCCCAAGATGTCGGGTCATCATGAGCAACTCGCCTGATCATCTGTTTTAAAGTCTTGTTAAACCGCTCAGTCAGTCTATTCATCTGTGGATGGTAAACAGTCGTACTTAATTTCTTAATAGCAAGGCTGTCACACAATTGTTGTTGGACATGACCTACAGAATTGTTCAACATCTTTGCCCATATTCAGCTAATAAAATTGCTTTGATAATCGATCCCTAGTCTTATCAGCCCCCAGGTGTCCACCCAAGACGTGAGAATGGGCCAACTGCTAAAGAATTTTCCTATGTACTTCAAGTACAACTAACTGTTCAAAAAATACACCCACTAAATGATCCAAATTCACTCTAAAGAGGCAGCTGCCTTTCTCGAGAAAGTGCAGGGTTTTCAAGCCCGCGGACTCACGCTCCTGATGATAGGAGTCACTAGCGGAGCAAGCCTGCTTAAATACATATTCTAACGAGTTACCGGCATGCTGCAAGGGCACAAAATCCGTCTGCTCACTAGTGCTCGGTTTGCACTCGGTAGCTGGTGCAGGTTGAGAAGTTGAAGATGGGCCAGCCAGCCGCTCTAGGAAATCGGAGGAGTCTCTCCTGGTCTCACTGGAGAGATCGGGTTCAATGTGCAATCGGGGCTTGAGGCCTTCTCTGACAGCCACTAGTTCCTCCCTTTCATTCATGATGACAGGCAGCTCTAGGGCTGGTGCCCCAAACTTGGCTAACAGCCTAGGGAATAGGGCAATCCTCCTGCCGATCAGCAAGGGCCATGGGCAGGAATCCAAAATGGCAGTTCAAATTTTAAAGTTCCACCCCTTATATTTTAAAGGAAGCAGTACTGTCTCATAGTCCTTAACTTCCCCATGTACACAGCACATGTTCACAGTCTCAGTGCCACACGGGGACATACTGCTAAGGCAGTCACGTCTGACAACACAAAGGTCACTACCTGAGTTCAACAAGGCAGGGATCTTGCAACCCACTAACATCACGGAGATCATTAAGCAGTCCTTTTTAAGTGAAGTAGAAGGAACATGGGAGCAACACACCTCGGCAAAGCCGACCTCCAAGGACCGAGCAGGGGAGAGGCGACATTCTCTGGTGAGGTGGCAGACCTGATCACATCGGAAACATCTGCGCTTGACACCACTGCCAAAATACGTATGGCGGCACCCACGACCAGGAGCCTCTCCAGATGTGGTCACATCAATAACAACGGGAGCCCGTTATGGCCTTTCCACGGAAAACAGATGTTCATGGTCCTGAGCCCACTGTTCACTGCGATGATCTTGTGCAGGTTGAGTGTGTTTCCCTGGAAGAGCAAATGTACCACCCTATCTCCAAGCAGCCTGGGAGCCTTCCAATCGTTTGTTCAAGGTGGAGTATGAGTCAACACTGTTACGAAAAAACTCATCCTGGAGAACTTCAGGAATCCCCGCCAGTACCACATCACTGGCTACTTTCTCCACAATCAATCTTGCAACTGAGCACAAACACAGTGATCCAGGTCCAGTTTCCATTGGCAAAACGCAGAGCCCTTAGCCAGGAAGCTTGTGCTTTTATGTAGAATAACTTGTTGCTTCAAGAAATCATAATCACCAAGCTTATCGAGATGGACATTTTGCAACGTAAGCAGGGCATCCCCGGACAAATATGGGACTACGACAGCAGCCCAGGTTCATCTATCCCAGCGCATCAAAGTCACTGAGTGTTCAAAAGCTAGCAGGAACATCTCGGGGAAATCCATAGAACCCATCTTCGCTAGCAGATTCTTAGGAGCAACAGCAGGATGTAATGTATTGTAATGTATTATGTCTTATTGCTTGTTTTCTTATCTGTTGATGATTTTATGATTGTAGAGCACTTGGATCAGCTTTAAGGGTTAGGGCTTAGTGCTATAGAATCTAACTTGACTTGGCAAAATATCTATCTATCTGTCTGTCTGTCTGTCTGTCTGTCTGTCTGTCTGTCTATCTATCTATCTATCTATCTATCTATCTATCTATCTATACAATACAATACAATACAATACAATAGAATACAATACAATACAATAGAATACACTACAATACAATACAATAAAATTTATTTTTGTATAGCCCAAAATCACACAAGAAGTGCCGCAATGGGTTTTAACAGGCCCTGCCTCTTGACAGCCCCCCAGCCTTCACTCTCTAAGAAGACAAGGAAAAACTCCCAAAAAAACCCTTGTAGGGAAAAAATGGGAGAACCCTTGGGAAAGGCAGTTCAAAAAGAGACCCCCTTCCAGGTAGGTTTGGTAAGCAGTGAGTGTCAAAAAGAAGGGGGTCAATACAATACAATACAATACAATACAATACAATACAATACAATACAATACAATACAATACAATACACAGAACAAATCCTCAATATAGTATAATAATAAATATTTTATTATGGACCAGAATTTAACAGTAGATGATATCACATAATATGATTTGGAGTTGTTTAGAGTCCTGGAGACCTCAGCCATCAAGCTGCCTTCCCCATTTGGCCATTCCACAGCTGAGACAGCACTGGGCCAGCCAATCCGATGAAAGGACCCCTCTACCCCACGATTCCTGTGATCCTCCATTAGGGATGATTTTACCTTAGGCAGGCAAAACAACTTGGCAGGTGGGCCGTGGCACCAAGTGCTACATTTGAGTACCGAAAAAAGAAACAGAGCAGGTGAGGGTTAGTAACAAAATCTAACTATCATGTAATTTATGTTTTACGTGCTAATGACTAACAACAGAGATGCAGTCTGCACAGTTAATCAGCAGCTCTAGTCAGGGTGTGCTAAACTGAAGTAGTGAGTCTTTAGCCGGGATTTAAAAGCTGAGACCGAAGGGGCATCTCTTATAGTAGCAGACCATTCCACAGTTTAGGGGCCCTGTAACTAAAAGCTCAACCTTTAAAATTAAATTAAAGTTAAGACTTCCTGCTCAGTTACAGGATTAAAATTACTAAAGTGCTGAATGCAATGTGAGGCAGGGTCTGCTAAGCTAGTATGCGGTTTGTACTGTGATACTGAGATCTGGGATTTTATATTTTTAATTTTCCCATTGAAGAAGTTCATAAAGTCTGTACTGCTAATATCTGTTGGTATTTTGTAGCTGTAGCTCTGAATTCCAATTTGTTAATTTAGCAACTGTTCTAAACAGTATCTGAGGATTTTTATTATTGCTATTTATTATTGTAGAATAGTATTCTGAGCGAGCTTTAAAGAGAGCTTTTTATATTTTTTAACACTCTCTGTCCATGCAATTTGAAAGACATGTAGCTTTGTTGTTCTCCATCTGCACTCCAGTTTTCGACACTCTAATTTAAGAGCTCGAGTGTTTCCATTAAACCAGGGAGAGTTTCGATGTGCTTTGATGACTTTTGTTTTAAGGGGAATCACTGCGTCCAAAGCATCTCTCAAGGTCATATTATAATGTGATATTAGCTGATCTAAACTGTTTTCCACGTTTACATTTGATGTTAACTGATCTAAATGGTTTTCCGCAATTACACTCGACTTACTCAAAGTATCTATAAATTTTGAAGCAGAATAACAATATAGATGTTGCACCTGTCCTGCCGGTGGGTTGGCACCCTGCCCGGGATTGGTTCCTGCCTTGTGCCTTGTGTTGGCTGATATTGGCTCCAGCAGACCCCCTTGACCCTGTGTTCGGATTCAGCGGGATGGATAATGGATGGATGGATGGATGTTGCACTGTCTTTGTTTTAATCTGTGAGTGCGTTGGCAAGGGCAGGACTAAATCACATGTAATTAAGTAGTGATCAGAAATAACTTCATTTAATGGAGTAATATTTAAATTTTGAATTTCAACTTTGTAAGTTATAATTAAATCTAATGTGTGGTTATGATTATGACAATCTGACAAAATACTTACTGAAATCCTACTGAATTTAACAAATAAGCAAAACATTTGCTAAAAGTGTCAGTTTCCACATCAATGTGTACATTAAAATCCCCCATCAGTATTACGTGATCATAATTTATAGCCAAATCAGATAAAAGCTTGCTAAATTCAGTCATGAATAATGAATATGGCCCTGGTGGTCTGTAGACTAGCACTATAATTGTGTTGGAATTTGTTTTAATATTTAAAATTGATTGCCTCAATGGATGTAAACTCGCCTAAATCTTTAGAAGTGATTTGCATTTTGTTACAATGAATTATTCCAAGGCCTCCTCCTCGACCAGAATTTCTAGACTTATGAAGGAACGAGTAGCCATCTGGTGACGCCTCAGCTAGGGGGACAGTGTCACATTTACTAAGGCAGGTTTTAGTGAGAAGACACAGATCAGATTTTGTACTTAATATAATATCATTTACCAAAACAGCTTTAGTGCCAAGAGAACGGATGTTCAATACGCAGCATTTAAAACTGCATGCATCTTTCTGAACTGGTGATATATTTTTTGTTTTAATTGGAAGTAAATTTCTATTACAGATGCCCCTGGTGGATGGTCTGGTTTTATCCCTTGGTCTAATTATATGCCTTATTTTCTGGTTATCAAGTAATTTATGGTTTGCATCAAGACTAAATTTACTTGATGCCCTACAACAGGGATTATGGGTGGGATAAACAACAGCCTGTGATTTAAGATCACATGACTGCGGCCCAGATGGTACTCTATTCAGTCAGCCAGGCAGTTTTGCTGCCATGTTTTGGGATAATACATAAGATCCCCTCCAGTTAGGATGAAGACCATCTCTTTTGAAAAATCCAGGTCTTTCCCAAAAATCATCCCAATTGATCCAAACGCTATGTTTTTATTTGCACACCAGGTTTCTAGCCAGCAGTGAAGGGAATGCAATCTGCTACAAATCACATCCCCTCTATATTATCTTGGTAAGGGCACTGATACAACTAAATTTCGACATTTTCTTTTAGCTTTGGTGCATAGAGAGATGAAGTTCCTCTTTAATACCTCAGATTGCTGTAAATAAATATCATTAGCGCAGACATGCAGCAATAAGGTAGATACTTCATCGTTGGCGACATGGTCCAATGCGGCCTCTATGCCAGAAATCTTCTCCCCTGCGAGGCATTTAACATGAACTGCTGGTTTAACATAGTTTGGCATTCTAACATTCCGCACTATGGAATCACCAATTATGAGCACTTTCTTATTCTCTGTTTCCACAGGCGCGCTGTGGAGTGCTGAGAATCTGTTCTGGGTGCCGAGGGACTAAGTTTTGGCTGCTTAGACCCCCGTCTTACTGTTACCCACTCAGCCTGTGGTTCAAATGGTGCTGCTGACTTCGGCCGTGCACTGACTACAGTGGGAACTGGAGAGACTGAAGCCAAATCAGAAGTAGCTGAATTGTCTGAACAAACCAAGTTTGCCTAATTGCTATCAGGTTCTTAATGCGGTCCTCCAATTCGCGTCTTTTCCCGACCAAATCTAAATTAACTAAACACTTTTGGCAGGTGAAGCTGTCTACACTGTCGGCCGGAAAATCAGAACTGTACATGCTGCAGGATACACAACATATAAACATGCCCTCAACGGGCAGAGAGCAGATAGAATTTATGTTTAGCGCTGATATCATCTTCTCTGTTTTTGTAGTAACTTTGGAGCTTCGCCGTTTTCCGCTTTCAGCTGAATCACTAAGAGACCGTCGGCTTTAAGTTTCCAACCCCTGCTGAGCAAGCGACTTTGATTTCTCACTGCCGGTTATTTCGTCTGGTCAACTGTCGGCTTTACTTCAGTTGAACTTACTCAGGTGCTGGTTTAATATGACAGGTTCCACTCAGAACAGGCCTCCCCATGGTCGACCAAAGAAGTTGAGTGCATGTGCTCAACGTCATATCCAGAGGTTGGCTTTTGAAAAATAGACATATGAGTGCTGCCTGCATTGCTGCAGAGGTTGAAGGGGGTGGGGGGTCAGCCTGGCAGTGCTCAGACCATACGCCTGCCGCACACTGCATCAAATTGGTCTGCATGGCTGTCATCCCAGAAGGAAGCCTCTTCTAAAGATGATGTACAAGAAAGTTCGCAAACAGTTTGCTGAAGACAAGCAGACTAAGGACATGGATTACTGGAACCATGCCCTGTGGTCTGATGAGACCGAGATAAACTTATTTGGTTCAGATGGTGTCAAGCGTGTGTGGCAGCAACCAGGTGAGGAGTACAAAGACAAGTGTGTCTTGCCTACAGTCAAGCATGGTGGTGGGAGTGTCATGGTTTGGGGATGCATACGTGCTGCTGGCACTGGGGAGCTACAGTTCATTGAGGGAACCATGAATGCCAACATGTACTGTGACATTCTGAAGCAGAGCATGATCCCCTCCCTGGGCCACAGGGCAGTATTCCAACATGATAACGACCCTAAACACAACTCCAAGACGATCGCTGCCTTGCTAAAGAAACTGAGGGTAAAGGTGCTGGACTGGCTAAGCATGTCTCCAGACCTAAACCCTGTTGAGCATCTGTGGGGAAGGTGGAGGAGCGCAAGGTCTCTAACATCCACCAGCTCCGTGATGTTGTCATGGAGGAGTGGAAGAGGATTCAAGTGACAACCTGTGAAGCTCTAGTGAACTCCATGCCCAAGTGAGTTAAGGCAGTGCTGGAAAATAATGGTGGCCACACAAAATATTGACACTTTGGACATTTTTCACTTAGGGGTGTACTCACTTTTGTTGCCAGTAGTTTAGACATTAATGGCTGTATGTTGAGTTATTTTGAGGGGACAGCAAATTTACACTGTGATACAAACTGTACACGGACTACTTTACATTGGATCAAAGTGTCAGATCTTCAGTGTTGTCCCATGAAAAGATATAATAAAATATTTAGAAAAATGTGAGGGGTGTACTCACTTTTGTGAGATAATCTATCTATCTATCTATCTATCTATCTATCTATCTATCTATCTATCTATCTATCGGTGCTGGTCATAAAATTAGAATATCATGACAAAGTTGATTTATTTCAGTAATTCCATTCAAAAAAGTGAAACTTGTATATTAGATTCATTCATTACACATAGACTGATGTTTAATCAAATGTTTATTTCTTTTAATGTTGATGATTATAGCTGACAACTAATGAAAGTCCCAAATTCAGTATCTCGGAAAATTAGAATATTGTGAAAAGGTTCAATATTGAAGACACCTGGTGCCACACTCTAATCAGCTAATTAACTCCAAACACCTGCAAAAGCCTTGAAATGGTCTCTCAGTCAAGTTCTGTAGGCTACACAATCATGAGGAAGACTGCTGACTTGACAGTTGTCCAAAAGACGACCATTGACACCTTGCACAAGGAGGGCAAGACACAAAAGGTCATTGCTAAAGAGGCTGGCTGTTCACAGAGCTCTGTGTCCAAGCAAATTAATAGAGAGGCGAAGGGAAGGACAAGATGTGGTAGAAAAAAAGTGTACAAGCAATAGGGATAACCGCACCCTGGAGAGGATTGTGAAACAAAACCCATTCAAAAATGTGGGGGGAGATTCACAAAGAGTGGACTGCAGCTGGAGTCAGTGCTTCAAGAACCACCAGGCACAGACGTATGCAAGACATGGGTTTCAGCTGTCGCATTCCTTGTGTCAAGCCACTCTTGAACAAGAGACAGCGTCAGAAGTGTCTCGCCTGGGCTAAAGACAAAAAGGACTGGACTGCTGCTTTCTGATGAAAGTAAATTTTGCATTTCCTTTGGAAATCAAGGTCCCAGAGTCTGGAGAAAGAGAGGAGAGGCACAGAATCCACGTTGTTTGAGGTCCAGTGTAAAGTTTCCACAGTCAGTGATGGTTTGGGGTGCCATGTCATCTGCTGGTGTTGGTTCATTGTGTTTTCTGAGGTCCAAGGTCAACGCAGCCGTCTACCAGGAAGTTTTAGAGCACTTCATGCTTCCTGCTGCTGACGAACTTTATGGAGATGCAGATTTCATTCTCCAACAGGATCTGGCACCTGCACACAATGCCAAAGCTACCAGTACTTGGTTTAAGGACCATGGTATCCCTGTTCTTGATTGGCTAGCAAACTCGCCTGACCTTAACCCCAAAGAAAATCTATGGGATATTGTGAAGAGGAAGATGCAATACGCCAGACCCAACAATTCAGAAGAGCTGAAGGCCACTATCAGAGCAACATGGGCTCTCATAACACCTGAGCAGTGCCACAGGACTGATCGACTCCATGCCAACGTCGCATTGCTGCAGTAATCCAGGCCAAAGGAGCCCCAACTAAATATTGAGTGCTGTACATGCTCATACTTTTCATGTTCATACCTTTCAGTTGGCCAACATTTCTAAAAATTCTTTTTTTGCATTGGTCTTAATTGATATTCTAATTTTCCGAGATACTGAATTTGGGACTTCTACGGTGGGTTGGCACCCTGCCCGGGATTGGTTCCTGCCTTGTGCCCTGTGTTGGCTGGGATTGGCTCCAGCAGACCCCCGTGACCCTGTGTTCGGATTCAGCGGGTTGGAAAATGGATGGATGGATGGATGAATTTGGGACTTTCATTAGTTGTCAGTTATACTGATCAACATTAAAAGAAATAAACATTTGAAATACATCAGTCTGTGTGTAATGAATGAATCTAATATACAAGTTTCACTTTTTGAATGGAATTACTGAAATAAATCAACTTTGTCATGATATTCTAATTTTATGACCAGCACCTGTATCTATCTATCTATCTCAATGCAATTATTTTGCTTTAATACTTGAACATGCTTAGTAGAGGTGTTTCAAATTAACTAACTCCTCCTCAAAATTACTCACATAGTTCTAAAATGCATGGGTTCAGAAAATAAGCTTGGAGAAGCCAAAATGTAAAAGATTTATTTGAAAATGCAAAATGGAAATCAGATTTTTTAAATAATCTCTGAGCAAAGAGGTTTAATCTGACTGTTACTGACGATCCTCACTGACTCAAGTTAAGTAAACGTGTGTTGAGCAGTCCTGCTATGGACTGGCACATCAGATGGCATAAGGATTATCCTAAGAATAAAAGGTGACTCTGAATTTCTCTTGTGGTTGCAAGTCCTGTGTTTTACCACTGAGATAGCATCTGGCTTGCCACCATTTGTCTAAGGTGCTCTTTATTTATGTATGGCATGAGTGTGTCACATATCATTGTGTATTGTTTGCTGGCCGCATTGTTCTTTTAATTAAAGTAGGTCTATAGCACATATGGCATAAATGAGGAAGTACACTTCATTGGAATAAACTGAAATTTTAATTTTAATTTAAAAGTTTAAAATGCTAGACAGATGAACAAACGATGAATGTGTGGATGGATGACAGTGTATATCATCTTGAGATATTAATAGAAGGGTAGTCTTTTGTTGAATACAAAGGATGGCGGGAAGAGATGCTTAAGCCAACATTCCTTGTAACAGCCATTTCAAAGTTGAAACAATAACAAAAAAACAAAAAAAAAACAAAAAGACCTTTCACAGTCACAAAACAAGAACTTCAAGTGAACGTGTCAATCAGTCTTAAGTTGAACTGTTCAGGCTTGAGCTTCCCCTCAGGCAAAATTCCATAATACAACTAAGGAGAGCAGTTCAGGTCAGCTGTAAATTGCTTTTTATGAATCAAATAAAGTGATGTGAATGTTTATTATTATTATTATTATTATTTTTTATTTAAAGATTAAAGCCTCATTTCTTGAGCTTTATCAATTTCAGCAGGGTTGAGGTGAAGTGAAACTAATCCATATCTAAACCCGCACTGCCATCTTTCCAACCTAAGATTTTTCTAAACTTGCCCTTAAAACCAGGAGCCTACCCAAGTGTCACCACCATGCCCAAGGTATGTACCCATCCTGGATGTGATGCCAAGTTTTTGTAAGATGTAATGAATCACACATCTAATCTCACTCACACTGGGAAAACTGTGGAAAGTCCAAACCCACCCTTTGCATATCTGAGTGCAGCCACTAATTAGCTCAGCACTGTGAAGAATATTTAAAATGGTGACGGAGATATTTATGGGATATTTTGCTACATCTAAATACTATCAGGTGTGTTTGTGTAATGGATTAAGGTAAGAAACCAAATATCGATGTGTTTTTTAAATGGTGACCATTTTTATCATTGCTGGCTGTCCAGTCCATCATCTCCACTACCCTGTGATCAATTCTCTGCTTTCATAAGACAAGAATGTGTTATTCTTGGGTATGATTGGATTCAATAATTGCCATAATCCCTTCCTGGGTTGAATGCATAAACACTACTTCTTTATGCTGTATTTCCTGGTTTAGAGAGGCATGAGAATTGGATAATTAATCCCACCTTAATAGACTGAATGGCTTGTTGAATAACTAAATGATTGAATTTGTGTTGTTTCCTTTACTGAATGATTCATATTGAAACTTTGGAACTCCAGTGTCTCTACATGTTAAGTTAGATTGACTGTAATATACATACAAGCTCTCATGATCATCCACTCAGCTCTTTTGGAGCAATGTATGGTATTTTTGTGGTGTAAGTCCTCCCATTCTTGAAACTCCATGAACTCTATATTTTAAACTGCATTCAAAATACTGTAAATACACAATTTAATGAAAGTAAACATAGACATTTTTGAGTGATATGAATTTTTTATGCTGGTCCACCATTACAGTACACCTCACTGTGATTTCCATCTATACAAGTCCAAGGAGGTTCTTCTCAAGCTTTATAATACACTGGTGATATATATATATATATATATATATATATATATATATATATATATATATATATATATATATATATATATATATATATATATATATAACTAATAGTATATGAGACATATAGCTGCCAAACAGTGTTCAGAAGCCAGTAAGAAGGCTAACAGAATGTCAGGTTATATAGCACCTTGATGTGTGAAGTACAAGTCACTGGAGGTTCTGCTCAAGCTTTATAGCGCACTGATGAGGCCTCATCTGGAGTACTGGGGTGCAGTTTTGGTCTCCAGGCTACAAAAAGGACATAGCAGGGCTAGAGAAAGGCCCAGAGAAGAGCAACTAGGCTGATTCAAGGGGATAAGTTTTGAGGAAAGATTAAAAGAGCTGAGCCTTAAGGAGATTAATAGAAGACCTGACTGAAGTGTTTGAAATTATGAAGGGAATTAGTTCAATGGCCTCATGTATAAACGGTGTGTACGCACAAAAATGTTGCGTACGCCCTTTTCCACACTCACATCGCGATGCATGAAAACTAAACTTGGCGTAAAGCCACGCACATTTTCAAGGTAGTTCAAACCCTGGCGTACCCAAGTTCTCTGCTCGGTTTTGCAAACTGGCGGTACCCAGCATCAAAGCAGTGCTTTTGTTCCAGTGTGGTTTCCCCTTTTTCTTAGATCCACATCCCTGATGTGTCTTTATCAAATACACTGAAATTAACCGCAAATTGCTTATTAGTTTAGGGCATCTGATTGTAATTAACCTGTAACAATATAATGGTCCACAGAATGGCCAAACTATTCCAAATACCATAGCTGCTTTAGCGTTGTTCCTCTCACTGCACAACTCGGAGTATTTATATCACTGTATCTGAGTGTGGAATCACAGATCTACGGCAGCTGATCAGAAAGAGAATTATCAGTATACAGCATTAAGCATACGCTGCCTCAACCATGCTGTCTATTTGAACTGCTCTTATACGACAAATGCTTCAGAGCCTTTCCTGTATGGACCTCGTGGTTCAGAAACAGTTTCATCCCAAGAACTCTAAACACACTCAATCAGTCCATCAAGTGCTCCTTGTAGAACTGTTTGGACTTATAAGTACAATTACCTCACTGTAAACTTGCGATACAGTTATTATATTGCACAACCTGAGCCACTTTATAAAGCGTGTATTTACATATGATGACGATATCATTTTTAAGATGAAATGCAGCAAAATATGTTTATTACATTATACAGATAAAATGTTAACATTATTTAAATAATCCATATTGTTAATAATTAAACATGTGAGGGCACGGTGTCACAGAACTAGCTAGTTCAGGGATTGTTCCTGCCTCGTGCTGTATTCTTGCTGGTGCTGGTGCGACACTGGAAGGATAGATGGATAGAATAATTAAACATGTACTACGAAGATATTTCAATGTTCCTTAAAAGTTTTAAGGAATTGGCGTTCTCAGCTTACAGATCTATTACTGAGATGATTGTGTGGCAATTGGGTACTTGCAGAAAGAAAAGGAAGGACAGGAATTGGAGGTTAGTACGTTTGAAAGAGACAGTACTGCTGCAGTAAATTATTTAATCAAATGCCATGTTTTAGTGTGAATTCTACTCATGGCGTTATGCATGAGGCCCCAGTGGATCGAGACTGTGACTTTAAAATGAGTTCATCAAGAACACGGGGACACAGTTGGAAATTTAAGGGGAAATTTCACAGAAACATTAGGAAGTTTGTCTTTACACAAAGAACGATAGACACTTAGAATAAGCTACCAAGTAGTGTGGTGGACAGTAGGACTTTCAAAAGTCGACTTGATGTTGTTTTGGAAGAATTAAGTGGATAGGACTGGTGAGCTTTTTTGGGCTGAATGGCTTGTTCTCGTCTAAATTGTTCTAATGTTCTAAAGTGGAATGTAACCGTCACTGTAATTAGAACCAAATCAAAATACTAGGACATATAAGATCTATGGTCTCCTCTCATTTGTTAAATATTCTATCTATCTATCTATCTATCTATCTATCTATCTATCTATCTATCTATCTATCTATCTATCTATCTATCTATCTATCTATCTATCTATCTATCTATCTATCTGTTTGTGTAAAATTTCCCTTTAACAAGTTTCCAACAGTGTCCCCGTGTTCTTGATGAACTCATTTTAAAGTCACCGTCTTGATCCACTGGACTAATTCCCTTCATCATTTTAAACACTTCAGTCAGGTCTCCTCTTAATCTTCTTTGTCTTAAACTGTAAAGGCTCAGCTCTTTTAATCTTTCCTCATAACTCACCCCCTGTAGCCCTGGAATCAGCCCAGTTGCTCTTCTCTGGACCTTTTCTTGTACTGTAATGTCCTTTTTGTAGCCTGAAGGCCCAAACTGCACCCAGTACTCAAGATGAGGCCTCACCAGTGTGTTATAAAGCTTGAGCAGAACCTCCTGTGACTTGTACTCCACACATCAAGGCGCTATATAACCTGACATTCTGTTAGCCTTCTTAATGGCTTCTGAACACTGTCTGGTAGTTATATGTCTCATATACTATTAGTTATATATACATGTCTTTGAAATGTATATCTCATTTTCTACTGTGTATGTTGATTGTTTCTTTCTTTTATTCTTTATATAAAGCACTTTAAGCTGCAATTCATGTTTGAATGGTGCTATATAAATAAAGTTTGATTCAATGTAATGTAGTTTCTAGTGACAGCTGTGAAAAATTATAAATCTCATTTTTTCATGTACAATGGAGAATAAAAAAAGTTTATGGTATAATAGAAGCTAAAAATGATGAGTTCTGAAAAACATCAATGGAAAAATAAAAAAATCTCACATTACTACAACCACATAATCCACAAGTCACTTATCCAGTTGTCTACTGAAAAGGAGCAAAATGGAAGGATTTTTTTGCTAAAGTATTGTTAAATATATATATATATATATATATATATATATATATATATATATATATATATATATATATATATATATATATACATACTTTCAGGAAAAAATCATAAACACCTAACCTATTGACATAAAGCTATGCCTTTGAATTGAAGATCTGCCTCTCCCCCTCATTCCTTGGTCAAAGGTCCTGTCTTCCACTCAAAAGTGTGTTATTGTGTGAATATGTTTCCTGTTTATGATGTTCTGATCTTTCCTGAAGTTTCTATGTAACACTATTTTAGCAAAAACTAAGCATGCAATTTGTAGCTGGATAACTGACATGTGAATTATGCGACACGAGTAACGTGAGGATTTTTTTCCCTTTTTTCCATTGGATGATTTTTAACATTGTTCACCATTGTAAAGTTTTATTTTGTTTTACATAGGAACAAAAGAACATAAGAAATTTGACAGACAAGAGGAGACCATTCAGTCCATTAGCTAATAACCATGCTATCCCAACATCTCATCCTGATTCTTCTCAAAGGTCATCAAGGTTTCTGCTTCAACTCCAGGTCTGTGTAGCTTGTTCCAGATTCCCACAAGTCTTTGCTTAAAGATGTTCTTCCTGACTTCAGTCCTAAATGCACTTCCCCTTAATTTCCACTGAGGTCCTCAAGAATGTGATTGTGTACATGCTGAAAGAATGTTGCTGGATCTCCTTTATCAATGCATTTAAAAATTTTGAAGACCTGGATGAAGTCCCCATGCAGTCTCCCTCTGATTGAAACTAAACAGGTTGAATTGTCTGAGCCTGTCACCGTAGGACATGTCCTCAAGTCCCATGATGAACTTGGCTGCTCTCCTCTGCACAGCTTCAAGTGCTGCTATGTCCTTCTTGACCAGAATTGCACACAATACTCCACATGTGGTCTCACTAGAGCATTATGTAGTTTGTGCCGAACATCCCTTGACTTAAGAAACAGTTTTTTATGAAATAATTAACATTTTATTTGCCTTTTTACTTGCTTCTGCTCATTGCTTAGAATGTTGTGTTAACATAAACCCCTAAATCCTTTGCAGAGGTTGCTTCTTGTAGGTCAGTGTCTCCCATCGTGTATTTATACTTCACATTCATTCTGTCTATACGTAGCACTTTGCACCTTTCAACATTTAACTCCATTTTCCAAGAGTTTGCCCAGTTCTTGTCCAGGTATCCTTGAATTCATTTTGCTTCCTCCTCAGTGTCTTCCATCCCTCCAACTTTAGCGACATCTTTAAATTTCACATATTTCCTTCTTATTAAACAGTTTGTCCAGAGCAAATGGTCTGACTGGAACATTCTAAAGGACGCCGGTATTTTGCAGCGCCCGAAATATATACATCGCGGGTCAGGTCACCGCCACCGCTGGGCTGCGAATGAAAAGACCACCGGCAGCATTTGCTCAGGAATACGCCGTCCTTCTCATGACTCTGGAAATAGAATTGTCGGTGTGCCAAATTTGCATTATGTGGAAATAAACCCTGATTGCGGCTCTGTGCAGAAAGAAGCCTCATTATGTAATATTGCACTGTTTAACTCGAGGTCTCTTAATGGCAAAGCATTGGTGCTGTCAGAACTCATCACTGACACCAAACTTGATATTCTGTGTTTAACGGAGACTTGGCAAAAACCAAACGAATTTGCGTGTCTCACAGAGGCGACTCCAATTGGTTTCACTTTCCACTCAGAGCCTCGCAGCTCAAGACATGGCGGCGGGCTGGCAGTAATTATCAGAGAAGACTTAAACATTAAAAGAATCCCAATTGACTGCCCATTGTCTTTTGAGTGCCTGGCTCTTAAACTAATAACGAAATCAG
Organism: Erpetoichthys calabaricus; assembly: GCF_900747795.2. NCBI lineage: Eukaryota > Metazoa > Chordata > Cladistia > Polypteriformes > Polypteridae > Erpetoichthys > Erpetoichthys calabaricus. Next base: position 14,412,354 of record NC_041394.2, on the reverse strand, counting down.
GTCCTGTCTCACTCATTGTTCTTTATCGTCCTCCAAAATACAATGCATCCTTCTTATATGATCTGATTGAACTTTTGACCCACCTAAGCTCTTACTCTCAGAGAATTATCCTTCTTGGTGATTTCAACATCCATATTGACACCCCCACATCTAAACTGAGAAATGAATTCCTGTCCGTACTGGACTGTTTTGACTTGACACAACATGTTGATTTTCCAACCCATTCTGGTGGTCATATATTGGACCTGATCTGCACTTCTGGACTATCTGTTGCCAACATTTACAGCACTGATTTGGGACTCTCTGACCATACAGCAGTATTTTTCACTGTCTCATTACCTCTCCCACCTCTTACCTGTAAATGACAAATTTCTTACAGAAACCTTAAAAATATCTGTCCCTCTATCCTTTCTGGATCCATTTCTGATCTTTTACTGTCTTCAGCTATTTCATCAACACTAGATAGTTTTGTTCACCACTATAACACAGCCCTTCATTCAGCATTAGATAAAACAGCTCCTTTAAAACATAAGGAGGTTTCCTTTAAACGCTCAACTCCTTGGTATAACTCAGAATTGCGATCTATGAAAGCAGCTGGCCGACGCCTTGAGAGAATGTCACGTAAGACTGGCCTCACCGTGCACATCCAGGCTTTCTCTGACCACCAAAGAGCTTACAGAGAAGCACTAACTTCTGCCAAGAACACCCATTATGGCAGAATAATAGAAAGTAGCCATGATAACCCAAGGGTTTTGTTCTCTGTAGTTAATAAACTACTCGAACCCGCATCTGGTCCAACTACCTCTTCTACTGAAGTCTGTGAGGAATTCCTCCACTTTTTCCGTAACAAAATTAAAGATCTAAATAATTCAACCAACATAAATACATCATCTGTTTATATCTCTCCCTGTTTTCCCACTCCATCCAGCTCCTTCTCTAAGTTCTCACCAGTCACATCTGCGTTTGTTAATGACCTGTTTTGTAAGATGAGGCCGACTACTTGTGTACTGGACCCCATCCCCACCACACTACTTAAATCCTGCCTTCATGCCATAATCCCGACTGTTACAACAATAATAAACTCATCCCTTGACACTGGCTCTGTGCCGCTCACTTTTAAAATTGCTTCTGTAACCCCAATGTTAAAAAAGTCTGGCCTTGATGCTGACAATCTTAACAATTTCCGGCCTATTTCCCACTTACCTTTCCTGTCAAAAGTTCTTGAGCCTGTTGTAGCTTCCCAACTCACCAATTACCTAACCTCTAATAATTTGATGGAACCCTTTCAGTCTGCTTTCAGGGCGCGGCACAGCTGTGAAACTGCTCTGCTACGGGTAACCAATGATTTGCTTATGGCAGCAGACTCTGGACAAACCAGCATATTAATTCTGTTAGACCTCAGTGCAGCATTTGACACTGTCAGACATGACATCCTACTGTTCAGAATGGAGAACATGCTGGGTATCTCTGGCACTGCCCTCCAGTGGTTCAAGTCCTATCTGACTGATGGGCAAGAGTTTGTTAGTCTTGGCAACAGTAGATCCAGCTCAGCGCCAGTCACACAAGGAGTCCCTCAGGGCTCTGTCCTCGGTCCTCTGCTTTTCTGTATTTATATGCTTCCCCTTGGCCATATTATCCGTAGTTATGGATTGGGTTATCATTTTTATGCAGATGATACTCAGCTCTACTTCAATGTTAAAAGTGGAACTTCATCAGAGCTTTCTCAGCTCACAACCTGCCTTAGTGAAATTAAAACCTGGATGGAGCAGAACTCTTTAAAATTAAATTGCAATAAAACTGAACTCCTGCAAATTGGGACTAAAATGCAACTTAATAAAATGAGCTCCTTCCCAGTCCATCTTGGCAGTGATCTCATCAGACCTGCCTCTACTGTAAAAAATCTTGGTGTCATTTTTGACTCCTCCCTCACTTATTCCACCCACATAAATCACATTAAGAAACTTTCTTACTTTCACCTCCGTAACATATCCCGTGTTCGCTCCTTCCTCTCCTTCTCTAATGCTGAGAAACTTGTCCATGCTTTTATCACATCCCGCATCGATTATTGTAATTCCCTACTGGCAGGTGCCCCTTCTAATCTTATATCACAGCTCCAGCTTATTCAATACTCAGCTGCAAGAGTCCTTACTCGAGCCAGCAGCAGCGAGCACATCACACCCATCCTGCTCCGCCTTCACTGGCTCCCTGTGTCCTACAGAATCGAATATAAAATCCTACTAATAACCTACAAAGCTTTAAATAACCTTGCGCCAAACTACATCAGTGACCTTCTCCATCACTATGTGCCTGCCCGCCCACTAAGGTCCTCTGATTCTGGTAATCTTGTTGTGCCCATCACTAATCTACACTCCATGGGTGACAGGGCCTTCAGCTGTATAGCGCCCAGACTCTGGAATGACCTACCAAAATTAATCAGGTCAGCTGACTCCATGAATTCTTTTAAAAAACAACTCAAAACTCATCTGTTCAGGAAGGCTTTTAGCTCTACTTGACTTTATTACCTTTCTCTCAGTTTACCTCTCTGTCAAGATGCTCATGTAACCTGTATGTGTGTGCGAGACCATCAATTATGTTGTCTGTTTTTTTTTTTTTCAGAATTTACTGTCTTAATCTTCTTTGTTTATTTATCTGGTTTGTACAATGCTATATACTGTATATTCTGCCGTTCTTTATTTATTCTGTAAGTGCCTTGAGCATGGGAAAGGCGCTATATAAATAAAATGTATTATTATTATTATTATATTTACTAGCAATACCAGAATTAATATAAATCAGAAAAAGTAATGGCCCAAGGACAGACCCCTAAGGGACTCCACTAATGACTCCATTCTCCTCTTATATGTACTGTAGCTGCGTTTACCCAAAATGACCAAAGTTCTGCAGCTTTAGTTTACTTTGTGGGATTCGGGCAATAGCTTGACGTGTTGAAATGGTTCCTCTGACAAAATATCTTCATTATTAAAAGCTGTAGTAAAAAATCCGAAAAAAATTAATATAGCAAAGAAAAGAAAAGTTCTTGTTTAAGAAAAGTTCTGTTTAAAGCTTATACAAGGTGGGACCAAAAATTATGGTGAATGTTTTAAAAAATAAACATTTATTGCAGTAAAAAAATACTCAAAATACTCTCCTCCACTTTGAATGCACTTTCCGATGTTCCTGCCTCTTTGTGAACTTTTCTTTCGAGAGTGTCTTTAGTTGGGCTGTTGTGGCTGCCTGGATGTCCTCAATGGATTGAAATCTTTTGCCTTTCATGGTCATTTTCAATTTAGAGAACAGCCAGAAGTCACAATGGTGTCAGACCCGGCGAATGAGGTGGATGCGGACACAGCGAAATTGTCGTACTAGAAGGGATGTGTGACATGATGAAGAATGAAACCGTTTTCAACATTTTCCTCGGTTATTGATGTTGAAGGACGTTCTGATCTTTTCTTGTCTTCAACCGAGTCAGATCCATTACGAAATCGATCAAACCACTTGTAAACAGTCTTAATTGTCGGTGCAGTGTCACCATAAACCGATTTTAACATCTGATGGGTTTCCTGAGCTTTTTGCAATTTGAAACAAAATGTCATGTTAATGCGTTGCTCGACATCCATTATTAACGACTAACTTGAAAAACACTCTGGAACTCAACAGCAGCTCACAAACGACTGACAGGATCAAACAGTGTCCTGGGACTGCGCTTCTCTGTCACTTTACCTCTGCCTGATGTGTTTGAATAAAAGATTTTTTACTAACTTTAAATATATCTCTCTGTCTTCAGTCACGAGAAACGACACCATAGAAAAAGTGTCCACAGTTTTCTGGCGCCCAACGTGGGGCAGGAGACGACCGGCTGACTCCTCGAGCGGGACCACCTCAGTGATCCGTCTTACCAGCGGACTGCCGTCAATCTGGGCCCCGGCAGCAGAGCAAGCAGCTCCGGCAAAGGTTAGGACTGCCCTGTCCTGGGACGGCTCCTGCGTGAGGAGCCTCCGGTCTCCTCTTTGGCTACATCCATGGTGACTGAACGGATTTCCAGACAGAGTTTAAACACTTCCAGGCTGGGGTAAGTTTCGGGGATTTCCAACCGCCTGGGAGGGCGAGTTTCCTTTTGGCCGTCTAGTCATACTCATATCTCAACGGGTTGCTTAAGGTGATGGAGACTTGACCCAAGCAGTTTGACGCATACGAAAGGTCTGACGAAGGGATACTGGCCTCACCCATATCCTAGACTCGGCTGGACGTATTGATGTAGTATTCTGCTGAACTGAATCGGACACGAAGTCACCTCAGCTGGAATCCGGGGATGTGAGAGGACAGGCTAACGGAACGTGTAGTGGGGTGGATGGAAATATAAATAGAAAAGAGCACAGATCTTGCAGGTTTACTGTTAGGACGGGATAAATAAATCTACATACAAATAGGGAAATACCATGTTCTCCTGGGAACTGGGACAGGACCGATAGCTAGTGTCTCCCCTTGGGACTAAGAAAAGGGAAGGTGAGGGAACAGTGAGTGGCACACTTAATACCTCGCTAATTCATACGTACAAGGGATTAGGCGAATCAGTACATAGTTGGAAAATTAATACAGGACTCAGGAAGAACAAGGGGACATAATGGGAACTTATAACAGTAAGCCTGCTAGTCGACGCTCTGAGGGCCCGAAATCATTTATGTTGGAAGGATTATTTTCGGAGGATCAGCAGATGCCACATAAAAATGGGTCCCCTAGAAGCTCATTGAAAAGAAGACAGGGTTAGATTAAAAAAAAAAAAAAAAGAAAAGGGCATGTAGGACGTGGAATAAGCACAGTGGGGGTAGATGAGTGAGAAACAGGAAATTAGAAAAATATTATGTAGAAATGCACAAGGATGTTGTATGTAGAAATGTACGAGGATGTTGTAACAAAGGTCCGTGTTATGTATGACAGATGGCAGTTGGTTATTAAAACCTGTATTTATTATAAGGCAGTACAGAAATGAATTATTGGCCGCGGAAAGTTAAAACCAGAAAGGAAAAAGAATAGTTATTTATAGCATCACAGAAAGTGCAAGCAGATTTGGGACCGCAGTCGAATGAGAAGCGGAAGAAGAGCGAAAAAAAAAAAAAAGACCCGTTATATCCTGTACTTGCTCCCCCACCTTTCCTACACTATCCACATCCACAGCCCTCACCTTCTCCTCCAGCGCCCACCGCACCAGAATTAAAAGATGATCCCTCGGGGTCTGGTTTCTTTGAAGAATATCATTATGATCCCTCATTACACACTGATACGGGGGATGACAAAAGTAACGTAATGGGTGCGGCGGGTGGGTTTCACGATCCTAGAACCTCCATTTCACAACGCACTAGAAGTCAAACCCCATTCCATCAGCCCCCTAATCAAAACACCACCTTTCAATCCCCCTTAAAGTCCCCCAAACCCCCAGGCCCCTTATTCGAATGCCCCCTGATTGAGATCCCAAACCCCCCCGACATGATTCAATGCAACCTGCAGGAGCCAATAACCCCACTACTGTAATGATACATCGTAACTGGGACATTCAAGAGCTGAAGGACGTTGTGTCCGAATTGCCTGATCCCAAAGTCATCGGTGGGTTAAAAAAAAAAAAAAAAAAAAATTCATAGAACTATTGCAGCAGCTATATGATATGTATAAGCCCAATGCCGCAGAATGGACTCAGGTGCTGCGGAGAAAGCTTCTCACCACATGGGCAACTGTAAATCATGGACAACATAACGGAAACCCGTGGCAGTGGAACGAGGCGTTGCCTCAGGGCCGAGATGAAGGTCCCTTTATTACGCAATGGGAACGTGTTAAAAATAATATTAAGGACAAGTATAAGAAAGGCACAGACTGGTCTCTTATCTCGGCTGCCAAACAGAAAAAGAAGGATGAGACAGTAGACGAATGGGCACATCGTGTTCAAGATTTAATAACAAATCACTCTGGCTTAGACAATCCAGACAATTGCAGTAAAGCTGCAGTTCCCCTTTTCGTGTCTGATCTGCGAAGTGACATTCAAAATAAAGTACGCACCTCCTGTATTGGATGGGAGGCTGCCACGTTTGAGGAAGCAAAACGTCACGCAGCGCATGCTGAACGACAAAGAAAGCAGAAAGAGTCAGACACCCAGACAAAGCTGATTGCAGCACAAATGAACTATTACACTGGTGGGGCCACTCCCGGCAGAAGTCGTGGACGTGGAGGATTTTTCCGGGGACAAGGGGTGGACGGGGACGAGGTCGCGGATATATGTTACCTAATCCAAGTGGATCACCCACTCAGTTGCCTCCCCGTCCAGATCCAAACGCTACACCTTATGCTTGTTTCGGGTGTGGTTAAATGGGACACTTCCACCGGATTTGCATTATTGACTTTAATGGTGAATGGCACTGAAACTGTTTTCCTCGTGGACACAGAAGCCACGCGCTCAACCCTTTCGCTGAAGGAGGTTCCTGCCTCTCAAGAGACTGTTACTCTGCTTACTGCTTCCGGACAACCACATGTTTTACTGGTTTCAAAGCCTCTTCGAGTTCAGCTGCATTCCAGTGGTTCCATTTTAACACACCGATTTCTTTTAAAACAGCTCTGTCCAGTTAACCTTTTAGGAAGGGATCTCATGACAAAACTTTCTCTCTCTATGACTGAAAAAGGTTTTTTCTGGTCAACCCCCAAGTTGTTGTGTCAAATCACCCCCCATCCTAAACCCTCCTTTGCAGCATGGACTTTAAATATTTCCCCACACACCATTCTCCTCAAAGCCCTACACTCTTTTCCCTCCTGTCTTTTTCCCCATTTACAGGTCCCTGACACCCTACATTGCACTGCCCAATATTTTCCTACAGAAGTAGACACCCCCTGGCTAGAATCTTTCCTTACTTCAGGTACTTGCCCCGAAACCCTTCACATCCCTGTATTTTTATTTCATCCACAAAAGGCAGCTGCGTCTGTCCATCTCACATGCTCACAGAATATTTTCTATCTAGGCGGCTCAGTGCCTCATATTTCCTTAGTCAAATCACGCACTGTTAAATGGGTGGAAATAGGACCATGGGTAGAACAATGTCTTAATAGAACAGATTGGTTACCTGTTGCTCCAGGTATTTTTGATACTTCAGACCATTTGATAGCTAAAGTGGTGCTTCAAACTGATTTTTTAGTAAATCGTGCTTTGTGCCGTCCTTCCTCTTTTGTTTTTTCATTGCAAACCACTTCCCATTCTTGGTTATCTGTGCTCCCAGATTCACTGTGGTCACAGGGAAAGAATGATTATGGAAGGATAGCCCATTGTGAGCCTCTGGTGATCTACCCAAAATCCTCCTTCCGCCCGCACCGTGCCCAGTATCCTCTGTCTCCCGAAGCAGAGGCTGGCATTTCCGCCGTACATTCTGATCTCGTAAAACGCGGTGCCATTATTCCAATTAAATACTCTCCAGTTAATTCCCCTATTTTACCTGTAAAAAAGGCTGATGGTTCATGGCGTTTTGTACAAGATTTGTGACAAGTCAATTCTGCCGTCTTCCCTAGGGCTCCTATCGTCCCTAACCCTTCCACTATTCTTTCTACAATCCCTCCCTCTGCTCGTTATTTTTCAGTGATTGATTTAGCCAATGCTTTCTTTTCCATCCCTGTACACCCTGATTCTCAATTTTGGTTTGCTTTTACTTTTCAAAACCGCCGCTGGACATGGACCGTCATGCCTCAGGGATACACTGAAGCCCCTTGTGTATATGGACAAGCCCTTGCTCAAAATTTAGAAGGCTTTTGGCCAGACAGAGGTAGTATATTAATACAGTATGTAGATGATATAATGCTATGTAGCAAGAATAAAAAGGACTGTGCACTAGATACCCAGAAGTTATTGTTGTATCTGGGGGACAATGGCCATAAAGTTTCTAAAGCTAAGCTGCAGTTAATTCAAACAACTGTAAAGTACCTAGGTCATGACATCACTTGTGGAACAAGAGCTCTCTCTAGCGATCGCATTAACACCATTCAAAATCTCCCCAGACCTGTCACAAAACAGCAGGTCATGTCTGTATTGGGCATTCTAGGCTACTGCAGACAGTGGGTTCTAAATTTTACTGAAAGAGCACAGCCGTTGCAACAATTAGCTAATACACCTGGCGTTCCTCTTTCGGGCCAGGTCCAATGGAATGAACAGGCCGAGATGGCTTTCCGTGACTTAAAAGCTGCTCTTCTTTCTGCGCCTGCGCTTGGTTTACCTGATCATTCTCGTCCATTCACTTTGTTCGTGGACGAAAAGCAGGGATTCATGAATGCAGTATTAACGCAGCTGCATGGGGATAAACAGAGACCGGTGGCCTATTTTTCTAAAAAACTGGATCCAGTAGCCGCAGCGCTTCCTCCGTGCCTTCGTGCTGTGGCTGCAACAACAGAAGCTGTAATACAGGCTAAAACCTCGCATCTCACCACTGCTAGGGCAATACACTATCAGAATGTACTCTGTACTTTGTCAAATGCTACAATAGAAAGATGCTCTATTTTAAATCCTGCCACCCTCCTTCCAACCGAAAATGAAGCTGAACCACATAATTGTCATGATGAAATAGCAAAGGTTGTAAAACCTAGAGTAGATCTACAGGAAACACCCTTCGAAATTGGAGAAATAATTTTTGTGGATGGATGCTCTTTAAGATTAGAAAACGGAGCACCCTCAACCAGTTACGCAGTGGTCCAAGGGGACCGCCTGCTGGAAGCAAATCGAATTCCATCAAGCTTGAGTGCACAAGCAGCTGAACTCGTAGCACTCACTCGAGCGTGTCAGCTGTCCGAAGGAAAGATCGTAACAATTTATACGGATTCCAGGTATGCTTTTGGAGTCTGCCATGATCATGGAGCACTATGGAAACTAAGGGGATTTAAGACCAGTACTGGCAAACCCATCCAACATCAGAAATTGATCGAATCCCTTTTAGAAGCTATAACTAAACCATCGAAGCTAGCAATTGTTAAATGTCAAGCCCACACAGGAAAACAGGATCCTGTTAGCAAAGGAAATGAATTAGCTGACCATTTTGCTAAAAAGGCTGCATATAATAACACACCAATTTCTTTATTCCAACAGAGAAATGACCAGGACCCTGATAATCAAATTATTTCTTTACAGAGTGCAGCCACGGACATCGAAAAAAGAAAATGGTCCAAAGAAGGGTCCCTCTCTGATGGAGTCTGGACTCATAAACACACTAACAAACCTTTTCTCCCAAAAGCCTCTTTCCCAGGAATGGCAAAAATAGCTCATGGTCTCGATCACACAGGTAAAGATGCCATGGTTCGAGATGTTGAAAAACATTGGGAAGCTGTAGGTTTCTCTACATATGCAGAGCAATTTTGCAGACGCTGTGCATTATGTCAGAAGTTTAATGTAGGAAAGGGCACCCAGGTAAGTCCCGCCGTTACCCCTAACCCAATGGGTCCGTTTGAACATCTCCAAATGGATTTCATTGAACTAACACCGTCTAAAGGTTACCGTTATTGTCTAGTAATTGTCGATGTGTTCTCCCGATGGGTAGAAGCTTTCCCTTCAAAACACAACGATGCCAAAACAGTAGCTAAAGCACTAATTAAAGAGATTATTCCAAGATGGGGTATCCCTCAAAAGTTGCAAACAGATAATGGCACTCACTTTGTGAATTCCATTATAAATGAATTAACTACCTGGCTCCAAATCAATGTGCACCATTATTGTAAATACCATCCCCAAAGCGGAGGCATCGTAGAACGATGCAATGGCACCTTAAAAGCTAAGCTCGCAAAAATTTGTGAACAAACTAATTTATCATGGCCGGATGCACTACCCTTGGCTTTAATGGGATTGAGAGGACGGACACACCGACAATTGGGACTATCGCCATTTGAAATTCTGACCGGACGTCCCATGCCCGTTGGCATGGTTATAGGTAATGTGAGTTTGCATACTGTGGACAATGATCTTCTCTCTAGTCTTGCAGGTCTCCGAACCTCGTTGAAGGAAGTCCACCAGCAGGTTAATCGGGCCTGGAGGACCAGCCCACCTTCTAAGGATTCACCAATTCCCTTGGGCACCTGGATCCTGGTTCGAGACACTCGGAGGAAACACTGGCATCAGCCTAGGTGGAGAGGACCATTCCAAGTTCTTCTGTCCACGCCACACGCTGTGAAAGTTGAAGGATTGCCTGCCTGGATTCACGCTTCACACTGCAAAAGATGGCATCCCTAACATTCATACTCATTTTGATTACAGTTTTACTGTTCTTCCTTCCATTATCCATTTTACGAGTGACATTGACTTTCCAAGTGGGGAAGACTGCCTCATTCCAGGTTGACTTTTGTATAATTGTCCCCTGTAGTGGCAAACAAGAACAATGGGAAGAGTTTGACAAAATATGTCTGTGAGCTACCCTTATTATGACTCTGATTCAAGTTTTGATTCATCTGATTCTGAATGTGCCTTCTGGAGTGATGTGTTTGCAAATACAGGACCACACGACTGGGGTTATAATCCCTGGCAGGCCACACAGTATGGCCTAAAGACTCGATTTTCTATTATAAAAAGGACATGCCCCTCATGACTGTGCTGAGAACCATTGTAACCCTTTGATTATTACTTTAAAAAAATCCCTCTTTGCAGGATTCAGGAACTTATGTTTTAGCTGCATACGCAAGTGGTTCTGATCCACTAGGATTTTTTCAAATTAAGGTTACTGATAATTTCTATGCTACTAATACTGGCCAGCTTGCTGTTCAGCTTTCTTCTACCTTTCCTCCTGATTCACAACAAACTCTTGTTAAAATAATGAATGTTTCTACTCTTTCACCCACCTTTTCTATTGTGTCCAAATATTTCACTGCTTCCATGGCTAAGGCTTATATGTTACACGAGGAGCGAATGCTCCAATTCTCTTCCACCTCTACTTCTACTCCTTCCCCTTCTCCTATTCTTTCCCGTTCTGCTCCTATCTAACCTATATTTTTGTCTGTTCAAAAGGGGGGAGTGTAGAAGAAAGATGTTCTACTGAGCACCTTGTACTCTGTGTATTTGGTGACTAAAAACTTTCATTTCAGCAATGCTTGCAAGCTCTGGCTATGAACTGACAAAAATATATTGTGCAAGGGCTCAACAAAATCAGTTTCTATATGATTCAAACTGTTTTCTAGGTTAACTTCCTCAAAGTAAAATGAGACAGGGTGAAGAAGTCACAAGGTTGCAAGGGGTACATGACATTTGTCTTTGGCTAATATTGGAGACAGTAAGAAAATGCTTAGTTAGAGATATAAGAAAAAGCTTAGCTTTTATATATTGTTTTAAGGAACTAACCGTTGTTGTTGTTTTGCAGTACTTGTATAATGAAATCACAAGACAAAGCGCTATAAAAACTTTGGAATACCCTGGCCGGGGGGCAGATGAAGGGCGGTGTCCTGGGACTGCGCTTCTCTGTCACTTTACCTCTGCCTGATGTGTTTGAATAAAAGATTTTTTACTAACTTTAAATATATCTCTCTGTCGTCAGTCACGAGAAACGACACCATAGAAAAAGTGTCCACAGTGTCAAAAACTCGGCTCTAGGATGGACATGTCAGACCTGCATTGAATTGTTTTGCGTTGCTCTTGGATGGCGCTCTGCATCACAATTCACCGTACTTTTTGTTCACACCTCGTACATCTTGTTTCATTCTTTACATTTGCTCATACAGTTGAACCATTTCTAAATGGTCAGAAAGCTGTATGCCTATCCCATTTAATAAATTTGAAAAACCTGTAAATTTAAATTCAATTTCCATCCATCCATTTTCCAACCCTCTGAATCTGAACACAGGGTCACGGGGGTCTGCTGGAGCCAATCCCAGCCAACACAGGGCACAAGGCAGGAACCAATCCCGGACAGGGTGCCAACCCACTGCAGATTATAAAATACCAGAAATTATAATGTAAAATCAACTCCTGACTTATCTGCAGGAGAACTTATCAGCGAGTATATACAGTATATAAGTCAGGAATGTTATGTGTGCATGCATGAGGGGTATTTAGTGTCCAGGATGATTGTTGGGGGTCACTCTGAGCAGTGCAGGGTCAGTTTTCCTTGCCTGCAGAGATACCCTTTATGGGCACAATATGGAGCTGCCACACTGGCATTGTCACAAAGCTGTGAGGGAGCTGTTATGATTAGTAAGTCTTTCTAAAACTAGCGGGGGATATACTTCCAAACCCTGGCTAGATAAAAGGGTAAACATAAAATCGTCATAAAAACAATAAAGGTTTATTGTTCGGTCACAGAGTGAAGATCCGTAGAGTACAAAAAACTTTTGAAACAATCCAAACATACAAGTCCCAAAATGATATACCAAGAATAGTTGAAATATAGAAAGGTAGGTAAAAAAATCCAGAAGATCACGAGAAACAGAAGGCCTATAAAACATCGCTATAACTCTCACCACCTATAAGCGCATTCAGAATGAACCACCAGGAGCTGTGGGAGACCCTCTGGATGTATAGTGCAGAGGGCAGGTCCAGGTGGTAATTGGTAGGTGGCTCCACCTCTTGGAGGACCACGCACAAAACCCATGGAACACAACCCAGACACAATCAAATCGACAAATGTTGTGTAAATAAAAGAATCACAAATGAACAAAGAAGACCAAAAATATGAATTTGAAACTCAGCTAAATGGGGATCCCTATCTGAAATACAACTGCAGCAGCATGGTACCACCTTGTCACTCACCATAAATCCAGTCACTACATATACACACGCACCACAGATTAAAATGATGTTGAGTGTGGTAAGGAAATTTTTGAAGTAACAAACATTTGCATATGAGGTAAATCACACAATACGTTGCAAGTCCGTACATGCAGACCTTCCCATTAAAGTCAAGACAATGGGAGGGATGACAGTCTGTCTTCTCATGTTGGTAGGTTTTCATTAGCAGCAGACATTCCTATTATGCGTTGTGAGCAGATCTCGAATTTCAGCACCTTGGCCAGTCTTCTTACACCCCCAGCTCGACTCTCGATGTCTGTACGCACCTGACGCACAAATAGCCGCACAATTATTGTGTTTGTAATTAAAGGTCGATTTAATTAAAATAAATATAAACTAGCAAAATGACAACAGACACCAATCAAGCTAGGACCAAACATTAGGTGGAAGATGAAAGCTGGAATCCGCATAGCAACAGTGGTTTTGAGAAATAGTCTGACCCCTTTACTCTTTTTTACATTGAGGACGAGTGAGGAAGTCCTAAGCAAAGAAATTCCGGGGCGTCAACCCAGTCGTCCCTGTTTATATTTATGAAATACTAGCTGTCCCCCACCCATGCAGTATTGGAGCAGGACAAACTTTAAAAATGAATAAAAAAAAAAAAATTCTATCCAAGCGGAAGGTATGTACGCTATGTCTCTCTCAAAAACGTCAAATGTTACTCCTTAACAATCTAGAGATAATGTCTGCTGAACAAACAGTTATTGCTAGCTAAGCGGAGGCGAGGTGCACTCCAACACATGGTGAGAGGTAGAGCGACTCAAACGGAAGTTGACGTGTTAGTGAGGAGGGCCCACCCCCCTGCTCTCAGCCCACAGCCACACTCTTGGATTTGCATCAAAATATCGTTACCGTAAGCGAACTATGGTACTTAGCGCAATGAGAGAAGTCACAAAATCAACCGGAATGTTCAAGCAAAATACAGTGGTGTGAAAAACTATTTGCCCCCTTCCTGATTTCTTATTCTTTTGCATGTTTGTCACACAAAATGTTTCTGAACATCAAACACATTTAACCATTAGTCAAATATAACACAAGTAAACACAAAATGCAGTTTTTAAATGATGGTTTTTATTATTTAGGGAGAAAAAAAATCCAAACCTACATGGCCCTGTGTGAAAAAGTAATTGCCCCCTTGTTAAAAAATAACCTAACTGTGGTGTATCACACCTGAGTTCAATTTCCGTAGCCACCCCCAGGCCTGATTACTGCCACACCTGTTTCAATCAAGAAATCACTTAAATAGGAGCTGCCTGACACAGAGAAGTAGACCAAAAGCACCTCAAAAGCTAGACATCATGCCAAGATCCAAAGAAATTCAGGAACAAATGAGAACAGAAGTAATTGAGATCTATCAGCCTGGTAAAGGTTATAAAGCCATTTCTAAAGCTTTGCGACTCCAGCGAACCACAGTGAGAGCCATTATCCACAAATGGCAAAAACATGGAACAGTGGTGAACCTTCCCAGGAGTGGCCGGCCAACCAAAATTACCCCAAGAGCGCAGAGACGACTCATCCGAGAGGTCACAAAAGACCCCAGGACAACGTCTAAAGAACTGCAGGCATCACTTGCCTCAATTAAGGTCAGTGTTCACGACTCCACCATAAGAAAGAGACTGGGCAAAAACGGCCTGCATGGCAGATTTCCAAGACGCAAACCACTGTTAAGCAAAAAGAACATTAGGGCTCGTCTCAATTTTGCTAAGAAACATCTCAATGATTGCCAAGACTTTTGGGAAAATACCGTGTGGACTGATGAGACAAAAGTTGAACTTTTTGGAAGGCAAATGTCCCGTTACATCTGGCGTAAAAGGAACACAGCATTTTAGAAAAAGAACATCATACCAACAGTAAAATATGGTGGTAGTAGTGTGATGGTCTGGGGTTGTTTTGCTGCTTCAGGACCTGGAAGGCTTGCTGTGATAGATGGAACCATGAATTCTACTGTCTACCAAAAAATCCTGAAGGAGAATATCCGGCCATCTGTTCGTCAACTCAAGCTGAAGCGATCTTGGGTGCTGCAACAGGACAATGACCCAAAACACACCAGCAAATCCACCTCTGAATGGCTGAAGAAAAACAAAATGAAGACTTTGGAGTGGCCTGGTCAAAGTCCTGACCTGAATCCAATTGAGATGCTATGGCATGACCTTAAAAAGGCGGTTCATGCTAGAAAACCCTCAAATAAAGCTGAATTACAACAATTTTGCAAAGATGAGTGGGCCAAAATTCCTCCAGAGCGCTGTAAAAGACTCATTGCAAGTTATCGCAAACGCTTGATTGCAGTTATTGCTGCTAAGGGTGGCCCAACCAGTTATTAGGTTCAGGGGGCAATTCCTTTTTCACACAGGGCCATGTAGGTTTGGATTTTTTTTTCTCCCTAAATAATAAAAACCACCATTTACAAACTGCATTTTGTGTTTACTTGTGTTATATTTGACTAATGGTTAAATGTGTTTGATGTTCAGAAACATTTTGTGTGACAAACATGCAAAAGAATAAGAAATCAGGAAGGGGGCAAATAGTTTTTCACACCACTGTATAGAAAAAAATCCCGATATAAATCTGTTAAGTAGTTCTCTCGAGAAAAGCAGACAAACATACAGACAGATAGACAGATGTTGGATTTTATTTATATATATATATATATATTGTGATATATGGCCGGCAGTTTATCCTGGCCAATACCCCCAGGCCACCAGATGGAGCCCTTCCTGCAACATGGAGGTGCCCCGAATTCCAGCAGGGCCTCAGAACATTGGAGTTTTAATGCACAGCCCTGCTGGATACCATGGGGGCTGCAAGGGGACGTTGTAGGGAGGCCCAGGGACTTCTATTTACCTTATAACCCAGAAGTACTTCCCAGTCGAGGGGACAGAGGCAATGCCATACTTCCGGGTTGAAGAAAAGGACAGAGAGAGAGAGAAAACATTTCTGGGTCAAGGACTATAAAGGACTATGGGAAACCCCAGCAGATTGAGCCGAGTTGGGAGGAAGGGTGACTGAGCTGCTGGGAGGATTGGAGGATTGTATTATTGATTATTGATTGTTTATTAAGTATAGTGGATGTGGAGAGTGCTTTGTGCACACTTATTATTATAATAAATTAATTTTGGACTTTTATCTGGTGTCTGGTCTGAGGGTTCAAGGGGATGACAGAGCCCCCTATCTGTCACATATATATATATATATATATATATATATATATATATATACTGTATATATACAGTCATATGAAAAAGTTTGGGATCCCCACTTAATCCTTTGGATTTTAGTTAATCATTGGCTGAGCTATCAAAGTAGCAACTTCCTTTTAATATCTGACATGCCTTATGGAAACAGTAGGATTTCAGCAGTGACATTAAGTTTATTGGATTAACAGAAAATATGCAATATGCATCATAACAAAATTAGACAGGTGCATAAATATGGGCACCCAACAGAGATATGACATCAATACTTAGTTGAGCATCCTTTTCCCTGCGTAACTTCAACTTTGTGACTGATGCTTGAACATTATCCTAAAGAATTTGTTGATATTGGGTTGAATTCATCCGACCCTCGACTTTAACAAGGGCCCCAGTCCCTGAACTAGCCACACAGCCCCACAGCATGATGGAACCTCCACCAAATTTGACAGTAGGTAGCAGGTGTTTTTCTTGGAATGCGGTGTTCTTCTTCCGCCATGTTAAGCGCTTTTTGTTATGAGCAAATAACTCAATTTTTTTCTTCTCAGTCCAGAGCACTTTGTTCCAAAATTAATTTGGTTTGTCTAAATGGGCATTGGCATACAACAAGCGACTCTGTTTGTGGCGTGAGTACAGAAAGGGCTTCTTTCTCATCACCCTGCCATACAGATGTTCTTTGTGCAAATTGCACTGAATTGTAGAACAATGTACAGATACACCATCTGCAGCAAGATGTTCTTGCAGGTCTTTGGAGGTGATCTGTGGGTTGTCTGTCACCATTCTCACAATCCTGCTCATATGTCGCTCCTGTATTTTTCTTGGCCTGCTGAGTTTAACAGCAACTGTGCCTGTGGCCTTCCATTTCCTGATTCCATTCCTTACAGTTGAAACTGACAGTTTAAACCTCTGAGATGGCTTTTTGTAGCCTTCCCCTAAACCAGGAGACTCAACAATCTTTGTTTTCAGATCTTTGGAGAGTTGCTTTGAGGATCCCATGCTGTCACTCTTCAGAGGAGAGTCAAAGGGAAGGAAGCACAACTTGCAATTGACCCCCTTAAATACCTTTATATCTCATGATGGGACACACCTGTCTATGAAGTTCAAGGCTTAACGAGCTCATCCCACCAATTTGGTGTTGTAAATAATCAGCATTGAGCAGTGACAGGCATTCAAATCAGCACAATGACAAGGGGACCCACATTTGTGCACAGCCAGTTTTTCACATTTGATTTAATTTCATTCAACTAAATACTGCGTCACTAAAAATCTTTGTTTGGAAAACACCGCAGTACTCAGATATTCCTAGGAAATGAAAGACATGCCACTGTTATCTTTATTATTGAAAGGAGAGTCAATTATTATGCAGGCTGAGAGGGGTTCCCAAACATTTTTATATGACTGTATATATATATATATATATATATATATATATATATATATATAGATGAATGAAAATACAAGTGCACAGTGGTGTAGGGGGAACAAAGCAAATCAAAATAAAATAACTCCAGCTGGGCTTTCTATAATCATTTAGTCAGTTAGATAGCAGCGCTGTCCTCATGTTTTGCTCTACTCACAGAGTGACACCTTCGTCCATCAACCCCATGATTTATTGTCAGGAAGCCCTAAGGGGCGGAGTCAGGTGCCTTCAGTGGGTGTCTTCCCAACTTCTGTTGGAGGAATAGGAGAGGACATCATTAGTGACAGCACCCCCTCATAACCCAGGGGTGGTAGGACATACCTTAGAGGAGCCCTGTGGGTGATCCACAAACATAACATTTTGTTATGTTGCAGCCTTGTGCTAAAATCACTGAAATTGATTGTTTCCCTTATCAAGCAACACTCACTACCCCAGAATGACAAAGAGAAAAGACAATTTTAGGATTTTTTGCAAATGTATTACAAATAAAAACTGGAATATTCCATTGTCTAAAAATATTTAGATCCTTTGCTCAGCACTTGGTTGAGGGATTGTGTTTCCAGCCTAGAATCTTCTTGGGTTTGATGTGATAAACTTCACAAATCTTCTCTGAAGATCCTCTCAAGCTCTGTCCAGTTGGATGCAGACTATCAGTGGACAGCTATTTTCAGGTCCCTCCAGAGATGTTCAATTAGGTTCAAGTGTAAGCTCCGGCTGGGCCACTCACGAACATTCACAGAGCTGACCTTAAGCCACTTCTTGTTGGAAGGTGAGTCTTCGACCCACTCTGAGGTCCACAGCACTCAGAAGCATGTCAGGTTTTCATTAAGGATATCCCTGTACTTGTTTCTTCAACTCAGTCTACAGTCGTGGCCAAAAGTTTTAAGAATGACACGAGTGTTGGTTTTCACAAAGTTTGCTGCTTCAGTGTTTTTAGAACTTTTTGTCAGATGTTTCTTGGTATACTGAAATAGAATTACAAGCAGTTCATAAGTTTGAAAGGCTTTTATTGACAATTACATGAGGTTTATGCAAAGAGTCAATATTTATGGTGTTGGACCTTTTCTCTTTTTCCAGACGTCTGCAATTCACCTTGGCAGGCAGGCAATCAACTTCTGGGCCCATTCTTGCATAATCACTGCTTGGAGTTTGTCAGAATTGGTGGGTTTTTGTTTGTCCAACTCGCCTCTTGAGGATTGACCACAAGTTCTCAATGGGATCACAGTCTGGGGAGTTTTCTGGCCATGGATCCAAAAGATCGATGTTTTGTTCCCCGACCCACTTAGTTGTGCTCCATTATGCTGGAAAAGGCATTGTTGGTCACCAAACTGTTCTTGGATGGTTGGGAGAAGTTGCTTCTTATTCATGTGTTCTTAGGCCAAATTGTGAGTGAGCCTTGCACTCCCTTGGCTGAGAAGCAACCTGACACATGAATGGTCTCAGGATGCTTTACTGTTGGCATGGCTCAGGATTGATGGTAGCACCGCTTACCTTTTCTTCTCAAACAATCAGTAAGGGGATTCATCAGAGTGAATGACTTGACCCTAGCAGTCCTCAGCTGTCCAGTCCCTGTACCTTTTGCAGAATATCAGTCTGTCCCTGATGTTTTTCTTGGCTTCTTTGCTGCCCTTCTTGACACCAGGCCATCCTCCAAAAGTCTTCATCTCACTCACACCTGCCTGCTGCCATCATGAGCAAGCTCTGCACTTGTGGTGCCCCGATCCGAGCCATGAATCAACTTTAGGAGACTGCCCTGGGGCTTGCTGGACTTTCTTGGGTGCCCTGAAGCCTTCTACACATCTTTTGAACCTTTCTCTTCGAACTCAATCAGTATGACAGTGATCTCCAGCATTGCCCGCGTTGACACTCTCACCCGTGTTAATGAGAGGATCACTGAGATGATGTGAGCAGGTCCTTTTATGGCAGGGCTGAAATGGATTTTTTCGAATGAAGTTTATTTTCATGTCAAAGAGGGACTTTGCATTAATTGCAATTTACCTGGTCCCTCTTCATAACATTCTGGAGTTGATGCAAATTGTCATCATAAAAACCGAGGCAGCAAACTTTGTGAAAATTAATATTTGTGTCATTCTCAAAACCTTTGGCCATGACTGTAGTCTCCCAGTCTCCAACCACACAGTAGGATGCTGCCACAGCCATGCTTCACCATTGCACAGGTGGTTTCCTCCAGACAAGACGCTAATCTTGGTTTTATTAGACAGGGTAGTCTTGCTTCTCATGGTCTGAAAGTACTTTTGTTGCCTTTTTGCAAAATCGAGGCGGATGTGCATGTGTCCTTTACTGAGTAGCGGCTTCACAAAGCCCGTATCAGTGGAGTGTCAAAGTAACGGAGTGAACATCACATTCATTTATCGTAGCTTTTCTCCCACGATTGTTCAGTTTGACCAAGTGTCCGGCCCTTGAAAGAGTCAAGGCTTTTGCCAAACTTCATCTATTTATGAATTTTGGAGGTCCCAGTGCTTTTGGGAACCTTCAGTGCTACGGGAATTTTATTTCTGCCTTCCTCAGGCCACAATCCTGTCTCTAAGCCCTGCAGGCAATTCCTTCAACCACATAGTCTAGATTTTGCAGAATTGTTGTCTCCCAAGCACTCTTGTGAATTTTTTTTGCCACCCTAATGGGTCACTCCAGATAATCCAGCCCATAGAGCATTGGAGTAGTCCAGACATGACAGAATCAATTCCTCGACAAGGAGTTGTGTTGCATATTCTGTCAGATATGGCCAGCCTAATCATAAGAATATTATACAGCCTGAATCTGCGTGAACATTGTCAGTGAAGGACAGTTGGTCATTGATCACCATCCAAAGGTGGCATATTGACTTGCCAGGGGTTAGTGAGAATGACCAGAGATGGTGGTGTTGAATAGACAGACTAGCTGAGATACCAAGGAGGTCCATCCTGGTCAGGGTGTGCTGGAGGTGGTGTTCCTTCATCCGGGTTAAGATATCAGTGAGCCAAGATTCTGTGTATGTGGTCCTATGGGGGAAATGACAGGTAGAGCTGCTTATCATTAGCATATCACTGATATGAGAATCCAAGGGTCTGGATGATAGAGCCTAGTAAGGTGGAGTACAGAGGCAAGAGATGAGGGCTCAGCACTGATCCCTGGGGACTCCTGTGTTTACCTGATGCTGTCACTCCTCTCCAGGACCCCCATCACCTCTAGCATTTGGACTCAAACCATCGGAGTGTGATCTTGGTGATGTCAGGGTCAGAAAGAGTGGCAAAGTGAAGTTGTCAAAGATGAAGGAAGGTGAG
Organism: Erpetoichthys calabaricus; assembly: GCF_900747795.2. Lineage (NCBI taxonomy): Eukaryota > Metazoa > Chordata > Cladistia > Polypteriformes > Polypteridae > Erpetoichthys > Erpetoichthys calabaricus. The sequence goes on along the minus strand of NC_041394.2, from coordinate 14,391,693 downwards.
GTCAGATGATATGTTGTTAGCTCTAGTCAGCCGTAATGTGTTGATAACATCAATATAGCTCCCATTTAATTTCTGACTGATAAGGTTCAAGCAATCTGTTCCATAGAAGCAAGAAAAGAACAAACAGCACATAGAATGAAGAGGAAAGAGACAGGCCTGTTATTGCCAGATCTACGCAAAGTGGTCACAATTAACAGATACAGCAAAATGTGAAGCCTTCCTATGAAGTGAGGACTTTTTGAGAACACTGTACTGGTGTTCAAAATAGACACATGGAAGATGGCTAACTACCTTGGGTGATAGTGACAATGAATGTCACTGTATTAGAACATTAGAACAAACTAGATTAGAACAGGCCATTTAACACAACAAAGCTCACCAGTCCTATCCACTTATTTCTTCCAAAAAACATCAAGTAGAGTTTTGAAAGTCCCTAACATCTTACTGTCTACCACACTACTTGGTCTTTTATTCCAAGTGTCTGTCATTCTTTGTGTAAAGAAAAACTTCCTAATGTTTGTGCGAAATTTACCCTTAACAAGTTTCCAAGTGTGTCCCCGTGTTCTTGATGAACTCATTTTAAAGTCACCATCTCGACCCACTGGACTAATTCCCTTCATAATTTTAAACACTTCAGTTAGGTCTCCTCTTCATCTTCTTTGTTTTAAACTGTAAAGGCTCAGCTCTCTTAATCTTTCCTCATAATTCATCCCCTGTAGTCCTGGAATCAGCCTAGTTGCTCTTCTCTGGACTTTTTCTAGTGCTGCTATGTCCTTTTTGTAGTCCTGGAGACCAAAACTACACCCAGTACTCCAGATGAACCTCCTTAGACTTTTACTCCACACATCAAGGTGCTATATAACCTGACAATCTGTTAGCCTTCTTAATGGCTTCTGAACACTGTCTGGCAGTTGATAGTGACAAGTCCACTACGACTCCTATTTCCTTCTCATAAGGTGGACTCTCGATTTTCAGACCTCCCATTGTGTATTCAAACCTCACATTTTTACTTCCTATGTGTAATTCCTTACATTTACTGACATTAAATTTCATCTTCCCGAGCCTGTCTGCTGTCCAAGTCCTTCTGTAATGATATAATGGATTCCAAATTATATGCAAATCCACCTATCTTGGTATCATCTGTTAACTTAACCAGCTTGTTACTTATATTCCTATCTAAATCATTTATATACAGTGCATCTGGAAAGTATTCACAGCGCATCACTTTTTCCACATTTTGTTATCTTACAGCCTTATTCCAAAATGGATTAAATTCATTTTTTTCCTCAGAATTCTACACACAACACCCCAAAATGACAACGTGAAAGAAGTTTACTTGAGGTTTTTGCAAATTTATTAAAAATAAAAAATTGAGAAAGGACATGTATTATAAGTATTCACAGCCTTTGCCATGAAGCTCGAAATTGAGCTCAGGTGCATCCTGTTTTCCCTGATCATCCTTGAGATGTTTCTGCAGCCTAATTGGAGTCCACCTGTGGTAAATTCAGTTGACTGGACATGATTTGGAAAGGCACACACCTGTCTATATAAGGTCCCACAGTTGGCAGGTCATGTCAGAGCACAAACCAAGCATGAAGTCAAAGGAATTGTCTGTAGACCTCCGAGACAGGATTGTCTTGAGGCACAAATCTGGGGAAGGTTACAGAAAAATTTCTGCTGCTTTGAAGGTCCCAATGAGCACAGTGGCATCCATCATCCGTAAGTGGAAGAAGTTTGAAACCACCAGGACTCTTCCTAGAGCTGGCCGGCCTTCTAAACTGAGTGATCGGGGAGAAGGGCCTTAGTCAGGGAGGTGACCAAGAACCCGATGGTCACTCTGTCAGAGCTCCAGAGGTCCTCTGTGGAGAGAGGAGAACCTTCCAGAATCCACCAATCAGGCCTGTATTGTAGAGTAGCCAGACGGAAGCCACTCCTTAGTAAAAGACGCCTAGCAGCCCGCCTGGAGTTTGCCAAAAGGCACCTGAAGGACTCTCAGACCATGAGAAAGAAAATTCTCTGGTCTGATGAGACAAAGATTGAACTCTTTGGTGTGAATGCCAGGCGTCACGTTTGGAGGAAACCAGGCACCGCTCATCACCAGGCCAATACCATCCCTACAGTGAAGCATGGTGGTGGCAGCATCATGCTGTGGGGATGTTTGTCAGCGGCAGGAACTGGGAGACTAGTCAGGATAAAGGGAAAGATGACTGCAGCAATGTACAGAGACATCCTGGATGAAAACCTGCTCCAGAGCGCTCTTGACCTCAGACTGGGGCGACGGTTCATCTTTCAGCAGGACAACGACCCTAAGCACACAGCCGAGATATCAAAGGAGTGGCTTCAGGACAACTCTGTGAATGTCCTTGAGTGGCCCAGCCAGAGCCCAGACTTGAATCCGATTGAACATCTCTGGAGAAATCTTAAAATGGCTGAGCACCGACGCGTCCCATCCAACCTGATGGAGCTTGAGAGGTGCTGCAAAGAGGAATGGGCGAAACTGGCCAAGGATAGGTGTGCCAAGCTTGTGGCATCATATTCAAAAAGACTTGAGGCTGTAATTGCTGCCAAAGGTGCATCGACAAAGTATTGAGCAAAGGCTGTGAATACTTATGGACATGGGATTTCTCAAGTTTTTTTATTTTTAATACATTTACAAAAACCTCAAGTAAACTTTTTTCACATTGTCATTATGGGATGTTGTGTGCAGAATTTTGAGGAAAAAAATTAATTTAATCCATTTTGGAATAAGGCTGTAACATAACAAAATGTGGAAAAAGTGACGCACTGTGAATACTTTCTGGATGCACTGTATATTAAAAAGAGCTGCAGCCCCAGCACTGACCCCTGCTGGTCACCACTCTTAACATCAGCCAATTCTGATGAGGTTCCTTGCACCATCACCCTCTGCCTCCTGTGTCTGAGCCAATTCTGTTTTTCAGATTTACCATGTGATGCAGTGCAAGTAACTTAATCTCTCTGTGTTCATGCCTTAGAAAGAAGGAAACAATTGTACTGTACCTGAAGAGTACCTTGGGTTGGATTTTGATCTGAAAGACACTAAATAAACATTTGAACAATATGGTTTATTTGCCTCTACTGACTCACTGTGTATCTTCAAGTAAGTCACTTCAACTGACAGTACTTGCTTTGTGAAAATATGTTACTGTGTACCTTTGAGATTAGGTCTGTGGTTTTTCTGTAGCTGGACTGGATTTGGTGGTATGCAGGAACTTACATGTATCGGTGGTGCCAGTGCAAGTGAACATGATGAGAGATGATAATATGTGTCACCAGAAGATAATATACTCTTAAGAGTGTCCAGAAGAATTGTTAGCAGGGGAGCCAGTTTTAAAGTGAGAGGGTTAGCAAGAGAATAGGAGTGGGATCAACTTCTCGCCTGAGAAGGGTGCTCAGACCCATTGGGAAATATAGAAGGTTGCTGCCCTGTCCCTGCTCTGACAGCAGGCAGTGTGGGTTTTTCCATGAATCCTTCACTATGATAAAGATTAATGGAAGTGTAAGGCACAAGTTGGATTTTTGCTTATGTTCCAGATATCCACAACGCCATCACTGGCTATCAGAGATCAAAAAGCTTCATCTGGGAAGGTCCAGCATGTGTGGTGTTATGTTTCATAAACCTAAACTACTATGTGTGAGAATTTGGCTTCCTTACTTTTTTAATCTTGTTCAACAGTTACTACCACTCCTACCCCAATCAGGTCAGGTCAGGTCAGGGAGCATGCACTGGTACTGCATGTTGCCGCACCCACCACACAATGAAACAGCTCAGGAACCCCCCAGGCAGACATGAGGCATCTGGAAATGACCACCTTTCTGCCACAATCAGGTGTTACGTGGGCATTCCCTTGGCCTGGTCCAGCCACTCGGGTTCTCAAAAATGAGCCGGATCACCCTTGGGGAATCACACCATATGGCCGTAGTACCATAACTGACGCTCCTTTACAATGCAGGTAATGCGCTTCATTCTGGAATCCATGAGCAACCCCTCATTCAACACAAAGTTGAGCCAGTAGTACCCAAGGATTCTCCGAAGAGACACAGTACCAAAGGAGTCCAGTCTTTGTCTCAGGTCACTGGATAGCGTCCATGTCTCGCAACCATGTAGCAAGACAAGAAACACCAGGACTCTAAAGACTTGGACCTTTGTCCTTTTGCAAAGTTACTAGGAGCGCCACACACCCCTTTCCCCCCATGCTCTCCCAATCCGTCTACTGACTTCATAGGAGGAGTCACCAGAGACATGAATTGCACTACCAAGGTCAGTAAACCTCTCGACGAGGTCGACATTCTCTCTGCAGACAGACACACTGCTAATGGCCGTCCCCAAGAGGTCATTAAAGGCCTGGGTCTTTGGTTTTTATCAGGACACTCGCAAGCCCAGACTCGCTCAGCATCTTGAGAACCCCGATCAGACCCTTCATTGACTCCATGAAGATCAAAGCATCCTTGGCAAAGTCAAAATCAGTGAATCTTTCTTCACCAACAGATGCCCCATAGACGTTGGACCCCATGACCCTGCCCAACACCCAGTCCATACAAGTATTGAACAGAGTAGGAGCAAGAATAGACCCCTGGCGAACCCCAGAATCAACTGTGAAAAACAGAGGTTCTGCCTCCACTCTGCACAGCACTCACAGTACCAGTGTACAGGCCGGCTATGACATCCAGCAACCTTGAGGGGTTCCCGCAAAGTCTTCTCATAAAGCATTTGACTCAGTTGATTGAGCTGCTCTGTAGGACATCCCACCCCCATATTGTATTAAATTTTATTCCAGACTCTTCAGGTGTAGCTCCTAGTTGGTGATGTTGTGATCTGCATGATCAAAAATATCAAAATGGCAAAAATACAAAATTGTGTGAGTTCTCAAAAAAGACCAATAAACCCAGCCTGCCCCGATATTGGCCTCCTCTCGGGCAGTTTGACCCCAGATGCTACTGGCTGTTTTACCCTACAAATGGGTTTTTGCCTCGAAAGTTCAAACTATATTGCAATAACAATAAGAATAATAATAAGAAGACAAATAATACAGTTTTGGCATCCTCAATGGGAGAGAGCAGGAAATGCAGGAGATGGACAACAAGACTAGAAAGCTACTAACCAATATGTTCTCCATGCAGCTGAAAGCTGATGCAGACCAAATCTACATCCCCAGAAGAAGTGGCAGCCATGGACTTATTAAGATGGAGAGTATTCAAGAGCGTGATAATCAGCGTTAGTGAATGCATCAGTTTTTGAACTGATAAATATACCTGTTCAGATTCTTGTACAGTATGTGATTCTTCAGGTGTGTTTCATTGCTTCATTAGTGCAAGCATAAGATACCTCAGCTTGCTTCTACCCTTTGGAGTCTATAGCTGCCATTGTTCAAAAAGAGGACAAGAGCTGTGCCAATGAAAGTCAAAGAAGCCATTATGAGACTGAAAAACAAGAATCAAACCAATGGAGACATTGGGAAAACCTTAGGGTGACTAAAATCAACTGTCTGGGATATCATGAAGAAGAAAGAACACACTGGTGAAATTAGTAATCTCAAAGGGACTGGTATACCAAGGAAGGCCTCCACTGCTGATGACAGAAGAATCCTCACTATGGTCACGAAAAAGCCGCCAATGCCTGTCTGGCAGATCAGAAATGGTATTCAGGGGGCTGATGTGTCACGTCAGAGATGACTATCAGCAAAAGAATACATGAAAACAAATACAGAGGCCACACTGCAAGATGTAAACCACAAAAACAGGAGGGCCAGATTACAGTTTGTGAAAAAGGACTTCAAAGTGCCTGCAGAATTCTGGGAAAAAGGTCTTGTGGACAGATGAGACAAAGATGAACCTCATCAGAGTGATGGCAAAGTGTGGAGACCTACAAGGAACTGCTCAAAGCAGACCACCTTATCTGTTAAACATGGTGCTGGGGGTGTTATGTCTTGGTCATGTATGGCCACAGGTTCTGACACACTTCTCTTCATTGATGATAGAACTGCTGACAGTAGACACACAATGAATTCTGAGGTGCGTAGAAACATCTGATCTGCTCAAGTCCCAGTAAAATTCCTCCAAACTCACTGGACGACACTTCATCCAACAACAAGATAATGAGCTAAACAGACTGCTGAGGCAACACAGGAGTTTATCAAAGCTAAAATGAATGGCCAGGACAGTCACCTGATTTCAATCCAAATGAGCAGGCCTTCCATATGCTGAAGAGAAAACTGAATGGGATAAGACCTCCGAAACATGCAGGAGCTGAAGATGGCTGCATTAGAGGCTTGGCAGAGCATCAGCCAGAGAAGACCCTCAGCTCCTGCTGGTCTATGAATCGCAGACTTCAAGCAGTCATTGCATGTGAAGGAAAGTCCTAAATATAACAACGGCTTTAACAGACTGGCCATTGAAATGTCCCAAACATTATGGTGTCCTGAAATTGGGGGACCACATAGCAAGAGTGTTATGTGACTGAAATGTATGCAAATCCCCTTAAATAAAAGTCTGCAATGTGCACTTCAATCACGATGTCTGAATTGCTTGCTTTGTAATTTTAAACTGTGGAGCAGAGGGGTAAATCAAGGAGAAATGTGTCGTTATCCCGCACATTATGAAGGGCACTGTATTTGAGTCATTTATTGGTCGCCTGTTTCTTTTGATCACCAGTTACATTAACTACAGCACAGTTGCTTCTCAAGTTGTCCATCCAAGTCATCTTGGGTCTTCCTCTGGTTGACTTGCCTTCTACAAAGGTCCAAAAAAGGATACACTTGGATATTTGATCATTTCCCATTATCATGTCTGGATCACCTTAACTGACACTTTCTCGCTATTTTCTCAGGTGGCTAGAGTCTTGTCTCTATATGTAGGTTTGCATTTCTTGTTTTCATAAATGTCCCAAAAGTTACAAAAAAGAAACACAGAAATGTTCTTCTAGGGAAAGGAATGGTTACAACCTCAGGCTGGATGAGACAAGGGCAAAAAAAAATCTTTATCTGTTGTCACGCATGTGCATCGGTGAATCACCCTCCGTGATCGTCTAAAACAGGTAATACCACTCTAGGCCAATAGTGGGTGCACTCGCAGTAACCTTCTCTTCTACTTTTCCCACTGCTGCGGTGATAAGACCCCCGGCAAGGGCAATTGATTACAACTCTTTTGGTCTTTAAAGCCCACCCCTGCCAATAAGAGACAGTCAGATTTGACTCATGTAAACTGACAGATGAAGTTCTGTCTTCCTTAACCATTGTTGCAGGAAGCGCTTGAATTAATTTGTTAGCAGTTATTTATAAACAAGGGGTGGATAGCAGCCATGTTTGTTTAATTTTGAGACTAAAATTAAATAGGTATGATCAGCTTGATGCCCCAATATTTCTTCTGGGACCTGTAATACCTTATTTCACCCACACTGGAATAAACAAAGCAACTAGAAAAATGTCAGGAAAGTACGAAATGAGGCAAAAAGGGTTTGGCTAAAAAGGCAACCAATAACAAACAAGTCTGAAATCGCAATCCAAACTAAATGGAAACAACATCCAGAAACCAGAAAATCAATTCTCGCTTTAATACACACGCTAAGAACTTCAATGAACCACTGAAGGATCAGCGCTCAGCTTCAGAATATAAAGGCAGAGGGCGGGCCTTCAACAGTGACATTAGGGTGGCCCCGCCCCATGGGGCTCCACCCACACAGTACAATGAACTGGGAGAGCCATACAAAACTCACAGAAACTAAACAGTAAAGAAAGAGGTAAGTAACAAAACATATATAATTACAATAAACTTATGAAATGAATAAATAAAAATATAAAAGTACAAAAGTACCCCCTACTGTTCACAATGCTTCTTGCCTTCTGAGACTTAATGCCTGCTTTCCTCCCCTGTTAGTCAAGAGGTGTATATGGAATACTTTCATGTAAAGCAGATTTTCAACCTATGAATATAAGGCAAAGTTAATTATACACAATATGTTTCAGGTTCAGCCCCATTCCACACACTTTTCAAATATGACTACTATGCTGTATTGGAGATTACTGGGGTCACACAGGGAGCCAGCGGTGGGATTTGAACCTGCCTGTCAAACATCTGCTGAACTCTTATCTGGTGTTGGTCTGCCTCAGCAATGAGCAGTTTAATAAAGAAGAACGTGACTCAGAGGTACTATGTTATGAAATTAAACAAAAATAATTAAATGCATACTTCAGGAGATCAAATGATGTCTGCACTCAGTGCTCAGGAAGAGAGAAGATCTAATGAAAAGTCTGAAGGTCTAATTACATTTAGGCTGAGAGCAGATGAGGGAGAAAGGGAAAGGTTTCACTGAGACATCTGCTGGCCTACTGGAATAAGAGGTCAAGTACGGAGAAGCCCTCAGGGTGTGAAATAAAGCGAGGATACGCCAATGATGGAATTAGAGAATTTGTTTATTTAGCTAATCAGACCCAAACTAGAGAGAAGACATTGAAACACAAAACTAGTGAGCAAAACCATCTGGTGTGGTAAAGGACCTGGTGATTTGGGGAGTGGAGTGGAGTGGAGCAGCAGAGACAGGAAAGGGCAAAGTGTCTATCTATCTATCTATCTATCTATCTATCTATCTATCTATCTATCTATCTATCTATCTATCTATCTATCTATCTATCTATCTATCTATCTATCTATCTATCTATCTATCTATCTATCTATCTATCTATCTATCTATCTATCTATCTATCTATCTATCTATCTATCATATAGTGCTTTTCAGTTTTATCTATCTATTATATAGTGCCTTTCACATCTGTCTATCTATTGTATAGTGCCTTTCTATCTATCTATCTATCTATCTATCTATCTATCTATCTATCTATCTATCTATCTATCTATCTATCTATCTATCTATCTATCTATCTATCTATCTATCTATCTATCTATCTATCTACATCACACGGTGAACCCTGGACACACTGGAAGCTGATGTGGAAAAAAGGATGGTATCAAAATTGAATGTCATCATGAAAAATCCCCTCGATGTCCTCCAGAGGCTCATTCCACCATTGAGGGCTATGAAGCACCTCTGGGGGGCTTTTCTGCCCACTGCTATGCGGCAATTCACTGCTTCCACCCGTTTTTATCATTTATCTATTTATTTGACTGGCTGTATTATATATCCCATGAGCTCTGTATTCTTGTTCACAGAGTCATACAGTGGATCAGAAACATGGAACCCTACAAGTACTAATTAATGACTGAAAAAATTAGATTGTGAGTACAAGTGGCAGAAATGAGGTGTCTTCACAGGGTGGCTTAGTGGACCAAGTGAAAAACTCAGTGATTCAGGAGAACCTCAGAGTACAGTCACTGCTTCCCTGGATTGAGAGGAGCCAGTTCAGGCAACAGAGTGTCATGGCAGCCCACAATGTCTATCAGGTCAGTCACATAACACCCCAAGATCACATAATGCCCCCAAGATCGGTTACGAAAACTGTGGTTCAGGTTAGAGTTGTGGGAGGGTTACCTAATTCAGAGGACATTTCATGAGTGACTTTGTGGACAACATGTGGAGTTGTGGAAATTAATGACAGTGGACGCTAGGGGTCATTGTTGCCCGTTAAACCCAACAGACAGACAGACACGCAGGACACAGGGTAAAAGCACCGAGAAGTATTTTATTTTTTTTCTTCTTCTTATACAGTGCCCTCCAAGCACCACAGCCATAATAAACTGGCAAATAATCACACTACACAATGTTCTTCTCTCTCTTCTCCTCCGCACCTCCCAGCAAGCATTGTCCACCTCCTCCCGACTCAGGCTCGCTGAAGGGTTCTCGGCAGGCCTTTACATAGTGTCCGACCCGGAAGCGCTTCTGCTCTTTCGCCCACATGACTTGCCGGCACTTCCCGAGTAAGATGGAGAACTTAAGTTTTTAATCAGCCCATGAAGTACTTCTGGGTTTCCGTTCCTGTGACCTGTTAGTACATCCAGGCTAGGCGAGAACCAGGGCTGTGATACTGAACTCCATGTCCCAAGGTGCCCTGCGGGAATCCGGGGCACTGCTACAGTCCAGGGAAGCTACCATCTATTGTCCTAAGGGAGGCAGTGTCCCAACATAGCTGCCTTCCCCCATCCTTTCAATCTCTGGGCATCCCAGCTGGCCGTCTGTTACATGGCGTATGTCATACCAATTGTGGGCTGCTGTTAGAACCATCTCAGTTGAGGTGGTGTAGAGATGTCAAAAGGATGCCCCCTGGATGGCTGCTTCCATTAGAGCTTCACCATGCATGTCCCACCGGACCTACCCAGGACACTCTGAAGGTATTACATCGCTCTCCTTGTTTGAGAGCCGGAATTTATAGCTAAGGTACAGGGAAGTCTGGGCTGACCTGCTTGGTTTTGCTGTCACCACAATCCTCACCAGGAATAGTGGTCTGTGATTATGAGACGACGAGAGTCAAGAGAAATGCAGCATTAAAATACGCTAGAAAAGCAAATAGGCAGAAAGGCAAAAATCTTTCAGAATGAAACCAATGGAGTTAAGGGAGGTAACCAGGGTCAAACTATAAATGTTGTGAAATAGGTCTGAAGTCAGAGAGAATCAAATCATAGTGCCACAATGAGAGACGTAAAACATAGTCAGGAGGAAATTCAATTTATAATCAGGAAATCAGAACTAATATTCTTTGATGAATGCTATAAAGTTATGAGCATAGGACACTTTAGATATGCCAGACTCTGACCATTATTTAATTCAATTATTTAGTTCAGTTTATTTCCATATACAGATGAGACACGAAAAAAGGAAGGCCCCACAATTGTCTCTTGAAATTGAAAGGCAATTGGCACCCATCATTTTTTTATTCTGTATTTAACGAAAAATTAGATTTTGCTATAGAGTTTCAAACAGTTTTCAACAGAATATTTCAAATAATGACATAAATGAAAATGATGGAACCCTTAACCTGATATTGTGCTGCCCAACCTTTAAAGTTTGCAATCACTGCATACAAGCGAGTTCTGGAGCTCTCTGTGGGACCTATCCACAGGTCATCTGGCCCACTTGTCCTGAGCAAACTGCTCCAGCCTGTTTCAGGTGTGAAGGGGGGCCTTCTCCAGACTGCATGTTTCAGTTCTTGCCATACATGTTTGATGGGAAACAAATCAGAAGGCCCCTACAGAATAGTCCAATGTTTTGTTCTCAGCCATTCTTGGGTGCTTTTCGTTGTGTCTTTTGGCTCCTTATCCTGTTGGAGGGTCCATGACCTGCAACTGAGACAGAGCTTTCTGACCCTGGCCAGTATGTTTCACTCCAGAATACTTTAATAGTCTTGAGATTTCATTGCACACTCTCAAGGCACCCCATGCCAGATGCAGCAAAGCAGCTCCAAAGCATAACCGAGCCTCCACCATATCCCGCAGGAGCTATGGTGGTCTTTTCTTTGAAAGCTTAATTTTTTTGTCTGTGGACACAGAGCGGTTGTGACTTGTCAAAAAGCTCTAGTTTTGTCTCATCTGTCCAAAGGACCTTCTCCCAGAACTCATTGTGGCTTGTCAATATGCATTTTAGCAAATTCCAGCCTGGCTTTTTTATGTGGAGTCCTCCTGGATCTTCTTCCATTGAGCTCACTGTCACTCAAAAAGCAGTGGATGGTGCGATCAAACACTGATGGACCCTAACCTTAGAGATCAGTCTGAATCTCTTTGGAAGTTCTCCTTGGTTTTTTGTGTGTCATTCTCACTATCCCTTTGCGCATTCTGGGGTCGAATTTCCTCTTGTGGGTGCGTCCAGTTAGGTTGGCTACAGTCCCATAGACCTTAAACTTCTTAATAATATTTGACACTGTTGTCACAAGAACATCAAGCTGTTTGCAGAGTCTTCTAGTCTTGGTATTTAATATGCTGGTCTATCATTTTCTTTCTGATCTCCTCAGACGACTCTCTCCTTTCCATTCTCTGGTCCATATTCAGTGTTGGGCACGCAATGACAACAAACAGCAGAGTGACGACTTTTCTCCATCTAAATCGGCTGAATGACTGATTCCATGATTGGAGATATGTGTGACACAAATTCCAGAAAGCAGCAAATTTGAAAAATCACTTGAATCCAATTATTTAGAATCTCTTCTAGGGGTCCAAGCAAATGTGCACAGGCCATTTTAGAAGATCTTTGTAGAAGAAGCGACACTTGATCTCATGTCACACTTGCTTTGCTTTACTTGATGAAATTTCAAAGTCAGGCAAAAGGCACATAGGGGACAATTATTTTTCATTTGATCACTTTTCAAGGGGCTGACAGCATTTTTTACTTTCTCGTATACATAGTATAGGGAAAGTATAGGAATCATGAAAAAATTCGACCTCGAGATTTGGATGAATCTTGACGTTTTAGACCATTTTTGAAATTATGTCTGTCTGTGTGTAAACACGATAACTCGAAAACGCTTTGCCCTGGTCAGTGAGATTTTGTACACCTGCTTTATATCAAAAATAATAAATCCTATCAACTTTTTGGCCGACAAATGGAAGTTGTACTTTAACTGAATACTTTTGCAAATTTTCAAGTAAAATATGGTTATAACTACAGATACTGTAGATGATTCAAATTTTGTATACATTGTGACAGATAGGGGGCACTCTCGCTCCCTTGAACCCTCGGACACCAGATAAAAGTCCAAATATGATATTTATTTAGACAATAATGTGCACATAGCACCCTCCTCTCCACAATATTCATATAAATACACAATACTACAATCTTAATACATAATTCTCCTCACTCACTCACTCACTCACGTCCGAAGCCAAAAGCGTAGTTGCCTTCAGCGCACAACGCCTTCTGCGCATGTCTAAAGCCAACTGCCCGAAAAACCTTACCAGACCGACATCACGGCAGGCGGCGGATTTACGGTTGCGAAAATTCAGAAGAGAAAGGCGACTACGGCTGCGAAAATTTAAAGAGAAAGGCGACTTTCGACCGACATCCAACTCCAACATCGTGGGAGGCGGCAGATTTACGGCCGCAAAAATTCAAAGAGAAAGGCAACTTCGATTAAAGCTCTAGAGGCCTGAAAGGCGATTTCGACTACAGCTCGAGGCCTAATTACGCATTCATTCAATGCACCTATATCAGGTTTGTGGTGCTTATACTTATTACTATTCCACTCGTGCCCGTTTTACCTTACGTTGTCGAAACGGGCTCTTTGTCTAGTAATCAATAATCCAACAATCTTCCACTCTCCCAGACGCATTGCCACCCTTCTACCCAGCTCAGCTCAATGACTGGGATCTCCCACAGTCCTTTTATAGTCCGTGACCCAGAAGGGTTTCACTCTCTCTGTCCATGTGATTAGGAACACTTCCGGGTCAGATGAAAACTCTTCTTCTTCATCCTGGAAGTGCATCATTCCCTCTGTCGCCGTGACTAAGACGTACTTCCGGGTTATAGGTGAAATCAAAGCCCCTGTAGGCCCCCATGGTATCCAGCAGAGGCTGTGATGAAAAACTTCACTGTCCATGATGCCCTGCTGGAACTCGGGGCACCTCTATGTTGCAAGCAGGGCTCCACCTGGCGACTTGGGGCTATTGGCTGGGATGAAAGGCCGGCCATATCCCACAATATATATATTAATAATTATAAAAAGCAAACAGTGTGAATTAAGGAGCTACATAGGCACCTGACCCAGCACAGACTCACACTGAGGCACATGTCAAACCCACCGGACTTTTATTTATACTGCAGGCTCTTTTTGTGTCCCTCCCAGAAGTGCTCCAGGTGGTAATTGGCCTAATTAGGCTGCACGTCCGGGTGTGGCTGCTTTCCAGCCCACAGAGGCTCGTTAAGCCATGCAGCTCCTCCGGGTGGTGGCCACGGAACCCAACAGGTCTGAGTCCTGAAGTCCCATCCCTGTGGCTCCGATGTAATACAGGAGGGCTGCCACCACACGTTTCAGGGTACGTAGAGTGCATCCCATGGCTGCTTCCCCGGATCCAGTGTTGAAGGGGTGTGCCCATCACAACAGATATGAAATTTGAGAAAAATTACTCAACCGGAAGTAGTACAGTGGACCCTTGACTTACGGACTCAATTCGTTCACAAGGGCTGGTTGTAACTCAAGTTGGTTGTAAGTCAGAACTATTTTTCCCATAAGAAGTAATGGAAATGCCCTTAATGTGTTCTGAACCTCCCACAGCAACACTTACTTAACTTTTTTTAATAGAAAAGGGTTGTATAATGTGAATAATGTACCAAAAACACCAATAATTTTTCTAATGTACTAACCAAAAACTTATAAAAAGTGCCTAGCCTACCAGAAACAACAATTTCATACTGTACTCACCATTTAAGTTGACATCTTTGGCTTGCAGGAAGGAAGGAGGAGGAGGAGAAGGAAATAGAAGGTTGTTATTGTTTGGAAGGAGCCTCCTTATACAAATCTTTTCTTTGTAAAATTGTCGAGATGGTGGATTTCGACATGCTGTACATATTAGCGAGATCGGTCACACGAAACGCCACTCTCATATTTCCACACAATTTCCTTCTTCTTTTCAATTGTGATCGATTTCTTTACATTCGTTACCTTCGCTTCCTTCCTTAGCAATTATCGAAATAAATTATATAAATCACTGCATTACGTTTACAAACACATGTATCTGGGCTCTGACTGACGCTTACAAACGTTCTCGGCTGTTTGTTTACAATCGTACAAGCGGATACACGTGACCGCATTCGGGTCGTAACGCAAGACGTTGGTCGTAAATCATAACAAAAATTTTGGTCGTAAACCAAGTTGTTCGCATGTCATGCCGGTCGTATATCAAGGGTCAACTGTATTTTATTTAAACAACCATCCAATTTTTTGCATCATGGAAATATAAATGTGTACACGATATTAAAAACTGTATCCAATATAATGCATATTCTTTCAATAACTATTATTAATTTATTTTAATTTATACATCATCAGTTTAACAATAATGTGTAAACATTGAACACGTCATGTAAATATAGAGATGTAATGGGAACAAAAAGCTGCTATGTCCCTGTCACGTTCCTGGTAATACATTTAATTTCCTGATATCTTGCTTTATTTCTGCCATCATTATCACAATTAAATGCAGCTTAATGCAGTTTTACCTATAGCAAATTATTGCAACAAATATTATATAATACTCACATTTTTTCTACGTTTTTAGGTGACAATAACTTGTGGCGGATAGCCGGGGCCCTTGCTCAGCCAGGATGCCTCCACGCTGGAAAGATCATATCCACAGCGTTACCGCCCCTGGAGCATTAGGTGGCAGCCCACCAACTCCCAAATGGGCTGTTGCGGTACCTAATACTCCAGCTGGGCTTGGATTTGGATACAGCCCTGCTGGGATCTGTGGGCACTGCCAGGGAGTGCTGCTGCAGCTGATGAGCCCTTATGGGCAGCTCTTCCATCACACCCGAAAGTGCTGTCGGAAGTAGGTCAATGGAGCACTTCTGGGTTTCTTATAAAAGGAGCCAGCAGCCACTACTCCGGGAGCCAGAGTTGGGAAGAGGTGGACAAAGCTTGCCAGGAGGAGTGGAGGAGCAAAGAGAGAGGGAAAGAAGAAGAGATTTGTGTTGTGCTGTGCTGTGAACTGTGCTGTCCTTGTGGGAAACGGGGGAAGGCGTTTCCCACAAGGGAAGAAAAGAAAAATAAAAAGTGTGCGCTTGTACTTATGCCTCTGCGTGTGTCTGTGTGTTGGGTTTGGGCGGTGGTGTGCCTGCCTGGTGGTCCAGAAACTCTTTTTACTTTTGTAATTGAGGTAATGCATATGTAATCCTGAGAAAATTCCACCACCGTTTTCGACCTTCCTAAGTGCAAAAATATCATTTTAATATAAAGTTTGATTAGGAATAGAGATAAATGATTATGTGATCAATTAGCTATGATGAGAAACAAAGAGATATGGTATTGCACAACTGGAAGTGGTTCTGATGACCTTTTCCTCGATCTCACTATACGAGAAAGTCGAGGGGAGCGCACTCTCGATTTTTCTATGAGTTGTGAGGAGACCATCAAATGCATCCACGTCTGTAGCTCTCCTCACTGAGTGCAGCACATTTATTCCCTTGCTTACGTACTTCAGCCACGCTGCCTAACAACAACAGCAATAAACAGCAACGTCCATAACAAAATGAACCTGGTGTCACGGCAAGATGCCTTCAATTTGTAACCTTGTTAAAGATGCAGTTTAGTAAACTTTCTGTGTTCCCCTTAAAAAACTTTTACAGCTCTTCAAGTACTCTCTTACATATTTTTAAAAGGTCCAGGAATGTAACAGGAACCAAATTCAAATCACGATGCCGAGGACTTGTGCTTTTTCTCCTTGTTGTCACCCGACAAGCACAGACCGCAGCTGTCCACATTTCCTAAAGTGGGTTTTAATAATTTACAGGTTGATCGGAAGCACTGGAAGCAGCAGATTTTAAATGGATTCTACAGACCGTCATGAGAAGCTGCAGTGCCCCCAGAAAATAAGCTAATTGCAGAGGAAATGCGAGACACGCGCCATTAATACTAGAACTAATTGGCCTGTCAGGCGGCCTCCCTGTGTTAAGGGCCAGCATTGGAAAACATCTGGAATGAAGCAAGAATGGTGACGCATAGTCAAGCAGGACAGAATCATGGGGCAAGTGTGGAGCTGCTGCCAAGGAGAGACACACCAGAGACTAAGAGTGCAGAGTGGTCCACGATCATTTCCTGTTACGATGGTCAGGGGCATTTCCGGCAATGTCATTCTGGTACTATGACTCTCAGTCTGGTGGTGTGTCTTTTTGTATTAAATCTGGTGAGATGTTTACTCATTTGAGAGTCGCTGCAGGAGTGTGACTCCTTTACAGACAAGAGTCCAAACAGAATTGACTTTACAGTACATTCAGGGTGGTTTTTTTATAGTCGAAGGGAAGAAATTATGTCATCTGGGGAGGAACTGGAAGTGACGTCATAGGGCCCAGGCAGAATATCATGTGCTTGATCTGCGGGGAAAAAAAGAGAAACGGTCAGTGCACTCTACCACCCCCTGTTCTGAGCATGTGTGTGACAGTATATATATATATTGTGGCCACTGGTGGGGGGGGAAGGGTACATCTCCCCAAACCCCAGACACACCAGACACTGAGCCCAAGTCTAGTACACAACACCTTCATCGAGCTGTGGGAAACGCTTTTGTCTCGTTCCCCACAGTAGGACAGGACAGTACAGCACAGCACCAAGCACTGTCCTTCCCTCTGCCTCTCTCTTTCTTTTCATCTCCACTCCTCTTCACAAGCTTCGTCCACTTCCTCCCATCTTTGGCTGCTTGAGTTGTGGCAGCTGACCCCTTTTATAGAGCACCCGGAAGTGCTCCAGGTGTTCCATGATCTCCTTCTGGCTGCACTTCCGGGTGTGACAGCAGCCCTGCAGAGGAGGGCTCAGCCATTCTCCATACACCCCCTGGTAGAGGCCACGGGCCAGAACAGGGTTGAGCTTCCCTGCTCCGTGGCACTGTAACATGCCAGAGGGGTTGCCCTATGTCATTTTTTGTGTATTGTGTTTTGTTAGACAATTTCTCTGTCAATATTTTTTTGACCCCCACCACTAGCCATGTGGTTATGATTAGATCTCTTGCAAGTTGCCTTCATGGCCTGCCAATTTCAGTGTCACTTCAGAAGTATCATTCATCATATTTAAGATTGCTAAACTCAATGGCACTGACATAACAAGAGACAGAACCAAAATATTCTAACCAAAGGTTGCTTTACTTTTGCAACAAAGCTTGGATGCTTTATGATGCCTGCAACCTTCTCTAATAACATTGAGTCCATAGTGTCATGTTCAAAGTGACATGTGAATCACTTCTCTAACAACCACATTGTGTTGTAGCAACTGAGAAACCACAAAATAATAGCATCCATAAAAACAAATACATAAGATGGTCTCACCCATGAGTGTTACGTGCCAGCCCGGGTTGATGTGTATTCTTTTGTTATGCTTAAAATTTTGGAATTATTATTTTTCATATCTCTATGTAATTTCAGTTAGATTTGTTTATGATATAACGTTGAACATTCGAACATCAGAACAATATGGACGAGAACAGGCCATTGAGCCCAACAAAGCTTGCCAGTCCTACCCACTTAATTCTTCTAAGATAACATCAAGTCGAGATTGGAAAGTCCGTAAATCACACTACTTGGTCGCTTATTCCAAGTGTCTATTGTTCTTTGTGTAAAGGAAACTTCCTATGGTTTGTGCGAAATTTACCCTTTGTCCCCATGTTCTTGATGAACTCATTTTAAAGTCACCATCTTGATCCACTGGACTAATTCCCTTCATAATTTGAAACACTTCAGTTAGGTCTCCTCTTCATCTTGTTTGTCTTAAACTGTAAAGGCTCAGCTCTTTTAATCTTTCCTCATAACTCAACCCCTGTAGCCCTGAATCAGCCTAGTCGCTCTTCTCTGGACCTTCTCTAGTGCTGTTATGTCCTTTTTGTAGTCTGGAGACCCAAACTGCACCCGGTACTCCAGATGAGGCCTCATCAGTATGTTATAAAGCTTGAGCAGAACCTCCTGTGACTTGTACTCCACACATCAAGGCGCTATATAAGCTGACATTCTGTTAGCCTTCTTAATGGCTTCTGAACACTGTCTTGACTGTTGATAGCTTAGAGTCCACTACGACTCCTAAGTTCTTATCATAAGGTACAATTTTGATTTTCAGACCTCCCATTGTGTATTCAAACCTCACATTTTTACTTCCTATGTGTAATTCTTTACATTTACTGACATTAAATTTCATCGTCCGCAAATCTGCCCAAGCCTGTATGCTATCCAAGTC
This sequence comes from Erpetoichthys calabaricus, assembly GCF_900747795.2. NCBI lineage: Eukaryota > Metazoa > Chordata > Cladistia > Polypteriformes > Polypteridae > Erpetoichthys > Erpetoichthys calabaricus. The sequence goes on along the minus strand of NC_041394.2, from coordinate 14,372,869 downwards.
CTTCTGTAATGATATAATGGATTCCAAATTATCTGCTAATCCACCGATCTTGGTATCATCTGCAAACTTCACCAGCTTGTTACTTATATTCCTATCTAAATCATTTATACAGTAGATATTATAAATAGCAGCGACCCCTGCTGGTCACCACTCTTATTAATTTTGATGAGGTTCCTCACACCTAGGGAATCCATTAATCAGGAGTCTGGGATTCCCGGACATTTTTCATTCCCGGGAATGAAACTGCTGTAATTCCCGGGAGAATGGGAATGGCCAAGCTCGCATATATAGCATGTAAAAATTGATTAAGAAATAACAGAGTTATAGTTGAAAATAATTAAGGTGGCACCATTGCTGCAGCTTGCCCTTCATCAGGCAACAGCTTTGAACAGCAACTTGAAATTGCAATGCGTCAGTCTGTTGCATCCGCATTATCTGTGCCAAGAAACTTGCCATCACAGAATGATGACAAGAAACTGGATGCATCAGTAAAAGCTGAAACGGCGGCGTTTCAGAGCAACAGCAAGCGCGGGCATTGTTTAGAACAAGTGTTTCAATATCTGAGGACCGTGCCGCCTACTTCAGTGGAGGCAGAGCGTGCTTTCTCAGTGGCTGGCGTACTTCTGGCGTTCTTGCCTGGACGACCGCACACTGGACACATTAATAATGTGAATTTCCCCTTGGGATTAATAAAGTATCTATCTATCTATCTATCTATCTATCTATCTATCTATCTATCTATCTATCTATCTATCTATCTATCTATCTATCTATCTATCTATCTATCTATCTATCTATCTATCTATCTATCTATCTATCTATCTATCTATCTATCTATCTATCTTATAGTGCCTTTCATATCTATCTATCTATCTATCTATCTATCCAATAATAAATACATTTACAGGTGCTGGTCATAAAATTAGAATATCATGACAAAGTTGATTTATTTCAGTAATTCCATTCAAAAAGTGAAACTTGTATATTAGATACATTCATTACACACAGACTGATGTATTTCAAATGTTTATTTCTTTTAATGTTGATGATTATAACTGACAACTAATGAAAGTCCTAAATACAGTATCTCGGAAAATTAGAATATCAATTAAGACCAATGCAAAAAAAGGATTTTTAGAAATGTTGGCCAACTGAAAGGTATGAACATGAAAAGTATGAGCTTGTACAGCACTCGATATTTAGTTGGGGCTCCTTTGGCCTGGATTACTGCAGCAATGCGCCGTGGCATGGAGTCGATCAGTCTGTGGCACTGCTCAGGTGTTATGAGAGCCCATGTTGCTCTGATAGTGGCCTTCAGCTCTTCTGAATTGTTGGGTCTGGTGTATTGCATCTTCCTCTTCACTATGGGGTTAAGGTCAGGTGAGTTTGCTGGCCAATCAAGAACAGGGATACCATGGTCCTTAAACCAGGTACTGGTAGCTTTGGCACTGTGTGCAGGTGCCAGGTCCTGTTGGAAAATGAAATCTGCATCTCCATAAAGTTTGTCAGCAGCAGGAAGCATGAAGTGCTCTAAAACTTCCTGGTAGACGGCTGTGTTGACCTTGGACCTCAGAAAACACAATGGACCAACACCAGCAGATGACATGGCACCCCAAACCATCACTTACTTTGGAAATTTTACACTGGACCTCACGCAACGTGGATTCTGTGCCTCTCCTCTCTTCCTCCAGACTCTGGGACCTTGATTTCCAAAGGAAATGCAAAATTTACTTTCATCAGAGAACATAACTTTGGACCACTCAGCAGCAGTCCAAAGGCGAGACGCTTCTGACGCTGTCTCTTGTTCAAGAGTGGCTTGACACAAGGAATGTGACAGCTGAAACCCATGTCTTGCATACGTCTGTGCCTGGTGGTTCTTGAAGCATTGACTCCAGCTGCAGTCCACTCTTTGTGAATCTCCCCCACATTTTTGAATGGGTTTTGTTTCACAATCCTCTCCAGGGTGCGGTTATCCCTATTGCTTGTCCACTTTTTTCTACCACATCTTGTCCTTCCCTTCGCCTCTCTATTAATGTGCTTGGACACAGAGCTCTGTGAACAGCCAGCCTCTTTAGCAATGACCTTTTGTGTCTTGCCCTCCTTGTGCAAGGTGTCAATGGTCGTCTTTTGGACAACTGTCAAGTCAGCAGTCTTCCCCACGATTGTGTAGCCTACAGAACTCGACTGAGAGACCATTTGAAGGCTTGTGCAGGTGTTTGGAGTTAATTAGCTGATTAGAGTGTGGCACCAGGTGTCTTCAATATTGAACCTTTTCACAATATTCTAATTTTCCGAGATACTGTATTTAGGACTTTCATTAGTTGTCAGTTATAATCATCAACATTAAAAGAAATAAACATTTGAAATACATCAGTCTGTGTGTAATTAATGAATCTAATATACAAGTTTCACTTTTTGAATGGAATTACTGAAATAAATTAACTTTGTCATGATATTCTAATTTTATGACGAGCACCTGTATATCACGCTTTTCTCTGTACTCAAAGCGCTATCAACACAGGGAGGAACCGAACCCACAATCTTCCACAGTCTTCCAGCTGCACTACCACTGCACCACCTGTGAGGACGTTCTGCTTTCTACACTCTTATTGCCACAACTAAAGATACATGTACTTACAGTATATGACAGCATGAACTGCTTGTAGATAAGGTTAGTCTTTTATTTGTGTCAACATATTGCAGTAGTTTTATTAAAAATAAGTGTCAGTCGTTCTAAAACCGTTCACATGTGAGATGCCCGTGCACTGTGTCATCCCCGGGAGCCCGGGATTCCCGGGAATGAAATGCAGGATTCCCAAATTCCCGGGAATGGATTCCCTACTCACACCATCACCCTCAGCTTCCTCTGTCTGAGCTAATTCTGCACCCATCCACACACCACACCCTGAACTGCAATTTCTTTTAGTTTGATGCCCAACCTCTCATGTGGCACCTTATCAAATGCTTTCTGATTGTTACACACATGCACTTAGGGGTCAGCCAAAGGGTCCAATTCCGGGCAGATAAATGATGAAAAAGGGTTGGTAATGAGTATTTGAGCCTTTCTCTTCTTTTTACAAACCTGCAGAAGATTAACTCATTTTTTTCACTTCTGTCCCGTCCTGATGACCTCACTTCCATTTCCTGTATTGATGACCTCACTTCCAACTTCCTGCCACCAGATTATAAGAACCAACTGTTAACTCATTTTTTTTTTTGGTCCTTGTTGTTTTGCATTAAAAGGACCAGTTTCCGTCTTTTTTGACTACTAAACTACCACAATAAACATGGAGGATCCACAAATGTTTTCTCGTGTTTATTGTGCCTTATTACAACATTTATGTACACAATGAAACAACTTGCAACCCCCCAGGCAGACACGCGGTCCAGTCCCACCCTCCAGAAATGACCCTCTATCTGCTGCAGCCAGGTGTTACGTGGGTGACCCCTTGGCCTGGTCCAGCCACTCAGGTCCCCAACAATGAGGATCTTACAAGCTGGATCACCCTCGGGGTAACGCACCACATGGCCGTAGTGCCATAACTGACGCTCCCTCACAATGCAGGTCATGTGCATCATTTGGGACTCCATGAGCAACCATTCATTCGACACAAAGTCAAACCAGCGGTTCCCAAGGATTCTCTGAAGAGACACAGTACCAAAGGAGTCTAGTCTTCGTCTCAGGTCACTGGATAGCGTCCATGTCTCACAATCACATAGCAAGACAGGAAACACCAGGACTCTAAAGACTTGGACCTTTGTCCTTTTGCAGAGATATCGGGAGTACCACACACCCCTTTCCCGCGACCTCATGACCCCCCATGCTCTCCCAATCTATCTACTGACTTCATAGAAAGAGTCACCAGAGACATGAATGTCACTGCCAAGGTAAGTGTACCTCTCGACAAGGTTGACACTCTCTCTGCAGACAGACACACTGCTGATGGCCGTGCCCAAGAGGTCATTAAAGGCCTGGATCTTAGGTTTTTATCCAGGACACTCACAAGCTCAGACACTCAGACTCCTCGCTGAGTCTCTCAAGCACCCCAATCAGAGCCTCCATTGACTCTGCGAAGACCACAGCGTCATCGGCAAAGTCAAGGTCCGTGAATCTTTCTTCACCAACAGATGCCCCATAGTCGCTGGACCCCACAATCCTGCTCAACACCCAGTCCATACAAGCACTGAACAGAGTAGGAACAGAACACGCCACTGACGAACTCCAGAATCAACTGGGAAAAACACAGAGGTTCTACCACCACTCTGCACAGCACTCATAGTGCCAGTGTGCAGGCCGGCCATGATATCCAGCAATCTCGAGAGAATCCCACGAAGTCTCAGAATGGCCCACAGGGCAGCTCAATCAACTGAGTCAAACGCTTTATGAAAATCGACAAAAGCTGAAAAGAAACTGTGCCGATATTCGCGTTTGCACTCCATGATATTCACATTTATGTACTGTCTCTATAAATATTATTCAGTTGTTCCACAGTCATCGCTACTGCTGTACCCTCCTTCTGGCTTTATAATTCAGAGACAAACAGAACCCAGTTGGTGGACCATTCAGTTTGTTGGTGTTATGTGTTATCCAGGGCAACTCCTTTGGTTTATGTTCAAATGTCTTTATTTTGTCTGGTTTTTATTATTATTTTTGATTAATTTATTACAATAGTTTGCATTGTAGTAGATAGCACATATGGACTGGCATCCCAACTGGAATTGAACAAGAATCCTTACCTGGCCGAGCGCAATGGAAGGACCAGAAGAGATGAGCAATGATGAATATTTTCTCCCCAGATACACTAGATGGCAGCCTCCCTGAGTTAGGTTTCCCACACGGACACACGCAGTGCATTCTGCAGTCCAGTAAGGCAACCCTTTTGGATTCCGTGGGGGCCACCAGGAGGAGCTGATGGAATTCACGATCACTAGTTTGTAGGACTTCCAATTGACCCAGAAGTACTTCCATTTGGATATACCTTAGCACGGGTAGTTCTTCTGGTTCCAAGATAAAAGAGACCTCATCAAGGCAAGTGGAAGTCGGGTGTGGAGAATGGATGAAGTTCATCTGGGAGGTATGAAGAAGAAGACAGAGAAAGATATGTCACTTTTGATGCTTTTGCGTGAGGCATTCTTGTTAATAAATCTTTTATTTATACTGTGTGGAAATACTTCATAAGAGAAAGAAAAAAAGAAGCTCCACAAAAACGAAGTTTTGGGGACCATCCCTGTATATTGTCCAACGGAGAAAAATAAAGCAAAGAAAAGGGTTCCAGTGATCAAAAGTACTTGTAATTTGTAACAATTGTCAGTTCACATGAAACAAAATGGCGTTTATATACTGTATCAAAATGGAGGACAGGAAGTGGTTGGCAGGAGATGATGTCAAAAACAGGAGACGGAAGTGATGTCATCAGTGGTGGCCGGAAATTATGTCATAAGTGGCACCAGAAGTGATGTCTTGGTGACCATTTTGGAACCTGAAATTTTTCTTCTTCTACTTTTGTTCAGTTTTCCTTTTGGGAGATTAAGAGATTTGGGTAAGTACCACGTGACAACCCCCTGTTTTGCAATGTTTCACTCAACTTTAGGCTTTTTAAAAAAAATAAAATAATTCTTTGCATTTATATAGCGCTTTTCTCACTACTCAAAGTGCTCAGCAATTGCAAGTTAAGGGCCTTGCTCAAGGGCCCAACAGAGCAGAGTCCCTATTGGCATTTACGGGATTCTAACTGGCAAGCTTCTGATTGCCAATGCAGATCCCCAGCCTCAGAGCCACCACTTTTTGACTGCCTCCTAAGCGCACGTGTGTGACAACTGGGACTTACTGGGACTGTTTCTGTGAGGTTATGTCTTCAGTCTGGCCCTAGTGGTCACAATGTTAATATTGTAATTTGTGTTTTTTATTTGTATCATTTTGTATTTTTCATGAGTGTTGTTAATTGTTTGGTTTCTATGTGTGGATGTCATTGCTGCCATGTCCCTTGTGTTTTGTGGGTACTGCCTGTCAATCTACGTCTAGGGACTGCCCCACCCCTATAAAGGTTCATAGGAATTACAGTCCCTCTGTGCTACATTGTATTTATGTGGATGTTGGTGAATTTTCCTCTTTTTATTCATTGCTGCTCTTTGGATTTTTTGGCTTTTTTTTTTGCTCTATTTAAGGATTTTAACTTTTACTTAACATATTGTGACTTGGTTACTGTGGATTTCCTTTTTTTTCAGGTGTTAATATCGAATTCATAGAGCTCTTTCAGGATGAGAATACCTTTATTGATGTGTGCATGGAATCACCAGTGTACCATGATGGAGATGACTGAATTAAAACTGTTGATTGCACTTCATCAAAACACAGTTAATTACTGGAGTATGTGATTAGTGGGCATTTCTCGTGTCCTAGCAATATACTAATAAATGGGCTCTTGGAGTCAGAATGTCTACTACTCTTGTTCTTATTGTTTCTTATCCATACTTGCACATTGTGACAAATAGGGGGGTGACACCCAAATCCCAGAAACAACTAGCACACAGACAGTCATGGGATCAATAATAGACAGGCTTCTGGGACACACAATCACCAATAAACACACTAGTTTCTTTCTTTCTTTCTTTCTTTCTTTCTTTCTTTCTTTCTTTCTTTCTTTCTTTCTTTCTTTCTTTCTTTCTTTCTTTCTTTCTTTCTTTCTTTCTTTCTTTCTTTCTTTCTTTCTTTCTTTCTTTCTCCGTCCATTCACCTCCCTCTAAAGAATGTCACCTCCTGTCCTCCCAGCCCTGACTCACCAGAGGATTTTGAATGGCGTCCTTTTATGTTGGACTTTGGAGTACCCCAGGTGCCAGGGTGTAGCCCAAAGGAACCACTACTGGATCCAGCAAAAGTCCCAAAAGTAGGGATCTTGTGTCCCTGCTGCACCCCCTAGCGACTCACATGGAACCCACCAGGGCAGATTCTCAACATTACATGTCCCATCATGCCCCGCTGGGCACCACATGTCTACTGTGGTCCTGGGATTTTCTGCCACTGTTCCCATATCTTGGCCTCCCATCCGGGTAAAGGTCTCACATTCATTCTGGGTGAAATGCCATATTGGCACCTACAATATGAAGAAGTAATAATAATAATAATAATTCATTACATTTATATAGCGCTTTTCTCAGTACTCAAAGCGCTATCCACACAGGGAGGAACCAGGAAGCGAACCCACAATCTTCCACAGTCTCCTTACTGCAAAGCAGCAGCACTACCACTGCGCCACCTGTGAGAAGTACCACAGCACAGCAGGACTGGGTAACAGATAAAAAAAACTTTCATTAAAATGCTTTATAAAAGTGCTAAAGGTGAAAGCTAACAGTAAAAAGGTTATAATGATTAAAGAGTGAAAATCATGTTTAACAGTAAAAATCAGCTCTAACAATCCCTCTTTAAGTCCTGTTAAAACAATAATCTAGTGTGTAATAAAATGCTAACATCTGTGTGTATGAGTGTGTGTGTCTGTCCAGTCTCTGTGAGCAATCGGATTGGTCAGTTTGACTTTGGTGACACAATCAAAACAGGAAGTTTGTGTCTGAGACACATGAGGATGCGTAAAGGAATAGGAGGCTGTGGCGGATGGCTGGCAGCTCTTCCAGGCCGGGACGCCCCTGTGATGGAAGGATGGGTGAAGGCAGCTTTTCCCCCAAAATGCTAGATGGCAGCTTCTCTGGGATCTGGCGGTGCCTCAGATTCCCACAGGGTATCCTGAAACTTGGAGTTCGGCTGCGCAGCCCTGTTGGGTGCCATGGGTGCCGCCAGGGGGAGCTGTAAAGGAACAGAAGGACTCGTGCCGTATCTATATCCCAGAAGTGTTCCCAGGTCACGAGGAAGGGAATCCCGAAGTACTCCCTAGCTGAAGAAAAATCCAAGTCTCCATCTGACCAAGAAGTGCCAGCAAGTCACGTGAGTGGAGGAACAGAAGGACTTCCGGGTCAAGGACTGGTGGAGACCCAGAAAGACCCAGAAAGGGAGCCGGAGTCCGGAGGAGTGTGACAGAGCTTGCTGGGAGGTGGAGGAGAGAATTGTTGTCTTTGTTTATTTATTGTATTGCCTGTTTATTGTGGCTGGGGTGCTTTGGAGGCACTGCAAAGGAAAAGAAGAATTAAAAAGATCTTCTTATTGCTTTTACTCTGTGTCTACATCTCTCTGTTGGGTTTCATGAGGTAACAGCACCCCCATGCGTTTGACAAGGCACACTGAGAGTCGCCTTCAAAGACAGAAAGTATTAAACCAGACTGGAGGAGAGCAAGGCTCCCCAACATGATAGAGTCTGAGAAGAGAGCTGTCCATGGGATTATGCGTAACACTGAGGGAGTGCCGGTCAAGAGAGGTTCTTATAGGTGAAGATACAGAGGAAAGGAGCTGTCAAATATTTTATAATTTTTTCCGTTACTTGTTTTCATCAGGTAACATGGCTAACATTTACTTTAACTCTTTTAGGGCGGATGTTGACTTTTGTCGACAGGAGGGGTTGAAGGCTAATGTCGACAAAAGTCGACATCCAGGGATAGGGGGCGACAATCAGCTGTTAATGGCGACAAATCTCACTGTCACGTCACAGGCATTCCCTCTGTGCTTGGAGGAATGCTAGACTCATTGACTCGGCAACTAAACCTTGCGTGTGCGTGAGTTGTGAAATGTAAACAAAGGCAAGATGGCACCGACATGTGAAAAGGCAGCGAAGCGAGTGCAGAATAGGAAACACTTGGCAGATGATGTTTTGCGCATTATCGCGGAGTCGGACTCTTGATTTTTCAGAATCGGATTTTATTGGCAGTGATCAGGAGATCGAGCAAGAGAGTGAGAAGCAGGCATCAGCTGATCAGACACCAGCCGATGCCGCGCCAGCAGATCTGCTGCCAGTTGAGTGCCTTCGCGCAGCCGATGCATCTACGGCAAGGTTTGCATGGGATAAATACACAGACATTGATCCGTTGAGAGCCGATCTGGCTACCGGAGTTTACAAGACGGCATGGCTTGCTGTTGGACACGACAGATCACCAGCTGCTGTACTTCAGGCTGCTCTCTCCTGATGCTGCTTTTCAGCTACTGTCAGACGAGACAAATAGGTAGGCAGAGATTTTTTTTGAATCGTGGGCTGCGTTTGCATCGCATTCTCGTTTTTCAAAGTGGAAACCCACAATGAAAGACGAGATGAAGCGCGCTGTGGCATTACAAATAGAGATGGGAAAGAACTGGTGATATAACTTCAGGGAGCATTGGTCCAAACGTGTTTTGTCCCCTGGTGGCTTAGGTACGTGCTGCTGCAAAGTTTTATTCACTTCTGTAATAAACAGAAGCAAATCCCATGGGGTGAGCCAGGCTATAATGCCATACATAAAGTTCATAAAGTTTCAGAAGATGAAAAGAGGTGACAATACGGTTTTCATGCAGGCAGAAAACTTGGTGGCAGTGGCATGGCACGATGGCAAATGGGTGACTTGTCTCTCTACAGTACACACTAACAATATATGTGAGAAAGTGCAGCAACAGACAATTGAAAAATAGGCACCAAAGCAAAAAATATTGTAAGGAGTGCAATGTGGCAATGACTGAAATTGGCTGCTTTGAGCGAGATCAGACTTTGCTGTGTAAAATGTATGTGATATGTATGTGAAATCATAGAGTATGCAGGCTCATACAACATGCAAGACAGTAACATTTGTCAAAAGTAAATATTTTTTGTTGATTTGATATGTTAAACAATTGCTTTGTGTTCTTTTTTAAAAAATGTTAGTTTTTGGAAAAATATTCAGCCCTGGGAGAAAAGAAACAAAAAAAAAATTAGCCCTAAAAGAGTTAAGCAATGGATTCAGGTAAGTCTGTATTAGTATAAGGCAGTTCAAGTGACAAACCAGCCTAACCAAAATTAGAAAGTGGAGCAGAATGAACTGGGTGACAAGTGACATAAAGGCTTGCATAGTACATTTAAAAATACAGATGCATACTAAATATGTGACACTAGAGGGCGCTGTCACTCCTCCAAACCCACAGACAAAACATCCAGGCACCAGGTAAAAGTACCAGAAATCATTTGAATTTCTTCTTTCTGATATTGTGCCACAGTAGACGCCACAATCACCACCATAAGCCAATAAATCAATAATAATAACCATAATAATAACAATAACGATCCTCCTCTCCTCCCAGCAGCTCCGTCACTCTACCTCCCAACTCCGGCTCAGCTTTCTGGGTTTTTCATAGTCCTTTAAATAGTCCTTGACCCGGAAGTGCCTCTGTCCTTCAGTCCATGTGATTCCATAGCACCTCCGGGTCAGATAAAGACTTATATTTTTCTTGAGCCCAGAAGTACTTTTGTTCTTCCGTCCCCATGATTTGGGAGTACTTCCGGGCTATATGAGAAACAACAATCCCGTTGTCTCCCTGCAGCGTCACACAGCAGCACCCACAGCACCCAGCAGGGCTGTGAAGCCGAACTCCATCTTCCATGATGCCCTGCGGAAATCCGGGGCACTTCCATGCTGCAGGGAGGACCTGGATGTGTTGGCTGGGATGAACTGCCGGCCGCTTCTCACAAATGATGATAAGAAAAGTTACTAAAGTAACAGAAGCCAAGCCAGGCAATAAAAAGAGAAAATCATCAAACCATTTAGTATTCAGTCCTAATGAAAAACTGGATCAGCTACATGGAAAATCATCTAATATATATATAGTATTATGAGAAATGTAGGAGCAACATTTCTGTCCTATCACCTTGGAGAGCATCCCTGGTACACCCAGAGCGTGTCTAGGTCCAAACAACTTTATAAAGTCACAATTCTTGTGCTGAGAGTTTCGAAGGGGCTCAGAGGTGAGATTGGCCACCAGTTGTGGTGGATCAGTCCGTTCATTTATGTATGCTTGGGCTTCAAGATCTAAAAACGTGGGGCAGAAAAATTCCATTTCATTACTGATAAGAGTTACCTGAAGGCACATTTAACTCAGAGCAGTAGTTGGAACATGACGTGAATGAACAGTAACAGCAGGTAGCACGTTGGCCATGTAGCACACCCCAGAATAGTTCATAGAGGTGGCCAAATGGCCATGGAGAAAGTAGGTGTTGCCTCGGAATTGCCGGTAAGGATAGCTGGGATCTGAACCCCAGAGATGTTAAACAAGTGTCCAAGACCACCACAGAGAGGTGACAATGCACTGTATGCCACAATGAAGGTTGTGAAACTGCGTTTAGTTCATTCAAGTATGCAGCCCCATCAGGTAGCCCCTGACCTTCAGATGAAGAAACACGTATTGTATATCTCTAAGTAACCTTGTACAGGATGATCTACTGTCCCATACATGGAACTATTTATTTCAGTCAAGCGTGTTATCAGCTTTATGCTAAATATTCTCCTGTAGATTTATACTCCATAAAGGTTTTGTCTAATAAAGGAGTGCTAGCTGGTATTGCAATGCAAGTGGGATGCCTTGAATGGTGAGCTCCAAAGGCGTCTTTGTTTTAATACATTTCTTACACTGATGTATCTACTGCTGAGATTCTGATGAACATTATTATGAAAGTAGAACTGGGATCAAGATTTTACTTAGGCTGTAAACCTTTAGAAGTGGAAATGTAAAGTGGCTTAGTGTGGTTGGTAAAAGAATCGAGGGAAAACAATCTTGGGAGAGGTTCATAATTATATTGACAGAATATGGCAGCCCAGTGTTGTTTCTGCAGGTTATATTCATCTTTCTAGTATGGCTCAAGAGAAGAAGACACCAGGTTACCATTGTGGCATACAGCCCTGTTGGGTTCCGTGGGTACTGCCAGGGGGTCCTTGCAGCAGCTGATGAGCCCTTATGGGCAGCACTTCTGCCACACCCCGATGTGGAACAACAAGCTCCTGGAGCATTTCAGGATGCCTTATAAAAGGAGCCAGAGTTGGGTGGGAGTAGCTGAAACTTGTCTGGAGGAGTGGAGGAGGAAAGAGAGAAGAGAAAGAAGAGAGTAGCATTATTGCTTTTCTTGGTGGCTGTGTTGTTCTTGTGGGAAATGGAGGAAAAATAAAAATAAAAAAACGTGCCTTGAACTTGTGACCCACATCCGTCTGTGTCCGGTGCCCCCTAGTGGTCCACACCATCTGCTTTAACAGAGTCCCATCGATAAATAAACCTGTGGGATTGATAATACACTGGCTCACCACAGGTATGAGGGGCATCTTGGTCATGCTCAGGTGGAATGAGAGCGCTGGTGACACTGTAACAGAGGGTACCATTAAAGTTGTACAGAGTCAGCTGACCCATAAGTGTCTCTGGCTGTAGTGGTGTCGGCTGAAGGCTGAACGCTGAGTTTCGAGAAGCAAGGAAATGCAGAGCAGACATAGCAGCATAAAGACTTCAGCTTATACACATCTGAAGTGTTAATGCCACGTATCCCATGCTCATGCAGGTGGTCTTCAAGCAGCACCACATTTCTTTTGTGAAGGCTTGGATTAGATGTGGTAGTGAGAAAAGTGACGACAACAACATCAACAACAATCATGTATTTCTCATGTAGCCCAAAATCACGCAAGAAATCCGTCAACTAACTTTAACCGGCCCTGTTTTTTGACAGCCAGCCTCGACTCTCTGAAAAGTCAACTCCCAAAAAAAAAATCTCGTAAGAAAAAAAATGGAAGAAATCTTGGGAAGGGCAATTAAGAGAGAGACCCCTATACAGGTACATTGGGCGTGCAATGAGGGTCGAATAAAAACGGGGTAAATACAACACATGAAACAGAACACAAGCAATCTTCTTCAAAGTGCTAGCTGGCCAATCCATCATGGCCACCTCAGAAATACAACACAACAATTCAAACGACTTTGTACTGAACTCCTCACCAAGTGTAGGTATAGACCACTGTGACGACTCTCAAGGCAAAATGCAAGAATGGCATGATACCACTCGATAAATTTAGATTTACTTATTTGGCTTATGATACTCATGGTCACACAGTGGTGATAGTAGTGGGATTCAAAACCACCTCCTGTGATTGGGATCCAAAGTATTAACCACTATACCACACTGTCTGCCACAATAAAGACACAATTATTACATATAAGGATACAGATTTGCTCAAATACACCAAAAAACAAAGTGGAAACTAAATAATGTAAATGAAAAACAGCAGCACTTGTCCATCAGTTAATTGTAGAACCACAGCCAGATTCTAGAAAAGGATTCAGACAAGTCAGACAGAGTCAGAGTTCTGGGGACATCGGCCAACTAGCCACTTAACCTGTTGGCCATTCAACAGCAGAGTCAGTGCTGGGCCAGCCAATCAGAAGAGAGCTGCTACTGTCAATAACAGGGTTGTAAGTGGCATTAAGATGTGGTCAGATCTTCCCTGTTGTGCCGAATGTTTACATTTAAAGGCATTATAGCAGATCCACAAATTGAACGTGCAAATAGAAATTTGTTGCTCCCAAAGTTCCTTGGTTGAAGTCACCAGCATTGTAAGGTCAGAATGATTCATCATTCGAGTGTTGGTAACAGAGTGAATCATTTCCGTTGTTGAGTTAATACATATTGACAAGGATGATGTCACTTATCTCTCTAGGTGGAAGTGTGGACATAGTGAGTCGGTGTAGCTTTGTTTTTCGAGGGTTTCTAAATAATTCCAAATGCAGTTACCAGAAAGGTGTTCTGGCAGTTAGTATGACTCATTTACAAAAAGAGTCAATGGTTCAAGTGTCCTCATTATAAAAGATTGCTGAAATTCAAAGCAAGCAATTCACACAAAAATAAAGAGAAAAACTGATATTACAAAGAAATGAAAAGTTCTTATTAATAATAATAATAATAATAATAATAATATATTATTCATATAGCCCCTTTCCCACGTTCAAGATGTTCCATTAAATGTTTAAGTTAAATTTATTAAAGTTTCTATACGTTATGAACACATTAGGAATGTACATACATAATGGTCAGAAAACGATATGCCCTTAAATCGTCTTTGTCTATCAGTTCATATTTCTTTCTGGCATTCTGATTACAATCTGCAAGCATTGTGTTCTCACACAAGGGATATAGCTGAACATTAAGAACATTCCTTTAACTTATTAGCTTAAGAATCTCCTGTTGTCTATGTGAAAGCTACAGGTGCTGGTCATAAAATTAGAATATCATGACAAAGTTGATTTATTTCAGTAATTCCATTCAAAAAGTGAAACTTGTATATTAGATTCATTCATTACACACAGACTGATGTATTTCAAATGTTTATTTCTTTTAATGTTGATGATTATAACTGACAACTAATGAAAGTCCCAAATTCTGTTAAATGATACCAGCCGGGCACACAATTATTTTTCCATCTTATCGGCCAATTCATTTTCTGTTCCACTCTGGCCTTCGGGTAAAATGAATCCTCCTCTTTCCCGGTCGGGATGCCCATTCTCCTCTTATAATGTTAACTTAACTGACAGTCAGCATCTGATTTACACATTTTAGTGTTAATTGTGATTTGTTCTCTTTTGACCATTACTCATTCACAAAGATGTCCAGTCCCACCTCCTGCTTCTTGCATTCCATCTGATCGAATCAGATGTAACCCATCCATCTATCCATTTTCCAACCCGCTGAATCCGAACACCACCCAGCATTAAAACATCTTTTAAAATAAGAAGTTTAGGCTGGTTCTCTGCAATACACAAAACGTCACTCACCATGGCTCGCCATGACACGTAAAAGTTCATCCATCTGATTGAAATGTGATCGAACATCCCACATACAGTATATGGAGGCAGCTCAATTCTGAAACCGTTCCACCTTACTTTTGTTCTCGCTCAAGATCTTAGCCTTCTATATTCTTGGTCAAGCTGTTCCTCCAGTAAGGTGTAAGATTACTCCTTAGGTGACAGTGATGTGATTGGAGTGCCGCCAGCTGAATTCAGGAATTTTTAATATTACCCACTGTATATTTGTCAGATGTTCTAGATGTAAGGTAGCCTTCAGATCATCTGTGCTCATCCTGCTACATCTCTTACATTCACAGCTTGTCTGAAAGTCACTTGAGAGGAGATGATGCTCAGGTCTGCATCTGCAATGACAGCAGCAAATCCTCAACTTTAAAATCCATTACAATATAATAGTAATAAGCCAGATGCCAAATATTAACATTCAATATTAATAAATTAATTCATTAATAATTGTGAAAACAAAGTTGTTTAGGACATGCAAGTAAGAATTTCACTATTCATTATGTGATAATAAGGACCCTATAATGACTCTCTGAAAAAAAGGCAAGTTAAAGCACAACATTGGTTACCTGTGTCATTTAGAATTGACTTTAAAATACTGCTGATGGTTTACAAAGCCTTAAATAATCTGCTCCATCTTATATTTCAGAATGTCTGACACCTTACACTCCAAATCATAACCTCAGATCTTCAAATGAGTGTCTGCTTATTATTCCAAGAGCTAAACTTAAAAGAAGTGGTGAGGTGGCCTTCTGCTATTATGCACCTCAAATCTGGAATAGCTGACCGAGAGAAATTCGCCAGGCTAATACGGTGGAGCACTTTGAAACACTGCTGAAAACACATTATTCTAACATGGCCTTCTCATAGCTTCATACTAGTTTAATCCTGAAGCTCTGTATATTTAATTAATTATCATTATTATTCATGATGGCTCTGTAATCTGTACTAATCCCTACTTTCTCTTCTGTTCTTTTTTCGGTTTTCTGTGATTGTGATCTACGTCATCACCACCTGATCAAAGCACCATGATGTCCCTACATTGATTGATTAAAGACCAGAAGTCCACATGACCGTCATCATCAAGTTCTTCCATGAGAACCCTGAATACCATGAGGACTGATTGAGGTCATTTATTGATTGAGGTAGAATGCCTAGAGGGGTCTGGGTGGTCTCGTGGCCTTGGACCCCCTGCAGATTTTATTTTTTTTCTCCAGCCGTCTGGAGTTTTTTTTGTTTTTCCTGTCCTCCCCGGCCATTGGTCCTTACTTTTATTCTATGATAATTAGTGTTCCCTTATTTTAATTCTTCTTTATTTTGTCTTTGTACCTCTTTTTTCATCATGTAAAAGCACTTTGAGCGACATCATTTGTATGAAAATGTGCTATAGAAATAAATATTGTTGTTGTTGAAAGGCAAGGCAAGGTCCCACCAGCAGTGCAAATAAATCCAACCCTGGTAGCAAAGGAGAGAATGAGAGCAAAACTGAGTGCCCTTATGAACACTGCTGCACATCCTCTCTCTGTCACCCTGACCAGTTGCCCTTACTTCAAACATCATGAAGACCTTTGAGAGGCTGGTCCTGAAACAGCTCTGATTTCTCGTTTGCCTAGGTATAGTGGATGTCCTCATCTCCATGCTCCACAGAGCCTACTCCTACTTGGACAAAGCTGGCACCACAGTCAGAATAATATACTTGGACGTCTCTTCTGATGTGTGCTGGAAATGTTCTATCAGTCTGTAGCAGCCAGTATGGTGTTCTATGAAGCAAAATGACTGAACAAACTTATCAGGAAAGCTGTTTTGGAAAAGAGAATGGTGGCAATGATGGATGCCTTCATGACAAATCCCCTGCATCCCCTTCAGGAGACGCTGTCTTGTAGCCATAGGCTCATTCTACCATGGAGTGCTAAGATGCGTTTCTGGGGGTCGTTTCTGCCTGCTGCTATTAGACAATTTAATATCTCCTACCGACATCCCAGACTAAATGCTTACACTCTTTAATTTAATTTTGCTATTTCTGCACTATGTACACTTATAATGTATTTATTAATCTATCTATTCATTGATTGTATTATTTGTCCTTTGAGTCTGTATCTTTGTTTTTTTGTGTGTGTTTCTGCTATTGTATGCTTCTGAATTTCAATGTGGGATTAATAAAGATTATCTAATCTAATTTAATTCAATAGATGTGTGTCAAGAAACGCTTCTGAGGTCTTCTTATACCTACGGCAATACATCTGCATAATGCCTCACTGTGACTGGAACTGCCAAGTCAGAAGTTCTCTTTCTTTTTAGTTTTCTTTGTTTTTAGTCACTCCAGTTTGTATTTGAGAGGAGTTTGTTGTTTTTCATAATGTTTTATTTATTTATTTGTTTGTTTATTTTTTTGTCTATTTAAAAGCCATACTTCCTCTTCTGAAAATTATCTATCTATCTATCTATCTATCTATCTATCTATCTATCTATCTATCTATCTATCTATCTATCTATCTATCTATCTATCTATCTATCTATCATTTATATAGTGCCTTTTCTATTGTTATATAGTGTCATTCCTATCTATCTATCTATCTATCTATCTATCTATCTATCTATCTATCTATCTATCTATCTATCTATCTATCTATCTATCTATCTATCTATCATTTATATAGTGCCTTTTCTATTGTTATATAGTGTCATTCCTATCTATCTATCTATCTATCTATCTATCTATCTATCTATCTATCTATCTATCTATCTATCTATCTATCTATCTATCTATCTATCTATCTATCTATCTATCTATCATTTATATAGTGCCTTTTCTATTGTTATATAGTGTCATTCCTATCTATCTATCTATCTATCTATCTATCTATCTATCTATCTATCTATCTATCTATCTATCTATCTATCTATCTATCTATCTATCTATCTATCTATCTATCTATCTATCTATCTATCTATCTATCTATCTATCATTTATATAGTGCCTTTTCTATTGTTATATAGTGTCATTCTTATCTATCTATCTATCTATCTATCTATCTATCTATCTATCTATCTATCTATCTATCTATCTATCTATCTATCTATCTATCTATCTATCTATCTATCTATCTATCTATCTATCTATCTATCTATCTATCTATCTATCTATCTATCTATTGTAAAGGAGAGCCGGGTCCCATGCTCGGCAGGGACGCCCCTGCTGCATCTGTTCGAGGGGAGCCACCGTGGGCAGCTCAATACCTCCCCTGGGACGCTTGGTGGCAGCCTCCCTGGCGGACGATGATTCCCCAACCTGGCGCATGGCTCCATGGGACATGAAGTCCTCCACAGCCTGGTTGGGGGCTTGGATGGCCGCCAGGGGGAGCTGCATGGACTTTGCAGCCCGGCTGGTCAATTCCTCAGCCCCACCTGGAAATGCAATTAGGCCCAGGTGATCAAGCATCTGGAATACTTCCGGGTGGGGTATAAAAAAGGCCAGCCACCACCACTCGAGAGAGCCAGAGTCGGGAGGAGGAGGACTAAGCCTGAGGAGGAGTGGTAGAGAAGAGAAGAGAAGAGAAGAGACGAGTGTTGTGATAATATTTGTGAGTGTTTTGGGACTGTGTTGGGCCTGTGGGACACGGGGAAGGCGTGCCCCAAGGGTGAAGAAAAATAAAAGTGTGCTTTGTTTAAGTACGTGCCTCTGCGTCAGTCTGTGCCGGGTCAGGCGCTATATAGCGTCTATATTACACTATCTATCATTTATATAGTGCCTTTTCTATTGTTATATAGTGTCATTCCTATCTATCTATCTATCTATCTATCTATCTATCTATCTATCTATCTATCTATCTATCTATCTATCTATCTATCTATCTATCTATCTATCTATCTATCTATCTATCTATCTATCTATCTATCTATCTATCTATCTATCTATCTATCTATCTATCTATCTATTATATAGTGCCTTTCAGTTCACTTCCATTAATCAACTTCAGTTTACTCTTTTGGACTTTTATGTGTGTTTCGTGTTCAGTGTAGGGACAAAGGAGGGTTTGTATTGTATATTTATTGCTGCACCTTTTATTATTATATTCCTCTGGTCACTTTGGGGTTGTGTGTTCTGTTGGGGCTGGTTGGGGTGTGATATATGTACATTGTTTGGAGTTTGTTTCATTTCTTTTTATCAATACTAGGGGTTTCGGCTCCCTGCTTGCTTCGCTCGCCCACCCCAGTGCGGGCACTACGCACTAGCCATTTCACGGCTCTGCCACTCGCGTATTGGGAAGCAGATGTACAATTTAAACAGATTGTTGTTTTCATGGGAATTATCACATATGCATAATAGAACTAACTATTTTACATTACAGCGAGTAATTAACCCTAGTAAAAAATAGTAAAACGTAATAAATTGAAAGAAAATTCTGTTTCATGTTGTGTTAGAGGGATTTGTTTAGTTATACATTTTCATTCTGTTTGGCTTTGAAATTAACACACAAATACTTTTTAAACGTACGCTTTTACTGTAACACTTCAGTGAAAACAATTTTTTAATAAACTTTTCATCAATATAGCATTGATTTTTGATTA
Organism: Erpetoichthys calabaricus; assembly: GCF_900747795.2. Classification (NCBI taxonomy): domain Eukaryota; kingdom Metazoa; phylum Chordata; class Cladistia; order Polypteriformes; family Polypteridae; genus Erpetoichthys; species Erpetoichthys calabaricus. The sequence continues at coordinate 14,353,590 of NC_041394.2, read as the reverse complement.
CATGTTTGGACTTTTATCGTGAAAACGCAATGTATAACTGCCTGTGAGTGAATTTCGTTTCTTTCTCTCTATTAAATAAAACAACTTTTTTGAATGTTTGTCTCTGTGATTTGTTAATTGTAACAGCAAAAGCTCTTCTAACAGGAAACTGTAAATGTTTAAATGATCTCCTTTGGTGTCTGATGTTATCCCCTGAAGATGTACTACATTACCTTTCTTGTCTCCTGTTTAAATTTTACATGTTAGAATTGTTCGGCCAATTTTGAAAACAACTAAACTTGTCCTACCGCATAGCCCATCACTCAGACATAAATTACGCAATAACATTACGATACGTCCTTCTGTCAACAGTAATTCAGCCGGTGGAAGACCAGATGGTGTTAACGGTTGTAGATATTCTTCAGGATATTGTAAGTTGATGTTTTCATCTTCCGCTCCATCACCACCAACTGTTTCAGCATAGTCTATTGATACGTATTTAACCAATTTGTTGTGTAACCAATAAACAATTTTTGCGTTAATTCATTTAACTTCATCGTTTCTCTGTGCTAGGATTGCTCGTGTACTCATTTCTTCTGTTGATAACCCGGGATGAAATTCTTCAATCAGAGTTGGACATAATAAGTCTTATTTAATTGGGAACTTAAAGTGAGGAAAATGTAAAATTTAATAAGAGCTGAGAGCGCGGGAACTGTGTCTGGTGAAAGCATTCACACATATGATAGATGAGAGGACCGTATGTGTGGGCTGTTAGCCGGAAATTGTTGAGAGTAGGTCGGCAATGGTTGGCAGTAGTCTCATTTCAAGATCCATCCAGCCATTTTCCAACCCAATGAATCCTAACACAGGGTCACGGGAGTCTGCTGGAGCCAATCCCAGCCTACACAGGGTGCAAGGCAGGAACAAACCCCGGGCAGGGCAGCAGCCCACCGCAGTCATTTCAAGATTTTCTTTTATAATAGAGAGATATATTCACTTTATTATTTTACATATTGTTTGCCTTTTTGCTTATTTTTATCATCAATTGGGAAATTGTTCTCAAAGAAGTATGGCTTTTCTAGTCTAAGGGCTTGTTTATACTTCACGCTCAGAACGCGTATGCACTCACATCATGGCTGCCATGCGTTCCCAGTGTTCATTTGTCACATCCTCTGAGCACGTCCTCAGAAATTAACACAACGTGTGTGCGCGAGTTACAGTACCAGCAAAAAATCAGGAGCACAGTGTGATAAAACTTGGAATGTGACGTCAGAATGTCTGTTTACTATCTACATGTGACAGATCGTACAGGATCGATGTGCCTGCTTTGATATTTCATGAATGGTTCGATGTAGTGAAGCAAAATGCCGACATACAAATGCATTTGTGGTGCTTTTATATTTAAGTATCGCATATTTCCCATCATAATGACACAATACATTTTAAAAGTCTCACATGCCATCTTCTGTGCCATCTTTTTTTTTTTTTTTTGCACCTTCACAACAGCATCAGAATGTAAGGCGGTGTATTTGAGCCACAGAGAAAAAAATTAAGAACACAGTGAAAAGGTCTGTTATGTGATTAAAGTGGAAATTTCACCTTAAATCTCGAAATAGATAGATAGATAGATAGATAGATAGATAGATAGATAGATAGATAGATAGATAGATAGATAGATAGATAGATAGATAGATAGATAGATAGATAGATAGATAGATAGATAGATAGATAGATAGATAGATAGATAGATAGATAGATAGATAGATAGATAGATAGATACTTTATCAATCCCAAGGGGAAATTCACATACTCCAGCACCAGCATACTGATAAAAAACAATATTAAATTAAAGAGTGATAACAATGCAGGTATACAGACAGACAATAACTTTGTATAATGTTAACGTTTACCCCCCGGGTGGAATTGAAGAGTCTCATAGTGTGGTGGAGGAACGATCTCCTCAGTCTGTCAGTGGAGCAGGACGGTGACAGCAGTCTGTCGCTGAAGCTGCTCCTCTGTCTGGAGATGATACTATTAAGTGGATGCAGTGGATTCTCCATGATTGACAGGAGTCTGCTCAGTGCCTGTCGCTCCACCACAGATGTCAGACTGTCCAGCTCCGTGCCTACAATAGAGCCTGCCTTCCTCACCAGTTTGTCCAAGTGTGAGGCGTCCTTCTTCTTTATGCTGCCTCCCCAGCACACCACCGCGTAGAAGAGGGCGCTCGCTACAACCATCTGATAGAACATCTGCAGTGTCTTATTGCAGATGTTGAAGGACGCCAGCCTTCTAAGGAAGTATAGTTGACTCTGTCCTCTCTTGCACAGAGCATCAGTATTGGCAGTCCAGTCTAATTTATCATCCAGCTGCACCCCCAGTTATTTATAGGTCTGCACCCTCTGCACACAGTCACTTCTGATGATCACAGGGTCCGTGAGGGGCCTGGGTCTCCTAAAATCCACCACCAGCTCCTTGGTTTTGCTGGTGTTCAGTTGTAGGTGGTTTGAGTTGCACCATTTAAATGTCCACTTTAACCTCGTAGTTTATTTTATCATTGAAGTAGAGCATTGTAAATATCATCTTAAAAGAAACAACCCAGTTGTTAATGGCTACCTGCTTCTGGGGTTTCCTCGTGAACTGACAGCAGCGGCAGGCAGTGATCACCACACAGAACACATTTCATTTATGATATTCTAACTCTCTGCACATTTAGAATCCTTAGATTTATACTTGATATCACTTTCATGATGAAATGCATTAAAGTATGTGTATTACGTTTTACAGATAAATCATTAACTTCATTTAAACAATGAATACTGTTAATAATTACACATGCTGTGGTGGCACAATCTGCCTCACAGGGAGTCACGTCCCGCATGTTTTCCTGGTGCGTTTCCACAGTGTGGTCCGGTTTCCTTCCAAGGACATGCGGGTTTGGGGATTTGGTGATACTAAAATGACACCAGTGTATGTGTGTGCTTGTGTTCACCTTGTGATGAGCTGATGCTCCGTCCAGGGATTTTGTTTCTGCCTTGCGTCCGATGCTTGCTGGAATGGGTGCATCCCTGGATTGAAGGATGTAATTATTAAACATCGTTTTCAGAGAAATTGCGCCAAGTTGTCCTCAGAATTTAATGGATGTTTCAGTCAATTTACAACACTGCAAAACCGAACCTGTGCTCACCGTGATGATATCTCACACTGCCACCTGGTGGAATCTTCCAGATTTACCTAAAGTAGATGCTCAAGTATGAACAGTACAACGTTTGTGTAGCAGTAGCGTCCACTGGAGCACGTGTCACGTCACATGAAGTATAAACCCGGCCTAACGTTCTGTGACAGGTGTTCTGGACCAGTCGAGATGCCTGGAGGGAGGGAGGGAGGGTCCGGGTGAGAGATGATACATCCCCGGAACACGAGAGGGCAACCTCCCTGGTTTACATCTGGGCCACGGGACTGGAGCTTGGAATCTCAACCCTGTTGGGGGCCGTGGCCACCACCAGGGGGTGCCTGGACCATCCCAGAACACTGGACGGCAGCACTTCCGCCACACCAGGAAGTGCTGCAGGAAAATCATCAGGGTATACCTGGAGCACATCCGGGTGCATTCTAAAAGGGGCTGCCTCACTCCACTCAAGGATCTGGAGTCGGGAGCTTGTGGGAGAGGAGTGGAGGCAGCAGAGAATAATAGAGAAAAGAACAGAAAAGAAGAAAGAAAGGACTGTGAGCTCTTTGTGGCTGATTAATGTGTACAGGGAAGAAGAAATAAATGTGTGTGTTTTTGGACATGTGTGGTCTGTCTGGTTTTGTTAAAGGGCTGATGTTCCACAGTTCCCTTGGCGGTGTAGTTGCCAGTCCGGATGATTGGGTCAGCCTTTTTAATTATGGTTGCTGACCACATTCATCTTTTATGGGATTCATCTTCTAATGGCTATTTCCAGCACGATAATGCACCATGTCACAAAGTAAAGGTCATCTCAAGCGTGTTTCATGAATATGACAATGAGTTCAATGTTCTTCAGTGGTCTTCCGTGTCACAAGGTCTGACTTGAATAGAACATCTTTGTGATGTGAATGTGCAGTTGACAAATCTGCAGAAACTGTGCGATGCAATCATGTCAGCATGGGCCACAGTCCCAAAGGTTCTTATGGAATCCATGCCACGAAGAGTTGGAGCTGTTTTGATGGTAATGGAGGCCTTACCCAGTATTAGTTGAGTGGTCCTAAGAATTTGCTCAATGACTGGATATTCTGTCCATTAATCTAAACAGGATTGGCACTTCAGCCACCGTAAAAAAAACCTCATGCTGCTCCAGTGTGGTGCTGTGGTGTCACCCGCTGGAGACGGGTCCCAATCCAGGTGGTTCGTCGTGTGGTGGTGTGCGCCAATGTGCTATCACAGTCTGCTCCTATCCATCATTGAATCTGATTAATCCCGTTCTCGATCCCGATGTTGAGTGATCATGGCTACAGTGAACTCAACGTAGGACCATCCCTAGACAGGGTGCCAGTTCATACAGTAGATTCCCTCTTGCAGTAATTTCGAAGCTCCGTTCCCACAATACCTTTAGGTGTCAAGCCTCACTATAATTAGCCAATGCTGGTGGACTTTGATCTGACTTGTCTTATTTTAAAACCAACAAGGACCAAATAATGTTTGTCACAGACCTAACTTCGCTTCCCGGGTCCTCCCTGCGTGGAGTTTGCATGTTCTCCCCGTGTCTGCATGCTTTCCTCCGGGTGCTCTGGATTTCTCCCACAGTCCAAAGACATGCAGGTTAGGTGCATTGGCGATCCTAAATTGGCCCTAGTGTGTGCTTGATGTGTGGGTGTGTGTGCCCTGTGGTGGGCGGGCGTCCTGCCTGGAGTTTGTTTTCTGCCTTGTGCTCTGTGTTGGCTGAGATTGGCTCCAGCAGACCACCGTGACCCTGTAGTTAGGAGATAGCTGTTTGAATAATGGATGGATGGATGTTTGTCACAGGAACAAAGAGACAAGTAGTAGGGCTGGATTTTGTTAAGCCCAATAAAACTTCTTGTTTGCCTGTCTTCTTCTGAAACAACATCCAAGTTCCAGGGCACTCACGCTGAGTGGTTTACAGAGCCCCACAATTCACCTGCTGCCTCACAACAATATCTGTAATGGTTCTCCTCTCACCAGACTGATGTACTTTCAGTGCAGAGCTTCTTTGGTCATTTCTGCATCTTTGAAAGGAATAAAAGTTCTTTGAGCCTCAATGCCAGGGCTAATATTTAAGGTAAATATTGACAAAAAGAAATAGACAATAAGCAAATCCTACAAATTTAATCACAAATTATTGAAGTAGCTGAGCTTAAATGCCTCACATAAATTTTCCAAAACACTCAGTTACTGCTACCTTGGGACAGTCATCTGTCTCTCATGACGAAAATCCGCTGCCTTCTTTGGTTACACATATTCTTGGCACTGAACGGTCCGGGCAGCTCACTCATTTCTATCTTTCCAGCTTTACTTTTTCCACAGTGCAGATCCTGAGCTCATGCATCTTCAAACAGGAACTTCATTAAGCCTTTGTCCCTCTCGATTTTGGCTTTAATTCTTTATTCTCTGATTTCATTCACATTTGCTCTTTTGGGTAACATTTTGCGGTGGTTTTAAGACATGACTATGGAGTGATGGCATACTTGTGTTTTGTTTCTTGCGTGATTGCAAATTATTTTTCTGACTACATTTCTAGACAGTTTTAGAATGACCACTGGGATGTTACAGACTCTTTGAAACCTCATACTGAAAAATCATCAAAAGGCCGACTTCTATTCATATTTTCAATTGGCACGTGCACACTAGATACGGTTTTGAAAATCTTATAAAAATCTATCTATCTGTCTACAGTTAGGTCCATAAATATTTGGACAGAGACAACGTTTTTTCTAATTTTGGTTCTATACATTACCACAATGAATTTTAAATGAAACAACTCCGATGCAGTTGAAGTGCAGACTTTCAGCTTTAATTCAGTGGGGTGAACAAAACGATTGCATAAAAATGTGAGGCAACTAAAACATTTTTTTAGCACAATCCCTTCATTTCAGGGGCTCAAAAGTAATTGGACAAATTAAATAACTGGAAATAAAATGTTCATTTCTAATACTTGGTTGAAAACCCTTTGCTGGCAATGCCAGCCTGAAGTCTTGAACTCCTGGACATCACCAGATGTTGGGTTTCCTCCTTTTTAATGCTCTGCCAGGCCTTTACTGCAGCGGCTTTCAGTTGCTGTTTGTTTGTGGGCCTTTCTGTCTGAAGTTTAGTCTTCAACAAGTGAAATGCCTGCTCAATTGGGTTAAGATCAGGTGACTGACTTGGCCATTCAAGAATTTTCCACTTCTTTGCTTTAATAAACTCCTGGGTTGCTTTGGCTGTATGTTTTGGGTCATTGTCCATCTGTATCATGAATCAATTTGACTGCTGTATTTAGCTGGATTTGATCAGACAGTATGTCTCTGAACACCTCAGAATTCATTCGGCTGCTTCTGTCCTGTGTCACATCATCAATAAACACTAGTGTCCCAGTGCCACTGGCAGCCATGCATGCCCAAGCCATCACACTGCCTCCCTCCACCGTGTTTTACAGATGATGTGCTATGCTTTGGATAATGAGCTGTTCCACACCTTCTCCATACTTCTTTCTTGCCATCATTCTGGTAGAGGTTGATCTTGGTTTCATCTGTCCACAGAATGTTTTTCCAGAACTCTGCTGGCTTTTTTAGATGTTCTTTAGCAAAGTCCAATCTAGCCTTTCTATTCTTGAGGCATATGAGTGGCTTGCACTTTGCAGTGCACCCTCTGTATTTACTTTCATGCAGTCTTCTCTTTATGGTAGACTTGGATATCGATACGCCGACCCCCTGGAGAGTGTTGTTCACTTGGTTGGCTGTTGTGAAGGGGTTTCTCTTCACCATGGAAATGGTTCTGCGATCATCCACCACTGTTGTCTTTCATGGACGTCCAGGTCTTTTTGCATTGCTGAGTTCACCAATGCTTGCTTTCTTTCTCAGGATGTACCAAACTGTAGATTTTGCCACTCGTAATATTGTAGCAATTTCTCCGATGGGTTTTTTCTGTTTTCGCAGCTTAAGGATGGCTTCTTTCACCTGCATGGAGAGCTCCTTTGACCACATGTTGTCTGTTCACAGCAAAATCTTCCACATGCAAGCACCACACATCAAATCAACTCCAGGCCTTTTATCTGCTTAATTGATAATAACATAACGATGGACTTGACCACACCTGCCCATGAAATAGCCTTTGAGTCAATTGTCCAATTACTTTTGAGCCCCTGAAATGAAGGGATTGTGTTCAAAAAATGCTTTAGTTGCCTCACATTTTTATGCAATCGTTTTGTTCACCCCACTGAATTAAAGCTGAACGTCTGCACTTCGACTGCATCGGATTGTGGTAACGTACAGAACCAAAATTAGAAAAAAGTCTCTGTCCAAATATTTATGGACCTAACTCTATCTATCTATCTATCTATCTATCTATCTATCTATCTATCTATCTATCTATCTATCTATCTATCTATCTATCTATCTATCTATCTATCTATCTATCTATCTATCAGAATTCAGCCCCCTTTTTTTAGCACATTGTGGCCTAAAAGTTCTATTTTGATGTCGTCTGTCCATTGGACTTGTTTTCCAGAATGCATCAGGCTTGTTTCGATGTGCAGTTGCAAACTTCAGGCACCGCCGCATTTTGTGGCGAGGATGCAGGAAAGGTTTTCTTCTGCTGACTCTGCCATGAAGGTCCTATTTGTTGAGGTGTCGCTGCACAGTAGAACAGTGGACCGCCACTCCAGAGTCTGCTAAATCTTCATGAAAGCCTTTTACAGTCAAATGGGGTGGGGGTCTTCTTTTGCATTTCTAGTATTCCAATGAACAGTTCTTTCAGGAAGTATCTTGGTCTTCCAGACCTCAACTTGACCTCCACCATTCCTGTTAACTGCCATTTCTTACTAACATTATGAACAGCTGAGGAAATAGTGAAACGCTTGAAAATGCTTTGCTGTGTACTTGTCTCCTTCTCCTGCTTTTTGGGCATCAATTCTTTTATTATGCAGAGTGGCAGGCAGCTGGTTAGAGGAGCCCATGGCTGCTGATTGTTGGGATGGTTTGAGGGGTCCATGAATTTATGCTGCTTTGCATGTTGCGTCATCTGGAGTTTCCTAATGATGGCCATAGTCCTGACGAGCTAATGAGGGTCTGAGACCATCTTGGGAAAAGTTATCTGAGACTTCAAATATCTTGGGGGCAACCAAACTGTTGCTTGGTGCTCCTTTCCTTTTCTCACTAATCAATAATACACAAAAAAAGCAATACACTAATCTTTAACTTGATGTCTTTTGGTGATCAGCTCATCTTCTGCTCTCTTAACTATTCACAGTTGTGAACGCTACTATCGTCCCTTTAAGCCCAACAGACAGACACTCTGGACACCAGATAAAAGCACCAAGAAGATCTTTTAATAATTCTCTTCTTTAAACTGTGCACCCCAGCCACAGTAACACAGGCAAGTAAATCACAAAGCACAATAATAAACACAATTCTCTTTTTCTCCTCCACACCTCCCAGCAAGCTTCGTCCACCTCCACCCGACTCTGGCTCACTTGCTGGGTTTACAGCAGTCCTTTATATAGTCCTTGACCTGGAAGTGCTTCTGTTCTTCCTCCCACATGACTTGCCAACACTTCTGGGTCAGATGGAGAATTCCAGGTCTTTAATCAGCCTAGAAGTAATAAGAAGTCACGAGGACGGAAGCTATAAGGGAAGCATGACTCCCCAGGTCCGTTCACAGCACCCCCAGGCGGCCCCCAAAAGGGCTGAGAAACCGAACTCCAAGTCCCAGGATGCCCTGTTGGCACCGCTAAACTCCAGGGGAGCTACCATCTAGAGTTTTTGGGGGAGGCAGTGTCCAAAAGTAGCTGCCTTCCCCTATCCTTCCATTCTTGGAGCGTCCTGGCCGGGTTAAGCTGCTGGTCGTCTTTCACATTAGTCACAGTCAGTTTGAGCACATTTTGTGCCCAGATGTTTGCATGCCGCTGTAACACCACCAATAAGTTAGTTCAGCCCTGCAGTTCTAGTCTTCACTAATAATAATTCATTACATTTAAATAGCGCTTTTCTCAGTACTCAAAGCGCTATCCACACAGGGAGGAACCGGGAAGCAAACCCATAATCTTCCACAGTCTCCTTACTGCAAAGCAGCAGCACTACCACTGCGCCACCTGTGAGGACACTAAGATCCACACTGCAGTCTGTTTTCACATTAGGCCCACCACTTACTGTGGCATCTCCATCAGTTTTCTATCTTTCTCAGTCCTCTGCCTAATCAGCTGCATTTTGTCATTTGCCACAGTTAGAGCTTCTGTAACCAGGCTGACGTAGGCCTGAATGTCTTTGAATGTTTTCAAGTATTTGACAATCAGGTGGAGACAAATGAAACAAAACCAAAACAATGCACTAATCTTGCATAAAACGCTGAAAAGAAATGTGTCATCTTGAACTTGGTGCCTTTTGGTGATCAGCATATCTTCTGTTCACTTCACTATTCACAGTCATAGACAGTTAAAGCACATTTTGTGCCCAGACGTTTGCATGCCACTGTAATACCACCAATAACAGTCAGCTCAGCCCTGCAGTTCCAGTCCTCACTAAGATCCACACTGCAGTCTGTTTTCAGATTAGGCCAACCACTTACTACGCATTTTCATCTTTCTACAATACAATTTATTTTTGTATAGCCCAAAATCAAACAAAAAGTGCCACAATGGGCTTTAGCAGGCCCTGCCTCTTGCCAGCCCCCCAGCCTTGACTCTCTAAGAAGACGAGGAAAAACTCCCAAAAAAAATCTCTTGTAGGGAAAAAAAGGGAGACACCTTGGGAAAGGCAGTTCAAAGAGAGACCCCTTTCCAGGTAGGGTGGGCATACAGTGGGTGTCAAAAAATAGGGAGTCAATACAATACAATACACAGAACAGAACACAAGTAAACCTCAATACAATATAATAATGCAATAGAAATAGATAGATAGATAGATAGATGATAGATAGATAGATAGATAGATAGATAGATAGATAGATAGATAGATAGATAGATAGATAGATAGATAGATAGATAGATAGATAGATAGATAGATAGATAGATAGATAGATAGATAGATAGATAGATAGATAGATAGATAGATAGATAGATAGATAGATAGATAGATAGAAAGGCACTATATAATAGATAGATACTTTATTAATCCCAAGGGGAAATTCACAAATATTACAAGTCTCCTGTGTGACAGGCGGCCTCTGCCATTACCCAGCCGGGACACCATCTGAATGGAAGGACCCGGGGAAGAGAGCGGGCTGTAGCTGCAGTAGAAAGGAACTTGTTCACCCCTGGTTTGTCTATTCAATAAAGGCATTTATTATGGCTGCAGTAGTTATCTATCTGCGATGCAACGGCTCTTTATACTGTATTTCTGTATATTAAGATGGTTTTTATAACCATAAATTAGTTTTTGAGGGGCGGGTTGATTCAGACGGAGCACTGCTGAAGGCCTAGGTGTGAAATGCACGGTCCGCCACTGCATTTAACAGAAGTACTAACAGAAGCTGAGAATCGGGAGATGTTCCATTCCTCATACACCAGAGGGCAGTGGTCCTCATATAGATAGATAGATAGATAGATAGATAGATAGATAGATAGATAGATAGATAGATAGATAGATAGATAGATAGATAGATAGATAGATAGATAGATAGATAGATAGATAGATAGATAGATAGATAGATAGAATTTAATTTATGTAGTAGGGAGGATAAGATAGATAGATAGATAGATAGATAGATAGATAGATAGATAGATAGATAGATAGATAGATAGATAGATAGATAGATAGATAGATAGATAGATAGATAGATAGATAGATAGATAGATAGATACTTTATTAATCCCAAGGGGAAATTCACAAATATTACAAGTCTCCTGTGTGACAGGCGACCTCAGCCATTACCCGGCCGGGACACCATCTGAATGGAAGGACCCGGAGGAGAGAGCATTTGTGGGACACTAGAGGGCAGCCCTCCTGGGCAGCTGTGGCACCACGGATTCCAGCAGGGCATGCTGGGACTTGGAGTTTTGGTACGGCCCTGATGGGTTCCATGGGGGCCGCCAGGGGGAGCTGCAGAGCCCTACAGTAGACTTCCACCAGACCTGGGAGTGATTCCAGGTACTGCTGATGAGCACTCCTAGGAGTTGAATTAAAGGAGCCGCCTCACTTCATTCAAGGAGCCAGAGTTGGGAGGAAGAGGAACGACGCTTGTCGGGAGAGAAGAGAGAAAGATAGAAGAAGGCAAAGACTGTGCTTTGTCTCGTGGACATTGTGCTCTTGTGGGGAGTGAAGCCACCTGTAAATAAAGGGGTGCTGTTTGGCAATTTTGTGTCCTGTCTCTCTGTCTGTTTCTGGGTTAGGGCAGCCATACGCGCCAAGGTGGTCCACCTGGATTAGCTGCATTCTGGCATTTGCCACAGGTAGAGCTTCTATAACCAGGCTGACGTAGGCCTGAATGTCTTTGAATGTCTTAAAGTATTTGATAATCAGGTGTAGACAATTGAACAAGACCTTTTCAGCGTTTTATGCAAGATTGAGAACTTGGCGTCATTTGGCGATCAGCTCGTCTTCTGCTCACTTCACTATCCACAGTAATAAAGTGTTGTACCGTGTTAGCCATTATGAATGTAGTGAGACATCAAGCAAAATGGCCCCTTTTATTGGCTAACTAGAAAGATTACAATATGCATCTTGCCTGAAGAAATGGCCTGAGTTGCCTGGAAAGCTCGAATATTGTAATCTTTTTAGTTAGCTAATTAAAGGGGTCATTTTGCTTGACTTTTAACTATCCACAGTAACAGACAGTTTAAGCAAGGGGGGGGGGGGGGGCAAACTTTTGCATGCCCACATTAGCTCACTTATGCCAGAAAAAGGCTCTGCTTGCCCCAGTAGGCTTTCAGAAAATGGATAGATGGATGAATGGATGGATGAAGAGTCCCTACGGCAAAACTTGAATAAGGAAGTGATTCTTAAAAACTACAGCCAGACGTCCACAACGGCCTGTAGACCTGGGAGTGCTAAAAAAAAATACAATCCGGAGGAGAAAGTTCAGAGAAAAGGCTTAGGTGACCCTCGCTCAGCCAAGTCTCTGTCAGAAATAAGAAGTCCAATTCACGAAAGGAAAAAGTTTCATTTAAAGATCTAGCATTGAACAATGAGGTTGTAATACCAGAGTAATCACTAACTAACTGTTATGGAGTTCCCAGTAGGCGACGGTTACCATAGTTAACCCCACCACTATGAAGCCACGCGAATCCAGGGAGAGATCCAACTGACCAGCTCTAGGGACCGGCGGATAACAAAAAGATTCCGCTTGTCATAGTCTTCCAGATCCGTGCATCGACTGACCGATTAAACAAAGCCAGTTTCAGCTTAATCCTCACCACAGATTCCCGTAGGGCATGCTGAGACTTGGAGTTTGGTGTGGACCTGTTGGGTTCCATGGGGGCCGCCAGGAGAAGCTGCAAAGCCCTACAGTGGACTTCCACCAGACCTGGGAGTGATTCCAGATAATGCTGCTGAGCACTTCCAGGAGATGAATAAAAGGAGTCACCTCACTCCATTTGAGGAGCCAGAGTCAGGAGGAAGAGGGACAAGTATATCAAAGTTCTAGGGATCAGCGGATAACAAAAAGATTCTCATTGTCACAATCTTCCCAGATCCGTGCATCGACTGATCGATTAAACAAAGCCAGTTGCAGCTTAATCCTCACCAAGCCCCCCTTGGGGGGCTGTGGCACCACGGATTCCCGTAGGGCATGCTGGGACTTGGAGTTTGGTATGGCTCTCTTAGGTTCCATTGAGGCCGCCAGGGGGAGCTGCAGAGCCCTACAGTGGACTTCCACCAGACCTGGGAGTGATTCCAGGTAATGCTGCTGAGCACTTCCAGGAGATGAATAAAAGGAGTCGCCTCACTCCATTCGAGGAGCCAGAGTCGGGAGGAAGAGGGACGAGTATATCTAAGTTCTAGGGACTGGCGGATAACAGAAAGATTCCGATTGTCACAGTCCTCCCAGATCAGTGCATCAACTGATCGATTAAACAAAGCCAGTTTCAGCTTAATCCTCACCAAGACACCACTCCATTTAGCCCAACACTTCTTATGGTGCTTCTTCTGGTGCTGCCTGATGCAAGATGAGCAGCACACACCTAACGACAAGATCGTAAATAAAATGGGGCAACACGGAAAAAGACGATGAGAAAAGGAAGACGAGAGACTTCTGGTAGACTAAAAAGCAGAAACTGAATGACCAAAACAACAACAACAAAAAAAAATACTCCAGAAAATGGATGGGTTCTTTTTGGGAGGTTAGGAGGGCCACACTTCATATAAACCTCCCCTAAGCAGTGACTTGCCATTCACCCCTTCTGAACCGACAGAACGCTGCGCCCTCCTCATCCTGCCATGTAGCTTTCTCATGCCTCTCGCCCGTCGACCTGTCTTCAATTACCAGCTCGCAGGAGCTTCCTGTTTTCTAATATCGAATAATGCAAAAAAGACAGTTCCCTGGCAGAAGGAGAACAAAATTCCCGCCAGGCAGCAGTCAGCCCCCCGCCTCCCCCCTATGCTCACCCACCGCTGCCACCGCTACTCCACCCCGTCCGCATTCCAAGCCTTCTCCACATTAGCAGTTGGCTTCATTCTTTCCGCTGCGCTCTCATGTTTATTCCCATCAAGTCGTAATTGAAAGCAGGTTTGCATTCAGTGGTTGTTTTTTTTGTTTTATTAGGATCATTTAAGTATGGTGAGAATTTGTCACGTTTTTACAGGAGGATTAACATTAGGAATTGCAATCAAGAAGTGCTCTTTTAAGTTGTTCCCAAAGGCGTTTTTCCAAAGAAGACTTTTTCTAAAAAATTGTAATAATAGACATGAAGGTGCAATAAATGGGAGAACACAAAGTCCAAAATAAAATAAAGAAATAGCAAAGCTCCTTGCAGTATAACCTCTTCCTGCCAACAAATAAACCCCCTTGTGATTTCCCTCTTGACAGGTGCATACCCCAAACATCCCCCCCCGCACTGTCCCCCCAAATCCACACTCACTAAGCCCCTGACTTTGTTGGCTGTAAATTCACATCTGAGGTCAGAAACAGATACTTCAACATCTCAGGACTGCCGTGCTATGGTGTTGCAATTTCTGTATTTTGAATGATAGAGGGCGCTCTTCAGCCAATGCCCAACATAAAATGAACCAAAATCTAAACAGATAAACAGGTACAGTTAATTCTCGTTAACCGGAGGGCTTTCCAGGAACGTAACCTCTGCAAAAATGGGTGATACTGAAGCATTGATCCTAATGGAAAAATTGGAGTGAGGTTTTGGTGGGACAGGGATTTACTGGGGATGAGACCTTCCACTTTTGCCCCTCAAGGCTCAGTAATGATTTTTCCACTGTTTCACCTACAGAAGCCTTGGTTACTGTTGTGGTGTGAAATTTTGCGTGGAACTTGGTCTGCGAGTGTTTTGCAAGACGAGCTACAAATTTTTAATAAATTTTAACTTGATAAACGAGCAAGGTCTTGCAATACGAGTAGTACATATAGGCTTTGTCCGCTGAGTGTCACGTGGAGATTGTGGGTAATCGTCTCCCATGCTCGTTCTCAGTCGGCGTGTCTCACTCATATAGTCAACATCCGTACCAGCGTATACTGTTTACTATTATGACCATGTGTGTGTTGTAAAGTGCGAGTCCCTGTCTTATACCCCAAAACATAAGGCTGTCTCATACTTTAGCAAAACCAGCTTTATTCAGCGTGAAACAGGAACAACACGGTTATTTATTGTAGCGGGATCTGCCTCTCTTCTATACACAGAAACAGCAATCAGGCAGAGTCATGACCAGGTTAGTGGCTAAGTAATACTGTGATCTTGCATTTATAATGTTCCTTGCATCACCTATCGACGGCAGGCGCTTATAACTTGACCACAGTCTTTTCTGATTCACTTTTACGGCAAACTGCTACAGCGCTGGGAGCCTGTGGTTGCATTGGGACTCTTCCACGTGTTAGATAGATAGATAGATAGATAGATAGATAGATAGATAGATAGATAGATAGATAGATAGATAGATAGATAGATAGATAGATAGATAGATAGATAGATAGATAGATAGATAGATAGATAGATAGATAGATAGATAGATAGATAGATAGATAGATAGATAGATAGATAGATAGATAGATAGATAGATAGATAGATACTTTATTAATCCCCAAGAGGAAATTCACATACTCCAGCAGCAGCATACTGATAAAAACAATATTAAATTAAAGATTGATAACAATGCAGGTATAACAGACAATAACTTTGTATAATGTTAACATTTACCCAAAAGGGGGTGGAACTGAAGAGTCGCATAGTTTGGGGGAGGAACGATCTCCTCAGTCTGTCAGTGGAGCAGGACGGTGACAGCAGTCTGTCGCTGAAGCTGCTCCTCTGGAGTACCACGGATTCCCGTAGGGCATGCTGGGACTTGGAGTTTGGTATGGCTCTCTTAGGTTCCATTGAGGCCGCCAGGGGGAGCTGCAGAGCCCAACCGTGGACTTCTGCTACACCTGGGAGTGATTCCAGGTAATGCTGCTGAGCACTCCCTGGAGATGATCCTGTTCAGTGGATGCAGTGGATTCTCCATGATTGACAGGAGTCTGCTCAGTGCCCGTTGCTCTCCAACAGATGTCAGACTGTCCAGCTCCGTGCCTACAATAGAGCCTGCCTTCCTCACCAGTTTGTCCAGGTGTGAGGCGTCCCTCTTCTTTATGCTGCCTTCCCAGCACACCACTGCGTAGAAGAGGGCGCTCACCAGAACCGTCTGATAGAACATCTGCAGCATCTTATTGCAGATGTTGAAAGACGCCAGTCTTCTAAGGAAGTATAGTCAGCGTGTTGTCCCTTTGGGTGGAATCCCAAAAGAGTTTTAAAACCTTACAGTGCATAAAACATTTTTTAAATTTTGTGCCTAAGTGTTGTGACTCTTCAGGCAAAAGCAACTGTCATTGGATAGGTTTCCTTGTTAAAGTCGCAAAAAAAGAAGAAGACTCAAGTGAGCCAACAGATAGCAGGGATTCCATTAGTTACAGAGAAAGTCATCCTACACAGTAACCCTCCTCTTCCTCTTCTCTCTCGTCCCCCTCACACCAACCACGATTCTTTTCAAAGGTAAGGTATTTTTACTTAAGGTATTTTGTATTAAACATCCATCCATCCATTGTCCAACATTGTCCGAATGGACAATGCTGGAGCCAATCCCAGCCAACACAGAGCACTAGGCAGGAACCAATCCCGGGCAGGGTGCCAACCCACTGCATGTCACACACACACCCACACACCCACACACCAAGCACACACTAGGGATAATTTAGAATCACCAATGCACCTAACCTGCATGTCTTTGGACTGTGGGAGGAAACCCACACAGACATGGGGAGAACATGCAAACTACCACCCAGGTCTCCTTACTGCGAGGCACTACCCACTGCACCACCGTGCTGCCCCATTTTGTATTAAACACTTTTATATAATATTTGTGGGTTGTGAAAATAATTATCTGAGTTTCTATTATTTCTTATGGGGAAATTCGCTTTGATAAATGAGTGCTTTGGATTACAAGCACGTTTCCAGAGAGAATTATGCTCGCAAATCGAGGTTCCACTGTAAGTTGATAAATATTTTGTTTGTCATCCCCTTTGAGGACTGAGTCTCTTTGAAATTTCACGACAGGGTTGGGGGAAGTGCCTCAAACCAGTTTGGCCAGTGATTCTTTCCAGGACTCTCTTAGTCAACCCCCACCTAGCTGGCAAACATCAGCTCAACACATGGTTTTGGGGGCAGGTGTGAAGGTATTGTGTGCCCCATTGGTCTGAAGTATGGCTGTTTGGAATTGGCTTGTATCAGAAGTCTTTAAGTACCATGACACCCTATTGGCTGTAGGGGTTGGACAGAAAATCTATAAATTTGCTTGCTTTACCCCTCCCTCTCTCTCTTACTAACTGAATAAGAGGCATCTCGCACACCATGAACTGAAAAGGACAACACAATGAAGAGCACAGCTCAGCAGCCATATTGAGACAGGCATGCGGCCTGTTCTGATGAAAGCTGAACACAAATGATACCTTAACTAGAAACATTTAAAGTAACTAACAAGTCTGTGTGCTGTCTGAAACTACACAGCAACATTTATCAGGTTGTATGGTTGCCAGTAGTTACTTGTATTTTGCTTATTGTTATTATTTATGAATATTATCAATAATACATTATTTAAAGGGTAACTTAACTCCTGCTTGTCTTTTACTACACCTAATTGCCTGAGGTTATAAATGTAGAAGGGAAGTTGGGAAGAAGTTATATGGTACAATACCTTATAAAGAGTGGTAAGTCTGTGAGATTTGAGGTATCCTGACAAAGGCTACACATTAATAATACAAAAGGGGAAAGTAGAGTAATAGACAGTATATACTCTAAATTTTCCTTCCGCCATAGTCAAGTCTGATTTTCTTCTAGGGGCTCCACCAGATGTTTTGAGTGATTGCAGCAGGGCATATCCGAGAACCTCACTAAACCATCCAATCGATAGTAATAATGGGTGGTGTGTACAAAGGGCACAGACTTAAATCAGTGTGAGAAAATGACCAGCACTTACTGGGAATTCCTAATTCATGAGGAATGATTTAAATCCCCGGTCCACATCACTAATGGGGTTCAATGGTTTACCCACAACTCTTAGTGCTTGGTAGTCACACATCGGCTTAACAGTGAATCATGTACTAGAGCAGCGGTTCTCAAACTGTGGGGCGGGCCCCCCTAGGGGTAACAAAAAAGGGGGTGCGATGATGTGAAAAAAAGAAAACAAGAATCGAAAATACGAAAAATACATCTATTGAAACCAAAACAAATTAACTTAACCTACATTCTGATACTAGAAAAATACAGTGCATCCGTAAAGTATTCACAGCGCATCACTTTTTCCACATTGTGTTATGTTACAGCCTTATTCCAAAATGGATTAAATTCACTTTTTTCCTCAGAATTCTACACACAACACCCCATAATGACAACTTGAAAAAAGTTTACTTGAGGTTTTTGCAAATTTATTAAAAATAAAAAAATTGAGAAAGCACATGTACATAAGTATTCACAGCCTTTGCCTTTCCCCTGATCATCCTTGAGCTGTTTCTGCAGCTTCATTGGAGTCCACCTGTGGTAAATTCAGTTGACTGGACATGATTTGGAAAGGCACACACCTGTCTATATAAGGTCCCACAGTTGACAGTTCATGTCAGAGCACAAACCAAGCATGAAGTCAAAGGAATTGTCTGTAGACCTCCGAGACAGGATTGTCTCGAGGCACAAATCTGGGGAAGGTTACAGAAAAATTTCTGCTGCTTTGAAGGTCCCAATGAGCACAGTGGCCTCCATCATCCGTAAGTGGAAGAAGTTCGAAACCACCAGGACTCTTCCTAGAGCTGGCCGGCCATCTAAACTGAGCGATCGTGGGAGAAGGGCCTTAGTCAGGGAGGTGACCAAGAACCCGATGGTCACTCTGTCAGAGCTCCAGAGGTCCTCTGTGGAGAGAGGAGAACCTTCCAGAAGGACAACCATCTCTGCAGCAATCCACCAATCAGGCCTGTATGGTAGAGTGGCCAGACGGAAGCCACTCCTTAGTAAAAGGCACATGGCAGCCCACCTGGAGTTTGCCAAAAGGCACCTGAAGGACTCTCAGACCATGAGAAAGAAAATTCTCTGGTCTGATGAGACAAAGATTGAACTCTTTGGTGTGAATGCCAGGCGTCACGTTTGGAGGAAACCTGGCACCATCCCTACAGTGAAGCATGGTGGTAGCAGCATCATGCTGTGGGGATGTTTTTCAGCGGCAGGAACTGGGAGACTAGTCAGGATAAAGGGAAAGATGACTGCAGCAATGTACAGAGACATCCTGGATGAAAACCTGCTCCAGAGCACTCTTGACCTCAGACTGGGGCGATGGTTCATCTTTCAGCAGGACAACGACTCTAAGCACACAGCCAAGATATCAAAGGAGTGGTTTCAGGACAACTCTCTGAATGTCCTTGAGTGGCCCAGCCAGAGCCCAGACTTGAATCTGATTGAACATCTCTGGAGAGATCTTAAAATGGCTGTGCACCGACGCTTCCCATCCAACCTGATGGAGCTTGAGAGGTGCTGCAAATAGGAATGGGCGAAACTGGCCAAGGATAGGTGTGCCAAGCTTGTGGCATCATATTCAACAAGACTTGAGGCTGGAATTGCTGCCAAAGGTGCATCAACAAAGTATTGAGCAAAGGCTGTGAATACTTATGGACATGGGATTTCTCAGTTTTTTTATTTTTAATAAATTTGTAAAAACCTCAAGTAAACTTTTTTCAGGTTGTCATTATGGGGTGTTGTGTGTAGAATTCTGAGGAAAAAAATGAATTTAATCCATTTTGGAATAAGGCTGTAACATAACAAAATGTGGAAAAAGTGATGCGCTGTGAATACTTTTCGGATGCACTGTAAATATAGAGTTAGATAAATGTCGATAAAAGTTAAGTAGGTATAATAAAATATGCATCTACTGTATGATAGATCATTAATTAAAAAAGAACAAATTGGTATTAGTGGGCTCCTTTCAAAAAAACGTTAGGGGGGAGCGATTAAAACTATTATGAAAACTCGGGTCGCAAATACTTAAAGGTTGAGAAACGCTGCACTATAGGGCATCAATGGAAATTAAGAGGAAGTGCATTTAGGAAAACTTATTTACACAAAGAGTTGTAGGATTCTAGAACAAACTACCGAGACATGGAGATGAAGCAGAAACTTTGACAACCTTTAAAAAGAACCTGGATAAGATGTTGGGACAGCTTAGCTATTAGCTAAACAAACAGGCTCGATGAACTGAATGGTCTCCTCTCCTTTGTCAAATTTCTTATGATTCATTCAGTGTAGCACGCGTGGATCCTCAGACATCTAAAGGCACCACAGACGATGTTCCTGCTTAATCTCATATGTCACTGCTGTGTGATAGGCCTCTCCGAATTGACACATGGCCACAAATAGCTGTGAGTAGGCACATAGGCATTGCAAAAGGGATCATCACCCTCCTTGGTCTCCATGTTAAGGAAACAGGGTATATAACTAAACCTACGCCCATAGTCCTATGTTTGCACTTAAAAAGTCTCCAACCATACTACTTTTTTCACGTCATTTCCAAACGTTTCTCTGCTTATACTGAAACAACTGAAAACGCAAAAAACATAGCTGTTCTCTTACACTGGGCATGCACACGTTGTCAGAAAAAAACATTGAAGAGATGGGAAAGCAGAATCACAGGTGTAGCTGCAAAAATATAAGGTGTCATCAGGCACGGGTAAGACGCATGTCAAAAGAATTCACAGAGTCCAAGAGTTCGTTTTAACGGTTTTTAGTGAAAGTTAAAAGCGAATGATCCAAACAAGAATAAAAGAAAAAATATTTACACACTTAGAATACAAGGCAAAAAAGGTAAAAATGAATCTTCTATAAACTTAGCTTTTCTTGAAAGACTTTAGTATTTTTATACTTAAAGGTTCTTAATTTCTTCTGTCCTACTTAAAAGTTCTTAATTTGTTCTTTCCTACTTAAAGGATCTTAATTTCTTCTTTCCTACTTAAAGGTTCTTCTTCTGTACGCTTTACGTACGGCACAACACATAAATTAAGTGCTGTTAAGTGCATATTTACTTCACGCACTCTAAAGGCTCGTAAGCCGGTTGGCACATAAGCAAGTGTCCAGGCATGGTGACGTGCGATCACGGTTAAAAACCGTATGCCTCTACACCTTATACAACACAAGGCTGACACTAACTCACTGGAGAATAATGTTTACTCCAAGCTATTAGAAATGGCAAGAACATACCAAAATGATTCTATTCACGGGGGTTATAGGAACCTTCCATAGTTTATGCATTGTCATCTAATAAACATTCATGAATCTTATAGAACAAGGAAAATGGCTCTTACACATCCGGCCCCTAATTGTTTATGCTAGGGCAGAAATCAATTACTTTAACATTACTTACTAAGAGCCTTTACTACTTTACTAAACTTGAGAAACTTAGATTCTACTATAAAAACATAAAGCTTAAGAAATTTATAATTAAACATGCAAAAAGAAAAATTAATTATTTAAATTATTTGCTGTTTCCTGGAGCAGGCGCAGTTTCTTCACAGGTGTGTCCAGTGTGCTTGTCTAGGTCTGCACACATATTCTTCTGACTGCCCCCTTTGCATCTGGTATTGTCTTTACCCAGGAGTTTCAGGGTGTAGCAGCTTGTAATTACGTCCACAACGTCTAATTTCTCTTTGAACATGTTGCATAATGACAGTAGCAATATACAAAGTCTTCTGAATGTTTGCAGGGTGTTTTGCCTCTTCTGTGGCTGAGTCTTTTGGAGCAAGGAAAATGGCTCTTACACATAAGTAGGAAAGAAGAAATTAAGATCCTTTAAGTAGGAAAGAACAAATTAAGAACTTTTAAGTAGGACAGAAGAAATTATGTGTAAGAGCCATTTTCCTTGTTCAATAAACATTCATGAATCTTATAGAACAAGGAAAATGGCTCTTACACATTGGCTCCCCATCGGGGAATCGAACCCCAGTCTCCCGCGTGACACTAACCATTATACTAATGAGGAAAATGTCTCTTACAACAGGATTTATCACAAAACTATAGCGACCGGTAAATGATTTGCCTTTTGCATGTGTACGAAGCATTCAAACTGAACAAAATGCAATTTAGATGCTTACAGATAAGCAACGTAACAAGAAACATGGAAAGCACCTCCTCTGTGTCCACACTTGGGAAAATGGTTTTCTACCATGAAAGGTGGCCAATCAGGGAAGGATACATAATGAGCAGAATCCAAACAAAAGCACAAACCAATTAAATTGGAATTAGAGTGTGTTTTCAAAACTCTCAGGTATTACACATCCATATTACAGTATCTCACAAAAGTGAGTACACCCCTCACATTTTGGTAAAGATTTTATTCTATCTTTTCATGGGACAACACTGAAGATCTGACACTTTGATCCAATGTAAAGTAGTCCGTGTACAGCTTGTATAACGTTGTAAATTTGCTGTCCCCTCAAAATAACTCAACACACAGCCATTAATGTCTAAACTGCTGGCAACAAAAGTGAGTACACCCCTAAGTGAAAGATGTCCAAATTGTGCTCAATTAGCCATTTTCCCTCCCCGATGTCATGTGACTCGTTCATGTTACAAGGTCTCAGGTGTGAATGGGGAGCAGGTGTGTTAAATTTGGTGTTATCGCTCTCACACTCTCTCATACTGGTCACTGGAAGTTCAACATGGCACCTCATGGCAAAGAAGTCTCTGAGGATCTGAAAAAAAGAATTGTTGCTCTATATAAAGATGGCGTAGGCTAAAAGAAGGTTGGCAACACCCTGAAACTGAGGTGCAACACGGTGGCCAAGACCATACAGTGGTTTAACAGGACAGGTTCCATTCAGAACAGGCCTCGCCATGGTCGACCAAAGAAGATGAGTGCACGTGCTCAGCGTCATATCCAGAGGTTGTCTTTTGAAAATAGACGTATGAGTGCTGCCAGCATTGCTGCAGAGGTCAGCCTGTCGGTGCTCAGACCATACGCCTGCCGCACACTGCATCAAATTGGTCTGAATGGCTGTCGTCCCAGAAGTAAGCCTCTTCTAAAGATGATGCACAAGGAATTTCGCAAACAGTTTGCTGAAGACAAGCAGACTAAGGACATGGATTACTGGAACCATGTCCTGTGGTCTGATGAGACCAAGATAAAATTAATTGGTTCAGATGGCGTCAAGCTTGTGTGGGGGCAACCAGGTGAGGAGTACAAAGACAAGTGTGTCTTGCCTACAGTCAAGCTGGTGGTGGGAGGGTCATGGTTTGGGGCTACATGAGTGCTGCCGGCACTGGGGAGCTACAGTTCATTGAGGGAACCATGAATTCCAACATGTACTGTGACATACTGAAGCAGAGCATGATCCCCTCCCTGGGCCACAGGGCAGTATTCCAACATGATAACGACCCTAAACACACCTTCAAGATGACCACTGCCATGTTAAAGAAACTGAGGGTAAAGGTGCTGGACTGGCTAAGCATGTCTCCAGAACTAAACCCTATTGAACATCTGTGGGGTAAATGGAAGAGCTCAAGGTCTCTAACATCCACCAGCTCCGTGATGTCGTCATGGAGGAGTGGAAGAGGATTCCAGTGGCAACCTATGAAGCTCTAGTGAACTCCATGCCCAAGAGAGTTAAGGCAGTGCTGGAAAATAACGGTGGCCACACAAAATATTGACACTTTGGGCACAATTTGGACATTTTTCACTTAGGGGTGTTCTCGCTTTTGTTGCCAGCGGTTTAGATATTAATGGTTGTGTGTTGAGTTATTTTGAGGGGACAGCAAATTTACACTGTGATACAAGCTGTACACGGACTACTTTACATTGGATCAAAGTGTCAGATCTTCAGTGTTGTCCCATGAAAAGATATAATAAAATATTTACAAAAGTGTGAGGGGTGTACTCACTTTGGTGAGATACTGTTGTGGAACAGACCCCGGACACAGACAGGCAGACATGGTATTATGCACCACCACACATTTATTTACAGTCCAACAGTGCAAACAAACAAACCCCAAGACTCCCACCAAAGTCCAAGCTTCTCCCTGAGCCTTCTCTCTGTCTCTCTTCAGGCCTCTCCTTGCCTCCTCCCAGACCTCGTCCTTCTCCTCACCCGACTCCAACCCTCAATGAAGGGAGGCGGCTCCTTTTATAGGCGGCCGGCTGGGTACCACGTCCAGCCACGTGCCACACTACATAGCCGAGATGATGTTTTCAGAAGTATATCACTCTGGAGCTTCGTTTATAAAGCTTGGGCATTCGCAAACTTCCCACACAAATGTTATGGAAGAAAATGTGACGGGTGAACACACGTATATTTACTGCAACTCTGACCTGCGTGTATGCAATATTTCAAAGAAACTGAGAAATGAAACGAGAAAAAACCCTTGATCAAGTAGGGCAATGCAGCCAAACCAGCCAATTGATGTCTCAAGCGTATAATAATTCATATCACCGAGCAGATATTATAATGTGCATTGAACTGCAAGCCATATTAAGGATCAAAATAATAATAATAATAATAACTATTTGAAATAGCACCTTATCATACATGCAACTGAATGTACTAAATTTACCACAATGACTTGGATTATTATCATCAATTAATACTAAGATAATTTCTAATAAATGTAAGTGTACTAAATACAAAATCAACCAGGTATTGGTAAGCAAAATTTAACCACAAAAGTGGAAAACGAACCCTCACTCTTATTAGAAAATGGTTTTCTAATTAAAATATTTATAAACCTGTAACAGCACAGTGCAGTGAATACACTTGACGTGAGCATTCCTAGTTCTCATCCTCTTTCTCTGTACGTTTATCATTCGTTTGCTCGGAGGTTGATGCGCTTGCTGTTTCCTGAGCAGCTCTGCTTTTCTCCACCCTAGTGGCCCACTTCTTCTCTTCTTTCATCATCATCTTTTCGCGTTAAAACTGATAAAGTCAGTGTTTGTGTTGCAATTACTTTAATTAATTCATTTTTCATGTAAGCTGGCACTTAAGCCTTCAGTCTGCCTCAAGAATGATTTAAGATATGAAGAGGTTGGTGAAGAGATGGCGAAGGTGGTAGGGATGAGAACAGCGCCCATACACATGCGCCGCATGGCTGCCGCCGAGAGTTAATTCTACAATAAAATAAAATAAAGGAATAACCTTGGAGGTCAATCATCACCCCGATAGTAGAGATCATGTAGTATATGTGTACCAAATTTCAGGTCAATAAGTCAAACGTTTTGTGAGCTACGGGCGATTTAAAATCCTGGACAGACAAACGGACAGTCACAGTAGCGGATTACATAAGAAGATTAAGGTTAAAAATAGAACAACCAGATCTACTGTAAGTAATATACGAGGGGGGACCCAAAAATAACCGGAAATAAATAAATAACCTAACAACAACAAAATTCCGGTTATTTTTGGGTCCCCCCTCGTATATGTTACAGTCAATGTGTGCAAGGAGGCATTGTACAGAATGACTAGGAAATCTATAGAATGCAGAAAATGGGACGTCAAAGTATGAAAATTAAAATTTCAAACATTTCCTAGCCATTCTATGGTATACTAAGAGGGAAATATGTATTATGTACAATACCTAGGGAAATATATATAAGGTAACTGTTGACTGGTACCTGAATTTTAAATCGCATATTAATCAGATCACTAGGACAGCATTTTTTCACTTAAGAAACATAGCAAAAGTCCTCTTATATCATTGAAAGATGCTGAGAAATTAGTTCACGCTTTTGTTTTCAGTCGACTAGATTACTGTAACGCACTCCTCTCAGGACCACCAAAAAAAGACATCAGTTGATTGCAACGAGTGCAGAATGCAGCTGCTAGAATCTTAACTAGGAAAAGAAAATCTGAGCACATTTCTCCAGTTTTGATGTCACTACACTGGTTACCTGTGTCATTCAGAATTGACTTTACAATACTGCATATGGTTTACAAAGCCTTAAATAATCTGCTCCATCTTATATATCGGAATGTCTGACATCTTATATTCCAAATTGTAACCTTAGATCCTCAAATGAGGGTCTGCTTAGAATTCCAAGAGCAAAACTTAAAAGAAGTGGTGAGGTGGGGGGCCTTCTGCTGTTATGCACCTAAAATCTGGAATAGCCTGCCTAATAGGAATTCGCCAGGCTAATACAGTGGAGCACTTTAAAACACTGCTAAAAACACATTACTGTAACATGACCTTGTCATAGCTTCATTTTAATTTAATCCTGATGCTCTGCATATTCAATTAATTATCATTACTATTCATGGTGGCTCCAAAATCCATACTAACCCCTACTCTCTCTTCTGTTCTTTTTCCGGTTTTCTGTGGTGGCACCACCACCACCTAATCAAAGTACCGTGATGTTCCCACGTTGATGGATTAAAGGCCAGAAGTCCATGTGACCGTCATCATCAAGTCCTTCCATGAAAACCCTGAATAAAATGAGGACTGATCATTTATGTGAGGTAGAATGCCTAGAGGGGGCTGGGTGGTCTCGTGGCCTGGGACCCCCTGCAGATTTTATTTTTTCTCCGGCCGTCTGGAGTTTTTTTTGTTTTTTCTGTCCTCCCTGGCCATCGGACCTTACTCTTATTCTATGTTAATTACTGTTCCCTTATTTTAATTCTGATTTATTTTGTCTTTTTTCTCTTTCTTCATTATGTAAAGCACTTTGAGCTACATTATTTGTATGAAAATGTGCTATAGAAATAAATGCTGTTGTTGTTGTAACACAGACATGTCATGGTTTTCCTAAAAACGTCACACATTCTATAGAATGCCTAGGCATTCTATACAATACCTGCTTTTCAAACATTGTTGGTAACATATATAAAAATAAATATATACAGTATATATCTATGTTTTACATAAGCATATGCACATGCCATTGAGTGGAAACAGTCTGATGTTATTAAAGTTAATGAAAAGATACAAAAGCAAATAAAACAGTTCATAGCAGTTTCTGTTGATTTAAGATGGAGATGAAGTTCTTGATTCCTGAATGTGATATGTCTGACCAGCTGGAATGGAGGAGATGCCATAGGAGAAAAATAAACCTCCGGAGAGTCTCGGTCAGAAGACAGAAATGAGCAAATCAGATAGTTAGGTCTGACAGTAATCTGTTTCTGCATCATGAAAATCAGAATGACCTCGGCCAGCTGGTCGCCCACCCTTAGGGTTGCCACCCGTCCTTTAAAATATGGAATTGTCCCATATTTGAGAATGAAATTGCGCGTCCCGTTTTGAATCAATATGGGACGGGTTTTGTCCCGTATTTTTTTTTATCGTTTTTTTTAAAGCAGCGTCTCATGCAAATCATCCCACACGCATTTTATGAAGATGCCTCCTTTCCTACTTTTGATTGGGTAATACGGGATGTGGCCCCCACTGCAGTATGCGTCCCTTATTTTTTTGTATTAAAAGTGGTAACCCTACCCACCCTCCACTGGGCACCACTGGCACAGTCGACAGTAAGATTTCCAAGTCCTTCTTGTTTCCTGCAGTATCCCAGGTGACTGCAGAATAGAGCACTCTGAGCACAGGATGGGCAACATAAAACATGAAAAAGCAACGGATTAACGCCGGCTACTTATTAATGCATCAAAGCGCTAAACTTATAATCAGATCACTATATCTACTCTCTCTCTCTCTCTATATATATATATATATATCCTCTTTAATAAAATCACTGTGTGCGTCCAGGTGTCCGTGTGTATGTCTTCTGGTGAAGTGCGCATGCGCGGGGCACGGTGCGACGCGCGATATTACTGTCACAGAAAGTTACAGGCGTTTTACAGAAATTCAAACCAGTATTACTGCGAGAGGAAATTAAAGGTACACAATACAGTGACGCATATTAGAGCCACATACAAGCCAGTATTACTGTCAGAGGAGATTAAAGGCATATTACCAACGCGCACGCCTGTATTACCACCAGAGAAAATTAAAGGTATATTATGAACGTACAAGCCAGCGGACGTACAAGACGGTATTACTGTCACAGAAAATTAAAATCACACAATACACGGCGGCAGCCCACGAAGAACGGTCAGCTCAGCAAGTAAACATCAACAAAAGAAAGGCTGAAAGACAAAGAAAAATACGACCAACAAAAAGAATCAGGTCAAAGTCACTTGCCGTTTAATATAGACTGTTCCTACTAATGTTTATGCACTACTGTTCTAGCGCCCGTTATTGTAACGGGCTAAATGACTAGTATGTATATAAAATCCTAAGCCTAAAAGTGCAACGATTTTGCGCAATGATTTTATGTGATGTTTTTATGTCACGTTTTTGGTCGAGCTTTAAATTGGGCTTATTTAAAAATCAACATATATATGTTTGGTAACATTCTTTTCAGAATTTACCAAACTTTAATGTGATGTTGTTAGATTTTCAGATTCTTATTCTGTTTTTAAATTATAAACTAAAATATCAACAAAGTTGTGGTTTTTATTTATCTTTCACAGGAATAAACTATTAAAAAAAATGATCTCTTCATAACACTAATGTTTGTATTTAGGTGATTTAGTTAGCTGAAGGTCGAGTTACGATGACCCATTGCATACCACTTTAGTTTTCATGTGATTTTTCCTGTTATTTAAATGAGTCATTTTTTTAACAAAATTTTTTTTATCTATAGGAATGTCAGTTAAAATGAATGGATCGTTTATTTAGACTCTTATAAATACTCATCGAGCATAGTGGACCTCAGTTTAACAAGAATACTCCAATTGATAAGAGAGTAAATATTTTATTCTCATTTCATGATTTTTACTCCATTAAATAATAATTAATTTTTCTTTTACATATTTATTTAATTTTGTGATTTTGACTCCAATAAATAATAATTTTTCTTTTGTACATTTACAGATTTTACTAATATTCTGGCGGCAACTGAGGGTTGGGCGCTGAATGTGCCAGGGGGGCTTGCCCCCCTATTTAGGATATACTGTAATTACTGGAAAGCCACATTTAAAAAAGAGGGTTTTTAGAAGTTTTTTTAACTGTTCCACTGATTTAGATTGGCGTATTTCTATTGGTCAATGATTCCAAATTTTAGGTTCATAAGAACAGAAAGCTGCCTCACCAGTTCTTTTTTATGCATAGATCTTGGAATAAAAAGCAAACCAGAATTTGGAGATCTAAGACTGCGATTTGGTACATAAGGAAACAGGCATTCTGAGATGGAGGTAGTGATGAATATGATGTCCAGACTGTATTTTAGTTCCCTTTTAAGAGGGCCAATGCTGCGTATTTGTGCTGAAGACCTAATTTTTTTGTGTTTTGTCAATTTATATCGGCTACCTGTTGTCACTTCACAGGGAACAGGCAAACAGGTCAGAAATATCTCAGCCAATCTTTGCTATATCAGGCCTGCTGTGCTGGAAGCCATTGAACTGCCTTAACAAGGCCCTACATCCAGATTTTTTATGGTCTGAGTGCACATACTTAAAACATAACACGTTTCTGCCAACATATAAAGTCCATTTTCAGCAATGTCCAGTTCTCCTAATCTAATTAAAGCAGTTTACTGCACTCCTATTTCAATAAGGGCAGCTAACGAAAATGAAACTGATTTTGTTAACTGAAAATTGTTACATTCCATTAACACACAAGCCATCCGTGATGCCAAGACGAGGCTGACAAACGTTGTGGCTCAGAGGCCCGGATCAACCTGAGATTCATTTATTTTGAGGAAAAGTAGCTTTGACAGATGTGACGGTGCTGGACGTGGTGCCTGGCTTGTTGGTAAGGTAACTGGCTGAACCCTCAGTGTTTCTTGTGGTCTATACCATGGAGAGGCTGCTGCTTCACCACCTTAGGCCACAGGTTCAATACGCCCTCGACCCTCTGCAGTTTGCATATTAGGAGAAGGTGGGAGCGGAGGATGCCATCATCTATATGCTACACCGATCCCTCTCCCACTTAGACAGAGGCAGTGGTGCTGTAAGAATTATGTTTCTAGACTTCTCTAGAGCCTTCAACACAATCCAACCTCTGCTCCTTAGGTACAAGCTGACAGAGATGGGATTTGATTCATACCTAGTGGCATGGATCGTGGACTATCTTACAAACAGACCTCAGTATGTGCGTCTTGGGAACTGCACGTCTGACATTGTGGTCAGCAACACAGGAGCGCCACAGGGGACTGTACTTTCTCCGGTCCTGTTCAGCCTATATACATCGGACTTCCAATACAACTCGGAGTCCTGCCAAGGTGCAAAAGTTCACTGATGACACTGCTATCGTGGGCTGCATCAGGAGTGGGCAGGAGGAGGAGTACAGGGACCTAATCAATGACTTTGTTAAATGGTGCGACTCAAACCACCTACAACTGAACACCAGCAAAACCAAGGAGCTGGTGGTGGATTTTAGGAGGCCCAGACCCCTCATGGACCCCGTGATCATCAGAGGTGACTGTGTGCTGATGGTGCAGACCTATAAATATCTGGGAGTGCAGCTGGATGATAAATTAGACTGGACTGCCAATACTGATGTGCTGTGCAAGAAAGGACAGAGCCGACTATACTTCATTAGAAGGCTGGCGTCCTTCAACATCTGCAATAAGATGCTGCAGATGTTCTATCAGACGGTTGTGGTGAGCGTCCTCTTCTACGCGGTGGTGTGCTGGGGAGGCAGCATTAAGAGGAAAGACGCTTCACGCCTGGACAAACTGGTGAGGAAGGCAGGCTCTATTGTTGGCATGGAGCAGGACAGTTTAACATCTGTGGCAGAGTGATGGGCGCTGAGCAGGCTCCTGTCAATCATGGAGAATCCACCGCATCCACTGAACAGGATCATCTCCAGACAGAGGAGCAGCTTCAGTGACAGACTGCTGTCACCGTCCTGCTCCACTGACAGACTGAGGAGATCGTTCCTCCCCCACACTATGCGACTCTTCAATTCCACCCGGAGGGGTAAACGTTAACATTTAACATTATACAAAGTCATTGTCTGTTTCTTACCTGCATTATTATCAATCTTTAATTTAATATTGCTTATTGTATCAGTATGCTGCTGCTGGAGAATGTGAATTTCCCATTGGGATTAATAAAGTATCTATCTATCTATCTATCTATCTATCTATCTATCTATCTATCTATCTATCTATCTATCTATCTATCTATCTATCTATCTATCTATCTATCTATCTATCTATCTATCTATCTATCTATCTATCTATCTATCTATCTATCTATACTATTCATTGTAACAGCAATCACGTCATTACGTGTGGCAGGTGATAGTGGCTACCCTCTGAGATGCTGGCACCTAATGTCTTTCCTCGACTCACACATGATGTTGCGCTACCAGTTGCAGAACACAGGCAGATATTTTTGAATGCAGGAGGTGGAGTCTCGATGTGTCTGGTGGGAGCTGCTCTACCTGCCAATGTTTGTTCTTCTACAGCGTCGTGATTGCATATGTATGAGGCTGATTAGCATTCTCTTTATATGGATGTTTCAGAGCGGCGTTTGATGCACATTCACTTATGCACATTCACATGCTGACTGTAATTCAAAAAGGGTAAATTGCATAAAAATCTGCATATGGCAGGTTTTATTAATCAGATTTGTTTTTTGTAGTGTGCAATTTCCTGTTTTTTTAGCATGCTCATATTTTCACACATGAGAGTTTTATAAATGAAGCCCCTAAAGAGAATTTTCAAAGGTCTCCGGTTTCAGGGTAGGGTGGACGAAAGTCAAAAACAGTGACTAATGTGTGCATTTTTAAACAAAAAACGTCGAAGTGTGGGCTGTAGCCTAAAACTAAAACATGCACATTAACATATGTGAGGGATGGCCAGGAGTCTGGCCCAGCTGGGACACCCTCAGCTGGCCAGGTAATGGTGTATAGAGGTTAGAAGATGCCCGGGGCAAACTCCTTGATTGTATGCCCCCTAAGGTGAGGTGCTGTCAAAGTGAATGGTAAAGGAGGCATATGGATACAATAAAGAAAGGCATATTAAATAAGAAATAAACAGTCAGTCATCTTCCAACCCGCTATATCCTAACACAGGGGTCTGCTGGAGCCAATCCCAGGGCACAAGGCAGGTACAAATCCCTGGGCAGGACACACCTACACACCAAGCACAATTTAGGATTGCCAATGCACCTAACCTGCATGTCTTAGGATTGTGGGAGGAAACCCATGCAGACACGGGGAGAACATGCAAACTCCACACAGGGAGGACCCAGGAAACGATCCCCGGTCTCCTAACTGCGAGGCAGCAGCGCTACCACTGAGCCACCATGCCGCCCAGAAATAAACACTTTATTCAAATTAAATATTCATTTGAGTTTGTTTCCTCAAATTAATCTCCTCTGCGAAAACAATTGTAATACTTCATTTTTTTACATCATCTGTGAGGAATTCTTTCTCAATACTAATTAAAGCCAGGTTGGTCAGACGCTCTTGTGAAATGGAAGATCTGAAAGGTCAAGAACTGCGACTGAACCCCTGTACATGCAAGAATTATAACATAACCCAGATTGACTCGGGCTACACGGACTACATATCTCTCCGACTTACCTTACAGGAGTAGCTAGAAAAAGAACATGAGAGATGAAATAAGTGAGGTAAACTCAGTCTCAGAAAAACACTTCACTGCGCCACCAAGGTTGGACAAATGACCCCTTAACACGTTCACTGTGCATACAGGACTGAGTGTGAGCGGAGCGTCTCTTTCGTGCTGAAGCCCTTTTCAAGATCATTTGACTCTTGGGTTCAATTTCCTATCCCATGTGAAATAAACATAGTTTTGATACATTTTTCAAGGGAAGGCCTCTTTTCGCTGCGCGGATCCCGGCCAGGCCCGGTGTGAGCACTTCTAGTGCTTAGAAGTCATAGTGCTTCACTGAGGATAAGCTATAATAATTTATATTTGTTCATATTAAATTAAAATTATTTTTGAAACAGGGCTCTTCTAGAGAGCAACACTCTGGATTGGATGCTTCCCTAGATATGGATGCCCCCTCTCGGCCCCCCTCTATGCATGCCACTGAGACCAGGACAAGGGGAGACAGCATGCACAGGGCATTGTCTTACTCAGAAAACACTAGATGGAAGCACCCCACGGGTAGCAGCAGTACTACAGATTCCCACATGGCATCATGGGACTTGGAGTTTGTTGGCTTAGCCCTGTTGGCTTCCATGATTGCCGCCAGAGGGTGCTGTGGGGTCTGGAGAGCCCTACTATGTTGGGTCTCCGCCTCACTTGGAAGTGCTTCCAGACCATGCCAATGGACCACCAGAAGCACTCCCGGGTGCAGCATAATAGGAGCCCATTGCCTTCATTCCAGGAGCCAGAGTCGGGAGGTGGAGGACAAAGCTTGCTGGAGGAGGAATGGGGGTGGAAAAAGACAGAGAGAAAGAAAGAAGAAAAGTGAGCTTATAGTACTATGGTTCGTGCTGTACTGGTGGGAAACGATTTGAGAAGCGTTTCCCACTGAAATAAAGCTTTGTGTTTTGTGCTGAACTTGTGCCTGGTGTCTGCTAGTATCGGATTTGGGGAGCTGGAGCGCCCCCTGGTGGCCACACATAATACAGAATAGGTTCTATCACAGTTTAATAAGTGCATTTTCTGCAGTGTGAAAGACTTGCTTAGTGACAATGTGTGAAAGATACAATACAATACTACTTATTTTTGGTATGGCGCTCATTGCTGATTGCAGGCACAGGACGTTGTGAACAATTCTCAGTTAAAAACAAGTGTAGATTATACTAATTACTAAATGCAGAAAGGGAATGCAAAAAAATGCAGATTTGTTAAAGCACACAGAGAGCACGGTAGAAACTGATTAAAATAAACCAACCAAAAGAAACCAAAAATATCTGTGCATTTACTAACTGAGGACCAATAACCAGTTGACAACCGTGAAGGTTAAAACTGCAAAAGAAAAAATCAAAAATAAAGTCACAGTCCTGGAAACCTCGGCCAACTGGCCCCCTATCTGCTTCTGGGTTTTCTATAGTGGAGTCTGTGCAGGCCGTTCAGTCTGATGAGAGAATCTTTCCATCTATTGATTCCAATGATTCCCTTTATGCAAGATGATCTTTCCATATGCAGGAGAGCAGCCCGGCGGTAGAGCACTGGCACCAAGTGCCGCATCCAGATACTGAGAAGAGACAAGGAACAGGGGAGGGTCAGTCACAGTTTATAAATATCGAATTAGTTACATCTCAGTGCTAATGACTAACCACAGAGATGCAGTGTGCACAGCTAATCAGGAGCTCTAGTCAGGGTGTGCTGGACTAAAGTAGCGAGTCTTCGGCCTGTTCTATGAAGAGAAAAAACAACCTTGCTCTAAATAAGGACGGTAGTGAGACCAGCTATGTTATATGGGTTGGAGATGGTGGCACTGACCAGAAAGCAGGAGACAGAGCTGGAGGTGGCAGAGTTAAAGATGTTAAGATTTGCATTGGGCGTGACGAGGACGGAGAGGATTAGAAATGAGGACATTAGAGTGTCAGCTCAGGTTGAACGGTTGGGAGACAAAGTCAGAGAGGTGAGATTGCATTGGTTTGGACATGTGCAGAGGAGAGATGCGGAGTATATTGGGAGAAGGATGTTAAAGATAGAGCTGCCAGGGAAGAGGAAAAGAGGAAGGCCTAAGAGGAGGTTTATGGATGTGGTGAGAGAGGACATGCAGGTGATGGGTGTGACAGAGCAAGATGACGAGGACAGGAAGATATGGAAGAAGATGAACCGCTGTGGTAATCCCTAACGGGAGCAGCCGAAAGAAGGAGAAGAAGTGTAGCATTGACATTGAGATTCTGTAGCCCTCTTCTGTCCTCAGAATGGCATGGCTGAGAGAATCAATTTCCTACCCCTTTAATACTCGTGATTCTGAACTAAAGAAAGACATTAGTTTCTAATTACCTTTAACATCTTCTTTAATTTCTTTTCTATGGTAATTTTGTACCATCATTTTTCTTTATCCTTAATTATCAACCTTCTGATTGCCAGCGCAGATCCCTAGCCTCAGAGCCACCACTCCGCCCAGTGTGATTTCCCTGGACCAAGGCCCTTAACCTGCAATTGCTCCGTCCTGGGTATGACGTTAATCTGCATCCAGCCCTGCAACTGGGTCCTCCAACTTGCAGGAAAAACTCAGGGATTGGTGGCAGGATTGGCACTCTAGCCACCATAAATACCTCACACTGTTCAGTGTGGTGCTGAGGTGTCACCCGCTGCTCTCGGAATCCCAATCCGAGTGGTTTGTCGTGTAGTGAGTGAGGCAACATGCTAACAGCACGTGTCCAACCTCTCTCTCTCTTAATTATCCTTAATTATTCCCATAGGTGATTAGTATTTTTAATTGCATTTTCCTGCTTCTAATGCAAATTTTACTTGCTATTAGCTACAAACCTGAAATTTGCTTTATAATTATTGTGAACTGCAGAACAGGGAGCTTTGCTTAGACGCGCATTTGCTGTAAAGGTCATTTAAGCTTCAGTCCTGTGGATATGCAGACTTGTTCAAGCCGCTAGAGGTCAACTGAAACCCCCATTTTTACATTCCAGCTTTTTTTAATTTCCAAATTGTCTAATTGAACGGTCAAAAGGTCACACGCTAACTTTTTCTGATGTTTTGCAAATCACTATTGCAATCAATTGTAATACCAGATTTTGATGTCAGGCCAAGCTAGCTTGTTTTCTTCACAATCCTCAGTGGTGCTCTTATATGCTATTAATCCAAGTTGTCAAAACTAATAAAAAAGTACTAAGAAGTGTTGCTGAATGGCCAACATATTGAAATCCTAATTAAAGGAATACTGACACCACATAGCCAACTCCTACTTACTGGCTATCCCACCATTTGTTTCTCCATTATACCACTGGCTTCTTCCTTCACATACTATCTACACTCACTGGCCACTTTATTAGGTACACCTCTTCAACTGCTTGTTAAAACGAATATCTAATCAGCCAATCACACAGCAGCAACATAATGCATTTAAGCCTGTAGACATTGACAAGA
Organism: Erpetoichthys calabaricus; assembly: GCF_900747795.2. Classification (NCBI taxonomy): domain Eukaryota; kingdom Metazoa; phylum Chordata; class Cladistia; order Polypteriformes; family Polypteridae; genus Erpetoichthys; species Erpetoichthys calabaricus. The sequence continues at coordinate 14,317,824 of NC_041394.2, read as the reverse complement.
TGACCTGCTGAAGTTCAAACTGAACATCAAAATGGAGAAGAAAGGGGATTGAAGTGATTTTGAATGTGGCCTGGTTGTTGGTGGTCTGAGTATTTCAGAAACTGATCTACTGAGATTTTCACACACACCCATCTCTAGGGTTTACAGAGAATGGTCTGAAAAAGGGAAAATATCCAGTGAGCGGCAGTTATGTGGGTGAAAATGCCTTGCTGATGTCAGAGGTCAGAGGAGAATGGCCAGACTGGTGTGAGCTGATAGAATGGCAGCAGGAACTCAAATAAGCACTCGTTACAACTGAGGTGTGCAGAAGAGCAACTCTGAACACACAACACGTCAAACCTTGAAGCAGGTGGGCTACAGCAACAGGAGACCACACCGGGTGACACTCCTGTCAGCTAAGAACAGGTAAATGAGGCTACAATTCACATGGGCTCACCAAAATTGGACAACAGAAGATTGGAAAAATGTCACCTGGTCTGATCAGTCTCGATTTCTGCTGTGACATTCAGATGGTGGAGTCAGAATTTGGCGTCAACAACATGAAAGCAGGGATCTGTCCTGCCTTATATCAATGGTTCAGGCTGGTGCTGGTGGTGTAATGGTGTGAGGGATATTTTCTTGGCACACTTTGGGCCCCTTAATACCAACTGAGCATCATTTAACTGCCACAGCCTACCTGAATATTGTTTCTGACCATATCCATCCCTTTATGATCGCCATCTTCTGATGGTTCCTTCCAGCAGGATTACGTACCATGTCACAAATATCAAATCATCTCCAACTGGTTTCTTGAACATGACAATGAGTTCACTGGACTCAAATGGCCTCCACAGTCACCAGGTCTCAATCCAATAGAGCACCTTTAGGATGTGGTGGGGTGGGAGAGTCGCATCGTGGATGTGCAGCTGGCAAATCTGCAACAACTGTGTGATGCTATCATGTCAAAATGGACCAAAATTCCTGTGGAATTTTTCCAGCACATTGTTGAATCTACACCATGAAGAATTACAGCAGCTTTGAAGGCAAAAGGCGATCCAACCCAGTACAAGCAAGGTGTACCTAATAAAGTGGCCAGTGAGTGTATAGAGATCAATGGGCACACACTCTTTAAATTCCATGGAATATACAGAAAGGGGTGCCCTTTGTGCTATTGAGGATGTTTGTTTCACAGAGGGGGAAAAAACAGTCATCAAAGTCCAATAATATGAACAACGAGGGGCGACATCTGTCAATCCTGCCTAGAGCTCCAAATGGACTTTGACTGGCACTATGTTCAGTTAACCAGTTTGCTGAGGTGTCTGGAGGGTTGTTGGGAATTTGTTGAATTCATTTATAAATTCATTTCTTTGTTGTTTTGTATTCCTTATATCTATTAGTACTGATTTATCCATTACCTAGCCATCCCCCACGGCTTCGCCCGCGTAGTAGTGAAACAGAACAGTGAAGAGGCCCCGGCCCAGCTCTCTACTCCTGACGTCACTCTTCACCCCTCCTCTCTCAGATCAGCGAGAATATATTGGTCCAGCACGCAAACTGCGATACTTAGCACGATGAGAGAAGTTGCAAAATTAACCGGAATGTTCAAGCAAATTCTAAAAAAAAAAAATGATCTAAATCCATTAAGCAGTTCTCTCATTCGTTAACTAAACGGAGGTAAGGTACATGCCCCGAGGCTGGCGTTTAAGTGAGGAGGGTCCCGCCCCCTCCTCTCGGCCAGCAGCCTCTGTCTCAGATTCGCACAAATAAATTGGTACCGCAAGTGACCTGCGATACTTAGCGTGATGATAGAAGTCGCAAAATCAACGGAATGTTCAAGCAAATTATAGAAAAAACTATCTTAACTATCTTAATCCATTAAGTAGTTCTCTCGTGAAAAGCAGACATACAGAGTGACAGAGAGACAGACAGACGTAGGATTTTATATATACAGTAATCCCTCGCTATATCGTGCTTCGACTTTCGCGGCTTCACTCTATCGCAGATTTTATATGTAAGCATATCTAAATATATATGCAGACAATGGGTCTTTTTACTTCTGGTACTTGCTTCCTCAGTTGGTTTGCCCAGTTGATTTCATACAAGGGACGCTATTGGCAGATGACTGAGAAGCTACCTAATCAGAGCACACAGTTAAAGTTCCTGTGTGCTGATTGGCTCAGCGACGGAGTGCTGCATTAACCAGGAAGTCTCATCTCACTCATTCAGCATTAACGTGCTCCTGCTACTGCTTCAAGGGCCGTGTCCAAGCGTCAACAGAAGATGCAAATGATTGCAGAAAAGGTAAAAGTTTTGGATATGCTGAAGGAAGGGAACAGCTACACAGCTGCAGGACACCATTACGGCATCAATGAGTCCACAATTCTTTTTATTTAAAAAGGAGGAAAAGCATATAAGATCTTCAGCCGCAGTGTCCTTTAACCAGGGCGCAAAACGAGTTGCAAGTGGGCGTGATAAGGCAGTAGTCTGGATGGAATCTGCTTTAGGGATTTGGATTGAAGAGTGCTGGAAGGAGAACAACGGCGGTGCTACACAGTCGCCTGAAGAGGCTCCTTTAGAAGAGCTGTAATGCTCTCCTTTGTTGTGCAGTAAAATTAAACTCATCGTTATCGGACAAGTCGTCGTGTCATTGTTGGTGAGTAACCATAATTAATTTTCTACGTACAGTACTTATTACATGTACGTAGTTTAGTGTCACTGTACACACATTTTACTGTATACAATTTTTCTTGCATTGTACGTATTTATTGCTGGTGGCCTGTCTGTCGTAATGGCTGTAACATATGTGATATCGGAGACACTCAATATCTTTAAAATAATAGTTAGGTTTTACTGTATATAAACTGTGTTTACATACATAATTTCAACGAATCTTACCTAATATCTAAGAGAATACAAAGGGTTTATGCTGTATAACTGTGCGGGAAATGTTTATAAGAGTGTGGGAGAGTTTATAAGGGCTTAAAATATATAAAAATAACCACATAAACATATGGTTTCTACTTCACGGATTTTCACCTTTCGTGGGGGGTTCTGGAACGCAACCCCCGCGATGGAGGAGTGATTACTGCATATACAGTTAGGTCCATACATATTTGGACAGAGACAACGTTTTTTCTAATTTTGGTTCTGTACATTACCACAATGAATTTTAAATGAAACAACTCCGATGCAGTTGAAGTGCAGACTTTCAGCTTTAATTCAGTGGGGTGAACAAAATGATTGCATAAAAATGGGAGGCAACTAAAGCATTTTTTGAACACAATCCCTTCATTTCAGGGGCTCAAAAGTAATTGGACAAATGAAATAACTGGAAATCAAATGTTCATTTCTAATACTTGGTTGAAAACCCTTTGCTGGCAATGACAGCCTGAAGTCTTGAACTCCTGGACATCACCAGATGTTGGGTTTCCTCCTTTTTAATGCTCTGCCAGGCCTTTACTGCAGCGACTTTCAGTTGCTGTTTGTTTGTGGGTCTTTCTGTCTGAAGTTTAGTCTTCAACAAGTGAAATGCCTGCTCAATTGGGTTAAGATCAGGTGACTGACTTGGCCATTCAAGAATTTTCCACTTCTTTGCTTTAATAAACTTCTGGGTTGCTTTGGCTGTATGTTTTGGGTCATTGTCCATCTGTATCATGAATCAATTTGACTGCTGTATTTAGCTGGATTTGAGCAGACAGTATGTCTCTGAACACCTCAGAATTCATTCAGCTGCTTCTGTCCTGTGTCACATCATCAATAAACACGAATGTCCCAGTGCCACTGGCAGCCATGCACGCCCAAGCCATCACACTGCCTCCACCGTGTTTTACAGATGATGTGCTATGCTTTGGATAATGAACTGTTCCACGCCCTCTCCATACTTTTTTCTTGCCATCATTCTGGTAGAGGTTGATTTTGGTTTCATCTGTCCAAAGAATGTTTTTCCAGAACTGTGCTGGCTTATTTAGATGTTCTTTAGCAAAGTCCAATCTAGCCTTTCTATTCTTGAGGCTTATGAGTGGCTTGCACCTTGCAGTGCACCCTCTGTGTTTACTTTCATGCAGTCTTCTCTTTATGGTAGACTTGGATATCGATACGCCGACCCCCTGGAGAGTGTTGTTCACTTGGTTGGCTGTTGTGAAGGGGTTTCTCTTCACCATGGAAATAATTCTGCAATCATCCACCACTGTTGTCTTCCGTGGACGTCCAGGTCTTTTTGCGTTGCTCAGTTCACCAGTGCTTGCTTTCTTTCTCAAGATGTACCAAACTGTAGATTTTGCCACTCGTAATATTGTAGCAATTTCTCCGATGGGTTTTTTCTGTTTTCGCAGCTTAAGGATGGCTTCTTTCACCTGCATGGAGAGCTCCTTTGACCACATGTTGTCTGTTCACAGCAAAATCTTCCACATGCAAGCACCACACCTCAAATCAACTCCAGGCCTTTTATCTGCTTAATTGATAATGACATAATGACGGACTTGACCACACCTGCCCATGAAATAGCCTTTGAGTCAATTGTCCAATTACTTTTGAGCCCCTGAAATGAAGGGATTGTGTTCACAAAATGCTTTAGTTGCCTCACATTTTTATGCAATCATTTTGTTCACCCCACTGAATTAAAGCTGAACGTCTGCACTTTCGACTGCATCTGAGTTGTTTCATTTAAAATTCATTGTGGTAACGTACAGAACCAAAAGTTAGAAAAAAGTTGTCTCTGTCCAAATATTTATGGACCTGTGGAGAGATTTGTGCAGATAGCAGTCACTTTAAAGTCGTATTGTGTTTAAGTTTCTGTTGTCTCATCAGTGTGTTTTGTCATAATGAAATAACTGCAGCCATTCTGGTGCTCCATGTCACTGGTGAACGCTGGTCAGCCCCCATGGAGAAACTGTGCGACCATCAAGCCCTGAACAGGTGAATCCATGACCTGCTTCTTGATGCATTTCCAGTTACTGCGTTCTAGTTTTTCTTTGTAAAGCTTCTGCTGATGACGTATGCTTTGAGAAGCGCTTTATAATGTCAGGACTGATTGATTGGAAGTCCTGCTTGTTCAGTTGTCTGACGAACTTACACATGGAATGTGGATTTTTACAGTTACTTATTCCAAGCAGTTTTATGCTTCATTTTGGTGAGTTTCTGCTAATCTACTGCAGCTCTGCCAAAAGTTCAGCCGCTTATGACTGTGAATGTGCAGTCAGCCTATTAGCCAAGTGGGAGACTGTGCCTCTATGAAGACACACCTTGCGATTGACAACACTGCTGCTTTTACTGGTAAATGGTTGTGAAATTTTGGAATTTCAAAATAATATTTAAAATCTAGAAGATGAAATATCTAGGAGTGAATTGACATTTAAAATGGTACTTCTAATTGAAAAAATATGAATTATCAGTGATCACAAGGTTTGTGGTTTCTTCCCATTTTTTTTTCTCATCTCACTGTGTAGCGGTGATACAGGGGAATGAAACTTCAGCTCCCAGCAGTCCCTGCAGTGACTGATTGGTTGCCTGCTGAGGGTGCAGGGGCTGCTGGGGACAAGGAGGTAGCACAAGATTTAAAAGGAGGCCAGTTCTACAGAGGAAAAAAGGGAGGACAGAAAGAAAAGGAGAGAAAATAAACAAAATTTGCAGGGTCTCCAAGCCATGAGACCACCAAGCATTCTACCTAACATCAATGACCTGAATCAGTCCTCATGATTTTCAGGCTTCACATGTAAGATCTTGATGATGATGGTCATGTGGAGCTCTGGCCTTCAATCCATCAATGTAGGGACAGCATGAGCTGAGGCACGGACAGTAAAGGAAGTGCAGGAGAACACAATGGATATGGCAGAAATGAGAATATTGAGATGGACATGTGGAGTTAAAAAAAAGGACAGAAGAAGAAATGAGACAATCAAGGGTAGAACAAAAGTGGGAGAGATACCTAAGAAAGGACAGGAAAGGAGACTGAAGTGGTATGGACATGTGATGAGTAGAGACAAGGAAGATGTGGGCAAAAGAGTGATGGGATTGGAAGTCCAGGGGACGAGAAAACCAGGGAGGCCAGAGAGGAGGATGATGGAAGAAGATCTGAAAGAAGAGTGCTTGACTGGGAGAATTCCCTTCATAATTGTAAAGATTATAATGCATGTTAAATTCAAGACCATCCATCTACAGCCCAGGAGAGTCCAGAAAGACATTTTTTGTGTTTCTGTGGTGCTCTACACTTTAAACTTCAGTCCTTAGGCATGAGCAGAGTTTGACATTTAGGCCGTGGAGGTAGACAAATTATTAAAATACTGGTATATTTTAATAACTTAGCCATTCCACCACCTATTTCCTTTATTTCTCATTATATGAAAAGGGTGATCAGGCAGATCTGAGCAGCTACAGGCCAATAAGCTCAACATGCATCACAGATAATGTAATGGAATGAAATGTTAAGGGAAAGATTGAGCAACACATGGCAAGAACAAGAGTTTTATTGAACAATCAGGCTGGATTCAGACAAAATAGGTTGTGATTTATTAACATGCTGGAGTTGTATGAGAAAGCAACAAAAGGATATGATAAGAGTGGAGCATATGATATTATTTATCGTGATCTTCATAAAGCATTTGATAAGGTGATACAGTCGACCCTTGATATACGACCGGCCTGACACGCGAACAACTTGATTTACGACCAAAATTTTTGTTTTGAATTACGACCAACATCTTGAGTTATGACCTGAATTGTAACAGCGATTGTAAACAAACAGCCGAGAGCGTTCGTAAGCGTCAGTCAGAGCCCAGATACATGTGTTTGTGGACGTAATTTCGGTCAGTGCAGTGATTTATATAATTTATTTCGATAATTGCTAAGGAAGGAAGAGAAGGTAACGAAGGTAAAGAAAGCGATCACAATCGAAACGAAGAAAGAAATTGTGCGAAAATATGAGATTGGTGTTCGTGTGACCGATCTCGCTAATATGTACAGCATGTCAAAATCCACCATCACAAAAATTTGTATAAGGAGGCTCCTTCCAAACAATAACCACCTTCCATTTCATTCTCCTCTTCCTCCCTTCCTGCAGCCCAAAGATGTCAAATTAAATGGTGAGTACAGTATGAAATTGTTGTTTCTGGTAGGCTGGGCACTTTTTTTATAACATTTTGGTTAGTACATTAGAAAAATTATTGGTGTTTTCGTAAATTATGCACATTATACAACCCTTTTTTTATTATGAAAAGGTTAAGTAAGTGTTGCTGTGGGAGGTTCGGAATGCATTATGGATATTTCCATTATTTCTTATGGGAAAAATAGTCTTGACTTACAACCAACTTGTGTTACAACCAGCCCTCGCGAACGAACTGAGTTCGTAAGTCAAGGGTCCACTGTACATGAAAGGGTGAGCATCAAACTAAAAAAAGTGTGAGTTCAGGGTGATGTTTTTCATTGGGTGTAAAATTGGTTCAGACACAGGAAGCAGAGGGTGATGGTGTGAAGAACCTCCTCAGATGTTAAGAGTGCCGACCAGCAGGGGTCAGTGCTGGGGCTGCTGCTATTTTTTTAATATCTATAAATGATTTAGATAGGAATATAAGTAACAAGCTGGTTAAGTTAACAGATGATACCAAGATAGGCGGATTAGCAGATAATCTTGAATTTGTTGAATCATCACAGAAGGACTTGGATAGCATATCATCTTGGGCAGATTGGTGGAAGATTAAATTTAATCTCAGTAAATGTAAAATTGTACATGTAGGAAGTAAAAATGTTAGATTTGAATACACAATGGGAGGTCTGAAAATGGAAAGTCCACCTTATGAGAAGGACTTAGGAGTCGTAGTGGACTTGTCACTATCAACTGTCAAGACAGTGTTCAGAAGCCATTAAGAAGGCTAACAGAATGTCAGGTTATATAGCGCCCTGATGTGTAGAGTACAAGTCACAGGAGGTTCTGCTCAAGCTTTATAACACACTGGTGAGGCCTCATCTGGAGTACTGGGTGCAGTTTTGGTCTCCGGGCTACAAAAAGGACATAGCAGCACTAGAGAAGGTCCAGAGAAGAGTGACTAGGCTGATTCAGGGCTACAGGGGATGAGTTATGAGGAAAGATTAAAAGAGCTGAGCCTTTACAGTTTAAACAAAAGAAGATAAAGAGGAGACCTGACTGAAGTGTTTAAAATTATGAAGGTAATTAGTCCAGTGGATTGAGACTGTTGTTTTAAAATGAGTTCATCAAGAACACGGGGACACAGTTGGAAACTTGTTAAGGGTGAATTTCACACAAACATTAGGAAGTTTTTCTTTACACAGAGAATGATAGACACTTGGAATAAGCAAACAAGTAGTGTGGTAGACAGTAAGACTTTAGGGTCTTTCAAAACTCAACTGGATGTTTTATTAGAAGAATAAAGTGGATAGGACTAGGCGTTGTTGCGCTGAATGGCCTGTTCTAATTATCTTAAGGTCTAATTTGTGGTGTCACCTAATGAAAATAAATACAGAAATGATGTGTTATGGTGAGTTCTTGAGGCATACGCCATTGCATGGGTGAGATCTGAACTCAGGACCCTGCAGAAGCGCTAACCAGTGCAACATCAAGGGTGTGATCCTTTCATTGTTATTAACATGACTACAATCTGTGATTTTCCTTTATCTTCTTTTTACTTTATTCATTTTTGTTAACATTTGACCGTATCTATTTATACGTATTCTATAAGTATAGCCACATCTCCAGAGTAATTAGGACGAGGTTTGGCTCCTTTGGTTTTTGACGTCCAACATCCCAGATTGATTCCAATAGATGAGTGAGCCAGCTTCTGTCCTTCCAACTTTTAAATCTTCCTGTAAGACGCGTGCTTTAGAGAAACGAGCAATAAGTTCAAAGGCTGAACTGTGTGCCAACTGCATTGGGCCAAAAAAAAAAAATAAATGGAGAGTGAGAAATAAAAACCCGCAAGGCTTTTGGAAGGCAGAGCGATCATCTCACCCAGATGACGTAGGTTACTAGACTGGACAGGCAGCCAGCACTTCTCAAGAACCTCAGCACCCACGGAGAGCTTCTTAGATGCATTTTTATAAAAATGACCACAAAGTTATTTTCAGCAGGGAATTATCTGATGAGTCTTTTTGTTTGTTTGTTTGTTTGTTTGTTTGTTTGTTTGTTTGTTTGTTTGTTTGTTTCTTTCTTTCTTTCTTTCTTTCTTTCTTTCTTTCTTTCTTTCTTTCTTTCTTTCTTTCTTTCTTTCTTTCTCCATTCACATTCTTATTTCTCATTACGTAGTGTAAAAGAGATTGGGGCCAATGACTTATAATGGAAACAAGGCATCAGCGAGCCTCAAACCCCAACACAAACACGCCAGCCCAGTCCCGGGTTCAAATAATGGAACGTTTATTACAAAATATCTCCAGAGTAGCACAAACGCAGGTTTTCCTTTCTCTACAAATCAATCCTCCTTACAATTCCTTTCCTCTCATAAGCGCAATGCCCTCCTCCAGTTGAGTGTCGCCACGGTTAACACTAGAATTACCAGAGCCTATGAAAAAACTCATATATCCGGCCCACCTTAAATCGCTTCTTAAATCCATTCACACCTCTCCGCCAGCATCCTTTGTCCTCTAAATGTGCTGATAAAAGACAAGCTGCCAGCAGCCGGCTATTCCATCCCCCCACCGACTTAGAACATGAGCGAAGTTTTCAAAGCTCACGCCTTGATTGATTATGTGGGAGTGAAGTGGAGTTTTACAGTGGAAATAAGACATCATTATTCTAAAGTAATCTGTGTAAACACATTGTTAAAACAGAAACTTTTTTCATATTTTAGTAATAAATGTTACAAAATGTAGTAGGCATAAACTATAGAATGTGTAAAGCCCGAGTTCCAAAGATCAAATAAACACTTTCACAAAAGCTTCAAGATTGATTCAACAGTTTCAGTGGTGTAGTGCATTGAGATTTGCCTCTTAGCGCAGAGCAGCTTTTCCTTGCCCTACAGACCTGAGTTCGATTCCCCGCTGGGGATGAAGTGTTGCTTTTTTTTCCTTTTCTTTTAAACCTCAAACGGACATAAAATTTATACATTGGTATGCACTGTCAGTTACTGAGATCGTTATATTTTCATGTGGGAGGCTCCTTTTCAAATATTTTTTTAACAATTGAGACTGCAATTAACAGGAACAACTGTCCTTATAACTTATTTTTAAGATCCATAACACACAGACAGACAGAGCACTGCGTAATAGAGAGACAGACAGGCAGAGAAGTCACTAGATATAGAAATAAACAGGGAAGCCACGTGTACTGAAAGAAAAAAAGAACAACATGTGCGTTGTTCCTGCTGCACTGAATAAGCACAGGCGCTCTAACATCACCCCTCCCCCGATCTTACTTAGAGAGTCAGGGCTTTATATATTCTATAGTTTATGCCTACTACATTTTGTAACATTTATTACTAAAATATGAAAAAGTTTCTGTTTTAACAATGTGTTTACACAGATTACTTTAGAATAATGATCTATTATTTCCACTGTAAAACTCCACTTCACTCCCACATAATCAATCAAGGCGTGAGTTGGGAAAACTTCGCTCACGTTCTAAGTCGGTGGGGGGATGGAATAGCCGGCTGCTGGCAGCTTGTCTTTTATCAGCACATTTAGAGGACAAAGGATGCTGGCGGAGAGGTGTGAACGGATTTAAGAAGCAATTTAAGGTGGGCCGGATATACGAGTTTTTTCGTAGGCTCTGGTAATTCTAGTGTTAATGTAGCGCAGTCTCTTTTTTTGAGGACCCGGGAGTACGTCCGGTGCCAGGGTGTGACGATGCGGGTTCCGCTCCGTGTTCCCATCTTGCTTCCGGGAGCTCTGGAACCCGATACCGTAGGTAATGACACCGATGAGCTAGGCAGTGGGGCACAAACAATGACACAAGGGGATGGTGTAAAAAGTGCAAAGTGCTTTTATTTAAAACCAACAAACAAAACAAGTCAGTGTCCAAAATAAAGTGCAGTGCTTCTCAATCCTTAAATAAATAATCCATTAAAACAGAGCTGAAACCGTGGAGGTTAAAATCCATTAGAAAAAATCCTTTTAGAAACGACGAGGTTAAAACAATGGCTGGAGCTGTACCTTTAAACAAATCAGCCCAGTGCCTTTCTTCTACTGGTGACTCCCTTGCTTCTCCTGTCCAGGATATGCACCAGGGGAGCCACCCTACCTGCAGCTGACCTTCATTCTATCTTCTTCTGCTGGTTCGTTCACCTCAGTGATCCCTGGCTCCGATGGGCTTCACTAAACTGCGACTTGGACTCCCGAGCAACCAGGATGCTCACACTGGGGTTTTGACATCCCAAGCCCCGACTCCCGCTGCCTTCTTGGCCTTACGCGGCGAGCCATCCTTCTTCCGGTCACTCCCACTCTTCATAAAATGCTCAGTGGGAGCGAACACAATAGACTGCTCCTCGGGTGCCAGCCAAACACCCAGGCTCACTGCTCAGCTGCCCTCGAGCCTGCGCTTGCTCGTTCTTGCTCTCTTGCATCGGCTTTCCTCTCCCTGCCTTCTTCTCCTGCAACCTCCGTTCATTTTTTCCTTTTCTTTTTTCATTCCCACCTCCTAGCCGCCTCGCACATCTTTTTATTACAAGGACGTGGATCAGGTGTGGCAATCAGCAGCTCCTGGCAACAATTACAGATGCGGACGACTCCTCACCTGTGCACTTAAGCGAGGACCGCCCGCATCACGAACTTCCCCGGGAACCGCTTCACGCCCTCTCTATAAGCCACGAAGTCGGTGACTATTTATTTAAAAAGTGGCCTTTTTGACGTGAGCTGTGGACCCGTTACACCACACAGGGCCATTAACCGATGGAATTACTTCCAGGTCATAAAATAGTCCTGTGAATTGGGGAGCGCATCTCCCTGCACCACCACCTTGTGGTACCCACGGACCCCAGCAGGGCTGTGCTGCCGAACTACAACTCCCGACCATTCCCTGTGGGTTCCCATACAGGTGGCGATATTGGAGGGCTCTGTCATCTACTGCCTGGGGGGATTAAACATCCCTTTGACATAGTCCTTTCATGTCCTCTTCTTTTATTATGGCCAGGGAAGGCCTTAAGCACATGTCCGGTCGGGATGCCATTCCATTTACTTGCAGCTTCCCATTCAGATAAGGAATCAACCACTGTACTGGCTGGGATGTCCGTCCATCCACTTGGCTCAAGTAAATCACCCTTCTCCCTCTCGGTTTGGATGCCTGTCATTGCAGTTGTGGCCTCCAGTCCAGGGAAGGAACCTTCCCCTCTCCTGGTAGGGATGCCCATCGATCGCATGTGGCACTCACAAAGCAAACTTACACTGCCCATTTGGTCTTTCATGTTTTGATCGTTTCTTTCCATTCAGTTCTGGAAGGTGGAAAAATTTCTGCCCGCATTCCCTGCTTAATTCCGAATGGGTGCCGATTTGGGGACTGCTGCCATCTAACACCAGGGGGAATTAAATACCCCTCTGCAACTTCAGAGAAGGTATTAGGTACACATCTGGTTGGGACATCAGTCCACTTGTATTGGGCTTCCCGCCCGGGTAGGGAATCTTTTTTGGTTGGTATGTCCATCCATCCCTTAGGACAGTCTTGTCTGGGTGTGCCATCCTTCCCTCTCTTGGCTGGGATGCCTTTCTGTTTGCTCGAGGCCTCCCGACTTAAGGGAGTAAGGGACTTTCCCGACTTCCTGGAAGAATGTCTGTCCATCTTGTGTGTGGAACCTCGGGTCATGACCGTAATTCGTTCCAAAACTCTGGTCGTAACCCGATTTGGTCGTGACCCGAAGTAATTTCCCCCATAGGATTGTATGTAAATACAATTAATCCGTTCCGAACCGTACGAGCTGTATGTAAATATATATTTTTTTTTAAAAGATTTTTAAGCACAAAAATAGTTAATTATACCATAGAATGCACAGTGTATGCCTCGCAGTTAGGAGACCCGGGTTCGCTTCCCGGGTCCACCCTGCGTGGAGTTTGCATGTTCTCCCCGTGTCTGCGTGGGTTTCCTCCGGGCGCTCCGGTTTCCTCCCACAGTCCAAAGACATGCAGGTTAGGTGGATTGGCGATTCTAAATTGGCCCTAGTGGTGTGCTTGGTGTGTGGGTGTGTTTGTGTGTGTCCTGCGGGGGGTTGGCACCCTGCCCGGGATTGGTTCCCTGCCTTGTGCCCTGTGTTGGCTGGGATTGGCTCCAGCAGACCCCCGTGACCCTGTGTTCGGATTCAGCGGGTTGGAAAATGGATGGATGGATGCACAGTGTAATAGTAAACTAAATGTTTACTTACTTCTTCTGTAATGTTTACTTCTGCTTGGGCTCTCTCGCTCGCTCTCTCTCTCTCGCTCACACTCTTGCTCTCTCTCACTTGCTCTCTCTCTCTCTCTCTCGCTCACGCGCTCACTCTCTATCACTCGCTCTCTCTTTCGCTCGCGCTGTCTCTCTCTCACTCAATTGTGCTCTCGCTCTCTCTCTCTCTTGCTCTCTCTCTCGTGCTCTTGCTGTCTCTTGCGCTCTCGCTCTATCACTCGCATTCTCGCTCTCTCTCTCTCGCTCAATTGCTTGCGTTCTTGCTCTCTCTCTCTCTCTCGCTCGCTCACATTCTCGCGCTCTCTCTCTCTCTCGCTGTCTCTCTCTCGCTCGCTTGCACTCTCTCTCTCGTGCTCTCGCTGTCTCTCTCGCTCTCTCTCGCTCGCTCGTGTTCTCACTCTCTCTCTCTCTCGCTCATGCTCTTGCTCTCTCTCTTTCTTGCGCTCTCGCTCTCTCTCGTTCTCGCGCTCTCACTCTCTCTCTCGTGCTCTCGCTGTCTCTCATGCTCTCACTCTCTCTCTCGTGCTCTCGCTGTCTCTCATGCTCTCACTCTCTCTCTCTCGCTCACTCCCGTTCTTGCTCTCTCTCTCTCTTGCTCATGGTCTCGCTCTCTCTCACTCGCTCTCTCTCTCACTTGCGTGCTCACTCTCTCTTTCACTCCCGCTGTCTCTCTCTTGCTCAATTGTGCTCTTGCACTCTCTCTCATGCTCTCGCTGTCTCTTGCGCTCTCGTTCTCGCTCTCTCTCTCTCGCTCACTTGCTCGCGCTCTTGCTCTCTCTATCTCGCTCGCTCATTTGCTTGCGCTCTTGCTCTCTCTCTCTCTCTCGCTCACTCACATTCTTGCGCTCTCTCTCTCTCGCTCTCTCTCTCATGCTCTCGCTGTCTCTCTCGCTCTCTCTCGCTCGCGTTCTTGCTCTCTCTCTCTCGCTCACGCTCTCGCTCTCTCTCTCTCACACTCTCACTCTCTCTCTCTCATTCGCTTGCACTCTCGCTGTCTCTCGCTCACTTGTGCTCTCGCTGTCTCTCGCTCACTTGTGCTCGCGCTCTTTCTCTCGCTCTCTCTCTCGTGCTTTCGCTGTCTCTCATGCTCTCACTCTCTCTCTCTCGCTCACTCCCGTTCTTGCTCTCTCTCTCTCTTGCTCACGCTCTCACTCTCTCTCACTCGCTCTCTCTTTCTCTCACTCGCGCTGTCTCTCTCTTGCTCAATTGTGCTCTCGCACTCTCTCTCGTGCTCTCGCTGTCTCTTGCGCTCTCGCTCTCACTCTATCGCTCACGTTCTCGCTCTCTCTCTCTCGCTCACTTGCTCGCGCTCTTGCTCTATCTCGCTCGCTCATTTGCTTGCGCTCTTGCTCTCTCTCTCTCTCGCTCGCTCACATTCTCGCGCTCTCTCTCTCTCGCTCTCTCTCACTCTCTCTCTCATGCTCTCTCGCTCTCTCTCGCTCGCGTTCTCGCTCTCTCTCTCTCACTCACGCTCTTGCTCTCTCTCTCTCGCGCGCTCTTGCTCTCTCTCTCTCGTTCGCTTGCGCTCTCGCTGTCTCTCGCTCACTTGTGCTCACGCTCTCTCTCTCTCTCTCGCTCTCTCTCTCGTGCTCTCGCTGTCTCTCATGCTCTCACTCTCTCTCGCTCACTCCCGTTCTCTCTCTCTTTTGCTCACGCTCTTGCTCTCTCTCTCTCACTCGCTCACGTTCTCGCTCTCTCTCTCTCACTCTCTCGCGTTCTCGCGCTCGCTGCACAGGGAATGCACAGGGAGAGACTGAACACGTGCAGAAATCATCGGCATGTATGAACCGGAAGGGAAACTGGCTTGTTCGTCACCCGAGTGTATGGTCGTGAATAGATGCAAAAGTTTGGCGAACTTTTTGGTCGTAACCCAATTTGTACGTGTTCCGAGACGTTCATGACCCAAGGTTCCATTGTATAATCACTCATTATAAGTGCTATTTATTATGAAGTGGAAATACTGAATAGCAACAATATCTCAGCCACAAGGTGATAGACCACTCCAACTCACAGAGTGGGACCGCTCATTGCAGGAGCCCATAAGAATCCTCTGTGGCATCACTCAAACTACCTCTGGAAGCAACATCAGCACAAGAACTGAGCCTCAGGAGCTTCACGAAATGGCTGAGCAGCTGCACACCAGCCTAAGATGACTACATGCAAGAAAAGCTAAGCGTAGGCTGAAGGTCTGTAAAGCGGTGGTTCTCAACATTCGATCCTCGGGACCCCCTGTGGCTGAAGGGTATTTTTTTTCCAAATAATTTCTCAATCAGTCAGTCATTGTTACATTCAGTTGATCTCATTGTTAAATTAGCTGACCTGCTTTTAGATGTATTCGCATATGATCTGCAAAGCACCTATTGCAAATGCTCTTGTCTGTCTGTCTGTCTGCATGAAACAACTTAGCCCCCCCCCCCCCCCAAGTAAAACAATTGAGTTAAGATGTGGCACACTTTCTCTTCTAATAGATTTGTCAAGGCACTTCAATTTTCGTTCAGATATCTCGTACACCCGGGTAACACTTGTCATCTGCACAATCTGACCGCTCTTATCCAGTGTAGCTTGTGACTCAGAGGTCTCTTGGTGGCCTCCCTCACTCGACTATTTCAATTTTTGAGGACGGCCTGCTCTAGAACGTTCATAGCTCTGCCACACTATTTCCATTTCAACATGTTTGATTTAACTGGGTAATTTGTTGTCTCCAACTTGACTTGTGCTTTTCATGGAGTTTCCTGGAGTTTTCTTTTGTCTTCATTGTGGACATTAGGCCACCATACTGACTCACCACAATTCGACTCTTCCATATTCAGGTGCATTTAGGATCCAGATAACTGAAACCTCAGACCGGTGACCTCCATCAAACTAATTCTGTGACATCTAAAACCAACTGGTCAGACTAGTTTAGTCTTAGGGCTGTCATATTAAAGTGTATGAACATGCAGACAATCTGTTATGTTGTGTTTCAAATTTGTAATTAATTGAGATTAATTGAGATCTGTTTTCACTTTGACGTGCTGATCAGTTTCAAAAAAAACAAATTAAATCCACAGTGTTTCATTGTTGTGGCATGATAACATGAACGTTCTTTAATAGACACTGCACAAGTTAATCCACTCTATTGATTACATACTTTCATTGCTTTTTAAAAAAGGAAATTTTTTTATCTTTCAGAGTAAAATTCTAAATCTTCTTTCTTAACACAACCAACATCAGCTACAATAAAACACCAAAGTAAAACAAACTTTCGTGTTAAGTTATAAATTAAAGCTGATGTCACATTATGTGACTTTTTGTCGCGGATTATGTCAGATTTGCTGATCACAGTCTCTTATCTCATCACTCCATCATACCAAATTACGCAGCCCATGTCACATTTATTGACAGAGTGCTAATCTTTCAGCACAGTCGTACTTGCCCCTTTTTCTGACAGCCAATAGCGTGCTGCCTTATTATGACGGTGCTGTATGAAGGGTTATTCTCGGTCCACTGCTTTCTATTTGTTTCCATCAGATTAGATAATCTCAAAGCACAAGGTGAACAACCACAGCTATGCAGATGACATACAGCGCCTGATGACCCTGATGCTCTTGGCTCTCCAATCCAATGTCTAACTTGCATTTATGATTGGACAAGTAGTAACTTTCTCAGATTAAATAAGGAGAAAACAGAAATCCTAGTGATTGGCAAACATGGATATATTAAGCATATTAGAAATAAACTTGATATTTTAGGCTTAAAAATCAAGGTGGAGGTAAGAAATTTTGGGGTAATCATTGACTCTGACCTAAATCACATATTGACCAGATTACTACATTTTTTAGCACACTTTAATCCTCTCTGTTGATTACATTCCTTCATTGCTTTTTTAAAAAGGAAATTTTGTTACCTTTCAGAGTAAAATTCAAAATCTTATTTCTTAACACAACCAACATCAGCTACAATTTAAGACCAAAGTAAAACAAACTATCGTGTTAAGTTATAAATTAAAGCTGACGTCACATTACGTGATTTTTTGTTGTGGATTATGTCAGATTTGCTGATCACAGTCTCTGATCTCGTCACTCCACCATGTCAAATTACGCAGCCCATGTCACATTTATTGACCGAGTGTTGATCTTCCAGCACAGTCATACTCGCCCCTCTTTCTGACAGCCAATAGCGTGCTGCCTGATGGAGCCGGTGCTGTACGAAGGGTTATTCTGGGTCTGCTGCTTTTTCCAATCTACATGTTTCCATCAGGTTAGATAATCTCAAAGCACAAGCTGGGCAAACCACAGCTATGCAGATGACACACGGCGCCTGATGACCCTGATGCTCTTGACTCTCCAATCCAATGTCTAACTTGCATTTCTGATTGGACAAGTAGTAACTTTCTCAGATAAAATAAAGAGAAAACAGAAATCTTAGTGATTGGCAAACATGGATATATTAAGGATATTAGAAATAAACTTGATATTTTAGGCTTAAAATCAAGGCGGAGGTAAAGAATTTGGGGGTAATCATCGACTCTTGACTCTCTGATCCAATGTCCATCCATCCATCCATTTTCCAACCCGCTGAATCCAAACACAGGGTCACGGGGTCTGCTGGAGCCAATCCCAACCAACACAGGGTGCAAGGCAGGAACCAATCCAGGGCAGGGTGCCAACCCACCGCAGGACACACACACACACACACACCAACACACCAAGCACACACTAGGGACAATTTAGAAAAGCCAACCCACCTAATCTGCATGTCTTTGGATTGTGGAAGGAAACCGGAGCACCCGGAGGAAACCCACGCAGACATGGGGAGAACATGCAAACTCTACGCAGGGAGGACCTGGGAAGCAAACCCGGGTTTCCTTACTGCGAGGCAGAAGCGCTACCACTGCTCCACCATGCTGCCCCCTGATCCAATGTCTTACTTGTACAGGGTGAGGCAGAAAGGACTGACGTCTTTGAAATGGCTAGAACTCACCACTAGGTGGAGTGATAGATATGCGGTAGGTGGTGTTAGGTTCGCGAGGTCTTATCATTTTTTAATTTTCTTTTTAGTTGAAGCCATGGAGCCGTGGACGATAGAACACCGTGTTTTTGCGTACAACTGTTTTGTCAAGAACAACCAATCTATTACCGTAGTTCAGCGTGAGTTTCGTTGCCATTTCAATATCCACAGGAATAAAGCTGTTCCTGCTCGTAACACTATCCTACGTTGGGTTAAAGCACTTCGTACATGAGGTACACTAATGAACAAAAGACTTCCAGGGGCTACACGAATGGCACGTAACCCTGAAAATGTGGAAAGCATACGACTAGCCATGCTGCGCATTCCAAGTCGATCTGCTCGGAAGCATTCTTCTGAACTTGGCCTCAGTAATCGTTCGAAGCACTATATCGAGATGATTAACAACTTCTTTTTACCTGAATTACGACGAAAACGTATTCTCATCTGGCATGTGTGGTTTCAACAGGTTGGGGTGACAGCCCACACAGCTAGAGCATCAATGGATGTTATTCGCCCGCTCTTCCCTGGTCACCTCATTTCCAGGTTTGGTGACATTCATTGGCCTCCTTGGTCCCCTGACTTATCCATGTACAATTATTTCTTGTGGGGTTACCTCAAGGCACATGTATATGAGCATAAGCCCCGTATATTGGATGAACTGAAGGAAACCATTCGTGTGGAAGTCGCCCAAATCGGCAGAGCGATGTTGAAAAGAGTGGAGGCCAACTTCCATGAACGCCTTCAGAAATGTATCAGTGATAACAGACACCACAGGGGAGATGTTGTTTTCCACACTTGATTTTGTCAAATGCTATTTCAAAATGAACTCAAATCTTTCAATAAATTTCAAAAAATTAACAATTTTGTGATTTTGTAAAAAACATCTGTCCTTTCTGCCTAACCCTGTATTTCTGTATTGGATGAATAGTAACCTTCTCAAATTAAAGAAGGAGAAAACAGAAATCTTAGTGATTGGCAAACATGGTTATAGCAAGGATATTAGAAATAAACTTGATCCCTTAGGTAAAAAATTTGGGGGTAATTATCGACTATGATCTAAATCACATATTGACCAGATTGCTAGGACTACATTCTTTCACTTAAGGAATATAACAAAAGTTAAACTTCTTATAATTTTAAGACATGCTGAAAAAGTAGTTCACACTTTTGTTTTTAGTCAACTAGATAATTTTAATGTACTCCTGACAGGATTACCTAAGAGAGACCTCAATCGACTGCAGTTAGTGTAGAATGTGGCAGCTAGAGTCTTAACTAGGAAAAGAAAATCTGAGCACATCACGCCAGTATTAGCGTCATTACACTGGTTACCAGTGTCATTCTGAACTGACTTTCAAATACTACTAATGGTTTATAAAGCCTCAATAATCTTTGCCCCATCCTGTATTGTGGAATATCTGTCCTTCTACACTCCAAGTTAGATCTTTAAATGAAGGTATGCTTATAAATCCAAGAGTCATGCTTAAAAGAAGTGGTGAGGTGGCCTTCTGCTGCTATGCACCTAAAATCTGGAATAGCTGACCAATAGAAATTCACTAGGCTAATACAGTGGAGCACTTTAAAGAACTGCTAAAAACTCATTATTTTAACATGGCTTTCTCACAGATTAATTTTAGTGTAACTCTGATGTGCTGTATATGCATCTAATTATCTTTTTTTTCACCCCTATTATTCTCTGTTGTTCTCTTTCCAGTTTTCTTTGGTGGCGATCTGTGCCACCACCACCACCTAATCAGACTAGCAATTTGTGAATTTCCCCCTGGGATTAATAAAGTATCTATCTATCTATCTATCTATCTATCTATCTATCTATCTATCTATCTATCTATCTATCTATCTATCTATCTATCTATCTATCTATCTATCTATATATCTATCTATCTATCTATCTATCTATCTATCTATCTATCTATCTATCATATAGTGCCTTTCACATCTATCTATCTATCTATCTATCTATCTATCTATCTATCTATCTATCTATCTATCTATCTATCTATCTATCTATCTATCTATCTATCTATCTATCTATCTATTTATCTATCATTTATATAGTGCCTTTTTATTGTTATATACAGTAGTGTCATTCCTATCTATCTATCTATCTATCTATCTATCTATCTATCTATCTATCTATCTATCTATCTATCTATCTACTCTATCTATCTATCTATCTATCTATCTATCTATCTATCTATCTATCTATCTATCATATAGTGCCTTTCACATCTATCTATCTATCTATCTATCTATCTATCTATCTATCTATCTATCTATCTATCTATCTATCTATCTATCTATCTATCTATCTATCTATCTATCTATCTATCTATCTATCTAT
The DNA here is from genome assembly GCF_900747795.2 of Erpetoichthys calabaricus. Lineage (NCBI taxonomy): Eukaryota > Metazoa > Chordata > Cladistia > Polypteriformes > Polypteridae > Erpetoichthys > Erpetoichthys calabaricus. The sequence continues at coordinate 14,297,191 of NC_041394.2, read as the reverse complement.
CTATCATATAGTGCCTTTCACATCTATCTATCTATCTATCTATCTATCTATCTATCTATCTATCTATCTATCTATCTATCTATCTATCTATCTATCTATCTATCTATCTATCTATCTATCTATCTATCTATCTATCTATCTATCTAATCAGGGCACTGTGCTGTCCCTACATTGATGGATTGAACATTTTAAAAAACTGCTAAAAACTGAGTATTTTAATTTGGCTTTTTTATAGCTACTTTTCAGTTGTATTCCTTATAGACTACTAGGGGGCTTTGCCCTCCTGCTCGCTTCCCTCGCCAACCTCCCAGCCTGTGCTACACACCAGCTACTTTGAATCTCACGTAAGTGGATTTCACTTTCACCAAACAACAAATCTTTTAATTCTCGCGGATACGCCTCGTCATTGGGAAGAAACACTACTTTTCCCTGATGGCAACACGAACTAGACGATCTGCAAGTCTCTGACTTAAAGTTTAAATCCGAATAATGTATTTAATCTCTTTGCGCTGTTCCATTATTTCGAGTAATGATTTCCGCTTGTTTGCGCCAATGCGATCTTTACTATAATTTTTTTGAGACTTTCAAATTTTAGTACTTCCATTGTCTCTAACCTGCTCTGCATGTGTATCGTGCCAACGTTTTTGAATTCTTTACGACGTTCTACTTTGTCATCTACTCTTTGTCTTTTACTTCCAACCCCTGGTGTGGTTAAATCTCTTGGCACAAAGTCTCGTCTCGCGGGACTTGAAAGTATCTCTCTGAAAAAGTCACATCTCGTCCCAGGATTATTTTATATAATAGAGAGATCGGGGCATAGAATTTTTAAATTCTTCAAGTTTCCAACAATTTGTACTAATCCCCAGTATTCTCTGCTGTCATTTCCAGGTCTTCTGTGGTGGCGGTCTGCACCACCACCACCTGATCAAGTCACTATGCAACCCCCTGAGATGATGGTTAATGAAAGCAAGTGTCTCAGCTGTCCAGGAGACCAACTTCATCATGTGAAGCATGAAAATGAGAGAGCTGATTTAAAATCTTTTATATTCAGTAGAATGTGCAGAGGGGGCTAGGGTGGTCTTTTGGCATTGGAACTTTTGTTTTCCTGCCTAATTGGATTTTTAAAAAATTTTTCTCTCCTCCCGGCCATCTGATCTTGCCTTGTTTTGTTATTACTTATTCTTTAATATTATTGCCTAATCTTAATTGTTTTCTTTTCTTATACTTTCTCCTTGTTATTTGTAAAGCACTTTGAGCCACATTGGTGTATGAAAATGTGCTATAGAAATAAATGTTGTTGTTGATTTTATTAACAGATGCAATGAGTTCAGCAGTAATCTCTGCCATCTATTTCTTTTTAATATTCTGTTTTAGTGCACAAAACATGAGACAGCAGACAGAGGAGCTTCTCTTCTATTCGTGGGGCTCTGAATATGCTTGTTGCTTCTTCCTCATCACTACTTCCTATGCAATGCACTTCTGGCTGAATGCTAATTGGCTCTCAACTGCCCGCCCCCCTCCAATCAAAGAGAACATCAAACCTGCTTGATTTTATCCTAACCAGTTGCAGACTAGTTAGTCTCAGTTGCTGTGCATGTCACATTAGACCAAGGGTGGGCAATGTCGGTCCTGGAGGGCTGTAGTGGTAGCAGATTTTCGTTCCAACCCAATTAATTAATTAAAAAACACTCCTTGCCAATCTCAGACGTTATTTTATTTTATGGCTTGCTAGTCTGAAATGTTAGGTTCGTATATTGTAGATTTTTTTCCTTTCCAAGAGTATCATCCAGATGATTTGAAGCTTAAAGTAGATCATTTTCAGTCTGTCACATTTTTCTCTTAAGTGTTTCATTAAACCAAATAATGCATGATGAATCCACACAGGTGTAAATGGAAACAAGGTAGATGGAGACCAGGGGCCTCATGTATTAACGGTGCGTAGGCACAAAAACTTTTGTGTATGCCCATTTTCCATGCTCACTTTGACATGTATAAAAACTAAAGTTTATGTAAAACCCTGCACATTCTCACGGCAGCCTCACCCCATGTGTACGCTCAGTTTTGCAAACAGGTGGCACCCAGCGTCAAAGCAGTGTTACTGTTTCAGTGGTCTGCCTTTCTTTTTTAGATTCACATCCATGATGCGGGTTTTACACATCTACACAATTAATTGACTTAATTGTAATCATTCTGTAACCATGTAATGGTGCACAGAATGGCCAAACGATTCCATCTACCATAGCTTCATTATCATTATTAGAAGACATTGCAAATGGAAGAATTAGAAGAGAGAGCACATTTATAGATGATGACGACTGGCTTCTAAGTCGATTTCGATGAGTTATCCTCTTGGCGCTGTGTGCTGAACTGGCGCCGGCTTTACACAGTCAAACTTTGAGCAATTGTGCTCTACCTGCTCTTTTGCAAGTTCTCTCCACTCTCGGGTTTTTAGCTGCAGGAGCTTTTTAACGTGAACTTGCTGACTGATCGGGTATTTCTCAGTCGTCATGTAGCATCTTATTGCATATGTTAAAGGACGCCAGCCTTCTAAGGAAGTATAGTCGGCTCTGTCCTCTCTTACACAGCGCATCAGTATTGGCAGTCCAGTCCAATTTATCATCCAGCTGCACTCCCAGTTATTTATAGGTCTGCACCCTCTGCACACAGTCACCTCTGATGATCACGTGGTCCATGATGGGTCTGGGACTCCTAAAATCCACCACCAGCTCCTTGGTTTTGCTGCTGTTCAGGTGTAGGTGGTTTGAGTCGCACCATTTAACAAAGTCCTTGATTAGGTTCTTATACTCCTCCTCCTGCCCACTCCTGATGCAGCCCACCATAGCAGTGTCGTCAGCGAACTTTTCCATGTGGCGGGACTCTGAGTTGTATTGGAAGTCTGATGTATATAGGCTGAACAGGACTGGAGAAAGTACAGTCCCCTTCAGCACTCCTGTGCTGCTGACCACAATGTCAGACCTGCAGTTCCCAAGACGCACATACCGAGGTCTATCTGTAGTCCACGATCCATGCCACCAGGTATGAATCTACTCCCATCTCTGTCAGCTTGTCTCTGAGGAGCAGAGGTTGGATGGTGTTGAAGGCGCTAGAGAAGTCTAGAAACATAATTCTTACAGCACCACTGCCTCTGTCCAAGTGGGAGAGGGATCGGTGTAGCATGTAGATGATGGCATCCTCCGCTCCCACCTTCTCCTGGTATGTGAACTGCAGAGGGTCAAGGGCGTGACAGACCTGTGGCCTCAGGTGGTGAAGTAGCATCCGCTCCATGGTCTTCATCACATGTGACGTCAGAGCAACAGGCCGGAAGTCATTCAGCTCACTAGCACGTGATATCTTTGGGAGTGGGGTGATGCAAGATGTTTTCCAAAGCCTCGGGACTCTTCCCCGGGTAATGGGAGAAAATGAACTGTTTTCTCGAGGTAATGCAATAATTTTATCGAGATGTTGAGAAAACGAAAATTTGTTTTCTTGAGATAACAGAATAATTTTATCGCAATCTTGATCTTGATAAAATTAGTATGTTATCTCGAGGAGACAATTTTAAACAATAAATTTTATTTCTAAGCATGTCGTCAAATTTTAAGTTGTGTCTAAACAGCAGTGTTCAGATTAAGTTTGGCAACAGTTTTAGATAGAGTTCATATCATAGCCTCATAGCAAGTAGCAAGCTGTGTACTCATCACAAATTTTAAGAAAATTACAATGAATAATGGGCCGAGGGGGTCAACCTCGTCATCTCACTTGTTGAAGGATGATCGGGCCGGTTCTGAGACCCAGTCCGCTCCTGAATTTGAATAATTTCCACAGCAGACGGTACAGTGGTGTGAAAAACTATTTGCCCCCTTCCTGATTTCTTATTCTTTTGCATGTTTGTCACACAAAATTTTTCTGATCATCAAACACATTTAACCATTAGTCAAATATAACACAAGTAAACACAAAATGCAGTTTGTAAATGGTGGTTTTTATTATTTAGGGAGAAAAAAAAATCCAAACCTACATGGCCCTGTGTGAAAAAGTAATTGCCCCCTGAACCTAATAACTGGTTGGGCCACCCTTAGCAGCAATAACTGCAATCAAGCGTTTGCGATAACTTGCAATGAGTCTTTTACAGCGCTCTGGAGGAATTTTGGCCCACTCATCTTTGCAAAATTGTTGTAATTCAGCTTTATTTGAGGGTTTTCTAGCATGAACCGCCTTTTTAAGGTCATGCCATAGCATCTCAATTGGATTCAGGTCAGGACTTTGACTAGGCCACTCCAAAGTCTTCATTTTGTTTTTCTTCAGCCATTCAGAGGTGGATTTGCTGGTGTGTTTTGGGTCATTGTCCTGTTGCAGCACCCAAGATCGCTTCAGCTTGAGTTGACGAACAGATGGCCGGACATTCTCCTTCAGGATTTTTTGGTAGACAGTAGAATTCATGGTTCCATCTATCAGAGCAAGCCTTCCAGGTCCTGAAGCAGCAAAACAACCCCAGACCATCACACTACCACCACCATATTTTACTGTTGGTATGATGTTCTTTTTCTGAAATGCTGTGTTCCTTTTACGCCAGATGTAACGGGACATTTGCCTTCCAAAAAGTTCAACTTTTGACTCATCAGTCCACAAGGTATTTTCCCAAAAGTCTTGGCAATCATTGAGATGTTTCTTAGCAAAATTGAGATGAGCCCTAATGTTCTTTTTGCTTAACAGTGGTTTGCGTCTTGGAAATCTGCCATGCAGGCCGTTTTTGCCCAGTCTCTTTCTTATGGTGGAGTCGTGAACACTGACCTTAATTGAGGCAAGTGAGGCCTGCAGTTCTTTAGATGTTGTCCTGGGGTCTTTTGTGACCTCTCGGATGAGTCGTCTCTGCGCTCTTGGGGTAATTTTGGTTGGCCGGCCACTCCTGGGAAGGTTCACCACTGTTCCATGTTTTTGCCATTTGTGGATAATGGCTCTCACTGTGGTTCGCTGGAGTCCCAAAGCTTTAGAAATGGCTTTATAACCTTTACCAGACTGATAGATCTCAATTACTTCTGTTCTCATTTGTTCCTGAATTTCTTTGGATCTTGGCATGATGTCTAGCTTTTGAGGTGCTTTTGGTCTACTTCTCTGTGTCAGGCAGCTCCTATTTAAGTGATTTCTTGATTGAAACAGGTGTGGCAGTAATCAGGCCTGGGGGTGGCTACGGAAATTGAACTCAGGTGTCATACACCACAGTTAGGTTATTTTTTAACAAGGGGGCAATTACTTTTTCACACAGGGCCATGTAGGTTTGGATTTTTTTTTCTCCCTAAATAATAAAAACCATCATTTAAAAACTGCATTTTGTGTTTACTTGTGTTATATTTGACTAATGGTTAAATGTGTTTGATGATCAGAAACATTTTGTGTGACAAACATGCAAAAGAATAAGAAATCAGGAAGGGGGCAAATAGTTTTTCACACCACTGTATATTATTTGTGGGGGTTTTCTCATAGTCAGGGGTCGTTGGACAACGATTAAAAAAAGAAAAAAGTGAAGTCATTTCAAAGCATTCAGAAGTAATTCTTATAAGCAGAAAAATACAAAGTTAAGCTAAGCTGTCAATAAGACCCAAAAGCCAGTCAATAACAGTACGTTTTGAACTCTGATTTAAAATAACTGGATGAGAGGGGCAGGCAGTTCCATAGCCGAGGACCCTACTTACAGTGGAGACACAATCAGTGCAGCACAACATTAAAAGAATTTCTTTCTATAGTCTTCACAAAGCTGTAAAACATTGTACAATTTTGCACAGATTTCTACTCTTTTTTTATTTTTTCTTGCCTTTGTTTTTCATTTTGTATGTTTTGGCTGGTTGTTTCATGCTGCTATAGGGAAGTAAGATGACAGGAACATAATGAATGCACTAAAATGTGGTCAGAAAACTGGACAAGCGAGAGTTTGTGTTTGACATACAGTATGATGTGGGGGCAGCCGTGTCATTTTGGTGGTCTGTACAATAGGGATTCGTTGGCTTGTCTGAGTTTTGTTCTTTGAAATGCCAGAATCGGCCATCTTGAGGTTTCTTTTTATAGATAAAAACTCTTTGTGGTGTGAGGAATTCAGGCATGTTTCTCACGGAATCCAGTAATCCCCCAAGAAATCTATAAAAATAAACATAACAAAGCAAATCTCTAAAAATGTTCTTCTTCACAAAGCCAATTGTAACAGGCAGACTACTAGTCTTTTTAATTTTTACCCGCTGCCTTTAGATGCTACAGCATAACTTTTGACCAAGGGCCACCCAACTGAGATTCTGGATGGTGGCACCAGCTGCCAGGTTTCCATTCAAGCCATTTTCTTCATTAGTAATTAATAATTATTGCTGTTAACACAACAGGTCGCTTTTGCCTTAATTTGAAGGTCTTGTCACATTTATAGTATGTTTGCTTTGCTCTAGGGATGGACGGATTGATACTAAAGTACTGATGCTTCCGATCAGGTCAGGTTGTAACAATTCGTCCCGCGTGCTACCACTAATCTGTCCGAGGTGACGGCAGATGATAAAAGGATAGGCCAATATCACACCCCAATAAATTTCCCGTATACCCTTTATTCTACACGGTTCAGTCCCTTAATGCCGATACATATATAGCCCACAAAAAAAATAATAGTCAATATCTATCATCACATAACGAATATATTATATAAAATAAAAAAAGAATACAATCCCTTACACATGCACCCCCCCCACCCCAAATAAGCCTTATATTGTAGCACTACAAATATATACATATACTAGTTGATCACCCAGTGGCTTCACTCACTGAGTGCAAGGGAAAAAAATAAAATGAAGACTATAAGTTATTAAACAGTAAAACATTAACATTTAAGAAGTAAAGATACATTGAGCACTACTGGAGTGGTTTGGGTTAAACTACATTTTAAAGGCGCTATAACACAACAGGTACAGTGCATCCGGAAAGTATTCCCAGCGCATCACTTTTTCCACATTTTGTTATGTTACAGCCTTATTCCAAAATGGATTAAATTCATTTTTTTTCCTCAGAATTCTACACACAACACCCCATAATGACAACGTGAAAAACGTTTACTTGAGGTTTTTGCAAATTTATTAAAAATAATAAAAAACTAAGAAATCCCATGTACATAAGTATTCACAGCCTTTGCTCAATACTTTGTCGATGCACCTTTGGCAGCAATTCCAGCCTCAAGTCTTGTTGAATATGATGCCACAAGCTTGGCACACCTATCCTTGGCCAGTTTCGCCCATTCCTCTTTGCAGCACCTCTCAAGCTCCATCAGGTTGGATGGGAAGCGTCGGTGCACAGCCATTTTAAGATCTCTCCAGAGATGTTCAATCGGATTCAAGTCTGGGCTCTGGCTGGGCCACTCAAGGACATTCACAGAGTTGTCCTGAAGCCACTCCTTTGATATCTTGGCTGTGTGCTTAGGGTCATTGTCCTGCTGAAAGATGAACCGTCGCCCCAGTCTGAGGTCAAGAGCACTCTGGAGCAGGTTTTCATCCAGGATGTCTCTGTACATTGCTGCAGTCATCTTTCCCTTTATCCTGACTAGTCTCCCAGTCCCTGCCGCTGAAAAACATCCCCACAGCATGATGCTGCCACCACCATGCTTCACTGTAGGGATGGTGCCAAGTTTCCTCCAAACGTGACTCCTGGCATTCACACCAAACAGTTCAATCTTTGTCTCATCAGACCAGAGAATTTTCTTTCTCATGGTCTGAGAGTCCTTCAGGTGCCTTTTGGCAAACTCCAGGCGGGCTGCCATGTGCCTTTTACTAAGAAGTGGCTTCCGTCTGGCCACTCTACCATACAGGCCTGATTGGTGGATTGCTGCAGAGATGGTTGTCCTTCTGGAAGGTTCTCCTCTTTCCACAGAGGACCTCTGGAGCTCTGACAGAGTGACCATCGGGTTCTTGGTCACCTCCCTGACTAAGGCCCTTCTCCCCCGATCGCTCAGTTTAGATGGTCGGCCAGCTCTAGGAAGAGTCCTGGTGGTTTTGAACTTCTTCCACTTACGGATGATGGAGGCCACTGTGCTCTTTGGGACCTTCAAAGCAGCAGAAATTTTTCTGTAACCTTCCCCAGATTTGTGCCTCGAGACAATCCTGTCTCGGAGGTCTACAGACAATTTCTTTGACTTCATGCTTGGTTTGTGCTCTGACATGAACTGTCAACTGTGGGACCTTCTATAGACAGGTGTGTGCCTTTCCAAATCATGTCCAGAATTTACCACAGGTGGACTCCAATGAAGCTGCAGAAACATCTCAAGGATGATCAGGGGAAACAGGATGCACCTGAGCTCAATTTCGAGCTTCACGGCAAAGGCTGTGAATACTTATGTACATGTGCTTTCTCAGTTTTATTATTTTTAATAAATTTGCAAAAACCTCAAGTACACTTTTTTCACGTTGTCATTATGGGGTGTTGTGTGTAGAATTCTGAGGAAAAAAATGAATTTAATCCATTTTGGAATAAGGCTGTAACATAACAAAATGTGGAAAAAGTGACGCCCTGTGAATACTTTCCGGATGCACTGTAAGTAGTACTAACAGCAGCTAAAATGTATTTGGATCATTTCTCGGTAGTAGATCCCTAGTGAAAGGCGCTACACGACCGCTGTGGTATAAAAATTACATTTTCTTTGTGATCGTCCAAATTTCTGCCTGACAACCTTGCACTACGTGCCTGTGATTTACTTATTAAAATAATTCATCACAAAAGGAACTTTGAATGTTGTGGGGTTTTAGTTACCCAAACTCACCTTAAGGGACTGTAAGTAGTCATGCAGGGTAATTTACAAACAGAGTCCTGCTTCGATGGCGCCGATTACACTCATTTGCAAAGATTTCCACTCTACCAGGAGCCGACGGGGGACTTGAAGTGTCACAAACAGTGTGAGAAGAGAGGACGCTGCCCGAAACTGCGAAGCTCTCAACCCCGCGGCGCAGCCCGACATTCCACGCCTCCCAGCGTCCACTCTGTTCTCACACACATTATTTACAGCTCGCCGCAGTTAAAAAGTAGAAAGACGCAAAGCTGTTTTCCTCATCTCTTCTACTATCAAGTACTGCCAACTAAAATAAAGTTAAAATGTGGCAGTTTCAGCGACAGTCACGTGGACGAATAAATAAAACTTCTGTCAGAACGCGCCAGGCGGCGGACGGCTCAGCGCAGTAGTCCAGACAGGAGGGCTGGGAGAGGACGACGCGGGGTGCAGTTCTTGGTCATACGTAATTTCCATTTCATACGTAATTTCCATATCGCGTGGTCATACGTAATTTCCATTTCAAACGCGCAAAGAATTTTATATATATAGATATATACACAATAACAATATTTCTTTCCCCAGTTCCCCTTCCAGAGATGGTAAATAGATCCACAGTTGTCCACAATTCTGCCCCGCTGATGCCGGCAAGTAAAATGAGTAGTTCTGACAATTGCGGACTCCTAGCTGCAATCACATCTTCGTCATAAAAGACATACAGTCAGTCTTGTGCCATGATACAATACAATAAGTCCTTTGATATAGCTCACTCGAATCCGTAGGAATTAGCGGAACGTTCAATTCCTTGATCAAAAGAATCACTTCCACCTTCTGACAGGACTGTAGGAGCTCCTGGACTTCTTACATGGCTTGTGCAGTTGCTGATCTGTTTTTTATTCTCCGATTCTCTTTTTTTCTTCTCCTCCTCTTCCCCTTTCTCTCTTTAAAATGGCATGCTTTATGTAAATCACTCCCCGAAAGAAAACAGTAAAACTGGAAGTTCCACCTCTGGGGCACCGCTGTCAATCTCCGGATGTAAGAATGATCCCTAAAACACCCGATCAACAGCAGAAAAACATATTATATTTATGTGGCAGCGCTACAAGCTCAGGCCAGGTTGGGGAGCATGCACTGGTACAGCGTGCTACTGCACCCACCACATGATGAAACAGCTCAGGACTCTGGTTGGCAAACACCCATGGCAGATACGTGGTACTGTCCCACCCTCCGGAAATGACCCTCTATCTGCCAGGGCCAGGTGTTATGTGGGTATCCTGTTGGCCTGGTCTAGCTGCTCGGGCCCTCAACAATGAGCATCCTGTGAGCCGGATCATCCTCGTGGGCTGTAGTACCATAACTGACGCTCCCTCACAATGCAGGTCATGTGCCTCAATTCGGGACTCCGTGAGCAGCTGCTCATTTGTCACAAAGTCAAACCAAGGAGTCACCAAAGAGACACAGTACTGAAGGAGTCCAGTCCTCATCTCAAGTCTCTGGACAGCATCCATATCTCACAACCAGGAAGTTCTTGATTCCTAAATGTGATTGTTTGACCAGCTGACACGGAGGAGAGGAAAACTAAAAACTCCTATGATGGGCCATAGGAGAAAAATAAACCTCTTGAGAGCCACTGTTGGAAGACAGAAATTGAGCAAATCAGATAGTTAGGTATGATGATAAGCCATTTCTGCATCATGAAAGTCAGAATGATGCCAACCAGCTGGTCACCCACCCTCTACTGGGCACAGTTAGCACGGTCGATAAAAAGGTTTCCAAGTCCCCCTCATTTCCTCCAGTACCCCAGGTGACTGCAGAATAGAGCACTCTTAACTGGAGGAGGTTGGGAGCCTGCGCTGATAGCCCGCTGCCACACCCACATACACGATGAACCACCTGGAATTGGGACCAGCGGGTAGCAGCTCAGCATCATACTGGAGCATTGTGAGTTTTTTTTTACAGTGGCAATCCTGTCACCAACCCCCGAGTTTTCCCTGTAAGTTGGAGGACCTTCTGGCAGGACGGAGCAATGAGCAACCGCTCATTTGACACAAAGTCAAACCAACGGCACCCAAGGATTCTCCAAAGAGACACAGTACCAAAGGAGTCCAGTCATTGGGATTAATAAAGTATCTATCTATCTATCTATCTATCTATCTATCTATCTATCTATCTATCTATCTATCTATCTATCTATCTATCTATCTATCTATCTATCTATCTATCTATCTATCTATCTATCTATCTATCTATCTATCTATCTATCTATCTATCTATCTATCTATCTATCTTCATCTCAGGTCACTGGATAGCGTCCATGTCTCACAACCATATAGCGAAACAGGAAGCACCAGGACTTGTCACAGATGTGCGAGTAGGAGGCAGCTAAAGGGCTTAAGTAATGGTAATACCACATCCGTCCAGGGAGCGGCGGGGTGCACTAACTGTCTTTCTCAGTTCCCTGTAGACCTTTCCCGAGAAATCATGTCAGGTTCCGGCACCTCAGAAGACGTCACTTCTGGGTCCAGGTCCTTTGATTATGTCACGTCCGGTCCAGATGACGACACTTCTGGGCCCCACCCCTTTGATGGCATCACATCCGGTCTAGATGATGTCACTTCCTATATGGGCCTTTAAAGCCACCATCTTACCACCAAGGAATCAGTTCTGTTTTAGACTCAGTATTGTGAACATCTCTGTCAATCTCAAAACCTTTTACAGCAAGGGTATTATACGGGTGGCTGCCCCAAACCTTTTTATGATGTCTGGTCTGTGTTTTTATCACAGATTCTAAAGACTTGGATGTTCGTCCTTTTGCAGAGATATACGGAGCGCCTTTTCCAGCGACCTCATGACCCCCCCCCCCATGCTGACTTCATAGAAACAGGGCCATCTTAACACATGGGCATGCTGGGCAGTTGCCCAGGGGGCCCCACGAGAATAGGTGCCCCATGCTAACCTATGTATGTTGTGACTTGCCGAGTAGTTAAGGGCCCAAGTGCACTGCTTTGCCCGAGGGCCTATAATGCTGTTAAGATGGCCCTGCACAGGAAGAGTCACCAGAGACATGAATGTCACTGCCAAAGTAAGTAAACCTCTCGACGCCGTCGACACTCTGCTGATGGCCATGCCCAAGAGGTCACTAAAGGCCTCAATCTTGGTTTTTATCAGGACACTCGCAAGCCCAGACACTCAGACTCCTCGAGAGCCCCAATCAGATCCTCCATTCACTACGTGAAGATCAAGATCAGTGAATCTCTCTTCACCAACAGATACCCCACAGCTACTGGACCCCCCCAGTCTAAGCAACAGAGTAGGAGCAAAAACTGATGCTTCCGATCCTGACCTTTTAATTTAAGCATTAATGCTCAAATTTCCAATAAAATGCAAGTTTATTAGAAATTATTTTTAAAAAGCATTTGATAGTAAGAACATGATTAAATCAAATGTGTGTCATTTTGCTGCGGTGGGCTGGTGCCCTGTCCAGTGTTTGTTTCCTGCCTTGCACCCTGTGCTGGCTGGGATTGGCTCCAGCAGACCCCCGTGACCCTGTAGTTGGGATATAGCATGTTGGATGATGGATGGATGGATGTCTCATTTTCTAAAATGGGAGCTACTTTTCCTTCCGTGCTGTTCATCGTCCTGCATTCACAGTGGCAGTGCCAAAGCAGTGGGACTGTGTATGTGAGGCAATGGCAGAAAGAAAGCAGAGTGTGTTTGGGGTTATTGTACTCTACTGAAGTATAATGAAGCAAAATGTGGTACGTGTCAGAAGACTGTACATTACAAGCCTGGTAAAGTACCTGGAAGTCAGTCATGTTGCAGAAAACGAGGATGTGACAGTGTGGGTCGGCTTCACGCTACCACTTACATCCCAGGAGCCTCTTGAACCCACTACCACCAATAACGTACCCAAGAGATGGGTCAGCAGATGAGGTCACAACACACAAAGCAAGGGGTAGGTGTATAAGTGCTCCAGTGCTTTTACTAAAATGAGTCAAAAACAGTCAGTGTTCTAAAGTGCAGTGCAAAACCTCAATAGGTAAATAATCCATAAAATAAAGTGACGGTGAAGAAATAATCCTTCTATAAATCGAGGTTAAAAACACAGGCAGAAAACTCTCTCCCTTTGACACTGACATCTCCTCTCTAAACTTGTCTGATGCCTCGCCCTGCCAACTGACACAGCTGACCTTCCACGGGTCCCCACCATTCCATTGCTACAACAAGGCTTCCCATCTGAACCCAAGGCCTCAGGTCCCCAGAAGCCATGCCGCTCACTATGGAGCTCTCAATCCAAGCCTTGCTGACTCTCACTGCCTTCCTTGACTTATGTGGCGACTCGCCCCTTTCAGCACCGCATCACTTTGGCTCTCTAAACCGCTCATCCGACGCGATCGTTTCTTCATCCCCTGAGTGTTGGCCACACGCTGCCATAAAGGGCCTGCTTTTCTTTCTCCTGATTGGTCTTCCTTTCGTCTTTTCTTTCCTCCCCCTTTGTCCCATGCTGGCTCTTCTATTCTCTACTGTCTAATCGGGTACGGAAGGAAGAAGCTGCTATCTCCATATCATCATCTAGGTGCCTGCCTGATCCACCCGCCTCCGCACGTGTATGCAGCGCGGTCAGCCATTTCGGCAATTAATGCACACCTGCACCCCAATTGGAGCCTGCACTTTCAGGGCACGATTATCTATTTTCTGAGTCCATGGATTCGCTATACCACAGAGGACTTACAATGGAGGCGACCAGAAGAGAACACAGACACTCAGGCTAAAAAGCTTGGCATGGTGGCCAAAGGGCTGCACCCTACTCTTAAAGAAGCCTTCTGGAAAGACAGGAATTACCCCGGTAACGTTAGTGCTGTAAACTGATGTAGGGTTGTTGTAATAATTTAAATAGAAAATAATCAAGGTTTGTTTTTAGGAAGGAGTATATTACCTTTATAGTTTGATGATTGGACATACTTTTCAGACTTTCTACATTTATTATGATCATTCTGGAAAAATGAAAAGCAAATCATTACTTGATATTAGCTTTACTTCCCTTTCCCTAGGGTTAGACCTGAGCATCACTCGGGCAATGGTATAGACGCATCTTCTCCTATCAGCAGTAGGAGATACGTTTCAAACTTAATAAATAATTTATTACACGATATTAGCTTTACTTTCCATTAATTTAATTTGTTGTTGTTCCACAGGTCATTTGCAAGAATGTTTATTAATTTATGTTAGTAAACAAGCAAAGTTTCAAACTTAAAAAATAATAAATAAATTAATACACGCTCTTAGCTTTACTTCCCATTAATTTAATTTGTTGTTGTTCCACAGATCATTTGCAAGAGTGTTTATTAAATTTTTTCTTAGTAAATAAACAAAGTTTCAAACTTAATAAATAATAAATTAATGAATACATGATATTAGCTTTACTTCCCATTAATGTAATTTGTTGTTGTTCCACAGGTCATTTGCAAGATGGTTTATTAATTTCTGTTATTAAAGAAGCAATGTTTCTAACTTAATAAATAATTTATTACACGCTATTAGCTTTACTTCCCAATAATTTAATTTGTTGTTGTTAAACAGATCATTTGCAAGAAGGTTTATTAATTTCTGTTATTAAAGAAGCAATGTTTCTAACTTAATAAATAATAAATAAATTAATACACGCTATTAGCTTTACTTCCCATTAATTTAATTTGTTGTTGTTCCACAGGTCATTTGCAAGATGGTTTATTAATTTCTGTTATTAAAGAAGCAACGTTTCTAACTTAATAAATAATTTTTTACACGCTATTAGCTTTACTTCCCATTAATTTAATTTGTTGTTGTTCCACAGATCATTTGCAAGAGTGTTTATTAAATTTTCTTAGTAAATAAGCAAAGTTTCAAACTTAATAAATAACAAATTAATTAATACACGATTTTAGCTTTACTTCCCATTAATTTAGTTTGTTGTTGTTCCACAGATCATTTGCAAAAAGGTTTATTCATTTCTGTTAGTAAAGAAGCAATGTTTCAAATTTAATAAATAATTTATTACACGATATTAGCTTTACTTCCCATTAATTTAATTTGTTGTTGTTCCACAGATCATTTGCGTGTTTAGTCATTTCTGTCAATGAATAAACAAAGAAGTTTGATCTTTGGCACTATAAGTAACAGTCTACTAATGTAAAGTCTTTAACATATGAATTATTGATGTCCACGCATACTGAAAGTTTTTACAGAAGAGTAACCATTCTCGCAGGATGACTCTCAGTATTGTTATCGGTATCGGTAATACTAGCCTCAGTATCACGCGGTATCGGATCGAAGAGTAAATCAGCAGTACCACCCATCACTATTTTGCTCCTGAATCAGGGGTTGTTTTGTTACTTTGTGCCAGTTTCCAGGTAGTTTGGTTACGTTTCACACTTTAAACTTTCAAGTGAACTAAACGTATCAATACACACCCCGTGGGCATATCGTGGATGTCTTCCATTGGACAGAAACATTTTAACCCCAGGAAAAAAATATTTGCCCCCTGCCCCTGGACTATAACAAGAGTCACTATCTACCAAGTACCCTACCTCAGCTGGTATTATATACAGTAAAGACTCAATATTACATCTGCTGCTAATTGTCTGTCTTTTTGTACATCTCATTTTTTACTGTAATTGGCTTTTGCACTACTGAGTATTGAACATTGTACACAGGTCTACTTTACAAGTTCTAATGTTATTTATCTTATATGTTATACATTTATACTTTTTTTGTATTATATTTTATTGTACTACGAAGATGAAAGAGAAAGAGTATTTCGATTCTCTTGTATGTTCTGCACATATAGTGAATTGACAATAAAAGGCTATTTGATTTGGATTTTGATTTGATTTTGATCATGGCGGTTATTTTCAGCATAAGCTTCATTTTCCATAATAATAATCATAATAATAATAATAATTAAAATTTTTGTACTCTACTCCATGTATTTTATTTTTATATTCTGGTGCCAATTGACATAAAGTTGAATTCAGGTAAACTGAGAATTAATTGTATTGAGATTTTGTTATTAATTAGCGCTCTACATTTTATAAGGGTGCAGTTCTTAGTGTTATAGATTAACAAATTTTAACTCATTCTTTGATTTGCTGAATTGATTGTATTTTTGAGTGGTCTGATTTTTCCATTGAAATGCTTGTTTGATTGTTGTATTTTAGCACTTTTGTTGTAATACCTGTATCTTAAAATAAATAAAATGTTATTAAATTACTGTAGATCAAGATATTGTTAAGTGACCTAACCTACCAATAAAATGACTTGTCTTTTTTTTTTTATTAATTCATTTAGAAGGATATACAATAGCTGAGTAAGCCTGTGCTGTAAAAAGCCTGAACTCCTAAAAACTATTGAAATACGTTTTACGGTTTCATTTTGCAGATGTGCTCGCCCCCCTTGTCCATCAGCAGCTTAGCGAGTTTCTCTCTCCTCAGAGGTTTCGTTTTGCCGATGTGCTCGCCTCACATGTGTATCAGTGGCTAAGTGAGTTTGTCTTTCCTTTGCGGTCTCACTTTGGCGACGGAGTCACTTTCTTTCAGCTTCATGCTGTAGCCTTGTACTTCTTTCTTCTTCCGACTCATTAACTTGGGGCCACCTTGCTGGCTCTTTGAGCTTCATGCTGTAGCCTTGCACTTCCGGGCCGGACAGACAGACAGACACACACACTTTCACGCATAGACATTTATATATAAGACTAGCTGTGTAAACCCGTGCTGTAAAAAGCCAGGGGTCCTAGACACTATTGAAGTCGTCAGAACAAAAATTGAAATGCAGAGATGTCAATTAATTGAAAGGAACTACCATGGGCATCTCTCTCCTAGGAGGTTTCGTTTTTCCGACATGCTCGCCTCACTTGTGTATTAGCGGTTAAGCTCATTTCTGTTTCCTCTGAGGTGGAGCCCTCATCCCAACACCACCTGTCATTTCCAGGCTGGACAGACACACACACTTCCACGCATAGACGTTTATATGTAAGTGTCACACACACGCAATTGGGGGTAGCCAAAGGGTCTGACGGAGTGCTAAAACACACCGGAGAAGGGTTTAAGGCAGCGCATTAATGCTTTTCTCTTTTCATCCATAGAAAAAAAGAAGAAAAGCCTCCCACGCCTAGAATACCACACCAGAAGACATTGCTCCATCTAATGAAGAAACTTCCGGGTTTCCTCCCGTCCAGCCCTGACGACGTCACTTCCCGTCACCCCTGATGACAGCACCTCCGTCACCTTCACCCTACCTCAACCCTCCGTCCGCTCATTTCCAGTTTAAAACATATGAATTCCTCTGTTAGACGAACTCAGTTGTCGATTGTTTCATTTCATGAACTTGACCGTATTTCGCTGCCTACTGAAGCTCTCTGTTGGTACAACAGTACACGGGGACGGTTCCCAAACCCTTAACCTGTTTGTTTCTTGCATTTATTCTTCACATTAGAACATTAGAATACTCTAGACGAGAACAGCCCATTCAGCCCAACAGAGCTCGGCAGTCCTATCCACTTATTTTTTCCAAAAAAAACATCAAGTCGAGTTTTGAAAGTCCCTTAAGTCCTTCTGTCCACCACACTGCTTGGTCTCTTATTCCAAGTGTCTGTGGTTCTCTGTGTGAAGAAAAACTTCCTAATGTTTGTGTGAAATTTACCCTTGACAAGTTTCCAATTGTGACCCTATGTTCTTGATGAACTCATTTTAAAGTCACCGTCTCGATCCACTGGACTAATTCCCTTCATAACTTTAAACACTTCAGTTAGGTCTCCTCTTAATCTTCTTTTGCTTAAACTGTGAAGGCTCAGCTCTTTTAATCTTTCCTCATAACTCATCCCCTGTAGCCCTGAATCAGCCTAGTTGCTCTTCTCTGGACCTTCTCTAGTGCTGCTATGTCCTTTTTGTAGCCTGGAGACCAAAACTGAACCTAGTACTCCAGATGATGCCTCACCAGTGTGTTATAAAGCTTGAGCAGAACCTCCTGTGACTTGTACTCCACACATCAAGGCGCTATATAACCTGACATTCTGTTAGCCTTCTTAATGGCTTCTGAATACTGACTGGAAGTTGATAGCATACAGTCCACTATGACTCCTAAGTCCTTCTCATAATGTGTACTTTTGATTTTCAGACCCCTCATTGTGTATTCAAACCTCACATTTTTACTTCCTATGTGTAATTCTTTACATTTACTGACATTAAACTTCATCTGCCACAAATCTGCCCAAGCCTGTCTGCTATCCAAGTCCTTCTATAATGATATAATGGATTCCAAATTATTTTATAATCCACCTATCTTGGTATCATCTGTTAATTTAAGCAGCTTGTTACTTATATTCCTATCTATATCATTTATAATATTAAAAACAGCAGCAGCCCCAGCACTGACCCCTGCTGGTCACCACTCTTAACATCAGCCAATTCTGAAGAGGTTCCATGCACTATCACCCTCTGCTTCCTGTGTCTGAGCCAATTCTGCACCCACCTACAAACATCAACCTGAACTGTTGATGCCCAACCTCTCATGTGGCACCTTATCAAATGCTTTCTGAGATAATAAGAAAATAAAACATTACATTCTGTGTGTTCAGTCCCTCTAAATGGTCAGTTTGACTTTTGGTGTGATCGGTCAGCTTGGCTTTATTGATGAGAAGAAACTTGTGGTGCCCGGCGGGCGTTCATGCCCGGCCGGGACGCCCAGGAGGAGTGGAGGAGGGCTTGTGCCTCCTCCAGGACACGAGGGGGCATCCCCCCTGGTTGTATTGGGGGCCACGGGTACAGAGCTTGGAAGCTCTACCCTGTAGGGGCCCGTGGCCACCGCCAGGGGGTGCCCTGATGCCAGGAGGACCCCAATACCTGGAGGACCCTGGACCACAGCACTTCCACCACACCAGGAAGTGCTGGGGGGAAGAGGAACAGGGACACCTGGAGTGCTTCCGGGAAGGCAGCCGGCACTTCCGCCACACTGGGGCGTGTCGGTGGGAGATTGCCGGGAAAACACCTGGAGCACATCCGGGTGCTTATTTAAAGGGGCCGCCTCCCTTCAGAAATGGACTTGAGTCGGGTGGAAGAGAGGACAAGGTTGCTGAAGGAGAGAAGAGAGGCGGTCTGAAGAAAGAGTGGCATTATTGATTGGCCTGGACTGTGGGGTATTGGGGGCTTGTGAGTAACTTGTGCATATTTGGACTTTGTGTATGGTAATGGAGACCCAAAATAAATGTGTGTGGGGTAATTTAAAGGTATCTGCCTGTCTGTGTCCGGGTCATATTCCACAAACTATAAGTGTGAATGTGAGCCACACAAGGGCGAGAAACGGCATGGTAGGCACATGCAGACAGTTACCTTCAAAGACAGAAAGTATAAATGCAGACAGGAGGCGACACATCTTCATGGAACCCATCACACCCAGGACATGCATTGTTTGACTGCCTGCCTTCAGGCAGATGTTTCAGATCCATAAAGACTAAGACAAATAGACTGAGAAACAGTTTCTATCCTTCAGCCATCACCATGCTGAATGCTGCTAAGTGGTCAATCTGACCGAGTGCACCTTCATGTTTACAATACAGCTGTAAGTCAACATTGGATGTATGAGTGGAAAACATTGTTCTGCTGTTTTGGAATATTTGGTACTTATTTTATTCCCTTTTTATTTTAGTTTTTTTTATTTTAGTTTTTTTTTGCACTGGAAAATTGCACCTAAAATTTTGTTGTACAATGTCTCATTGCTACAATGACAATAAATATTTTGATTTGATTTGATTTGAGAAAGGTGCTTTGAAAATAATGACAGAATCTGAGAAGCAGGGTTTATGGGAATGCGCTCAAGAAAGGCAGCACCAGTAAAGAGACATTCAGACACACACAGATACCGAGGAAAGGCCCTGAAGGAACATTTAGGAAGATCTATATATATAATTCACTAAGCCGCCGACAAGTAGCCACCCATGGAAAGCACGCAAGACAGCCACGCCCACCAACTCTAAGACCATTGGATACGACGACAACTCGCAGAGCCACGCCCACCAACTCGGACACGATGCCTCGGAAATCACACTGTCATTTATGTTTTTCTGTGCTACAATCCACATGGACCTCTGAGCCATGTTGACTTTTCGGTTACGACGCACGACCACGTGCACCATTGCAAACTGTTTTACACACTACATACTGCAATTCGCATCTGTGACAAACATGCATCTTCTTAGATGGTCCTGCAGGATCACGGAAAACGTTTCCCCGCCCACCAACACTACGTCATTTATGTTCGTCTGTGCTACAGTCCACATGGACCTCTCAGCCACGTTGACTTTTCGGTTACGACGCACGACCGTGTGCACCATTGCAAACTGTTTTACACGCTACATACAGCAATTCGCATCCGTGACAAACATGCGTCTTCTTAGATGGTCCTGCAGGAACACGGAAAACGTTTCCCCTCCCACCAACACTCCTTATTCCCCGGCCCGCGTCCACCCTCGCTCTCTAGGCATTCACACTGCCTGCTCATGTGCCCGGACGCTACAACTCACCGACCACCCCGTAAGTCGCTTTCGTCTGTGCACCTCTGAGCCATGTTGACTTTTCATTATTCTTTTCGGTTATGACACCCGACCGCATCCACCATCGAAAACCATGGGAAAGGAACAACGAAGCCCCGCCCAGAAATACTCTACCTCTCCTCCCACATGATAGGGAACGCACCTCAGAGCACTGCCCGCCAACTCGAACAGCTCATCAAACACATACTCACTCGATTTGGTCTGTGCTGCGGTCCAAATCCAGCCGTGAGCCACGTTGACTGTTCATTTGCCCTCCATGGCTACCGCTTCAAATGTTTTTCATGGAAACAACACTTCTTTCAATGTTATACAGATTCCTCCATCAGGTAACTGCATGCGCTACACTGAGTGGATCAACTTGTGTCTACCTGGCGCAGAGAGGCGTGGGTAAGCCATTGAACCCCATTCATGATGGAAACCAGGGCTTGCAATTGTTCCCCATGAACGAGGAATTCCCAGTAAGTGCGGGTCATACGCTGACACTGATTATGTCCCTGCCCTTTGTTCACACCATGGTCGGGTGACTTGGTGGATTATATATAGAAAAGCAGCCAGAACCGCAAAGAACAATGAAAAGTCAACGTGGCTCAGAGGTGCATTTGGACTGTACCAGAGACAAAAGTAAATGAGGCGCTGTTTGGAAAACGAACAGTCAACGTGACTCACAGGTGCATGTAGACTGTGCAAAGACGAGAACGACTCAGGTGACGAGTTGGGGGTGGGCACATGAGCAGACAGTGCATACTGAAGGAGAAATCAGCAGACTAGCATGACGGAGGGGGCGGAATGGGCATCCTTCCCCTCTCCTAACGTTCCGCCCTCCGCGCCCGAGCACCGTCCACCACCGTCCCTCACTCTGGGAGGAGAAGGCGCGATGGTGGTCCTCCAGTTTTCAGTCATTGACAATTGTATGTTGGTTCGTACCGTGCATTGTTACAATGTTACTTTTCTTGGTGGTTTATTAAATTACGGCTTTTTCAAATGTTAATTTTTTCCCTGTGCTTAAAAATCATTAAAAAAGCGGCCTGATTATGCGGCGTAATTGGCTAGTTGTAAATATTTGTTCTTTGACAGGTAGGGTGGCTAGCTATTTTATATGTACTGCTCAAAAAACATGCAATGGTTCTCAATGAATGAACTTTTCAAGTGGAAAAGCTTTACTGAGTAACCCTGTGTACTTCATTGAGAGCAAAACGATGTAACAACATGTAACGGCCAACCCCTTACCCAGCCGGCAGCTACACTACCAAGACCTGTGGCCTGGATAAATTACTGAGGCTAACCTACATATACCAAGCCGTACCTCTAACAAATAATATTCTCCCCTCAATCGACGGTGAATCACGAGCACACAAAAGCAGATATGTCAAATAAGTGAATAAATATATTAAATGAAACACAATAACAAAACAATACTGCATATTCCCCACGCCGCATAGTTATGTATGGATGGGTGAACACTTCCTGAAAGACACAGTTGTCCAAATGGGGTGGGTTTGAGAATACGACTGTAGGTGGAACTCTGGAGAGGGCAACATACAATTGTCCGTGACTGAACACTGGAGGACCGTCGTCACGCCTCCACCTCCCAGAGTGAGGGATGGGGCTGAAAGGCGCTCGGGCGCAGAGGGCGGAACAGGGGGAGAGGGGAAGGATGCCCATTCCGTCCCCTCCGCCCCGGCCCCCCCGCCATTCTAGTCTGCTGATTTCTTATTCATCTCTTAGTTATCGTTCAGTATGCACTGCCTGCTCATGTGCCCGCCCCCAACTCCTCACCTGAGTCGCGTTCGTCTCTGCTACAGTCCACATGCACCTCTGAGCCATGTTGACTTTTCATTGTTCTTTGCGGTTCCGGATACTTTTCTATATATAATCCACCAAGTCACCCAACCACAGTAGTAGTGACGGGGGGTGTGTACAAAGGGCAGGGACTTATTCAGTGCGAGCTTATGACCTGCACTTACTGGGAATTCCTCGTTCGTGGGGAACAATTGCAAGTCCCGGTCTCCATCACAAATGGGTTCAACGGCTTACATTAGACACACGTTGATCCATTCAGTGTAGCGCGCATGCAGCACTGGACATCTAAGGGCATCACAGACCTGTTATTGCTCAATCTCACGTGGCTGAAAGCTACTTGTCCCTCTAAAAAGTTGGACTCCGACCGCTCTGGGGTCGCGTAACTATTTAGCAGGAGGGAGTCTCGTTCGTTATCGGAATTAACCAGACAAATTGCTCCACCAGCTAAGAATGGCCATGCAACACCACCCACAGAATCGAGAAAGAAGCTATCAATCTGTCAATCCTCTCCGTGTCCGGGCCGGGTGAGGTTTCCAGTGTTGAGTCAAATTAAGCGAAAGGCTCCACACCTGGTGGTGCCCTTCTGTCAATTCCTTTAAGTTTCAGCTTTGCAACCATACTTCCCTCCGGAACCCAAAGACTTTGGTTACCCGGTTGGCTGCCTGGCGGGTCATGGGAATAACACTATCGAATCGCCAGTCGGCATCATTTATGGTCGGAACTGCAACGGTATGTGATCGTCTTCAAACCTCCGACTTTCATTCTTGATTAATGAAAACATTCTTGGCAAATGCTTTCGCTCTCGTTCGAATTGTTGGTGTGCAGGACTCTGTGAGTTGGCGGGCGTGGCTCTGTCGTGTGTGTGCCATGGTCAGTTGCTTAGTGAATTGTTGGTGGGTGGGACTCTGTCTTACGTGTGTCTTGCTTGCCATGGACTTAGTGAATTCTTAGAGTTGGTGGGCGGGGCTCTGTGAGTTGGCGGGCGTGGCTCTGTCTTGCGTGCTCCATGATGTCTTGCGTGCCTTAGTGAATTATATATATAGATACAGTAGATATATACTGTATATCCCTCCACCAAAGCAACAACGTGAAAACACCATATATACAATAACAAACCCTCCCTTGCCCTTGTAACGTATAACACACACAACACAAATAACAATAATGGATGAATACGGAAATGAGAATGATCGTGAACTTGAGTCTGGGTATATTACTGTCCTGAATACGGATGACTGGTCAACAAAGAATGGATGTGTTTGAATCTCCTGGAAAAATGGAACAATCTCACCATGTTTCCTCGGCGTGTGGTGGATAATGAAGTCCATCCCCGGGGTCTCTGGCGATGATTGAACTGAAGTAAATCCGGCAGAATGAAAAACAAACAGGATACAAAGCTCAATGTGATAAATAGCAGGTAATGGTGGTTCGTTGTCGTTAATTGGAATCTCCGTCTTTCTCCTTCCTCCTTTCTCCTCTTCTTTCCCTCCTGATCGTTTAAATAGTAAAAAGCCAGATGTAACTGATTGTGAAACAGGTACTTTCCATCCTGGGGCTGCGGTCTCTCTCCCTTATCTTTCCCCTCTGTATTTACGGGGACAACATTCACTGACGCACACATTATGAACAGCAAACGGGACAATGGAAACAAAACGCACTCAGCACATACATTGAAAACACTATTACTATGTAGCCCCGCTACAAACAGTCAATGGAAACCAAAATCACCAACCCACTGAGGGCTGATTCAACGTCACACTGAAAATCAAAATCAAAAAACTGAAACCACAGGCTGGTCCAACTTGTGTGAATTTCAGCCCAGCAACTCCTAATGGGACTCAGTAGGTGTTTGTGGCCCCCCACGTGCCTGTATGCTCTCCCGACAATGTCTGGGCCTGCTCCACATGAGATGGTGGATGGTGTCCTGGGGCATCTCCTCCCAGAACTGTGATCTGGGTATTGTGGCATGACTTGGTGGGGTCGGATGCACCAATACATAATGTCCCAGACGTTCTCAACTAGATTCAGGTCTGTGGAACGAGCAGCACAGTCAATGACATCAAAGCCTTCAGGATTCAGGAACTGCATACACACTATGATCACATGAGGCCGGGCATTGCCCTGCACCAGAAGGAACCCAGAACCCATTGCACCAGCGTAAGGTCTGACAGTGGCACTGAGGATTTCATCCCGGTACCTAACAGAAGTCAGGGTGTCATTTCCTAGCATATGGAGGTCGGTGTGACAAACACTTCCCAGACAATCGGTGACCCACCACCAAACCGGTCATGCTGGATGATGTTGCAGGCTGCATAACATTCACCACGGTGTCTCCAGACTCTTTTCCGCCTGTCATACGTACTCAGTGAAAGAACATAACAGGATACCAGTGGCAGAGCTGGCATTTTGTGCTCTTCTGGTGAATGCCAATCAATCTGTACGGTGTTGAGCTGTGAGCACAGGTCCCACTAGTGGATGTCAGGCCTTCGTGCCACCCTCATGGAGTCTGTTTGTGACAGTTTGATCAGAAACATGCACAGCAGTAGCCAGCTGGTGGTCATTTTGTAGGGATCTGGCAGTGCTCCTCCTACTCGTCTTTGCACAACGGAGCAGACACCTTTGATGCCCTTCCTTCTACAGCCCTCTCCAACTCTCCTCATGTAACTGCCCATCTCCTCAATGCTCTTGAGGTTGTGCTGGGAGATGCAGCAAACCTTCTTGCAGTGGCAAGTATGGATGTGCTCTCCTGGAGGAGCTGAACTACCTGTGTAACCTGAATGGGCATGCTCATGCTACCAGTAGTGACAAGGACACGAGCAAAACACCAAACTAGGGAAGAATCAATCAGGACAGACAAGGAGAGAACAATTTTCTGTGGCCACCATTTCCTTCTTGGGGGTTGTCTTGCTGCTGTCTCTCCAGGTCACCTGTTGTCACATTCATTTGCACCAGAGCAGGTGATGTTGATTCACAATCGCTTATGCTTCCTAATTGGACAGATGGCTATCCCTAAACCTTAACTGACTTTATGTTAGACTGTGATGATTAAGTGTTCCCTTCATTTTCTGAGCAGTGTATTTTCAAGTTATGATGACCAAGTTGGCACTGATTGAGTGTGACACACTACGAGTTGCTCCCTCCCTTCTGTGTTTAATACTTTTTACTCTGTGAATAAGAGACAAGACAAGCATAAAGGGTTGGGGTTTCTGGCCCCGTATACTGTCAAAATCGCAACTCAAAAGAATTATACGCTCAAACATGCGTCCAACCAAGAACATCATCCCTTCGCAGAGGGGAACATAAATAAGGTGGGACCGGAAGCTGGTGACTGGAATGCTGGGAGGAACCGAGGTGTTTTATGGGTAGATGATGTCATCAAGTCAGGTCAGAGGAAGGGATGGAAATGTGGTGTAGCAACCGCACAATACGAATACGCGATTCCTACACTTCACCACCCGTACAGGGGGTGGACGATGTTTGAAAGTATAAGAGCACAACCATATTCGGTCCTCATCCCCTCTAGCCACGATCC
Organism: Erpetoichthys calabaricus; assembly: GCF_900747795.2. NCBI lineage: Eukaryota > Metazoa > Chordata > Cladistia > Polypteriformes > Polypteridae > Erpetoichthys > Erpetoichthys calabaricus. Next base: position 14,271,502 of record NC_041394.2, on the reverse strand, counting down.
CCTTCTTAACAATTTGTAGCAATAAAACACAACAGGAAATGGAACAGAAAAAATATATTAAAAGGTGCTGCTACATAAACTTAACCGGTGCTTGAGTGCTCCTAAGTGAACCCCTTCCCCAGACGCCCTCCCTGGCGCCCCGTATACTAACCCCCGGTTTGACACAGACAAAAGAAAAAGAAAAATAAATAATGAGAAAAAACTGTTCTTTGATACGTTTAGTTTCACGGAGTCCAAAGATATAGAAAGCACGAAATCCTGGAAGCAGGAAACACAACCGTCCTTTAGCGGGACGGCTTCTCTGCGGACTATCACGAAACGAAATTCAGGAATCCGACTCACCAGACGGGAGCACCCGGAGAACACCAGACCCTGGCCTCTTCTCGGGGATTCGTCCTTAAAATATTTCTTCGGGGTGGCCACCCATGAAAAGCAGACGTCCCTGGGCGAAGCAAAATCCTGAACAGTTCTAGAGCGTAGATAGTCGCTGCGATGCCTTGAAAATCGTGTCTTTGTTTCTTCCTCCTTACTTTCTCCTTACTGTCTTTTTTTCTCTTGTTCCGCCATTCCCCTTAAAAAGAGAAAGTTTCCCGCCGAAAATCCTTGCCTCTCTCGGTGGTCATGGCAACCAATACGCCGGCATCAGGCAGCTGGAGAGTGTACTCGGGCGGGATCCTCCCAGAACGGGACGTCACCAATGGTGCCTGAAGGGCTATTTAAAACACCCTCCCAGTCAACATTAAGAAGTGACGGACAATTCAGAAGGCTAACCAGACTGTCCATTATGTAGCCTTGCTACAGCGGAAGTGGCTACGGATGAATTAAATGGTGTCCTGAGAATGCTTAAGGCAGCGCTGCGTTTGGCTTTCTGCGGGAACAAGAGAAAGAAATGTTAGTGCCCCGTCTCCATCCCCTGGCAGACTGTTGTACGCTGCTCATCGGGTCTTTCTGCGGACCCCTAGATGCGCGTGCGTGACAACTGTTTTGCTGCATGGCACAAGCTGCATTGTTATGTATGATCGAACAGCATTGCTGAACATTAGAAAATATGTTTCAGTAAGCCTTGATATCCGGACCTTACCTGAAAATGTAACATTAATGACCATCAGCAGGCAAAAGAGAGGATGGCAAGGTGCCGTCCTGACCACACTGCAGTTTCTCCTGAACCAGCTTCTGATCCCATTCATCCTGCTGGCAAACCTCCAGTCCGTAAAAAACAAAATGGATGATCTTCACAAAGGCACTTGGGTAAATGCAATGTGTTCTGCTTCTCTCTGGCCACAAAAGGCTTTTCTGGACACCTTTCAGATCACACATATTGACAAAACAAAGGGAGATGGCGTGAGGTCTTTTTAATTAGCATCTCCTGGTACACTGATGTGGAAGTGGTCGCCCAGTCCTGTTCGCCTGTTATGGCACTTGTGTGAATGATCAATTCCCGGCCTTTTTACCTGCCCAAAGAGTTTCCTTCAGTGCTACTCGCAGCTATTTACATTGCACCGGAAGCTGTGCTAGATGACCTCTATTCCGCCATTTGTAAAGAAGAGTTCCAGCACCTGGTGGCAATCTCAATCATCATGGGAGACTTGAACCATTGTAACTTAAAGAAAGTCCTCCCCAAGTTCTACCAGCACATCACCTGCCCAACCAGAGGTGATCGGACACTCGATCACTGCTACACCACAGTTAAAGATGCCTGCAAGTGCTTCTACTGCCTACTTACAAACAGATACTAAAGTGTGCTAAGCAGCTGGACTCTGGTACATGACTACAGACTTAAGGACCTTTTGGATTTGACTGAATGGTCTTTTGAAAATCTGGATGAATACAGATTCACCGGTGACTCTGTGATGGATTTACGTCGGTTTACGGAAATTTTGCCTCCAGCATGTTTCGCCCCCACTACATTTTGCCTCCATGATATTTCTCCCCCACCCCAGTAACTTCTAATACCCACACCCAGACGTTTTGAGTGTTGGAAGTTTCTAGAAAAAAATAAAGTGAATAATCGTTCTCAGCATTCAAAACTGACTTATTTTCCTAATTTAAACATTGTTGCACCAAAATGATAAAAAAAAGTTAGCAATCACTTAAATTAAATGCTCTGTAAACAAATATACATTTTTATTTTGATTAAACAAATCCAAACGATTTTACAAAAATTAATATCACATGCCACTGCAAAAAAAATATGTGAAATACAATTATGTACTAAATTAATATCTTTGTAATTTTAATGTTCACAAAAAATCCATCCATCCATTATCCAACCTGCTATATCTTAACTACAGGGTCACGGGGGTCTGCTGGAGCCAATGCCAGCCAACACAGGGCACAAAGCAGGAAACAAACCAGGGCACACACACACCAAGCACACACTAGGGACAATTTAGAATCACCAATCCACCGAACCTGCATGTCTTTGGACTGTGGGAGGAAACACACACAGACACAGGGAGAACATGCAAACTCCACGCAGGGAGGACCCTCACAAAAAATAATTTCCATTTATAAAATTATTGATTAGAACTCAAAGTTGTATGCGATGCCTCTTAAGGTAATCAATTACATTATGAATTTCAAAATTTTGGGCTATTCCTTTGATTCTAGCAGAAATAGCAGCATACTTCTTGTTTCTTGTTACTCTGATTGCCTGGATCACTATTTGTGAATTTCCCCTTGGGATTAATAAAGTATCTATCTATCTATCTATCTATCTATCTATCTATCTATCTATCTATCTATCTATCTATCTATCTATCTATCTATCTATCTATCTATCTATCTATCTATCTATCTATCTATCTATCTATCGTCTGACACTTTTTATTTATTTACTCTATTTATTTATACATCATCACAACTGTGGCACAAGAATTTCACTACGCTCTCGCAGTGTATGTGACAATAAAAATCTCGAACGCATTTTGTATTCAATATTTATTAAGTGTTGACAGTAATCTAATCCATGAGAGGAAAATGAAAGGGCCACTTCATATTACGCCAACCTTACAGTGCAACCTGCCAAATGACTAGATCATAGACACACAGCTGTGAATTTATGGACAGACTTATCCAGAGTAAAAAAAGCAGTCACTGCAGTCCTGGATAGCAGAGACCAGACTGTAATCAAAGCCAGATGGAGAAGGCAGGAGAAGAGTCCATCTTGGCATGGTGGAGAGTCACTTCCCGGAGGTGACTGTCATCATTCCTAACACCATTTACCCGGTGGAAGATGAGCAGACACTGCTTTACAGAGGTCATCTCAAACTTTCGATTTTGTTTAAAACATTTGAGAGATCAGATTGTGAGGAAGGGTGGCACAGTGGCGCAGTGGGTAGCGCTGCTGCCTCGCAGTTGGGAGACCTGGGGACCTGAGTTCACTTCCTGGGTCCTCCCTGCGTGGAGTTTGCATGTTCTCCCCGTGTCTGCGTGGGTTTCCTCTGGGTGCTCTGGTTTCCTCCCACAGTCCAAAGACATGCAGGTTAGGTGGATTGGAAATTCTAAATTGGGCTTGGTGTGTTTGTGTGTGTCCTGTGGTGGGTTGGCACCCTGCCCGGGATTGGTTCCTGCCTTGTGCACTGTTTTGGCTGGGATTGGCTCCAGCAGACCCCTGTGACCCTGTGTTCAGATTCAGCGGGTTGGAAAATGGATGGATGGATTGTGAAGAAAGAGTGCAGTCTTGGTAATGTGGCCTGAAGCAAGTAGAGAGACTCCTGAATTTGGGACTTGCCTACCTTGAAAGTGTCTTGTTTCTTCTTCAATGCTCATCCATCTTCGTTTTGTCCAAGAGACATATTTTCACTGGACTTTCTTTCCTAGGTCAGAGTGGCTGCTCTTACACAAGTACTCAGAACCCTTTGCTAGGACATTTGAAATTTGGTTACATTGCATCCCATTCAAAAAACAACATTTATTTCTAGAGCATGTTTTCATACAAATAATGTAAATGAAAGTGCCTAATAAGATGAAGAAAGAAAAAAAATATAAAAATAAAATTGTGCGATACTAATTAACCCTTAAACTGCCACACACTTGGGGGTTAATGCATCCCTGGACGCCAAATACTGTTTTGCTGCACTGTTTAAGTAATGTCAGAATTCACCAAGAAAAAGTGAAATTTTAATGAAATATATATTATTTTTTCATGCAAAGAGCATCACAATTACTGCAATGCTGATCATTTTAAACACAGCCAATGATCTGTAAAAACTATAAAAAACTACTGCGACAATCTATTATTATATGTACAAGGTGCAAATGATGCCATTGATGAAATTTGGTAAATCACCGAGCCAACTGCACATGAACTGGCTGCATGCAAGCACACAGGGGCTAGTAGCCTAATGCTGGCAGTCCAGTCTAGTGCAGCGGCTGAATCCCAGGGACAGTGATGCTGATTCACTAGGGGGCACCAGTGGTCATGAGCTGGCTGCTCAACAAATGTACGGCACGGACTGATCAACTCCAGCGTGCTGACAAATTGCATTGAGAACCGGCTATAGTTGGTTGCAGCGGTTTAAAGGTTAACAAAGAATAAAATAAAGTTCAATGGCTAGGGAGGACAGAAAAAAACAAAGCATAACTCCAGAGGGCTGGAGAAAAAAACAAAATCTGCAGGGGTTCCATGACCAAGAGACCGGCCAACCCCACTGGACATTCTCCCTAACATTAATGATCTTAATCAGTCCTCGTGGCTTTCAGGCTTCATATGGAAGAATTAGATAGATAGATAGATAGATAGATAGATAGATAGATAGATAGATAGATAGATAGATAGATAGATAGATAGATAGATAGATAGATAGATAGATAGATAGATAGATAGATAGATAGATAGATAGATAGATAGATAGATAGATAGATAGATAGATAGATAGATACTTTATTAATCCCAAGGGGAAATTCACATTCTCCAGCAACAACATAATGATACAAAAAACAATATTAAATTAAAGATTGATAATAATGCAGGTAAAAACAGACAATAACTTTATATAATGTTAATGTTTACCCTCCTGGGTGGAATTGAAGAGTCACATAGTGTGGTGTATGAACGATCTCCTCAGTCTGTCAGTGGAGCAGGACAGTGACAGCAGTCTGTCGCTGAAGCTGCTCCTCTGTCTGGAGATGATCCTGTTCAGTGGATGCAGTGGATTCTCCATGATTGACAGGAGTCTGTTCAGTGCCCGTCGCTCTGCCACAGATGTCAAATTGTCCAGCTCCTGCCTACAATAGAGCCTGCCTTCCTCACCAGTTTGTCCAGGCGTGAGGTGTCTTTCTTCTTAATGCTGCCTCCCCAGCACACCACTGCGTAGAAGAGGGCGCTCGCCACAACATCTAGATAGAACATCTGCAGCATCTTATTGCAGATGTTGAAGGACGCCATCCTTCTAAGGAAGTATAGTCAGCTCTGTCCTTTCTTACACAGAGCATCAGTATTGGCAGTCCAGTCTAATTTATCATCCAGCTGCACTCCCAGGTATTTATAGGTCTGCACCCTCAGCACACAGTCACCTCTGATGATCACGGGGTCCATGAGAGGTCTGGTCCTCCTAAAATCCACCTCCAGCTCCTTGGTTTTGTTGGTGTTCAGGTGTAGGTGGTTTGAGTCGCACCATTTAACAAAGTCATTGATTAGGTTCCTATACTCCTCCTCCAGCCCACTCCTGATGCAGCCCACGATAGCAGTGTCATCAGCGAACTTTTGCACATGGCAGGACTCCGAGTTGTATTGGAAGTCCGATGTATATAGGCTGAACAGGACCGGAGAAAGTACAGTCCCCTGCGGCGCTCCTGTGTTGCTGACCACAATGTCAGACCTGCGGTTCCCGAGATGCACATACTGAGGTCTGTTTGTAAGATAGTCCACGATCCATGACACCAGGTGTGAATCTACTCCCATCTCTGTCAGCTTGTCCCTAAGGAGCAGAGGTTGGATTGTGTTGAAGGCGCTAGAGAAGTCCAGAAACATAATTCTTACAGCACCACTGCCTCTGTCCAATTGGGAGAGCGATCGTTGTAGAGTATAGATGATGGCATCCTCCGCTCCCACCTTCTCCTGATATGCAAACTGCAGAGGTTCGAGGGCGTGTTGAACCTGTGGCCTCAGGTGGTGAAGCAGCAGCCTCTCCATGGTCTTCATCACATGTGATGTCAGAGCAACAGGCTGGAAGTCATTCAGCTCACTAGGACATGATACCTTTGGGACTGGGGTGATGCAAGATGTTTTCCAAAGCCTCGGGACTCTCCCCTGTTTCAGGCTCAGGTTGAAGATGTGCTGTAGAGGACCCCCCAGCTCCGATGCACAGACCTTCAGCAGTCATGGCGATACTCCATCTGGACCCGCTGCTTTGCTGGCACGAAGTCTCCTCAGCTCCTGTGCTGTTGTAATTGTGGGTGGGGATGTCTCTCCTATCCCTTCCTCGAACCACCACCTTACCCTGGTGGAGGGGTTTGCGTGTCCCAATGATCCTAGGAGCTCTGTTGTCCGGGGCTTTATGCCCCTGGTAGGGCCACCCAAGGCAAACTGGTCCTAGGTGAGGGATGAGACAAAGAGCGGTTATACAAACCTCCTATGACGAATAAAATATTTGGACGGCGTTTTCCCTTGCCCGGGGCCCCCCTCTGGAGCCAGGCCTGGAGGTGGGGCTCGATGGCGAGCGCCTGGTGGCCGGGCTTGCACCCATGGGGCTCGGCCGGGCACAGCCCGAAGAGGCAACGTGGGTCCCCCTTCCCATGGGCTCACCACCTATGGGAGGGGCCAAGGAGGTCGGGTGCAGTGTGAGTTGGGTGGTGGCCGAAGGCGGGGACCTTGGCGGTCCGATCCTCGGCTACAGAAGCTGGCTCTTGGGACGTGGAATGTCACCTCTCTGAAGGGGAAGGAGCCTGAGCTAGTGCGCGAAGTTGAGAGGTTCCGGCTAGATATAGTCGGACTCACCTCGACGCACAGCTTGGACTCTAGAACCAATCTCCTTGAGAGGGGCTGGACTCTCTACCACTCTGGAGTTGCCCCCGGTGAGAGGCGCCGAGCGGGTGTGGGTATACTTATTGCCCCCCGACTTGGAGCCTGTACATTGGGGTTTACCCCGGTGGACGAGAGGGTAGCCTCCCTTCGCCTTCGGGTGGGGGGACGGGTCCTAACTGTTGTTTGTGCGTATGCACCGAACAGCAGTTCGGAGTACCCACCCTTTTTGGAGTCCCTGGAGGGTGTGCTAGAGGGCATACCATCTGGGGACTCCCTTGTACTGCTGGGAGACTTCAATGCTCACGTGGGCAATGACAGTGAGACCTGGAAGGGCGTGATTGGGAGGAATGGCCCCCCCAATCTGAACCCGAGTGGTGTTTTGTTATTGGACTTCTGTGCTCATCACGGATTGTCCATAACAAACACTATGTTCAAGTAAAGGGGTGTTCATATGTGCACTTGGCACCAGGACACCCTAGGCCTCAGTTCGATGATCGACTTTGCGGTCGTGTCATCGGACTTGCGGCCACATGTCTTGGACACTTGGGTGAAGAGAGGGGCGGAGCTGTCAACTGATCACCACCTGGTGGTGAGTGGGCTTCGATGGTGGGGGAGGATGCCGGTCAGGCCTGGTAGGCCCAAACGTGTTGTGAGGGTCTGCTGGGAACATCTGGCAGAGCCCCCTGTCAGAAGTAGTTTCAACTCCCACCTCCGGCAGAACTTTGACCATGTCCCGAGGGAGGTGGGGGACATTTAGTCCGAAAGGGCCATGTTCCGTGCCTCTATTGTTGAGGCGGCTGACCGGAGCTGTGGCCGTAAGGTGGTCGGTGCCTGTCGTGGCGGCAATCCCCGAACCCGTTGGTGGACACCGGCGGTGAGGGATGCCGTCAAGCTGAAGAAGGAGTCCTACCGGTCCCTTTTGTCCTGTGGGACTCTGGAGGCAGCTAATAGGTACTGGCAGGCCAAGCGGAATGCGGCTTTGGTGGTTGCTGAGGCAAAAACTCGGGCATGGGAGGAGTTTGGGGAGGCCATGGAGAATGACTTTCGGACAGCTTCGAGGAGATTCTGGTCCACCATCCGGCGTCTCAGGAGGGGGAAGCAGTGCAGTGTCAACACTGTATATGGTGGGGATGGTGCACTGCTGACCTCGACTCGGGACATTGTGGGTCAGTGGGGGGAGTACTTCGAAGACCTCCTCAATCCCAATAACATGCCTTCCAATGAGGAAGCAGAGCCTGGGGACTCGGAGGTGGGCTCCCCCATCTCTGGGACTGAGGTCATCGAGGTGGTCAAAAAACTCCTTGGTGGCAGGGCCACGGGGGTGCATGAGATACGCCCGGAGTTCCTAAAGGCTCTGGATGTTGTAGGGCTGTCTTGGTTGACACGTCTCTACAACATCGCATGGACATCAGGGACAGTGCCTCTGGATTGGCAGACCGGGGTGGTGGTCCCCCTCTTTAAGAAGGGGGACCGGAGGGTGTGTTCCAACTACAGAGGGATCACACTCCTCAGCCTCCCTGGAAAAGTCTATTTGGGGGTTCTGGAGAGGAGGGTCCGTCGGATAGTCGAACCTCGGATTCAGGAGGAACAGTGTGGTTTTCATCCTGGTCGCGGAACAGTGGACCAGCTCTACACCCTTAGTAGGGTCCTGGAGGGTGCATGGGAGTTCGCCCAACTAGTCTACATGTGTTTTGTGGACTTGGAAAAGGCGTTCGACCGTGTCCCTCGGGGAATCCTGTGGGGGGTACTCTGGGAGTATGGGGTACCGGCCCCCCTGATAAGGGCTGTTCAGTCCCTGTACAACCGGTGTCAGAGCTTGGCCCGCATTGCTTGCAATAAGTCGAACCCGTTTCCAGTGAGAGTTGGACTCCGCCAGGGCTGCCCTTTGTCACTAATTCTGTTCATAATTTTTATGGACAGAATTTCTAGGCGCAGCCAGGGCGTTGAGGGGGTCCGGTTTGGTGGGCTCAGGATTGGGTCACTGCTTTTTGCAGATGATGTTGTCCTGTTTGCTTCATCAGGCCGTGATCTTCAGCTCTCTCTGGATCGGTTCGCAGCTGAGTGTGAAGTGGCTGGGATGAGAATCAGCACCTCCAAATCCGAGACCATGGTCCTCAGCCGGAAAAGGGTGGAATACCCTCTCAGGGCTGGTAGTGAGATCCTGCCCCAAGTGGAGGAGTTCAAGTATCTCGGGGTCTTGTTCACGAGTGAGGGAAGAATGGAGCGTGAGATCGACAGGCGGATCGGTGCGGCGTCCGCAGTAATGCGGGCTCTGCATCGGTCTGTCGTGGTGAAAAAGGAGCTGAGCCATAAAGCAAAGCTCTCAATTTACCAGTCGATCTATGTTCCTACCCTCACCTATGGTCATGAGCTATGGGTAGTGACCGAAAGAACGAGATTGCGAATACAAGCGGCTGAAATGAGTTTCCTCCGCAGGGTGTCTGGGCTCTCCCTTAAAGATAGGGTGAGAAGCTCAGTCATCCGGGAGGGCCTCAGAGTAGAGCCGCTGCTCCTCCGCATCGAGAGGAGTCAGATGAGGTGGCTCGGGCATCTGATCAGGATGCCTCCTGGACGCCTCCCTGGTGAGGTGTTCCGGGCACGTCCAACCGGGAGGAGGCCCCGGGGAAGACCCAGGACACACTGGAGGGACTATGTCTCCCGGCTGGCCTGGGAACGCCTCGGGATTCTCCCGGAAGAGCTAGAAGAAGTGGCCGGGGAGAGGGAAGTCTGGGCATCTCTGCTCAAGCTGCTGCCCCCGCGACCCGACCTCGGATAAGCGGAAGAGGATGGATGGATGGATGGATGGATGTCTCTCCTATGCTGGTATCAGCAGAAGAATGTGTGGAGGGTGCAGTACTCCGTGGTGAGAGTGAGAGTGGGTTAGGGTGGTCAAACCTGTTAAAGAAGTTGTTCATTTGGTTTGCTCTCTTCACGTCTCTCTCGATGGTGGCATGGCAGATGTTTGCCAAATGGCCGACCAACCACAAGTGTTACTTGGTAGGTAACTACCCAAATAATCAGAATGCAACTCAGACCGAAGTATGTAATACTCCAATCTTCACCCAGTCAAATAAGAGAACCAGTCGCCGTGGCGCAGCATAAGCGGCTTTGCCTCAGGAATTGACGTCCAAGGTTCAATTCCCCATGAGGGCATGCAAAGGTGTGTACGCCTGACGAGACCCAATAAGAGAGAAACATGTGTCAGCAGTATAGATGGATGTGGGCAGCTCGATCCACAAACTAGGCACTACACAGGAAAAGTATCTGGATTGACACTTGATAACACGCAATTTAATAAGAGAAAAATACAAGATTTAAAAAATAATGACTATGCAATAATCCCAAATATTAGACAAGTGAATGGTAAAAAGAAACAAATAAAAGAAAAGGACAGGAATCTACCCAGAAATATACACCTATCATGACAAAACAGTGAGGCCTTTGAGAAGACTCAGAATCGTCACTGGCCTGTGTAGGCCTCACCCAGGTGTGCCTGACTTTTGACAAATTGGCCCTTTAGGGCCTGGCCAGTCAGAGAGGCGAGATTGAGTTGGTTTGGACATGTGCAGAGGAGAGATGCTGAGTATATTGGGAAAAGGAAGTTAAGTATAGAGCTGCCAGGAAAAAAGAGAAGAGGAAGGCCTAAGAGAAGGTTTAGGGATGTGGTGAGAGAGGACATGCAGGTGGGGGTGTAACAGAGCAAGATGTCAAGGACAGAAAGGTATGGAAGAAGATGATCTGCTGTGGCAACCCCTAATGGGAGCAGCTGAAAGAAGAAGAAGAAGGGTTTGACCAGGTCCCAAAACAGGAATGAGCTATAAAGGTTCAAAAAGTCTCCAATAGTTTTGAACTATTTGAACTCCAATAGTTCAAAAAAGGTCTCATGCGTCATAATGATAACTAAAACTAGTTACCTCGAGAATTTTTTTTCGCATTAAACTTAAAGCATCCTATTTCATTTTCATTTCTTTATAAAATTCTGTAACTAATTAATAAGAGTTTTGAATGCAATATTTACCATTTTTCCACAATGTTGTGAGGCACTCTCCTCATTCAGACTCAATCATGGGTTGCTTCAGGGCGTCTACTGGAGGTCGCACTGTTCTGGTGTCTCTCACCACTTTGGGAGACCCTCTGGATTTATAGGTTGGAGGGCGGTTCCTGGTGGCCTCGCCTCTTGAGGTACCACTCACAAAACACATGGGACATAACCAAGGCATTGATACATTGACAAAATAAAAAACAAAACATACAAATAATTAACACAAACAATATTAATGCAAAGAAAACCATTAAAATGGTGAATCCCAGGAAGAGCAGCAGTCAGAGGAGAGGCACTGAGTTGTTTCAATTCCTGACCCATTAGCTCAGAGTTTGTTAACAGAAATAATTTTTTTGCTTCATTTTTATTGTTGAAGGATGTCCATCTGGCGGGACTTTTAAACGTATTTTTTTATGTATGTTTTCCTTTTTTCTTCTCTATGAGTCATCATTGGAGTGGACTTTGAATAATTGAAAGTTCATAAATGATTTATTATAAAAGAAGGCACTTAATTTAATCAGGAACAGTCATTGTTTATTTTTGAGCTAGAAAAACTGTGGTCACTGTGTCTGTGTGTTATTCATTCTTTCACTGGGGTCTTGGCCCATGCTTCAATCGTACTTCAGCCGAGGGCAAGGGACGTCACACGGTCACTTAGAGTCAGCAACGTCACGACACAGAAAACCGTTTGTGACATAGTGACTTGAAAGGAACTCTAGACGTCCTTATTGTTGCTTTCTTTTATTTTGATTTTTGGTTTCCTTTATTAACACACTGACTGCTGGACCACTTATTACCAGGAGGGTCTATGCATATATGATACCAAGCGACCAAGTAGTGTCAGTAAAACAGTTAGACTTTAGGGACTTTCAAAACTCGACTTGATGTTTTTTTGGAAGGATTAAGTGGATAGGACTGGTGAGGTTTGTTGGGCTGAATGGCCTATTCTCTTTTCGATTGTTCTAATGTTCTAATGATAAAAAATGAACTCTGATCATTATTCAGATTCAAATTAAATAAGCTGAAATCAAACAAATCACCAGGACCAGATAATATTTACCCTCATGTTCTTAAAAAGGCTAGTGAGTACATTATTTAATAATAATAATAATAATAATAATACATTTTATTTATATAGCGCCTTTCCCATGCTCAAGGCACTTAAAAAAGTGTTGTTAACAGGGAGGAGTGGCAACAACATGCGTGCGCCAGCGTCCCCTCACCTGTTTGTCTTTTTATATAAACACTTGACACATATTTTTAGGAAGTCACTGTGCACTGGAGTGATTCCAAAGGACTGGAAAAATGGCAAATATCATCCCATTATATAAAAAGGGTGACAGTGCAGATCCAAGCAACTGTAGGCCAGTAAGCTTAACATGCATTACAGGAAAATTAATGGAAGGAATTATTAAGGATAAGATTAAGCAACACCTGGCAAGGAGAGGAGTTTAACTGAACAGTCAGCAAGGGGTCAGAAGAGGAAGGTCATGTTTTACTAACATGCTGGAATTCTATGAGGAGACAACAAAAGGATACGATCAGAGTGGAGCAGATGATATTATTTATCTTGACTTTCAGAAAGCATTTGATGAGGTGCCACATGAGAGGTTGGGCATCAAATTAAAAGAAGTGGCAGTTCAGGGTGATGTTTTTAGATGGGTGCAGAATTGGCTCAGGCACAGGAAGCAGAGAGTGATGGTGTGAGGAACCTCATCAGAATTGGCTGATAGATAGATAGATAGATAGATAGATAGATAGATAGATAGATAGATAGATAGATAGATAGATAGATAGATAGATAGATAGATAGATAGATAGATAGATAGATAGATAGATAGATAGATAGATAGATAGATCGTGTGACTACAAGGGGAAATTCACATACTCTAGCAGCAGCATATTGATAAAAACAATATTAATTAAAGAGTGATGAAAATGCAGAGCAAGCTAAAAAAAATGCAAGGTGGAGAGTGCAAGACAGGTAAAACAGTCAATAACTTTGTATAATGTTACCATTTACCCCCCCACACACGCCCCCCTCCAACAACGGGTGGATTTCAAGAGTCGCATAGTGTGGGGGAGGAATGATCTCCTCAGTCTGTCAGTGGAGCAGGATGGTGACAGCAGTCTGTCGCTGAAGCTGCTCCTCTGTCTGGAGATGATCCTGTTCAGTGGATGCAGTGGATTCTCCATGATTGACAGGAGTCTGCTCAGCGCCCGTCGCTCTGCCACAGATGTCAAACTGCCCAGCTCCATGCCTACAATAGAGGCTGCCTTTCTCACCAGTTTGTCCAGGTGTGAGGCATCCATCTTCTTTATGCCGATTCCCCAGCACACCACCGCGTAGAAGAGGGCGCTCGCCACAATCGTCTGATAGAACATCTGCAGCATCTTATTGCAGATGTTGAAGGACTCCAGCCTTCTAAGGAAGTCTAGTCGGATGTGTCCTCTCTTGCACAGAGCATCAGTATTGGCAGTCCAGTCCAGTTTATCATTCAGTTGCACTCCCAGGTATTTATAGGTCTGCACCCTCTGCACACAGTCACCTCTGATGATCATGATGTTAAGACTGGTGACCAGTAGGTGTCAGTGCTGGGGCCTGCTGCTGTTTTTAATATATATAAATGATTTAGATAGGAATATAAGTAACAAGCTGGTTAAGTTTGCAGATGATACCAAGATAGGTGGATTAGCAGATGAGTTGGAATCCATTATATCATTACAGAAGGACTTGGATAGCATACAGGCTTGGGCAGATTTGTGTCAGATGAAATTTAATGTCAGTAAATGTAAAGAATTACACATAGGAATTAAAAATGTTAGGTTTGAATACACAATGGGCGGTCAGAAAATCGAGAGTCCACCTTATGAGAAGGGTTTAGGAGTCATAGTGGACTCTAAGCTGTCGACTTCCCGACAGTGTTCAGAGGCAATTAAGAAGGCTAACAGAATGTCAGGTTATATAGCGCCTTGATGTGTGCAGTACAAGTCACAGGAGGTTCTGCTCAAGCTTTATAACACACTGGTGAGGCCTCAGCTGGAGTACTGGGTGTAGTTTTGGTCTCCAGACTACACAAAGGACATAGCAGCACTAGAGAAGGTCCAGAGAAGAGCGACTAGGCTGATTCCAGGGCTACAGGGGATGAGTTATGAGGAAAGATTAAAAGAGCTGAGCCTTCACAGTTTAAGGAAAAGAAGATTAAGAGGAGACCTGACTGAAGTGTTTAAGAGTATGAAGTGAATTAGTCCAGTGGATTGAGGCTGTTATTTTAAAATAAGTTCATCAAGAACATGGGGACACAGTTGGAAACTTGTTAAAGGTAAATTTCTCACAAACATCAGGAAGTTTATCTTCTTACAAAGAACGATAGACACTTGGAATAAGCTATCACGTAGTGTGGTAGACAGTAAGACGTTAGGGACTTTCAAAACTCAGCTTGATAATATTTTGAAAGAAATAGGTAGATAGGACTAGTGAGCTTTGTTGGGCCTAATGGCCTGCTCTTGTCTAGAGTGTTCAAAGTTCTGTCATAGTAAAAACAAATATAAAGAGAAAGCAACAGTTTTATTATCAACAGTAACTCTGTAAATGTAAAGAAAAAGTTTATTATTTTAGTTTGACAGGCAACATGACTAAAACTCTCCATTTGAATGAGAGTCCTTGCAGGACGGCACACAAAATGAAGGCTAAGAAGCACATGTGCCACAAAGAAAATGTGTTTTTTTGCACTGTCGACGTTTATTGCAGATAACATATTTGGTTGTTGCTGACGATTTGTGCTCAGTGGGTGGAAGAATGTCCAGGTACAGCTGTCCCAAAAGTCAGGACCAGTCGGACGCCTTGTGATGATGGAAGAACTTTAGGTCCGTGATCTGCCTCAGTGTGTCAGAGCCTACATCATCCAACTGATTGTCTGTGTCACAATCACTGTCATTATCGTCAAAATTTCATCTTTCAACAAATTTAGTTGTTTTGATACGTAAGCATCTTTATACCTTTATAGTGAGGACAAAACTTTGAAACTTTCCCTTTATAGCTCCATTTTCCTCAAGCTGTTGCATCCAAAAAAAAATTCTATGGCTGTCCACTAAATGGCAGCACTATAGTAGATAAGACAGTGGTCCTCAATCACGGTCCTGGAGGGCCGCAGTGACTAACAGTTTTCATTCCAGCCAGTGTCCTAGTTAGAACTCAGTCTTTGCTGATAATGATTCTTGGTGTTTAACTCTAAGCCTCCTTAGTGATTTCATTCATCAAATACAAATTTTAGTTACTTTGTAGGTCAGAGGTCCTCAAATACAGTCCTGGAGGTCTGCTGTGGCTGCAGGTTTTCATTTTATAACCAAGTTCTTAATTAGAACCCTTTTATTTACTACTAAAGCAATACATTTTTTGGGCATAATTTTAGTTCTCTTGCCTGTTACCATTCAGAACCCTTTAATTGCCTATTTTAGATTTTAGCAGCTGCATTTAAGTTTTAATTGTTGCCTGTTTTCTTAATCAGACATTACTTAATAATGAGATGCCATTAACCAATAAACCAGCAGCTCGCCAGCTAACGTGCTTACCATGAAGTATCTGTGATTAAAATGTTTAGAAATGAATGAGAGGGGAATTGGAAGGACCGTTAAGTTTAAATCCATTCTGGTTCACAAAACACTTGGATAATGTTCTCACAGAATGAAATTCAAATTGCTCTTGGATGAATGCAAGCACTAACAAGCCAAACAGTTCAATACCAAGTTTCGTTATCAGCATGGATTGCTTTCTAATTAGGAAACTAGTTGGAATAAAAACCTGCAGACAATGTAGCCCCCCAGGACTGTGATTGAGGACCCTGATATAAGAGATATGAGGCAGCAAGCGTCTTTAAGTGGCTGTATACTATTGTGGCAGAAACACACTGTTCAAAGAAGGCACACGGAGTCTCAGGAAGGCAGCAGAATCAAGCTTTACAGAGTGATGCATACAATGTTTCAATTCAAATGAAAATGAACAATTAGAAAATTCAGCGAGCTTACATTTATTACAATTCTTATCACTTACACAAAATACTCTCCTTCCATCTGGCTCTCCCCATCATTGCTTAATATTCAAACTCACCATTACCTAATATCCATTACTTGACCAAAACTGCCATCATTACTTCATTCCCTATGCAGGTGTCTGAAACTTATTCACAACTTAAGTCGATACCAGGAAGACCCACATGTGAGACACTGTGCTGTTCAAATGAAAGTTAATTGACGTCCAAGAATCTCTCAACGGTGAAGTTTTGAGCAGCTCTCTTTATTAAACAACTAGACATTAAGACCATTACAATAATGGGCGCTAGAACAGTAGTGCATAAACATTAGTAGGATCAGTCTATATTAAATGGCAAGGGACTTTGACCTCATTCTTTTTGTTGGTCGTATTTTTCTTTCTTTCAGTCATTCTTTTGTTGATGTTTACTTGCTGAGCTGACCGTTCTTCATGGGCTGCCGCCGTGTATTGTGTGTGTTTAATTTTCTGTGACAGTAATACTGTCTTGTACGTCCGTAATATACCTTTAATTTTCTCTGGCGGTAATACAGGCATGCGCGTCGGTAATATGCCTTTAATCTCCTCTGACAGTAATACTGGCTTGTATGTGGCTGTAATATGAGTCACTGTATTGTGTACCTTTAATTTCCTCTCGCAGTAATACTGGTTTGTATTTCCGTAAAACGCCTGTAACTTTCTCTGACAGTAATATCGCGCATCGCACCGTGCCCCGCGCATGCGCACTTCACCAGAAGACACACACACACGGACACCTGGATGCACACAGGGATTTTATTAAACAGGATGCCCTGCTTAACACTCTCAAAGCACACAGTGTCCTTAAATAAAGTTTTTGAACTTAGCAACAAGACATTCGTGGTTTGCAGCTGAAAAGAGAAAAATTATTAAATACTCAGGCGAGGGCTTTTTATGGTTTAACTCTTACTGTACTAGCGTGCATTAGAATATAATGGTTGTATTTATATACAGTCATATGAAAAAGTTTGGGAACCCCTCTCAGCCGACATAATAATTGACTCTCCTTTCAACAAAAAAGATAACAGTGGTACGTCTTTCCTTTCCTACGAACATCTGAGTACTGCGGTGTTTTCTAAAGAAAGATTTTTAGTGACGCAGTATTTAGTTGTATGAAATTAAATCAAATGTGAAAAACTGGCTGTGCACAAATGTGGGTCCCCTTGTCATTTTGCTGATTTGAATGCCTGTCACTGCTCACTGCTGATTACTTACAACACCAAATTGGTGTGATGAGCTCGTTACGCCTTGAACTTCATAGACAGGTGTGTCCAATCATGAGATATAAAGGTATTTAAGGTGGTCAATTACAAGTTGTGCTTCATTCCCTTTGACTCTCCTCTGAAGAGTGACAGCATGGGATCCTCAAAGCAACTCTCCAAAGATCTGCAAACAAAGATTGTTCAGTCTCATGGTTTAGGGGAAGACTACAAAACACCATCTCAGAGGTTTAAACTGTCAGTTACAACTGTAAGGAATGGAATCAGGAAATGGAAGGCCACAGGCACAGTTGCTGTTAAACCCAGCAGGTCTGGCAGGCCAAGAAAAATACAGGAGCGGATTGTGAGAATGGTTACAGACAACCCACAGATCACCTCCAAAGTCCTGCAAGAACATCTTGCTGCAGATGGTGTATCTGTACATCGTTCTACAATTCAGTGCAATTTGCACAAAGAACATCTGTATGGCAGGGTGATGAGAAAGAAGCCCTTTCTGCACTCACGCCACAAACAGAGTCACTTGTTATATGCCAATGCTCATTTAGACAAGTCCAGATTCAATTTGGAACAAAGTGCTTTGGACTGATGAGAGAAAAATTTAGTTATTTGGTCAGAACAAAAAGCACTTTGCATGGTGGAAGAAGAACACCGCATTACAAGAAAAACTCCTGATACCTCCTGTCAAATTTGGTGGAGGTTCCATCATGCTGTGGGGCTGTGTGGCTAGTTCAGGGACTGGGGCCCATGGTAAAGTCGAGGGTCAGATGAATTCAACCCAATATCAAAAACTTCTTCAGGATAATGTTCAAGCATCAGTCACAAAGTTGAAGTTACGCAGGGGTTGGATATTCCAACAAGACAATGACCCAAAACACAGTTGGAAATTTACAAAGGCATTCATACAGAGAGAGAAGTACAATGTTCTGGAATGACCGTCACAGTCTCCTGACTTGAATATCATCGAAAATCTATGGGATGATTTGAAGCAGGCTGTCCAGGCTCAGCAGCCATCAAATTGAACTGAAATGGAGAGATTTTGTATGAAGAATGGTCAGAAATACCTCCATCCAGTATCCAGACACTCCTCAGAGGCTATAGGAGGACAGCGTCTAGAGGCTGTTAGATTTACAAAAAGGAGGTTCAACTAAGTATTGATGTCATATCTCTGTTTTGGTGCCGAAATTTATGCACCTGTCTAATTTTGTTATGATGCATATTGCATATTCTCTGTTAATCCAATAAACTTAATGTCACTGCTGAAATACTACTGTGTCCATAAGACATGTCATATTTTAAAAGAAAGTTGCTACTTTGAAAGCTCAGCCAATGAGAAACAAAAAACTAAAGAATTTCATATGACTGTATGCCTACGATTCTCTTTGAATATATGCAAATCATTAACTTTAAGAATATTCTTTTCTACAATACTGAGATACAACTTCTCTCGTATGTCGGTGTTTTGACAGGCTTACTGAGATATGACTTAATTCGTACATCACATTCAAAGTGTTAAACAGGGTACCTAATTGCTCCCCAACCCTTTAAGATATTCTCTTCTATTTCAACAGAATTTCAATATTAATCTCCGTAGCGTTAGAACCAAGTGTCACTCGGACTGAGAAAACAGTGTTAAAAGTGTCAGTCCTCGGTGTCACTCGGGCAACTGTATAGCTGAGCCTCAGCCTCAGGCTGTAAAAATGCTAATAGTGTTAGTCTTGAGTGTTACTCACACAATGGTATAGGCATGTTTTAGATAAGCGCCAAGCCCACACATTACCCGGGCAATGGTGTAGGCACATCTTCTCCTAACCTCATAATGGCGTCTCATAAGAAATGTTTTTCAGCAGCCCAGGTGTAGCCCAGCTCTTGACAGTGATGACAAATTGAATCTGTCTTCAGGCACTGAAATTGAAATGGACAGTGAAACTGAAAGTGATTCTGGTGAATCTGAAAGTGACACTTAATCGCGTTTGGGTCTCTACTGACCCAGCTTCAAATAAACCAGCACCACTTTGCTTTGATTTTGTGGGACAGCCAGGAATGAAAGTGAACATTGACAGTCAAGATTCATTTATTTACTTGAAGTTATTTCTTGATGATGATGTGATCAAAAGAATTGTTGTTGAGACGAACAATTACACTGAACAGTGCTGGGTAAAGTGTACAGCTAAGCAGTTTTCCCGTTCATAAATATACTACCCAAATACATATTTTGAAAGTATATATGGTATTATTATTATTATTATTCTCTTTACACTTGACTTTGTTTTGCACATTTTACAGTAGAAAGATGAGATTTCATTAACAATGTCATTTTTAAAACAGAAAATGCAAAGCTTTTTACGTTTTTTTGAGAAAAAATGTAACGTTAAGAAGACAAAAAAAATTGGGACGTGAGCGTCAGTAGGCTTTACACCATAGGAACCAACTTACCTGAAGTATTCTCTAACATTTCAGTAATTATTTATCATTCTGATGCTGATCTTTCTGATCATATACTATAACAGGTCATTACGATAACAATTGACGAGTAGAATTCATAATTAACTGCAGAATTGCGGTATTTGAGGGTTCTTCTAGAGTGCCTCTTTCCAGAACGATTTGCCCTCAAAAACAAATCAGCACATCATCAGACTTAAGTTCCGAGTTTTGTATTTTTCTGTCCAGCCTTTATAGGTCGAGACCGTCCTCAAGAATCTGTGACACACATACACAGGCAGACACACACCCATCATCGAGATATTGATGTTTTCCGTATCAGGGAACCCTAAAACATCGAGATCCGTTGAAAACCGGAGATTGAAATTTTTGGTCCCCCCCATAGATGATAGGTTATGGTGGGGGAGGGTGCAATGCAAACAAAAAGCAAGAAGAAGCAATCTTAAGCCAAGCAAGACCCATTGCAAAATGTAGAAATTGAAAACCAAAAACAGAAGCAAAGATAATCAAAAAACTCACGAAAAGCATCTTTTTCGGCTGCTCCCATTAGGGGTTGCCACAGCGGACATTTTTTGAACTATTGGAGTTCAAATAGTTCAAAACTATTGGAGACTTATTGAACTTTTATAGCTCATTCCTGTTTTGGGACCTGGTCAGGCCCTTCTTCTTCTTCTTTTGGCTGCTCCCATTAGGAGTTGCCACAGCAGATCATCTTCTTCCATATCTTTCTGTCCTCTGCATTTTGTTCTGTTACACCCATCACCTGCATGTCCCCTCTCACCACATCCATAAACCTTCTCTTAGGCCATCTTCTTTTTCTCTGGCTTGGTAGCTCTATCTTTAGCACCCTTCTCCCAATATACCCCTCATCTCTCCTCTGAACATGTCCAAACCAATGCAATCTCGCCTCTCTGACTTTGTCTCCCAATCGTCCAACATGAGCTGACCCTCTAAAGTCCTCATTTCTAATCCTGTCCATCCTCATCACATCCAATGCAAATCTTAGCATCTTTAACTCACCTCCAGCTCTGTCTCCTGCTTTCTGGTCAGTGCCACCATCTCCAGCTCATATAACATAGCTGGTCTCACTACCGTCCTGTAGACCTTCCCTTTCACTTTTTCTGATATCCGTCTGTCACAAATTACTCCTGACAATCATCTCCACCCGTTCCATCCTGCCTGCACTTTCTTTTTCACTTCTCTTCCACAATCCCCATTACTCTCTACTGTTGATCCCAAGTATTTAAATATAGAAATGGCAAATAGTGATGATAGACACCAACAAGATCACTCAATGACCACACAGGGACTCGCTTTCCCATTCTGCCTTTAAAGACTGGGTTGGTTCCCTTAGCAGTAATACAAGGGTGGCCCTGCCCCATTGGGTTCCAACCACAAAGAACAGTATAACATATACAGAAACTGCATGGGATAAAATAGAATAAAATTAGCAAAAATGCACAAATACGACAATTCACAAATAAAAAGGGTAATAAAACAGAAATTACATGTAACACCACCCAACAATATCACCCACTTTTTTTGGCAGCCTCTAAGCAGTTGGAATGGAAAATGTTTAAGTTGATGATATCTGGATACACCAGGAAGGAGCATGCATCCCAAACAGTTTGCCCCAAAAATGTGAACATTAAGAAGAAGAGGACCACAAGATACCCGACCCCATATTAACTGGACCATAATTTAGAAATTTTAGGGCTGGGAAAACTTTGAATCCTCACCACTGATAGTTAGAGAAGAGTAAGACTGAGTAGAGTTGCTTTCCAGAGGGGATAAGCAGGAGGATGAACTGAATTTCAGCCAGAGGTTAGCACTGATTTGGCAGTAGTCATGCCCACAGAGAATGATCTCTGCTTGGAGAAGGTCCAACAGAAGATAGATTTCAAGAAGAAAATAGATAATGACACAAAAGGGAAGCTGAGAGAAATTTGGAAACAGAAGTTGAAAATACAGAAACTGACGGACATTCCCAGAATCTGTGCAAATGAGCCAGGGACATTAAGCTGGCAGAAAGGACAATGTGACTCTGGAGCCAGACCTGTGACAAAGCGCTTAACAGTGGAGGAGATGAAGGCAATGGCTGGATTAAAATGGAGTGTTTTGGAGATTGTGATTTCTGGAAGGGGGGACAAATGCTCATGATAATCGATTCCCCTGTGGTATGTTGTGGTGTTCAAATGAATTTTATTCATTTCATTTTTGTATTGCGCTCTTCATTGAATGCACGCGCAAACCGCTGTGATAAGTTTTCAGGTAAAATGCAAATAGAGATTTCACAAATGCAGAATTAGTACAAAGAGAAAGAGAAAATAAGAAGAAACTGATTGACATAAATGTACACCAACCACATGTAGTTAAAGGTTTGAAGTATGCCACTGTCATCTGTGAAGTTTGTTTCAAAGCCATTAATAAGCTGACAGGGTGAAGCTGATAGAAAGAAGGACATAAACAGGTGGAAGATGATGTCCTTATTCAAATGTATCTTTCTGAACAATCCCATGGATAGTTATCATCAGGCAGAGGCTATGAGTGATTAGAACGGGTATAAAAAAGGTGCTATATTGGCCTGAGAAGAGCAGAACCCAGATGGCAGTTGCCCATAACTGTCAAGACTCACAAAAACTTGAGAATATTGTGGCAAGCGTCTGGGGGCGGTACCCAGCTGGGAAGGCCCGAAGGACCAGAAGAGGGACTATGCCTCCTCCGGACCACGAGAGGGTAACCGCCCTAGATGGTATGGGGACCACGGGAACAGAGCATGGAAGCTCAATCCTATAGGGGCCCATGGTCACCACCAGGGGACACCCAGATGCCTGAAGAGCCCTGGCCCTCAGCACTTCCACCACACCTGGAAGTGCTGGGGGGACGAAGACCAGGGACACCCGGAGTGCTTCCGGGTGCACAGCCGGCACTTCCATGAAGTTCATCGGGAGGCACCTGGAGCACATCCAGGTGAACATAAAAGGGGTCGCCTCTCTCCATTCGAAAGTTGGAGTTGGGTGGAAGAGGATGAAGCCTGGAGGAGAGGAGTAGAGGTGGTCAGGAGAAGAGGCATTTGAGAGAGAGGCTTGGACCAAGGATGTTTGGTGCTGAGGCACTGGGGTGTGCATGCTACACTTTATTGTAAATAAACGTGTGTGGTGATTTAAACAATGTCTACCTGTCTGTGTCTGGGCTGTATCCCACAATGTAAAATAAGGAAAAACCACAGAGAAGCCCGGAGCTGTCTCTATGCCCCCGAACATTCTGCCGGATCTGGGCATACAGCCGCTAACCTTTCCCGCTGAATAACTGGCTGTGATGACTATAGTGTTCTGTTGGCGTCTCTCCATGGATATATATACAATACAATACAATACAATTTATTTTTGTATAGCACAAAATCACACAAGGAGTGCTACAATGGGTTTTAACGGGCCCTGCCTTTTGTCAGCCCCCCAGCCTTGACTCTCTAAGAAGACAAGGAAAAACTGCCCAAAGAAAACCCCTGTAGGGTAAAAAATGGAAGAAACCTTGGGAAAGGCAGTTCAAAGAGAGACCCCTTTCCAGGTAGGTTGGGCGTGCAGTCAGAGTCAAAAAGAAGGGGGTCACAGAGCAGAACACAAGTAAGGAAAGGAAATACAATAAAATAGTAAAATAAAAACATTAAAGTACGGAGCAGAATTGAACGGTAGATGATATCACATAATATGATTTGGATTTGTTTAGAGTCCTGGAGACCTCAGCCATCAAGCTGCCTCCCCCTATTGGCTGTTCCACAGCTGAGTCAGTGCTAGGCCTGCCAATCTGATTAAAGGACCCCTATAGCCGATGATTTCTGCGATCCCCCATCAGAGATGACTTTACCTTAGGCAGGCAAAACAACTTGGCAGGTGGGTAGTGGCACCAAGTTCCAAATTTGAGTACCAAGAAGAGAAACAGAATAGGTGAAGGTTAGTAACACATTATAGCTATTCTGTTACTTGTGTTTTAGTGCTAATGACTGACAACAGAGATGCAGTCTGTACAGTTAATCAGCAGCTCTAGTCAGGGTGTGCTAAGCTGAAGTAGTGAGTCTTCAGCCGGGATTTGAAAGCTGAGACAGAAGGGGCATCTCTTATAGTAGCAGGCAGACCACTCCACATTTTAGGGGCCCGGTAACTAAAAGCTCGACCTCCCACTGTTATTTTATTAATCCTTGGAATCATAAGCAGACCGGTATCTTGAGATCTTAATGTACATTCTTGGTTTGTAAGTCATGATAAGTTCAGATAAGTAAGCCGGTATGTATTGTCAAGCTTGAGTCACAAAGTTACACAGGAGACTGGAAAAGGGATCAGGTTTCCAAGGAACAAAGTCTTTATTGCTGAACTGGCAGGTACAAACAAAAGACCTCAAACAGGAGGGGTTTGTCGACAGCAGAAAAGCACACAGGTTGCAGCTGTCAAACGTGGCGGTCCAGCTCCCGTCTCCAGGTCAAAAGAACGTAAAGTACACCTCATCAATTGGGTTCAGCAGCTCGGAAGCAGCGACTGGAGCAGACACAGTCTTGAGGGAGAGAGAACAGGAGAGTGAGCTGTTAGGTTAGCTGGGTCTTTTAAATGTTATAAACCTCGTGCAAGAAGCACATTATGGAGCAAGCTTGCAACTAATCCTGCAAAGGTGTTTGTTTCTCATTGAAATACTGTTTAAGAGGGAGTTTCTGAAGGGCAGCTGTGTTTCTTTGCCATAGGTTTACTGTTTAACAGAGAGACCGTTTGCAGTTTTATTGTAAGAGTGTGCCGCTGGTGGTGCTATGTGGGTGGAAAAATGGAGCAAGGGAACTGCTGAACTGCACATGAGCAACAGTCACCACCGTTATGGGCAACTAACCATAGGTGAGTCCAACTCCCTTTCTCAACTTTTTTCCCACCAATGTAAACTAAGCGACATTATGTTTTAAAGCAAGTTAAATACATTGATCTCTTTTTGTACCATATTGCTCTTGTTTGATTGTTTCCGCATTGGTTACTAAAGGATGTAAATGCCACATGATTTGAACCCGGAAGTAATGGCCAGAAGGGATGGACGGACAACCCACCGAAGGAATAAGATATATCGCTGGGGACTCTTCATTCCCCCAGGACACTAGATGGCAGCGGCCCCAAATATCGTTGCCTCTTGTTTTTTGAGCCTGATAGTGGCTTCTTTGACTTTCATTGGCACAGTTCTTGTCCTCATGTTGAACAATGACAGCTACAGACTCCAAAGGATAGAAGCAAATCGAGGTTTCTTATGAAGCCAAAAAACCCACCGGAGGAATCACAAACACCTGTGATGCCAACTGTCTCAAATATTATGATGCCCTGAAATGGAGGGGACCATGTAGAAAAAGTGTTGTCATTTCTACATGGTGTGACCGAAATGTCTACATATCCCCTTCAATGAAAGTGTGTAATGTGCACTTTATTCACGACGTCTGAATTGTTTGATTTATAATTTTAAACTGTGGAGCAAAAGGTCAAATCAAGGGAAAAATGCCTCTCTGTCCCAAAACGTATGGAGGGCACTGTATTTCTGGGTATGTACTTTAAGCACAATGATGCCAAAAAACTCCTTAGTGCATAAGGGGATAATAAAAACCCATGAACTTAACTCATGAGACGAAGAGTTAGCAGTAGTCAAGTCTTAATGCTGGGTTCATTTTTATGAATAACATGTATGTTCTAATGTTATAACATCCCTGTCATATTTTTATTTATTTGAATGCTTAATGTTGTGTTCTTAGTTGATGTGTTTTGAATGATATGTCGTGTTCTCACTGAATTTGCTGTAACCTGCTGACAAGCCCATTTTCCATCGTGGGACAATATAAGTAAATAAATTAATTAAAAAAGCACTTTTTCCAGAAGTCTGCTTTTAGACTAATTTCCAAAATAAAAAATTCAGTTTAGAAAAAAACTCATTATGGAGGTTAATATTCGAGGTCAGAAAACAAAGCCACAATCTACTGCTCCTGATTTCCTTTCCCCGTCTACTCTCCGAAACTTGTTTATGCTTAGTAAATCCGAAGTTTGAAGGCCAATGTGGTTTGTACAGGACAATCACATCACCGACTCCTGCAGTGTTTAGATCTCCTCCTGAAATAACACCACGGCATTTCCCTGTCGTAAGCAAACCACCTGTAGCTCATTTGGTTCAGAACGACCGCACAAACCACAACGGATCATTGGTTTCAAAGCAACTGCATCAAAATGCCTGCATCATTTGTGTCAAAATGACCGTGGCGGTGCCCAAGTCCTAAGTTATGGGTTCTGATTCCTCACCGTAGTGCACTTTATTAACCTGGCTGGAGAACTTTATATAAAGCAAATGTGATGAGTGGCATTGAGCAGCATAATGGCACAGTAGGTACTGGTGCCACTTGACAACATTCAAACCCTCAAGCATATTTTTCTCTACAACAACTCATTTCAGCCAAAATCACATAAAGAATGCCTCAATGGACTTTAAAAGGCCCTATTTTTGACAAAGCAGCCTTTTGCTCTTGTCATGCATGCATGTCGCAAGGTAGGTGATGCCACCCCAGACCAAAAAGAGATGCTGGCATTAACTGTCTTGTCTTCTTCTCCCTCCACAGTGCAGAGAAACCACCCAGTGAGGGTAACTGACAGAATCCAAATCGTACCTGTGCAGGGTGCTGTTCAAAAACTGATAAATCTGGAAAGAAATCCAAAAAGAAACACGCAACTGTGATGTCTTTCACTGTACTTTAAGATTTACCACACAAAGGACTCATTTTGAGATTATATAATGTTTTGGCATCATTAGTAGTATCACTATTACTGTTACTGCAGTGGGCTGGTGCCCTGCCCGGGATTTGTTCCTGCCTTGTGCCCTGTGTTGGCTGGGATTGGCTCCAGCAGACCCCTGTGACCCTGTGTTTGGATATAGCAGGTTGGAAAATGACTGACTGACTGACTATTACTGTTATTATTATTTTTGTTATTATTGTTCATTTCATATTGAACTGCTCAAAAAAATTAAGGACCACTTTGAAAACACATCAGATCTCAATGGGAAAAAAAATCCTGCCAGCTATCTCTACTACTATGGACTGGCAATGTGTTAGAATCGAAAGGATGGCACATTGTTTGAAGGAAATGAAAATGATCAACCGACAGAAGGCTGAATTCAAAGTCACCCCGAAAATCAAAGGGAGAAAATAATGCAGCAGGCAGGTGAGTCCACTTGGCCGAAATTTCATTGCAGAAACTCCAAATCATACTCAGTAGTCCGTATACCCTCCAACCCTGC
Source organism: Erpetoichthys calabaricus (assembly GCF_900747795.2). Lineage (NCBI taxonomy): Eukaryota > Metazoa > Chordata > Cladistia > Polypteriformes > Polypteridae > Erpetoichthys > Erpetoichthys calabaricus. Next base: position 14,244,476 of record NC_041394.2, on the reverse strand, counting down.
CTGACAACACCCTAATGAGACAACGGATGGTGTCCTGGGGGATCTCCTCCTAGATCTGGACCAGGGCATCACTGAGCTCCTGGACAGTCTGAGGTGTCAGATGGACCGAAACATAATGTCCCACCCAGAGGTGTTCTATTGGATTGAGGTCAGGCGAGCAGAGCGTGCGGGCCAGTCAATGGTATCAATTCTTTCATCTTCTTGCCACATGAGGCCGGGCATTGTCATGCACCAGGAGGAACCCAGGAGCCGCTGCACCAGCATAGGGTCTGACAGTGGGTCCGTGGATTTCATCCTGATACCTAATGGCAGTCAAGGTGCCGTTGTCTGGCCTGTAGAGGTCTGTGCGTCCCTCCATGGATATGCCTCCCCAGACCATCACTGACCCACCACCAAACCGGTCATGCTGAAAGTTGTTACAGGCAGCATAATGTTCTCCATGGCTTCTCCAGACCCTTTTGCGTCTGTCATATGTGTTCAGGGTGAACCTGCCAATTTTGGCATTCTATGGCAAATTCCAATTGAGTTCCACAGTTTCGGGCGGGCAGTGAGCAGAGAGCCTACTAGAGGACGTTGGGCCAACAGGCCACCCTCATGAAGTCTGTTTCTGATTGTTTGGTCAGAGACATTCACACCAGTGGCCTGCCTGCCTGCTGGAGGTCATTTTGTAGGCTCTGCCAGTGCTCATCCTAGATAGATAGATACTTTATTAATCCCAAAGGGAAATTCATATACTCCAGCAGCACCTTACTGATACAAAAAACAATATTAAATTAAAGATTAATAATAATGCAGGTAAAAACAGACAATAACTTTATATAATGTTAACATTTACCCCCCCGGGTGGAATTGAAGAGTCGCATAGTTTGGGGGAGGAACGATCTTCTCAGTCTGTCAGTGGAGCAGGACAGTGACAGCAGTCATTGAATGTCATCCTGTTCATCTTTGCCCAAAGGAGCAGATACCGGTGGGTCCTTCTGATGAGTTAAGGACCTTCTATGAGGGGCCCTGTCCAGCTCTACTAGAGGAACTGCCTGTATGTCTCCTGGAATGTCCTCCATGCCCTTGAGACTGTGCTGGGAGACACAGCAGACCTTCTGGCAATGACAGGCATGTATTGATGTGCCATCCTATAGAAACTGGACTACCTGTGCCACCTCTGTAGGGTCCAGGTATGGCCTCATGCTACCAGTAGTGACACTCACTGTAGCCAAATGCAAAACGAGTGACAAAACAGATGAGTCAGGAAAAATGTCAGTGGCCTAGCTCTACCTGTTAAACCATTCATTCCTGTTTTGGGGGTCGTCTCACCAAAGCAGCTGAAACTGATGAACAAGCCCTTCTGTTACTTCACTGAGCAGATCAATAGCCCACAAGTGTCATTGACTTTATGCTACACTCTCATTAAAAAGGGTGCCTTTAATTTTTTTGAGCAGTTTATTTATATTCATCTTTACTCTAATCATTTTTAATAAAATGTAATGTTTCATACCAAAGAAAAATGCAACGCTTTTTATGATTTTTTTGGAATAAAATGCAACGCTAAGGAGTTTAATAAACTGTTACTCACCCTCCCTTATTCTGTTTCTCATCTTGGTAGGTGGATGTGGCACTTGGTGCCACTGCTGTACTGCCAGGCCGCTCTCCTGTGTATGGGAAGTCATCTTGGATAAGGGACCATTAGAACGTCATGTCATTTTCTAACTCACATACTCCAGACCAGGGTCTGGTTTGGACTATGGGGGGAGTGGGGCTTATCCCAGCTAGCACAGGGCATAAGGCAGGAACAAACCGTGGTCAGAATGCCAGTCTGTTACAGAGCATTGTAATCATCACATGGAAAGATTCTCTCATCTGATTGGATGGCCAGCACAGACTCCATTATAGAAAACCCAGGAGTGGGTAGAGGGCCAGTGGGCCGAGGTGTCCAGGACTGTGACTCTTTGACAGTTTTAATTTCCTCCACTGTCAACTGGCCACAGTTCAACAATAATTCATTAATGGACAGATATTGTTGGTTTCCATTTATGTTTAATTGGTTTCTGCCTTTGTTTTCTATGTGTTTTGTGAATTTCCCATTGGGATTAATAAAGTATCTATCTATCTATCTATCTATCTATCTATCTATCTATCTATCTATCTATCTATCTATCTATCTATCTGTTTTATCAAATCTGTATTTATCTGTGTACCAGTTCTGAATTTAGTTATTAGTATCATCCATACTTGTGTTTTAACTGAAAATTGTTCACAGTGTCCTACATCCGCACTCAGTGAAGAGCGCTCAAGAATAAATACATTTGTGTTAAAAGAACCCATTTTTTACTCTTTGATCTTGATTTTTAAACATATTTATGGATGTTTCTTTATTTACCGTATATACTCGTGGATAAGTTCTCCCATGGATAAGTCGGGACTTGATTTTATTGTATAACTTCTGCTATTTTATAATGTCGGTCGTATAAGTAGAATGCAGAAAACTCATGCTATTGGTCCAAGAGATTATGATATGCTAATGCCCACCTGAGAGAGGAACCACGGGGCACACGGCCTTTTTTTATGTCTATGTGGGTGCGGTAATGCGCTGTATCAGCCTGTGCTCCTAACCTCTCTCTCACTCTCTCTATTGTGCCTAGGTGACCGCACAGTAATACCCAAAATATTCCGAAGAGACGTTTGCACTGTTTTATGTTTTTTTGTATCTCACATCCTCATATGCCTTTATTGTAAGAGCATCCCTTATCTACGATGGAGTGTTCGATCAGAAGAAAATATGAAGCTGGCTTTAAATTAAATGTCGTTGAAGTAGAAAATTCAATGCATCTAAAAATCTGATGTGAGATTGGTGGAGGCAAGAAAAATTAATTGTTGCATTTTTGAACGGGTGTATAAGTCAGGGTCTGATTTTATGATCGATTTTTTCAAGACCCCACTTATATGTGAGCATATATTTTATTAACACCCACCAGTACTTTTTTATGGATTATTTATTTACAGTCAAATGAAAAAGTTTGGGAACTCCTCTTAATTCATTGGATTTTTGTTTCTCATTGGCTGAGCTTTCAAAGTATCAACTTCCTTTTAATATCTGACATGCCTTATGGAAACAGTAGGATTTCAGCAGTGACATTAAGTTTATTGGATTAACAGAAAATATGCAATATGCATCATAACAAAATTAGACAGGTGTATACATTTGGGCACCCCAACAGAGACATGACATCAATACTTAGTTGAGCCTCCTTTTGCTCCTTTGAGCCTCTTGACGCTGTCCTCCTATAGCCTTTGAGGAGTGTCTGGATTCTGGATGGAGGTATTTCTGGCCATTCTTCATACCAAATATCTCCAGTTCAGTTCAATGTGATGGACAGCCTCCTTCAAATCATCCCATAGATTTTCAATGATATTCAAGTCAGGGGACTGTGACGGCCATTCCAGAACATTGTACTTCTCCCGCTGCATGAATGCCTTTGTAGATTTCCAACTGTGTTTTGGGTCATTGTCTTGTTGGAATATCCAACCCCTGCATAACTTCAACTTTGTGACTGATGCTTGAACATTATCCTGAAGAATCTGTTGATATTGGGTTGAATTCATCAGACCCTCGACTTTAACAAGGGCCCCAGTCCCTGAACTAGCCACACAGCCCACAGCATGATGAAATCTCCACCAAATTTGACAGGAGGTAGCAGGTGTTTTTCTTGGAATGCGGTGTTCTTCTTCCGCCATGCAAAGCGCTTTTTGTTCTGACCAAATAACTCAATTTTTGTCTCATCAGTCCAAAGCACTTTGTTCCCAAATGAATCTGGCTTGTCTAAATGAGCATTGGCATACAACAAGCGACTCTGTTTGTGGTGTGAGTGCAGAAAGGGCTTCTTTCTCATCACCCTGCCATACAGATGTTCTTTGTGCAAATTGCGCTGAATTGTTGAACGATGTGTTTTTGCAGCAAGATGTTCTTGCAGGTCTGTGGAGGTGATCTGTGGGTTGTCTGTCACCATTCTCACAATCCTGCTCATATGCCGCTCCTGTATTTTTCTTGTCCTGCCAGACCTGCTGGTTTAACAGCAACTGTGCCTGTGGCCTTCCATTTCCTGATTCCATTCCTTCCAGTTGAAACTGACAGTTTAAACCTCTGAGATGGCTTTTTGTAGCCTTCCCCTAAACCAGGAGACTCAACAATCTTTGTTTTCAGATCTTTTGAGAGTTGCTTTGAGGATCCCATGCTGTCACTCTTCAGAGGAGAGTCAAAGGGAAGGAAGCACAACTTGTAATTGACCACCTTAAATACCTTTATATCTCATGATGGGACACACCTGTCTATGAAGTTCAAAGCTTAACGAGCTCATCACACCAATTTGGTGTTGTAAGTAATCAGCACTGAGCAGTGACAGGCATTCAAATCAGCACAATGACAAGGGGACCCACATTTGTGCACAGCCAGTTTTTCACATTTGATTTCATTTCATACAATTAAATACTGCGTCACTAAAAATCTTTGTTCGGAAAACACCGCAGTACTCGGATACCACTGTTATCTTTATTGTTGAAAGGAGAGTCAATTATTATTGAGAGGGGTTCCCAAACTTTTTCATATGACTGTATGAAGAATGTATTTATGTACTGCACAGCACTATTTTTTGGACACTGCTATACACGAGTAAGTCTCACTTTGCACTTGTTGTATCTGTGTCCTCATTGCACATGTCCTCAGTATTATTATTATCGAAGCCCTGAGAAACAGGTCATGCCAAAGCTGCGGACACCTGGGGAAATTCACAAGTAGTTCTAGGAAAACAGCCTCAGCCTAATCCGGTGAATAATTAGTTTTCATAATTATGCTACAGTATCTGGCTGCTCCTTGATGACAAGACTTGTCATATACAGTACATTGGAACAGCATATTTGACTGTGAAGCAATGAGTCCGTTCATCAAGTTGAGGGCTTTACAGACCATCACTCTAGTGTGAGTTCTCATGCAAAATGCACAATTAAGCAGTTGGTGAGGAAAATGGCTGTTCAGGAAACCCACCAAAGTCAAAACATTGTGGCTTGGCATAATGCAAAAGAAGGCCTTATAAGTGAACAGATGAGTGTGTGACAAAGGTCATGTCAGTGTGCACTCCACGCGTTACAGGCTAATTTTTCATGTGCTATCTGGTATGTAAGTAATATAATTTGCTACCTGCTCTTTCTCATCTTTCATCCTGGGTTCACTAAAACCAGAGGACTTGAGTTTTTGACTGAGTTCTTTCTTGATTGAACTGGCACTGCCCAGAGCACACTCCCTGTTGTCTTTCCAGTATGTACATTACATCTTGCCTGAAGAAGGGGCCTGAGTTGCCTCGAAAGCTTGCATATTGTAATCTTTCTAGTTAGCCAATAAAAGGTGTCATTTTGCTTGGCTTTTCTCTACAGTATGTACTGTAAAAGAATGAGTCACAACACACTGGATAGGTTTGGGGCGGACACCCGTATATTGTCCCAGGTTGCAAAAAGGGTTTTGAAATAAGCATCTGATGTGCATGGGTTGAGTTCCAGACTGAACTGATCTGGTGGTGGAGAAGATGGCGGTTTTAAATGGTGAGGCCGGAAGTGATGTCACCTGAGGACAGAAAACAGAAGTGACATCTGTCTATGCACCGGAACCGGAAGTGACGTTGTTGCTGTTAAATCAGGCAGGTTTTCCCGCATTTGGCCTGCAGATATAACAGAATAAGGTTTGGCGCACCCTGCCACCCTCTGGCCTGGTAGATAATTACCTCCACTTGGTCCATTCAGCTCCCTCCTAATTGTATCTGTAAGAGCCATTTCACAGTTATATAAGATTCATAAATATTTTACTAGATGACAATGCATAATCTATAGGAGGCTCCTATAACCCCCATAAGTAGAATCCATCCATGCATTATACAACCCTCTATATCCTAACTACAGGGTCACGGGGGTCTGCTGCAGCCAATCCCAGCCAACACAGGGCACAAGGCAGGAAACAAACCCCGGGCAGGGTGCCAGCCCACCATAGCATCAGTAGAATTGAATTGGTATATTCTTGCCATTTCTATAGCTTTGACTAAACGTTATTCTTCAGTTAGTGACAAGCCTTGCCATGTGTAAGGCATAGAGGGCACAAGGTTTTAAACGGGCCATCAGGCCTTCTGAGTGTGTGATGAAACTGTGGTATAGCGGGTCCGCGGCTTCCGAAAAAAAACAAAACAAAAAAAGTCGTTTTAAATCGTTTTTAACCGTGCCGTTCTCCATGGGCGTGATTGCACGACCGCGTGGAGTTAATGAGGTGATCGGAGCGAGTTGCACCTGCACGTGTGGGTGCAGCCATTCTTGTTTGCCTCATTGGCTTCCTGCGGCATGTAATTAAGGTGCTGTGCCCACAGAGGCACCCATAGGTGCGTATATATAGACGGATGTATACAAGAGTGAGGAGGATAAATCAGAGAAAGAAATCATGGAGGAGGAAAAGGAAGGAGAAAGGTTGATGGAGAGAGAAAAGCAGATGCGGTAAAAGGTCAGAAAAACAGCAGTCAGGTGGTGGCAATCCGGACACCTGGAAGGTGGAAACGCCATGAGCTGGGGCCCCGTGAAGGAGCGTTATGTTGATGCGCTCTGGGGGCTTGTTTGTCCCACTGACTTTATGAGTGAGTGAGGTGAGCAGAAGGGGTGCCCTCCCGAAGGTTCTGAGGAGCGACTGCGGGGAAGGATCGAGGGAGGAGAGTTGACCTTGGCGGTCTGGCAGTGACATCCTGATAGGGGGCCAAGACGAAGGTTAACTGAAGGAGCTTGTGGTTGTTGGTTCTCCGTGGAGTAGAAGGTGCAATGGGAGGAGAGCTGGAGAGTAAGGAGAGACTGCATTTTAACTACTGCATATATTAACCTTGTGTTTTATGGATTTATTTATTGTTGGTTTTTATCCTCACTGGACCTTTTTTTTATGGATTTATTTATGGAACTTTGGACACTGCTCTTTTGCACTTTTTGATTGTTTTAATAAACGTACATTTTCACTTTTGGAAATATCCCCTGGTTTCATGTGAGATTTGTCCCCATTTGTCAGCTCAACTCGGTGACATTACTGACGGTGTTGGGTTCAGGGCTCCCATAAGGACGTTGGGAGCCTGAAGAGAACATGCATCGTTACAGTAACATGTAAGCAAATAGCACTTATTTAAGTACAGAACCGTATGCTTATAGTGTACAGAAGAAGAAACTAAGAATCTTTAAGTACAGAAGAAGAAATTAAGAACTTTTAAGTACAGAAACAACTAAAGTTTCTGAAGAAAAGCTAAATTTAGAGAAGATACATTTTTCCTTTTTATTGCCTTTTATTCTACATGTGTAACAACTTTTTTCTTTATTCTTGTGTGGATTATTTGCTTTTAACTTTTACTAAATATTTCTAAAATAAACTTTTGGACTGAGAGATTTCTTTCGGCGCGTGTTTTACCCATTCTTGATCTCGTCTTATACTTTGGCGGCTACAGAATCTTTCACAAAAAGGTATAAGAAAAGAAAATGAATGCTGGATTAATAGCCAATATAAATGTATAAATCCAATGTATTTCAAATCATTTCCGTTTATTTTTCTTTTGCTTTGGCTTCAACCAGCAGTTGCCTACTTACTGTTATATGCTGCCCTCAGGTGGTGATTCTAAGAATTGCAGCCTTCATTCTCGCAGCACGTGGCTAAAAATGAGTTGGGGCTTTATTATATACTAGCTGAAATAGCCAGTGTAGCCCAGGAGGAAAATAAAGTGTTGTTTTTTTTTTAAATTGTTTGAGAAAAATAAAATTTAAGAAAACCCACAACTTTAAAAATAAAAATAAATTAACAAACAATGAAGACTCACTAGGGTGGCGCAGTGGTAGCGCTGCTGCCTCGCAGTTAGGAGACCTGGGTTCGCTTCCCAGGTCCTCCCTGCGTGGAGTTTGCATGTTGTCTCCGTGGGTTTCCTCCCACAGTCCAAAGACATGCAGGTGAGGTGGATTGGCAATTCTAAATTGGCCCTAGTGTGTGCTTGGTGTGTTTGTGTGTGTCCTGCGCTGGGTTGGCACCCTGCCCGGGATTGGTTCCTGCCTTGTGCCCTGTGTTGGCTGGGATTGGCTCCAGCAGACCCCCGTGACCCTGTGTTCGGATTCAGCGGGTTGGAAAATGGATGGATGGATGAAGACTCACTAATGTGCTTGTCTTACAGTCTTGAACTGGCCAACTCTATTTAATTTCAAAACCAACAAGCGGGCACGGTGCTCAAACATTAAGAATGCTGGCAGTCACCTCCAGTTCGCCCTCTGGTGGACGATAACATGCATACAAGACCGCACAATCACCCCCTACCCTACCCAGAAGAGGGTGGGTTAGGGTTGATTTCACCCTACAGTATTTTTAGTCAACCAATGAGAAACATGTGTTCCAAGTTTCATGAAAATCGCTCCAGCCATTCGGAAGTGATGCTGAAACATACATACCTGTACATATACACACATACACAAATTGACTTTTATATATATACTGTAGGTATATATATTTTTCTTTTCTATTCAAAGACTGGATAACCGATATTAAATAGAGAGAAGAGCTTCACACACACACACACACTCATGTTTTCTATTCTTGTCCATCATTCTACACTCAATAAATCCTTCAGATTCTTTGCTGTGGCACTCCAAGTGGTACTCATGTGCATTTTGTTTGCTGTCATTCTCCTTGTGAAACTTGACTGGAGTCCACCTAAAAGTCCAAAATTAATTGACAGGACATTGTGACAGATGACTGGGGAATCTCCCTGACCAGGACGTCCCGAAGACAGAAGGACTAGGGAGATGATATATTGGGGTCAACACCTCTCCCCGGAACACAATAGTACAAACCCCCTGGAATACGTTGGGACCATGAGCTTGGAGCTTAGAAGCTCAGCTCTGCTGGGGCCTGTGGTCACCGCCAGGGGGCACCTGGTCAGTTGAAGAGTCCTGGATGGCAGCACTTCTGCCACTCTCGAAAGTGCTTCCTGAAGAAGGTCCAAAGGTGCCTGGAGTACTTGCAGGTGTCCATTTATCACTTCCGCCCCAACCGGGAGATGCTGTCGGAAAGTAATTGGAGAGCACCTGGAATACTTCCAGAAGTGATATTCTGGGAGCCGGAGTTGGGAGGTGGGGGACAGAGCTTGCAAGAGAGGAGTGGAGTCAGAAGAAAGGAAAGACAGTGGAAGAGAAAAGAAAAAGAAGAAGGGACTGAGCAATATTTGTGGGTGATCTGTGCACTGTGTTGTGCTGTACCTGAAGAAGAGAATTAAAAGCGTGTGTTTTTGGGACTTGTGTCCCAGTGTCTGTCTGTGGTCGGGTTAAACTTCCACAACATTTTTTAGAAAGGCTCACACCCCATTTGAGTTGTGTAATCCCCAAATCAAAAATAGTGGGATTGTAAGGAAAGTGCAAATAAAAATAGAGAGCAGTGATTGGCCCCGTGACCCTGTGTTAGGATATAGCGGGTTGGACAATGACTGACTGACTGAGCGGTGATTGGTAAATGATCTTTTGGCCTGAAAACAAAGTAACAGCCAATTACTTAATGTTACAAGTAACACATTTTATTATCTCTCTATTTTAAAAAAAAATCTTGGAAGGAGACGAGACGTGATTTTCTCAGAGAGACACTTTCACATCCCTCGAGACGAGTCTTTGTGCCATGAGATTTAACCAGGCCCGGAAATAAAAGACAAAGAGTAGATGACAAAGTAGAACGTCGTAAAGAATTCAAAAACATCGGAGTGATACACATGCAGATCAGGTTAGAGATAATGGAAGTACAAAAATTCGAAAGTCTCAGAAAAAGGATAGCAAAGATCGCATTAATGCAAACAAATGGAAATTATTACTTGGTGAAAAAACGGAACAGCGAAAAGAGATTGAATATATTGTTCAGATTTAAACTTTAAGTCGAAGACTTGTAGATCGTCTAATTCGTGTTGCCATCAGGGAAAAACAAAGTAGTGTTTCTTCCCAATGAAGAGGCGTATCCGCGGGAATTAAAAGATTTGTTGTTTGGTGAAAGTGAAATCCAGTGAGAGAAAATTTCAAGCCCCGCAAGACAAAGAGATTTGAAAAAGTCCTGCCCACATAACCACACACACGGTTTAATCATTTCTCATTTGTGTGAATGCTGTTGTCAGACACATTTCTTGTAGAGAGAAAGAAACGAGATTCACTCACAGGCAGTTATACAGTGCATCCGGAAAGTATTCACAGCGCATCACTTTTTCCACATTTTGTTATGTTACAGCCTTATTCCAAAATGGATTAAATTCATTTTTTCCCTCAGAATTCTACACACAACACCCCATAATGACAATGTGAAAAAAGTTTACTTGAGATTTTTGCAAATTTATTAAAAATAAAAAAACTGAGAAAGCACATGTACATAAGTATTCACAGCCTTTGCCGTGAAGCTCGAAATTGAGCTCAGATGCATCCTGTTTCCCCTGATCATCCTTGAGATGTTTCTACAGCTTAATTGGAGTCCACCTGTGGTAAATTCAGTTGACTGGACATGATTTGGAAAGGCACACACCTGTCTATATAAGGTCCCACAGTTGACAATTCATGTCAGAGCACAAACCAAGCATGAAGTCAAAGGAATTGTCTGTAGACCTCCGAGACAGGATTGTCTCGAGGCACAAATCTACGGAAGGTTACAGAAAAATTTCTGCTGCTTTGAAGGTCCCAATGAGCACAGTGGCCTCCATCATCCGTAAGTGGAAGAAGTTCGAAACCACCAGGACTCTTCCTAGAGTTGGCCGGCCATCTAAACTGAGCAATCGGGGGAGAAGGGCCTTAGTCAGGGAGGTGACCAAGAACTCGATGGTCACTCTGTCAGAGCTCCAGAGGTCCTCTGTGGAGAGAGGAGAACCTTCCTGAAGGACAACCATCTCTGCAGCAATCCACCAATCAGGCCTGTATGGTAGAGTGGCCAGACGGAAGCCACTCCTTAGTAAAAAGGCACATGGCAGTCTGCCTGGAGTTTGCCAAAAGGCACCTGAAGGACTCTCAGACCATGAGACAGAAAATTCTCTGGTCTGATGAGACAAAGATTGAACTCTTTGGTGTGAATGCCAGGCGTCACATTTGGGGGAAACCAGGCACCGCTCATCACCAGGCCAATACCATCCCTACAGTGAAGCATGGTGGTGGCAGCATCATGCTGTGGGGATGTTTTTCAGTGGGAGGGACTGGGAGACTAGTCAGGATAAAGGGAAAGATGACTGCAGCAATGTACAGAGACGTCCTGGATGAAAACCTACTTCAGAGTGCTCTTGACCTCAGACTGTGGCGACGGTTCATCTTTCAACAGGACAACGACCCTAAGGACACAGCCAAGATATCAAAGGAGTGGCTTCAGGACAACTCTGTGAATGTCCTTGAGTGGCCCAGCCAGAGCCCAGACTTGAATCTGATTGAACATCTCTGGAGAGATCTTAAAATGGCTGTGCACCGACGCTTCCCATCCAACCTGATGGAGCTTGAGAGGTGCTGAAAAGAGGAATGGGCGAAACTGGCCAAGGATAGGTGTGCCAAGCTTGTGGCATCATATTCAAAAAGACTTGAGGCTGGAATTGCTGCCAAAGGTGCACCGACAAAGTATTGAGCAAAGGCTGTGAATACTTATGGACATGGGATTTCTCAGTTTTTTTATTTTTAATAAATTTGCAAAACTCTCAAGTAAACTTTTTTCACATTGTCATTATGGGGTGTTGTGTGTAGAATTCTGAGGAAAAAAATGAATTTAATCCATTTTGGAATAAGGCTGTAACATAACAAAATGTGGAAAAAGTGATGTGCTGTGAATACTTTCTGGATGCACTGTACGTTGCGTTTAGAAGGGGTTTAGAAGCCCCTTTGTTTTTCCAAAAATTAACACTATTTTTTGGATGGCAAGCACAGACTCTGCGATAGAAAACCCAGAAAGGTGTAAATGGACAGTTGGCCAAGGATTCCAGGACTGCGACTTTGTTTTCGACTCTTTCTTTTACAGTTTTAATTTCCTCCATTACCAATCACCTATAGTTCATTACTTAATTATTGGACGAATATTGTGGGTTTCCATTTAAGTTAATCAGCTTTCATCTTGTTCTCTGTGTGTTTTAACAAATCTTTAATTCATGTGTACCAGTTCTGTATTTAATGATTAGTATAATCTATATGTGTATTTTAATTGAGAATTGTTCACAGCACTTTGTGCCTGCACTAAGTGAAGAACGTAATACAAAAAAATACATTTTCCTGTATTGCAATTTGATTTTCACACCTGCAACATATTTCAAAACAAGTCTGGACAGTAAAGAGTTGACACTTAATAAGGTTGCCTTTCCTTCTCACAGTACTTAATAAGCATACTTAATAAACAGCCGGGACAACTTCTTAAGGGAAGGACCAGGAGTAAATGTTTGCATGGGGTATTACCTCACCCTGGATGACAGAGGGCAGCCCCCTTGGCTTACTGCGGTGCCACCGGTTTTGAGCATTGAACCTCAAAGTTGCTGGGGCCTGTGGCCACTGCTAGGTGGTTGCAGGGGGTATGGCTGAGCCCTCCTCAGCAGGACTACCGCCCCACCCGAAGTACACCCAAGAAGGAGATCACAACACACCTGGGGAACTTCCGGACGGTCTATAAAAGGAGCCGCCTCACTCCATTCAGGAAGCCAGAGATGGCAGGAAAGGGGACAAAACTTGCCAGGAGAAGTGAAGGCAGAAGGAGACAGAGAGAGAAGAAAGACAAAAAACTGTGTGCTTGGGACTGTGTGTTACTGGGCTATGTACTGTGCGCTGCAGGTGGGAAACGATTGGAAAGCATTTCCCACTGAAATAATAAAGCCTGGGTGGCACAGTGGGTAGTGCTGCTGCCTCGCAGTAAGGAGACCTGGGTTCGCTCCCCGGGTCCTCCCTGGGTGGAGTTTGCATGTTCACCCCATGTCTGCATGGGTTTCCTCCGGGTGTTCCTGTTTCCTCCCACAGTCCAAAGACATGCAGGTTTGGTGCATTGGCGATCCTAAATTGTCCCTAGTGTGTGCTTGGTGTGTGGGTGTGTGTACCCTGCGGTGGGCTGGCACCCTGCCTGGGGTTTGTTTCCTGCCTTGTGCCCTGTGTTGGCGGGGATTGACTCCAGCAGACACCCCGTGACCCTGTAGTTAGGATATAGCGGGTTGGATAATGGATGGATAATAAACCCTTGTGTTGTGTGGCTCGTGTCTGGGCTTATTGTGTCGGGTGTTTGGGGAGCTATGGGTCCCCTAGTGGTCACAACATGTAGATACCAATTTGTAGAATGTTTCAACTGTACCTTTTGTAGGACAGACTGACATTATCCATTTTGCCAGGTTGGAACCCAAATTCCTGGCTTAGTGAGCTGTAACTCTTATTGCCAGCTAAAAGACTCAGTTTGCCTGACTGGGCCTCCTGTTGGAATGGCATCTGCAACCTAAGAGACTTGACACCAAACCATGTAACAGCCAGGGACATCTCTCCTTAAGGCATGAAGATGGCCTCAAGTTCAAACAGAGCACCATAAATCCGGAGTGAGTGACAATTGATGGGCAGAACCTTGCTCCAGTGGTCAACTAAGAGGGTGGGCTTACTGTATGTGCACCGAAGAAGCCAATGACAAGACCCCTATTTCTCCCTATAAAAACCCTTGTAATGCCTTAAACTAATCACTCTTCTCTCATGACGCTATTGTTTGTCCAGACCATAATTTGGCCGTCCACAGCCAGAACCCATTAGCTGATAGATCGGTTTAGAGTGGGGCCACAACTGAACTTCGAAGTGATTCTTTAACTCCAGAGGGCAACTATGCTGGACTGGAAAGGTGGAATACTCGTCTATTTTGGAGTTTGGATGAGATTATCCAACCTTGCTGAGCAACAGCAACAAGAGAGAAAAGAAAAATTAACATCACGACAAGCACACCAAGGAGCCACAAAAAGGTTTGGGGTAGCCTCCTCGTATATTGTAGGTTGTTGCCACAAAACAAAGCACTGGTATATTGGAGTTCAAAACGGAACTGATTCACAGGTAGAAAATGGTGGCTTTAAGGGTAGGCAGAGAAAGTGATGTCATCTGGATCAGAAGTGGCATCATCGGGGACAGATGGAATTTCTCGAGAACTGCTACCAAAAATCAACAAGGAGACCTCCTGAACAAAGACGAGAAAGCACACTGACAAATCCTTTTTACATATCTGGAGAAAGCTGACCAGGAAAGGAACCAAGTGTTCCTCACCTCAAACCATAAGTGTACTTTGATTTTGAGAACCATTAACTGTAACTTAACAGAGAGGACAAAGCCAGCTAATGTACTATGGCATTGGTTTTAACTGCAACTGAAGATAATCATCTTGAAAAGGATAAGGTCTGACTATTATACATTTCTTACCCTAAATCCAAAAGGAAAGGGCACTGAGAGAGAGAACTTGGTGTGGTTATGAGGTGGACCCTGAGCCTGGGCAAAGGCTAGCTGTTGTTGGCAAATGAGTGCCACTTTCTGGCAATGGAAACTTCATAACCAGCCAGAGAATTTATCCACCTTAACCTTATGAAATGAAGATTCAGAATTCATAAGTCGTGTGCCTTTTCCAGTAAGAGAGGAGAGTTCTGTCTAAGCCAAGAGAAAGAAATGGATCGATAAGCTACCTGCCTTTCTCTACAGGAGTGAAAAAGTTAAACTGAGCTTTCATTATGGCGTGTTTTTTGTCTCTCTCTCTCTCTATATAGTCACAAAAACCAGACATAAGAGTCGTGAAAAGGTTTGGGGCAGCCACCCATATAATTTGGTTTCCTGGCTGCAAAGTTGCTTTCAACAGATATAGCACTGATGTGCACAAAACCCGAGTCCAAAACAGAACTGAGGGAACAGGGAAAAGGTGGAGACTTTTAAAGGAGAAGACAGGAAGTGAAGTCAAAGGGGTCGGGCTCATGAAGGTCTTCTGTCATTGGTGCGAGCCTGGACGTGACATCACAGGGGCCGGAGCTGGCAAGGTCTCCTTCCATTGGCTCGGTCCCAGAAGTGACGTCAAGAGGACCAGGTGGGATCTCCCGTGAATGGTCTGCAGACAAGGGAGAAAAAGAGTCAGTGCACTCTGTCACATCCCGGTATGTCTCAGAACTGCCCTCACTCAAGCTCTTTAGCTGCCTCCCACGCGCACGTGTGTGACAATATATCTATATAATCTGTCATATATATAAGATAGATAGATAGATAGATAGATAGATAGATAGATAGGATACTTTATTAATCCCAATGGGAAATTCACAATATATATATGATAGATATATAGAGATTATGATTATATATACACACACACACACACACACACACATATATACAATACATACATATACATACACACACACACACACACATACCTATATCTATCTATATCTCAATTGTGGACACCAGGGGGCACACTAGCTCCCCAAAAACACCTAACAAAGGCACAGACCCGAGTATAAAATAAATAAGATTTATTCGTGGGAAATTTATTTGTCCTTAAATAGTTTCCCACCACACACAGTCACAAAACAGCATAAAATAATAAAGCAGTCGTCTTCTCTCTTTCTCGGTATGAAAAACTCTCCAATTTTGCATACATCGCGACTCCTCACATGGTCAAGATGAGTCAGGCCCAGTGTCCAGCAGAGCATTCACAGCCCCATGATGTGGAGCCCCTTTTGGTGTTTGGTTAATGCCAGCCAGCACTTCTTACCCTACAGTGTGAAGGGAAAAACTATGCTTTTATTGATCTTTTGGTTTGAGGTATATAGGCATCTTACGGTCGCACAAGATTCAAGTGACCTGGTGCCATTTTTGCCAGACAGCATTTACTTACACTCAGGGATCAAAGGTCACATCCACAGCAGAGCATATACTTGAACGCTGTGGCTTTGGCAAGTTCTTGACTATTGCTGTCTATACGGCCTTCCTTTTCTTTGCTGCATTCCAAGTATTCCTTCTCGCTGATGTTAAGGCAGAATCAGTTTTCCTCAAGCCATGACTTCAGTTTTTGCATGAGAAGTTCAAGGGCCTGGCCTGTTAGTAGGACATCATCAGCATTTAGATCCCAGTTTGTACATCTGCTGTCACCATGTCCATGCACAAGAATTGAGTAATCCAATCCTTATTGTACTCCGACTCTGATAAAAGCAGAGAGCACATGAAAAACTAGCCTGCACACTGACCTAACCTTTGTCACACACCCATCTGTTCACTTATAAGGCCTTCTTTCCATACAATGTTATGCCAACCATAATATTTTGACTTCGGTGGGTTGCCCAAACAGCCATTTTTCTCCCGAACTGCTTAACTGTGCATTTCACCAGAGCACTCACATTACAGTAATGTTCTATAAAGCCCCCAGCTTGATGAATGGACACATCGCTTCACAGTGGTGGGGTTACCATATGGTCGTCAATTCCACCACATGTTGGCTTCTGGCATGCCATGGAGTTGAAGAGTTCACCATGTGAGGGTGCGGAGGACCTTGTCAAAAGTTTTCTTCAAGTCGAGGAAGTCCATGATGAATCACCTTTTTCTTCTTCCTGTAAGTGTCTTTCGGTAGGTGGATAGCATGGACCAGACCCCTGGACGTATCCACATTGATTCGGAGCAACGTTAACTATTTGGAGATGGTGTTGATTGATTATTTGGTCAAAGATCTTTATCATGTGATAGAGCAGGGGTCATCAACTCCGATCCTGGAGGACCACCATGGCTGCAGGTTTTCATTCTAACCCTTTTCTTAATGAGTGACCTGTTTTTTCTGCTAATTAAACTTCTTGTGAATTTATTTTAGTTTAATTGCTTTTTTAAGATTTACTCCCCTGAATTTCTTTATCGTTCCTCTGAGTTGCTTCATTTCGTTCCTTGAATGGCACCCAAACAGAAATGAAATGTGAAGTGAGGGATCCGACAGAAGACCAGCTAAGTCAGGGCCTCAAACTCCAACCAATTTCACTCCAACCATCTGCTTAATGAGGTGCCGATTCTTGAACTAATTTTAATTGATTTGTTCTTGAAGACTCAGACCCCTTGTTTCTTTTTCCTTAATTAGCAGCCAAACAATAATGAGCTACAAAATGAGCCAAAACAACTGGTGTCCATCATACAATATCTGAAAATAAAGAAAGATGAAAGTCTCAGGAATGTCGATCTGCTCAGGTCCACAAAACATTTGATCAGAAAAGAGAAAAATTAACAATTTTGGAAATGTCTGCTAATGCACCACAAGAGCAGCAACAAAGCCACGGAATTAAAGAACGAGTTTAATCAACGTCAAGAATCGGCACCTCATTAAGCAGATGGTTGGAGTGAAATTGGTTGGAGTTTGAGGCCCTGACTTAGCTGGTCTTCTGTCGGCTCCCTCACTTCACATTTCATTTCTATTTGGGTGCCATTTGAGGAACGAAATGAAGCAACTCAGAGGAACGATAAAGAAATTCAGGGGAGCAAATCTTAAAAAAGCAATTAAACTAAAATAAATTCACAAGAAGTTAATTAGCAGCACAAACAGGACACTCATTAAAAAAGGGGTTAGAATAAAAACCTGTAGCTACGATGGTCCTCCAGGACCAAACTTGGCAACCCCTGACATAGAGGGTGGATTGGTTGGTGGATTGCACCTTTGCCGTTGTCAAATTTTCCCTTCCAGATCCACATATTATGGTACTGGCTGTCCAGCCTCGAGGGACCACAACATCAAGGCCTTGTAAACACGACTCTAATTTCAGAAAAGCAAAAGGGCATCTTTTAAGCAGAAAATACAAAATGTTTGTTTTTATTTTGTCATTGCAAAACACAAGAAAATAAAACTTCAAAGGCTGCTGTATTACATTCAAAACATCCACAATATATACATACATATGTACACTTAATTATTTCCGCTAGTTGTGTTAAGGGTGCTGTGTCACAAGTTAAAGCAACAGTAAAAATTCCTTACAAAAAGCACCCTTTTAAAAAACACACACACATACACACCTCACGGCACATGCAGTTATAACAGAAACAGCAGAAAGAAGCAAAAGAAAGCCAGTGGTCCCTCGTTAACTGGCCTGAGGGGACCGACTTGATTTTAAGCACTTTTAATCAAGCCAAAGCCTAAACGCAAATTTACAAACAAGACAAAGAGGAACAAAAAAATCCCGGCCAGCTCCATTATGCCTTACATTTAAGCTAAAAAGTGATTTTTTTTTTTTATTTAGTTACTTTTTTTAAATGTTTAAGCTCTCAAAAATATGAAAGAGTTGGGTGAAGTGTGGTTCCCCAATTGTGGGACACCACACAAGAAAGAAAGTGAACAATCAGGCCTGTTCATTAGCCGCCAGCTTGATGACCAGAGCTTCACGGGCCGCCAGGAAGAGCGTTGATGGAAACACAGAGTCCCGGCGGTTCATGTAAGAGCTGAGCACAACAGCCCCCCGCGAGTTGGGACCTACGGGCAGTTCAGTCGTCAGCGACTCTCCAAAGTTGAGCACCACAAGGAAGCGGCTGCACCGCCAGGAACGTGAGAAGGCCAGGACAGTGGTGGCATTGGTGGGGATCAGTGAGAATTCAGAGGACCGCAGAGCCACCTCTCTCAGACGAAGCGATGCCAGTGACTGGAAGAGATGGAGGGTGGAATTTCTTATGTGCAGCTGAGCCTTTAACAGAAAAGAAAAGAAATGAAAAAGTCCAGAGAATGGAGGGGAAAAATGTTTACACACCCTCATTTATATTTTATATATATATATATATATATATATATATATATAGCACTCAGCAATTGCAGGTTAAGGGCTTTGCCCAAGGACCCAACAGAGCAGAGTCCCTACTGGCATATACATACATACATACATACACAGTGCATCAAGAAAGTATTCACAGCGCATCACTTTTTCCACATTTTGTTATGTTACAGCCTTATTCCAAAATGGATTAAAATCATTTTTTTCCTCAGAATTCTACACACAACACCCCATAATGACAACATGAAAAAAGTTTGAGGTTTTTGCAAATTTATTAAAAAACAAAAACTGAGAAATCCCATGTCCATAAGTATTCACAGCCTTTGCTCAATACTTTGTTGATGCACCTTTGGCAGCAATTACAGCCTCAAGACTTTTTGAATATGATGCCCCAAGCTTGGCACACCTATCCTTGGCCAGTTTCGCCCATTCCTCTTTGCAGCACCTCTCAAGCTCCATCAGGTTGGATGGGAAGCATCGGTGCACAGCCATTTTAAGATCTCTCCAGAGATGTTCAATCTGATTCAAGTCTGGGCTCTGGCTGGGCCACTCAAGGACATTCACAGAGTTGTCCTGAAGCCACTCCTTTGATATCTTGGCTGTGTGCTTAGGGTTGTTGTCCTGCTGAAAGATGAACCGTCGCCCCAGTCTGAGGTCAAGAGCGCTCTGGAGCAGGTTTTCATCCAGGATGTCTCTGTACATTGCTGCAGTCATCTTTCCCTTTATCCTGACTAGTCTCCCAGTCCTGCCGCTGAAAAACATCTCCACAGCATGATGCAGCCACCACCATGCTTCACTGTAGGGATGGTGCCAGGTTTCCCCCAAATGTGACGCCTGGCATTCACGCCAAAGAGTTCAATCTTTGTCTCATCAGACCAGAGAATTTTCTTTCTCATTGTCCGAGAGTCCTTCAGGTGCCTTTTGGCAAACTCCAGGTGGGCTGCCATGTGCCTTTTACTAAGGAGTGGCTTCCATCTGGCCACTCTACCCTACAGGCCTGATTGGTGGATTGCTGCAGAGATGGTTGTCCTTCTGGAAGGTTCTCCTCTCTCCACAGAGGACCTCTGGAGCTCTGACAGAGTGACCATCGGGTTTTTGGTCACCTCCCTGACTAAGGCCCTTCTCCCCCGATCGCTCAGTTTAGATGGCTGGCCAGCTCTAAGAAGAGTCCTGGTGGTTTCGAACTTCTTCCACTTATGGGTGATGATGGAGGCCACTGTGCTCATTGGGACCTTCAAAGCAACAGAAATTTTTCTGTAACCTTCCCCAGATTTGTGCCTCGAGACAATCCTGTCTCGGAGGTCTACAGACAATTCCTTTGACTTCATGCTTGGTTTGTGCTCTGACATGAACTGTCAACTGTGGGACCTCATATAGACAGGTGTGTGCCTTTCCAAATCATGTCCAGTCAACTGAATTTACCACAGGTGGACTCCAATGAAGCTGCAGAAACATCTCAAGGATGTTGAGGGGAAACAGGATGCACCTGAGCTCAATTTTGAGCCAAAGGCTGTGAATACTTATAAAAAAAATTGTACATTTTTAATAAATTTGCAAAAATCTCAAGTAAACTTTTTTCACGTTGTCATTATGGGGTGTTGTGTGTAGAATTCTGAGAAAAAAAATGAATTTAATCCATTTTGGAATAAGGCTGTAACATAACAAAATGTGGAGAAAGTGATGCACTGTGAATACTTTCCGGATGCACTGTATATAGCGCTCAGCAATTGCAGGTTAAGGGCTTTGCTCAAGGGCCCAACAGAGCAGAGTCCCTATTGGCATATACATACATAAACACATACATATACTGTGCACATATTTACACACACACACACACACACAAAAACCAACAGGGCCAATTTAGTGTTGCCAGTCCACCTGACCTGCATGTCTTAAGAGATCTGTCTATTAAATAACAAGACTGACACAATAACTCCCTTTTATTTGTATAACAATTCTAATGCTTGTCCCCTTCAATATGCTCCCCATTTGCAATTATGCATCGGTGCAGTCTTGGTTTCCACTGGTCGAAGGCGTGGAGCAGATCAGTTTTTGCAAGCTATTTCAAGACGTTCGACGTTTTCTTCTTTACTGTAACCATCGACTCAAAATGTGTTCCTTTAAGCGCCAACTTTTAAGAAAAAAAAACATGTACACGAGACATGCAGTCTTCTTCGTTAACCTCAGTAAGCATTTGAAAAGATTCTGTTGGCGTTCTGTTCAATTTTACTAAAAATTTCAAAATTGACAAGTTGCTTAACTTTCAAACTTAGCAGGACTCCGACACACAAGGAGAAACACAACTGCATTAAAATGGTGACTGACAATCAAACGGCACGGCAGAGAGACTTGTCGTTTATCATGCAGGTTTGAACCTCTGCAATTCACACTGGCATGCTGTCTGCCAATCAGCTTCTGGGCCAAATCCTGACTGATGGCAACCGCCCATTCTTGCATAATCAATGCTTGCCATTTGTCAGAATTTGTGGGTTTTTGTTTGAGGATTGACCACAAGTTCTCAATGGGATGAGGTCAAGGGAGTTTACTGGCCAGCAATGTTTTGTTCCCCGAGCCACTTAGTTCTCACTATTGCCTTACGGCCCTGTTACTCCAGCAGGCTGGTAAAGGCATTGTGGGTCACCAAACTGTTCTTGGATGGTTTGGAGAAGTGGCTCTTGTACAATGTTTGGGCCCCATTCTTTATTCATGGCTCAGGATCGGGGGGCACCACCAGTGCAGAGCTTGCTCAGGAATGGCAGCAGGCAGGTGAAGACTTTTGGAGGATGGCCTAGTGGGTGTCAAGAAGGGCAGCAAAGCCGCCAAGAAAAATATCAGGGACAGTCCAATATTCTGCAAAAGGGACTGCTGAGGTCAAGTCATTTCTTCTGATGAATCTCCTCCGATTGTTTGGGGCATCTGGAAAAAAGAAAAGGTGAGCGGCGCTACCATCAGTCCTGTGTCATGCCAACAGTAAAGCATCCTGAGACCATTCATGTGTGGTGGGGGGGGGGGGTGGCTTCTCAGCCAAGGGAGTGGGCGCACTCACAATTGTGCCTAAGAACACAGCATGGGACCAAAACATCCTCGGAGAGCAACTTCTCCCAACCATCCAAGAACAGTTTGGTGAACAATCCAGCATCAGGCTATAAGGCAAAAGTGATCGGGGAACAAAACATTGAAATTTTGAGTCCATGGTCAGGAAACTCCCCAGACCTTAATCCCATTGAGAACTTGTAAATCTTCAAGAGGTGGGTGGACAAACAAAAACCCACCAATTCTGACAAATGCCAAGTGTTGATTCTGCATGAATGGGTGGCTGCCATCAGTCAGGATAGGGCCCAGAAGTTGATTGACAGACAGCCTGCCAGGGTGAATTGCAGAGGTCTTGAAAAAGAAAGAAGGGACGACACTGCAAATCTTGACTCTGCGCATAAACTTCAGGTTATTGTCAATAAAAGCCTTTGAAACTTCTGAAATGTTTTGTAATTATACTTCAGTAGACCATAGAAACATCTGACAAGAAGATCTAAAAACACTGAAGCAGCAAACTGTGTGAAAACCAACACTTGGGTCATTCTCCAAACTTTTGGCCACGACTGCACTGTTGTAATCCACTGCATGGCGTGACCCTTGTAGAGACATCGCGAGACCTGAAGTGGGTTGCAGCCCATAGTTTGAGAAACATGGATGAGAACTCACTTGTGTGGAATCAACTGTGGATGGCTAAAGCAGCAGCACGTTAACACACATCTCAGTGTTAGAAAGTTTTTGGGCTAACTCACATTTGGGTGTTGTAAATATTCAGCATCCGTTTAGTTTTTTCAAGCTTTTGACAGCCATTTTCCATAACTTTTTTTTTTTGCAATTGCAGGTGCTTTCCTGAGCATTTTTTAAGCATTTGACCAGTGTTTTGAAGGATGTGTTTTGCTTGGGAAAATGCGATGGACACCATTTCACCATTTTGAAGGTTGTGAGGTGACTTTTGAGTCTCCAGAATTACCTTCTATGACTTTAGGGCTTCTAATCCTGGAAGTCACAGTGCTGAAGAGCAGGGGCCTCATGTATAAACGGTGTGTACGCATAAAAATGTTACGTACGAAAATTTCCACGATCAAATCGCAATGTATAAAACCTAAACTTTGCATAAAGCCACACACATTTCCACGGTAGCTCCAACCCCGTTTTGCAAACTGGCGGTACCCAGTGTCAAAGCAGTGCTACTGTTCCTGTGTGGTTACCCTCTCTTTTTATATCCACATCCCTGATGCGGCTTTATTGTATACAATGAAACTAACTGCATATTGTTTATTAGTTTAATGCATCTGATTGTAATTAACCTGTAACAATATAATGGTCCAGGGAATAGCCAAAGTATTCCAAATACCATAGCTGCTTTAGCATTGTTACTCTCACTGCACCTTCTTCTTTCAGCTGCTCCCGTTTAGGTGTTGCCACAGTGGATCATCTTTTTCCATATTACTCTCACTGCACCACTCGGAGTATTTAAATCACTGTATCTGAGTGGGGAATCACAGCTCTACAGCAGAGAATTATTGGTATACAGCATTAAGCACACACTGCCTCAGCCATGCTGTCTATTTGAACTGCTCTCATACGACAAACGCTTCACAGCCTTTCCTGTATGGACCTCGCGGTTCAGAAACAGTTTCATCCCAAGAACTATAAACGCACTCAATCAGTCCATCAAGTGTTCCTTGTAGAACTGTTTGTACTTATGAGTACAATCATCTCACTGCAAACTTGCGATACAGTTATAATATTGCATAACCTGAGCCACTTTATAAAGCGTGTATTTACATATGATGACGATATTTTTTAAGATGAAATGCAGCAAAATATGTTTATTATACAGATAAAATGTTAACATCATTTAAATAATCTATATTGTTAATAATTAAACATGTGAGGACATGGTGTCGCAGCGCTAGCTAGTTCAGGGACTGTTCCTGCCTCGTGTTGTATTCTTGCTGGGACTGGCAACACTGGAAGGATAGATGGATAGAATAATCAAACATGTACTACGAAGATATTTCAATGTTCCTTAAAAGTTTCGAAGAATCAGCGATCTAAGCTTACAGATGGCTTAACGTCTATTACATAGCTGATTGTGTGGCGATTGGGTATTTGGAGAAAAAAAAGTAAGGACAGGAATTGGAGGTTAGTACGTTTGAAAGAGACAGTACTGCTGCGATAAATTATTTCATCAAAGGTCGTGCACGGCGCAGCAAGCCTCTTGTGTGAGATATGAACAATCACTGCGCCACCATGTTCCCATGTTTAATAACATGCTTTAACTCTTATCATCATGAAAATGATATCAAGTATACATCTCAGTATTTTAATTATTCAGAGAGTTGTAATATCACGAATGTAATGGATTCTGTGTCATGTCAGAGGCAGAGAAAGCCCATTTAAGAAGCACGTAGTGATTCACACACAGAGCACATAGAAGAACACATACAAAACAAAGCATTTAACATGCTACTTTAGTTACGATGGGATTTGAGAAACTAGTAAATTAAACGATTTTAAGATGAAGTTTATGATGTTTTACTTTAATGGTAAAATAAACTACGTGATTGAAGTGGAAATTTCGAGATTAAAGTTGACATTTTGTGCTTTTTTCCCCCCACTGTGTGCCTATTTTTTTTTTCTCTGTACCCTAATAAGCTTTCATGTGACACTCGGACGGTGGGCTACGTCTCGCCTTTTCACTGCGACTTTGATATCTAACAACTTCTTTTTTATTTCGGGCACTGTGCGACTTTGTGAACTTGAGCTTTCGAGTTTCTCCGACACGCTATGTCACTCGATCAACTTCCTTTTGTTGATTATATCACTGTTTAAACCAACAAATAGTACGTTTTTCTTTGCCTCCACTTGGTATTCGCTGAAATTCTTCTATTTTCCCCCGTGCTTTTGCCATTGTCTTTTCACAGAAGGCTGAGCTTAAGGGCTATTTATATTGATTTGCATATTCAAAGAGGCGTGATTCTGGGAGGAGTCGTGGCAGGACAGCAGGCGCATGCATGCGTGTTAGTTTTCACGCTGACTGGGATTTATGGAGCAGAAGAACGTGGAAGTTGGCGTACACACAGATTTATGCATCTGGATTTTTTTGTGCGTAACCACATTTACGCTTTTGTCCGTACTCCATGTTATAGTGTGAATTCTACGCACAGTGTTATACATGAGGTCCAAGGTGACGTCAGCGTCGTGAGTGTGCACATCAGAGGGAGTCAAGGACGACAATTCTGGATTCTCTATGGAGCAGGCCACACATCTTGAAGAACTTCAAGAAACAGACAGGGATGTCAATGAGCAGATAAACAGTAATTTGGGCAGGAGGGGGGGGGATCACTGCGTTATTTTACAACAGCAGCTGCCACTGTTGTAAGCACACAAACTAGGCACAATAGCTGGTGAGGAAGGGGTTGTCGTGCACAACCATCTGAAAAACCGAACATACATTGAATATTTTTTATACATTTAATCCTGCATGGGCTAAGTCGTAAATGTAATCTGCCCAGTTTAGGGTCACTGGGAGCCAGCGATTATCACGGTAGCACTGCGTGCAAGGCAGGAAGCAAATGTGCTTTATGGCGCACTGACCCTGGTCAGGGCTCATATCACACAGCCAATCAGAAAGGAGTGGGCTGGGACTCCAGTCATGTGACTGCGTCAAGCTGCAATGCTGTAGAACTACAAGTGACGTGACCTGCTGTAGTATTTCTAGTAAGAGGTGTACAGAGTGAAGACATGAGCAGAGAGGCCCGTTCCTTGTGGTGTTCCAGCATCACTCACACAGTCTCCCCACCTCTGGTC
Organism: Erpetoichthys calabaricus; assembly: GCF_900747795.2. NCBI lineage: Eukaryota > Metazoa > Chordata > Cladistia > Polypteriformes > Polypteridae > Erpetoichthys > Erpetoichthys calabaricus. Next base: position 14,218,854 of record NC_041394.2, on the reverse strand, counting down.
TGCCTGACAGACAGTCCATTATCCATGACATTCCAAGCTCATCCACCTGCACATGTCCGAGTTTACCCAATTGTCCTGTAGCACTTGTTTCAAAACAGTCCAGAGACAGACATTTATTCAATTAAGTTGACCTCTTTTATAAGCCAAAAGTGAATACAAGTAAACGTAGATGCCTCAAATATCCAACACCTGCCCTTGTCCATCCTGCATATCACCAGACTCGGCTTTACCTTCCCCTTCTGCTTTGCCATGCCTGGAGCATTTAAAACAGGTGACATGACAACTGGTGGCAACACTAAAGCCACATCATGGCCCCCCATCTTCCTCTCCTTTTGTTTTCAAACTTTTAAAGGATCTCCTGTTAAATAGGACTCAGTCAATCCCACCAAAACCCTGACCTTGGACTCACCTCAACTGAATCCAGGTCACCTTTGGAAGAGACTCCTGTGGAGGACCCCGTGGCACCCGACTTCTGATGGGCCTTCCACTTCATGCTGGGTGTATTGGTGGGAGACCCGCTCTGCATGAAAGCCAAGGACATTTATTAGTTAGGTCACTTCTGGACAACAGACAAGACGTGAAGAAAAGGTTCTGAGGAAAAGAAACCTCGGCCAAAGCAAGCCTCTCTTATTTTCACTTCAGGGAATTGGGCCTTTTAATTAATTGAACTTCACCACCTTCACAATTTGGCCCGACCCCAAAACCTCAATGACATTCCATTTGCAAACACTTCTTTAAAATATTTTGGAACGTACTGCTTGATCCGGTTCTAGCCTATGGATGTACCCAGGGCCTACAGAACTGTAATGGGTGAATTTTGGCCTATCATTTTTCTTCTTCAATTAAATAGCATCTCGGTACTCAAATGTGGCACTTGGTGCCACTGCCAAGTTGTCTGCCTGCCTAAAGAAAAGTCATCTCTGATGGATGAGTACTGGAATTGTCGGGTAACAGGGTCCTTTCATCATACTGGCGAGCCCACCCCTGACTCAGCAGTGGAATGGACTGTAGGGGGAGGCAGCTTGATGACTGAGGTCTCCAAGAATCCTATTATGTGATATCATCTACTCTTGCATTTTGCTCTATACTTCTAATATTACTATTGTACTATTGTATTGAGGATGACTTGTGTTCTGTACGTTGTATTTTTTTTTTGACACCTACTGCACGCCCAACCTACCTGGAAAGGGGTCTCTCTTCGCATTGCCTTTCCCGAGATTTCTTCCATTTTTTTCTTCCCCTACAAGGGTTTTTTTTTTGGGGGGGGGGGGGCGAGGGGTGGGTTTTCTCATCATCTTAGAGAGTCAAGGCTGAGGGGCTGTCAAAAGACTGGGACCGTTAAAGCCCATTACAGTATTACTTGTGTGATTTTGGGCTGTACAAAAATAGATTGCATTGTCTACATCTACAAAAAAGGTTCAGTTGGACTTTGGAAATATATTGTTACAGCATAAGAGATCACATTAAAAATACTGAATGGATAAATCTTTGGTAATGCAGAACATAAGACTTACTAGGGGAATGAATACTTTTGCACATGTCACACACGTGTGAATCAGCGGCAACCAGGGGGCTCGAAAGATGGTAATGTCATGCTGAACCAGGGGGTGGCAGTGTATACTAACCCTTTCTTTCTCCTGCAGACCACCTGAGGGGAAACCCGGCCGGAGCCTATCAACATCACTTTCTGTTCCAGGCCCTCAATGACATCACTTCTTCTGAAACACTTATAAAGACGCCATCTTGTGCCTATTACTTTATTTCTGTCTTGAACTCAAGTTCAAATTGCTATATTTATTTCATCTGTTCAGAGTGTACTGGGGGGTGGGTTGTACCCCAAACCTTTGTCTACTGAAGTTCCAGTTGAAGGAGCTCAGTTACGTTTGATTGATCGACATCACATCCTTGCAGATGGGCTCCTGGCTAAAGGCTCCCAAACAAGATTTAAATTCCCACACATTCAGTGAGCCAGACTTCTAAATATTTCATAAGTTTATAATTGTTCTTCAGTTTATCACAGAACAGGGGTCCCCAACTCCGGTCCTGGAGGGCCCCAGTGGCTGCAGGTTTTCATTCTAACTCGCTTCTTAATAAGTGACCTGTTTTTGCTGCTAATTAACTTCTTTTGAATTTGTTTTGATTGTCTTGCTCTTGAAGACTCCGACCCCTTGTTTCTTTTTCCTTAATTAGCAGCCAAACAATAATGAGATACAAAAAGAGTCAAAACAGGGCCAGCAAACTGTGTCCCTCATACAATACATCAGAAAATAAAGAAATGTTGATCTGCTCAGGTAACCAAAACATTTTAATTTTATTGAAGTTATTAATATCAAATAACTTTCCATACAAGCAAGTCAAGTTTTTACAAAACTAGGTTAGAAAGAAATCAACTCCCACCGCTGAGAAAGAGCGCTAAGCCAACAGAATTAAACTTTAATTTCTGGAGTAGCAGTGATGCACTGGTGAGTAGAAGGAATATGCTCCCGAGTTTGGGTTTAGAAATCTCCAGGGGTCTGATAAGTTATGATCAGTTATTGACTTTGCAGTGTTAGATGCCATCGCCCGTGTGGCAGACAACCTATCTAGGTCTGGATTTAAATCACAATTAAAAGTCCCCAGCCTTTATAATTTTAGTGTTCACATTGGGAATGGAGGCAAATACATTTTGGATGAAGTCCCAATCATCCAGATTGGGTGTGTAGACATTTATCAAGATCACTTTATGGTTAAATAAATTGCGCAAGACGATCACATATCTCCCTTCAGGAGCAGATACCTGTGGTGGGCTGGCACCCTGCCCGGCATTTGTTTCCTGCCTTGCACCCTGTGTTGGCTGGGATTGGCTCCAGCAGACCCCCGTGACCCTGAAGTTAGGATATAGCGGGTTGGATAATGGATGGATCAGATACTGCATCAGAAACTACAAATGAGACTGTTCTAGGTATAAGAATTCCCACACCTCTAGGTTTTCTTTGTAAAGCTGGAAAGGAATATTTGGCCAGTCCAGTCTCTGTGCACCCGAAACTGATCCTTGCTTAATAAGTGGGTCTCCTGTAAAAATACTATTTTAGCCTTTAGACCTGTTAGATGAGAGAATATTTTCGCTTTAATTCATGATTGAGACCTTTAACATTCCAGCTCACAAAGTTAACTGTTTGGTAATGGAGACATTGCTTCTGAACTTGTTGTCATTTTGTAGTCTTACTTTAAGATAAGATAAGACAGCTTTGACCTTAATTCTAATTTTCCCAGGAGTTATTGCCATGAAGCCCATTTGTTGCTTTTCGATATACATTCGCTTAGAATAAGTCCAACTTGGTATACGTCCTGTTTGGACGTGAAAAATTTTGCTTGGTATACGACCTTTTTTTGGAATATGACTTGCGTGCTAGAACACCACGCGCTACCCTTGTTTACCCCTCTTGAGACAAAGCCACGACTGCCCACGAGTGTCAGTTGCTAGCATTCAGTGAACAACCCGCGCATTGAAAGAAATGAAGCAATTCAGAGAAATAGTGAAGAAATACTGGGGAACAAATCTTCCATTAAAAACAGGTCACTAATTAAGTAAAAGAGTTAGAATGAAAACTTGCAGCCACTGGAGCCCTCCAGGACCAGAGTTGGGGACCCCTGCCATAGAAACGTAAAAATAAAAATAATCTAAAAATGCTGGAGTAGCAAAGTTTGCAAACACAAAAACCCTTTCTAAGGATATCATCCAAATGATTTGAAGGCTAAAATGGAGGAGTAATTCTCAGTCCTTCACATTTTTCCCTTCACTATCCTTCCAAGTATTTAATTAAACCCAATAGTGCATGATAAATACACACACAGGTGTAAATGGTAAACTAAATGGAGAAATGCTGGTCTCTTGTTATTTGTATCTTATTTCTAATTAGGACTAAAATAAGCAATAAGGGTTCAAAATCTTAGCAAGCGAGACAATTAAAATGAAGCAGAAGTGTCACTTGAGCATTAAGAGCTTCTTATTAAGCAGTTGGGTTGGAACAAAAACCTGCAGCCCTCCAGGAATGACTTTGCCCACCCTGCTTTACAGCCCATCAAGCTGAACAGCCTATGCTCATCACATTTCCCTTCGACAACATCCACATTCACCGCCATTAAGCTTCACTTCACCATCTCGTCAACATGTCTTAAACCTCTCTGCACTGCACTATGGAAGCAATGCCGCCTCTGTTTCTATCTGCAGCTTACCTGAAGTTCTGCCAGACCAATCTCATCGCCATAGTAGATAAAGTGGGGACCAGGTAACGTAAATGAGAGGACAGCAAAGAGACGCTGCAGGTCGGCCACCTGAGAGGCCATGTGGCCCACACCGGGCCCGCCAACCTAGAAAGAAAAAAGGAGGTTGGAATTGAAGGCCTAAGATTAATAACGGACAAATCAAACTGGTTGAAGTCCCTAACATCACTCGAGAGGAGCCTGTGGCAGTTTGAGGCCTACGTTTAACCAGCTACTTACCCTTTGGTACACACTCTTAGGGATGTGAATGACCACCTCACCACTTTCAAGATGAAGAGAAAGCTGGGCAGACTCCAAGTTGGCAAGGCAGCAGTCTTAAAAAGACATCAGTTGTCACCTCAAGTATGTGACTCTACCCCAACAATGTGGAGGTCTTCGCAACAAGAAGGGGTTCCAGTATGGTGGAAGACATCCTGCCTGGGGTCCATCATCAAAGAAAGGTAAACCTGGAGAACTGAATTACTAAAGAACTTGCGCCTGATAAGTTCAGCTTATGAAAACCTGGAGAAGGCTTCGCTCAAATCTCACCTCAGATGGATAAAGGAATGCACTTCCCTGCCTATCTGCTACATGAGACCTACTTCTATCTACTGTGATGAGCGGCCATGGCCATTACCTGGCTGGGATGGAAAGACCAGGGGAGAGAGAGAGCGCATTGGTAGGGCACTATCTCCCCTGGGGAGCTAGAGGGCAGTCCTCCTGGGTGGCTGTGGTGCCATGGATTCCTGCAGGGCAAGCTTGGAGTTTGGCACAGTCCTGTTGGGTTTCATGGGGGCTGCAGAGCCCCACATGGGGCTTTCACTGCACCTGGGAGCAATTCTAGGTCCAATTAATGAGGGACCTGGAACACTGCCAGGGTCTGCTTTAAAAGGAGCCCCCTCACTCCATTGGGGGAGCCAGAGTTGGGAGGAGGTGGATGAAGCTTGCCAGGAGAGGAGTGGAGGTTGGAGAAGAACAAAAAGAAAAGGTTTTGTGCTGGACTGTGTATTTTGGGGGCAGCACGGTGGCGCAGTGGGTAGCACTGCTGCCTCGCAGTTGGGAGACCTGGGGACCTGGGTTTGAACTGAGTTTGCATGTTCTCCCCATGTCTGCATGGGTTTCCTCCCTTGCAGGTTAGGTGCATTGGCGATGCTAAATTGTCCCTAGTGTGTGCTTGGTGTGTGGGTGTGTGTGTGCCCTGCGGTGGGCTGGCACCCTGCCCGGGGTTTGTTTCTTGCCTTGTGCCCTGTGTTGGCTGGGATTGGCTCCAGCAGACCCCCCGTGACCCTGTGGCTGGGATATAGCGGGTTGGATAATGGCTGGATGGATGTGTATTTTGGTGCTCTATTATGCTATACTCTTGGGAACAAGGAAAAAAATCACTTCCCATCTCGGAATAAAGAGTGTTGAATGTTACCTCTGCCTGCCTGTGTCAGGGTTGGGGTGGCTGAACGCACCCCAGGTTTCCACAATACATAGAGATCGTAGATACTGTACGTGAGGATCGTGGCTTTTTAATTTCTTCAGCACCTTTAACAATTTTATACATTTACATATTGCGGGTGCTGGGTCAAATGGACAGGGGGTCCCATCCAGAGATTGGTTTCCATCCAGAAAACAAAGCCACAATGGAAGAACATGAGGCTTTAGCTTAAAGTTATCTTGTTGCCCTGTACACACCATGGCAGCATCCCATTGGTGGAAAACTCATAGGAATATCCGCAGGGCATGCTGGGAATTGTAGTCCCCATGGGACAGCCCTGTTGGGCTTCTTGGGTGCCACCAGAGGGAACTGCAGGGGATCATTAGGACCTCTATTTATAGACGTCTGCCCGACTTGGAAGTACTTCCAGTGTGAAAAACTGTGGCACTGGAAACACTCCCAAGGTCTGGCATAAGTGAAGGTGAGATTCCTGCAAGGGCTGTCAGAGTTGGGAGGAGTGTGGAAGGAATGAGGAGATCTATTGTTATTATTGCAGAAGAGAATTTGGAGTACGGTGGAGGTAAAATAAATAAATAAATAAAGATCTTGTGTTTGAACCAAAGACTGTGTTGTGTAGTTTCTGGGGATGGCAGGTTTGGGGTGCTACTATGCTGCCCAGTGGTCACAGTATCTGCAAAATGCAGAGCTGATTGTATCACTGACCCACTCCCTTACTTGAAACGCCATTTCCCATTTAGCAGAATGGTACATCTAGAGAAGTAGGCATCCATTAAGGAAGGACATGTATAGATATCTGTATCTATAGATATTTATGGGTAACCCCACCTTTATTTTAGAAAAAAAACTAGATACCCCAAAATCTCCACAATGCTCCAATGGATTTAATTGAAATTCAGTAGCATTATAGAAAATAAAAGTTAGCCGATTCAGGTGGTTTCAATTGGTTGATATTGCAACAGTGTTGGACAAGTGACATCGGCCAGGGATAGGTCACCAAAAGAATGTGCTGGCATTGCATCAATGGCAGGAGCACCTATAGAAATGCCAACTCTGCAGAGTCGCTCATGCTTTATCAACCAGTGTGGCAAAAGGCAAGCAGTCCTTTTAACTCTTTTAGGGCGGATGTCGACTTTTGTCGACAGGAGGGGTTGAAGGTGAATGTCGACAAAAGTCGACATCCAGGGATAAAGGGCGACAATCAGCTGTTAATGGCGACAAATCTCACTGTCACGTCACAGGCATTCCCTCTGTGCTTGGAGGAATGCTAGACTCGTTGACTCGGCAAATAAACCTTGCGTGTGCGTGAGTTGCGAAATGTAAACAAAGGCAAGATGGCACCGACATGTGAAAAGGCAGCGAAGCAAGTGCAGAAAAGAAAACACTTGGCAGACGTTGTTTTGCGCATTACCGCGGAGTCGGACTCTTGATTTTTCAGAATCGGACTTTATTGGCAGTGATCAGGAGATCGAGCAAGAGAGTTAGAAGCAGGCATCTGCGAGCGGATCTGCTGCCAGTTGAGTGCCTTCGCACAGCCGATGCATCTACGGCAAGGTTCGCATGGGATAAATACACATACATTGATCCGTTGAGAGCCGATCTGGCTACCGGAGTTTACAAGACGGCATGGCTTGCTTTTGGACACGACAGATCACCAGCTGCTGTACTTCAGGCTGCTCTCTCCTGATGCTGCTTTTCAGCTACTGTCAGACGAGACAAACAGGTAGGCAGAGATTTTTTTTGAGTCGCGGGCTGCGTTTGCATCGCATTCTCGTTATTCAAAGTGGAAACCCACAGCGAAAGACGAGATGAAGCGCGCTGTGGCATTACAAATAGAGATGGGACAGAACTGGTGATATAACTTCAGGGAGCATTGGTCCAAACGTGTTTTGTCCCCTGGTGGCTTAGGTACGTGCTGCTGCAAAGTTTTATTCACTTCTGTAATAAACAGAAGCAAATCCCATGGGGTGAGCCAGGCTATAATGCCATACATAAAGTTCATAAAGTTTCAGAAGATGAAAAGAGGTGACAATACGGTTTTCATGCAGGCAGAAAACTTGGTGGCAGTGGCATGACACGATGGCAAATGGGTGACTTGTCTCTCTACAGTACACACTAACAATATATGTGAGAAAGTGCAGCAACAGACAATTTAAAAATAGGCACCAAAACAACACAAAGAATTCAGGCTCATACAACATGCAAGACAGTAACATTTGTCAAAAGTAAATATTTTTTGTTGATTTGATATGTTAAACAATTGTTTTGTGTTCTTTTTTAAAAAATGTTAGTTTTTGGAAAAATATTCAGCCCTGGGAGAAAAGAAACAAAAAAAAAATTAGCCCTAAAAGAGTTAAGGTTGGCAACCCAACTCAAAGAGCCATAGAAAGTACAGAGAATCCATCCATTGTGGCACTTTGCTCCAACACTACATGGATTAAGGTAATGAGGATGACCTACAGTCCAACTTAGAGCACCAAGTGCTTTGAAGGCCTAAAACAAACCTCCTTGACTCTTCGCCGGAGGTGCTGGAGAGTCACGAGGCTCAGATCCGTAACCTGGAGGGCCATTTGCAGCAAATGTCACTCCAAGTTTCAGAATGAGGATGGAGAAAGACTGACACCTCTGTAGCACCACCATCTGCTAAAGTCCATTAGCCCAGGTGTGTGGAGTTTCAGACTCATGGAGCTGGGGTAAACTGTGGCAGATTTAGATGCCATCAACCATCAAGTGAGTTGTGAGAAGCAGGGACGGTGCTAAACAATGAGCAGGAAATGGACAATGAAGGATTATAGAAGTGTTGTGAACCAGCAGAGAAGGGAAGAGAGTCTCAAAGTTAAGATCCAGACCTTGAATGTGGTTTGCAGCTCCAGTTCAGTAAAGGAAAACAGAAGAGAGACTGGAACATCTGCATCTTCACACAAGGAGGTTCACCTGCTTTCCTACAGCTGACCAGCTTTGAACACTTCTGTTGTACCGTATGACAGCACAGCACTTAGCATCCCAATTGTGCCACCTGCCAGTGCAGAAGGCAACATTCCTGCTTCATCATCTGACAACACAGCCGCTTCCAAACCCTGCTGATGTACCCTTGTCACAGGCTGCATGACCGAAGTGGGAGAGAAGACCAACACCTGTGTTTTCAACAAGTTTGTGTTCCATTTGAAAGAGTTGGAAGTGGCCACTGGGGACAGCAACTCTGAACGGAGGGCTATGCAAGGACGGGGGGTATGACGGACTTCTAAAGTTACATCTAGGTACCTTCAAAACTCCACTGAAGTCCTCCTGCCTACCACACTACTTGGTCTCTTATTCCACATGTCTGTAGTTCTCTGTGTGAAGAAAAACTTCCTAATGTTTGTGTGACATTTCCCCTTCACAAGATTCCACCTGTGTCCCCGTGTTCTTGATGAACTCATTTTAAAGTCACAGTCTTGATCCACTGGACTAATTCACTTCATAATGATAAACAGTTCACTCAGGTCTCCTCTTCATCTCCTTAAGGCTCAGCTCTTTTAATCTTTCCTCATAACTCATGCCCTGTAGCCCCTGAATCAGCCCAGTCGCTCTTCTCTGGACCTTCTCTTGTGCTGTTATGTCCTATTTGTAGTCTGGAGACTAAAACTACACCCAGTACTCCAGATGAGGCCTCACCAGTGTGTTATAAAGCTTGAGCTTCTATTATATATATATATATATATATATATATATATATATATATATATATATATATATATATATATATATATATATATACACACACAAATACATATATACAGTATATACATATACACACACACATACTGTATATACAGTATATACATACACACATACAGTATATACACACACACACACACATATATACTGTACATACATATACAAATAGATCCATTTACGTTACTGAATCATTGTTTAACACCTCTGATATTATATCACCTACTTTTATTTGTTTTTTGACCAATTTCAAGCACTTTGTGCCATCCAGTTTCAGAAGTGCTATATACAGTAAACAAACAAATGAGGGACAGCTGATCACTCACCACCCAGGTTGGCCAGGAAGTGGGCTGCCCTTGAAGAGCCTGGTGCACAGCTTCATGCAGAGAAGACCCTTTGACAGAAGGTGGCAGGAGCTGCTGGGTGTACAGCAGAGGAGCCAGTGAGCCGTTAGTCTTTTGAAAAGCAGTTGCTTCTGCTCGCAAGCCGCCATTCACATCTGAGATGATGAGGACCCTGAAAGAACAACAATCATCAACAATCAGGCTGCCCACCTGTGTGAGAAGAAGAATGAATGGATCTTTGGAATTTCCAATCCACCTTAACAAACAAAAAGGACAAGTGCCTGTGTATCCATGTGGTCAGCTGGTCTATTATGTTATCCAACAGATGATGCATCACAAACATTAGCACTGCTTTAAGGAACCCCATACCAAAATGGCATGGAACAGAAACAGAACTATGATTATGTCTGCAAAGGTAGCACCCATCAGCTCCAATATGTTGCGTGACTGCCACACAATAAAAGCACCCCCAACCCCCCCACCATTAAAAAACCTAACTGGGCCTTCTTTCTTCTGAATTGGATCAAATAGTTCAATTACCTTTGATTGTCTTGTTTGTCCGGACTGCGGTGTTTTAGCTCTCTTCTCCAGTGCAACAGAGTCTATTCAATGGGAAGAAAGCAAACGTTACAGATGGTAGAACAAGCCATTAGAGACAAACCATACAAACCATAAACAAGGAGAAGGCAAATGAACAACCAGTTGCTCCAAAACTTCCACACATTTAGCCCAATGAAGTGCTGTCTGGAGTAGCATGGCAGTTAGCACTACTGTCCGGATTTAAACCCCATACTCCGGTTGTTTTCTGTGCAGGTTATGCACGTTCCCTATCCGCGAGTGGGTCTTTCTTCTGCATACATCTTCAAAAGACACACACATTCTTAAATCAGTAACTCTGAACTGGCCACAGTGAAGGAGAATGAATGTGTGTGTGTGTGTGTGTGTGTGTGTGTGTGAACCCCTGATGTTACTGGTGCCCCATTCTGGTTTGGTTCCTACCCTGCACCTGATGCCAGGACAGGTGTTGCCCAGTAATAACCCTAAAGTGGATGAAATGGGTTTGGTAATAAATATATGCAAGTTTGGTTTTGCATTTAATATTTTACACTAGCTGTCCCATGTAGTAGTGAAACAGGACAAACATTAAAAATCAAAAAAAATAAAATGTAATTCTGGCCAAGTGGAAGGTAAGCATACTCCAACGTCAAACATTGGCACTGTATCTGATCGTGTTCAGGCCTGTTGAGAGAGCGTCCACCGCGTGGGAACAACAACAAGTGGCTGTGATATCTCTGGCAATCAGCAGCTACCCTCTAAAACACATGAAGCTCTAATCTCTCTAATAAAAAACAATCTGTAGATGATAATATCTGTTGAGCAAACCGGTATGACTAGCTAAGCAGAGGTAAGGTGCACTCCAACACTTGGCAAGATGTAGACCAACAAATGGAGGCTGGCGAGTAAATGAGGAAGGCCCCGCCTTCCTGCTCTCGGCTCACAGCCACTCTCTTAGATTTGTGGACATAAATCAGTACCGCAGGCAAACTATGATATGATGAGAAAAGTTGCAAAATCAACTGGAATGTTCAAGCAAATTATAGAAAGAAAAAAAACCCCGATCTAAATCCGTTAAGTAGTTCCCTCGTGAAAAGCGGACAGACATACAGACAGACGTTGGATTTGATATTACACTTGCTGTGTAAGCCCGTGCTGTAAGACGCCCCATCTCCTAGAAACTATTGAAATCGTCAGAAGACAAAAATGAAACGCAGAGTCGGCAGTTTTGTTTTGCAGATGTCCTCGCCCCCCTTGTCTATCTGCGGCTAAGCGAGTTTGTCATTCCTTGGCGGTTTCTCTTTCACAGAGTCGCCTTCTTTCAGCTTCATGCTGTAGCCTCGCACTTCCGGGCCGGACAAACAGACAGAGACACACACACTTCCACACGTAGACGTTTATATAGAAGAGTGTGTTGGTCTGGGGTTCTTCTGCTGGAGTTGCAGAGAGTGACTGGAATTTTGAATCCAAAGTTTGGCTGTTATACTAGAAAAAGGTGCAGGCTACTTGGATTAATCAAATATTTGAATAAAAATAAAAATTTGTACACTTAATGATTCCTTGACTTAGTTTTTTTACTTGCCATTATTTATTTGTTCTATTCCTTGATTTCATGAAACATTAACACATCAAACTGCATTTCAAGAAAACAGCTATTCCAAAACTTTTGACCAAAAGTGTATATAATTTTAATCAATGTCGAACTTTATAATGTTGTACCTGGCAGGATATAGGTGGTCTAAAAACATGAAACTTTCAACTGCAGTTGTGGCTTGGGGACTTTTACAGTCATGAAAAAGTTTGGGAACCCCTCTTAATTCTTTAGATTTTTGTTTCTCATTGGCTGAGCTTTCAAAGTAGCAACTTCCTTTTAATATCTGACATGCCTTATGGACACAGTAGTATTTCAGCAGTGACATTAAGTTTATTGGATTAACAGAAAATATGCATCATAACAAAATTAGACAGGTGCATAAATTTGGGCACCCCAACAGAGATATGACATCAATACTTAGTTCAGCCTCCTTTGCTAATCTAACACCCTCTAGATGCTGTCCTCCTATAGCCTTTGATGAGTGTCTGGATTATGGATGGAGGTATTTCTGACCATTCTTCATACAAAATCTCTCCAGTTCAGTTCAATTTGATGGACGCCTAGCATGGACAGCCTGCTTCAAATCATCCCATAGATTTTCGATGATATTCAAGTCAGGGGACTGTGACGGCCATTCCAGAACATTGTACTTCTCCCTCTGCATGAATGCCTTTGTAGATTTCCAACTGTGTTTTGGGTCATTGTCTTGTTGGAATATCCAACCCCTGCTTAACTTCAACTTTGTGACTGATGTTTGAACATTATCCTGAAGAATTTGTTGAAACTGTGTTGAATTCATGCGACCCTCGACTTTACCATGGGCCCCAGTCCCTGAACTAGCCACACAGCCCCCACAGCATGATGGGACCTCCAACAAATTCGACAGTAGGTAGCAGGTGTTTTTCTTGGAATGCGGTGTTCTTCTTCCACCATGCAAAGCACTTTATGATGACCAAATAACTCAATTTGTGTCTCATCAGTCCAAAGCACTTTGTTCCAAAATGAATCTGGCTTATCTAAATGAGCATTGGCATACAACAAGCGACTCTGTTTGTGGTGTGAGTGCAGAAAGGGCTTCTTTCTCATCACCCTGCCATTCAGATGTTCTTTGTGCAAATTGTGCTGAATTGTAGAACAATGTACAGATACACCATCTGCAGTGAGATGTTCTTGCAGGTCTTTGGAGGTGATCTGTGGGTTGTCTGTCACCATTCTCACAATCCTGCTCATATGCCGCTCCTGTATTTTTCTTGGCCTGCCAGACCTGCTGGGTTTAACAGCAACTGTGCCTGTGGCCTTCCATTTCCTGATGACATTCCTTACAGTTTAAACCTCTGAGATGGCTTTTTGTAGCCTTCCCCTAAACCAGGAGACTCAACAATCTTTGTTTTCAGATCTTTTGAGAGTTGCTTTGAGGATCCCATGCTGTCACTCTTCAGAGGAGAGTCAAAGGGAAGGAAGCACAACTTGTAATTGACCACCTTAAATCCCTTTATATCTCATGATGGGACACACCGGTCTATGAAGTTCAAGGCTTAACGAGCTCATCAACCAATTTGGTGTTGCAAGTAATCAGCATTGAGCAGTGACAGGCATTCAGATCAGCACAATGACAAGGGGACCCACATTTGTGCACAGCCAGTTTTTCCACATTTGATTTAATTTCATACAACTAAATACTGCTTCACTAAAAATCTTTGTTCGGAAAACACCGCAGTACTCCTAGGAAATGAATGACATACCACTGTTATCTTTATTGTTGAAAGGAGAGTCGATTATTATGTAGGCTGAGAGGGGGTCCCAATCTTTTTCATATGACTGTATGACTCTATTGGAGAATACAAGACTTCTTCATGGAGGAAGCCACTAGCTGAAATTCCAAAGCAGACTGGCTGGCAAGCCATGGGGACTGCAGTTGGCGGAGATAAGAGAGACCTGGACTGTGAGGGGCCGAGTCATGCTGAACAGCTGAATCGTGAACACTTCACCGGCCAGGTTTATGCTTCACGAGATGCGACGCATGCTCTAGCGGACGCTCCTGCTACGCAAGTGTTTTACCGGTTATACTTGTGCGTGTACTTTACGTAAATCTGGAAGAATCCACCGGGTGGCATTGCGAGATATTATCATGGTGAGATCAGGTTCGGCTTCGCTGTGTTGTGAATTGCCTGGAACACCCACTAAATTCCGATGACACCTTACCGCAATATCTCTGAAAAGGATGTGTAGCTCTTTTAGGGCAGATGTCGACTTTTGTCGACAGGAGGGGTTGAGGGCGAATGTCGACAAAAGTCGACATAGAGGGATAGAGGGCGACAATCAGCTGTTAATGGCGACAAAACTCACTGTCACGTCGCAGGCATTCCCTCTGTGCTTGGAGGAATGCTAGACTCGTTGACTCGGCAACTAATCCTTGCGTGTGCGTGAGTTGCGAAATGTAAACAATGGCAAGATGGCATCGACATGTCACAAGGGAGCGAAGCGAGTGCAGAAAAGAAAACACTCGGCAGACCATGTTTTGCGCATTATCGCGGAGTCGGACTCTGATTTTTCAGAATTGGATTTTATTGACAGCGATCAGGAGATCGAACAAGAGAGTGAGAAGCCGGCATCAGCTGATCGGACACCAGCCGATGCCACGCCAGCTGATCCGCTGCCAGCTGAACAATTCGTGCAGCCGATGCATCTACGGCAAAGTTCGCGTGGGAGGAATACAGAGACATTGATCCGTGGGCTACCGGACTTCACAAGACGGCATGGCTTGCTGTTGGACACGACAGATCACCAGCTGCTGAACTACTTCAGGCTGCTCTCTCCTGATGCTGCTTTTCAGCTACTGTCAGATGATTCAAACAGGTAGGCAGAGAAATTTTTTGAATCGCGGGCTGCGCTTGCATCGCATTCTCATTTTTCAAAGTGGAAACCCACAACAAAAGACGAGATGAAGCGCGCTGTGGCATTACAAATAGAGATGGGACAGAACTGTTGATATAACTTCAGAGAGCATTGGTCCAAACGTGCTTTGTCCCCTGGTGGCTTTGGACAGGTTATGCCGCGTGATGATAGGTACATGCTGCTGCAAAGTTTTATTCAGAAAACTTGGTGGCAGTGGCATGGCACGATGGCAAACGGGTGACTTGTCTCTCTACAGTACACACTAACAATATATGTGAGAAAGTACAGCAACAGACAATTGAAAAGTAGGCACCAAAGCAACACATATTGTAAGCAGTGCAATGTGGCAATGACTGAAATTGGCTGCTTTGAGCGAGATCAGGCTTTGCAGGACTTTGCTGTGTAAAATGTATGTGATATGTATGTGAAATCATAGAGTATGCAGGCTCATACAACATGCAAGACAGTAACATTTGTCAAAAGTAAATATTTTTTGTTGATTTCAATTGCTTTGTGTTTTTTTTTTAAAAAAAAGTTAGTTTTTGGAAAAATATTCAGCCCTGGGAGAAAAGAAACAAAAAAAAATTAGCCCTAAAAGAGTTAATGATTAAATCCATCAGTCCAGCAGTGTGTCCATTCAAGCAAGTACTGGGCACGAGGCAGAAACAATCTCTAGATGGGGCATCAGCTCATCGCAAGGTGAATACAAGCACACACATACACTGGCATCATTTTAGTGTCACCAAATCTGCATATCTTTGGAAGGAAAGTGGCGCTTACTGTAGAAATCCAGCAGGAAAACATATGAACTCCAGGCAGGGAATACCAGCGACGCGACTCCCTGCGAGACAGCAGTTCTACTGCTCTGCCACTGTGTCACCCCCACATGTGTAATTATTAACAGTATTCATTATTTTAAATGAAATTAAGGACTTCTGTAAAATATAACATACATATTTTAATGTATTTCATCATGAAAGTGATATCAAGTATAAATCTAAGGATTCTAAATGTGCAGAGAGCTGGAATATCATACAGATAAAGAGAGGATACTTTATTAATCCCAAGGGGAAATTCACAATTTAATGTGTTCTCTGTGGTGATCTATTGGCGTTTGCCACTGCTGTCAGGTCAGGAGGATGCCACAGAAAAAAAAAATATATATAAATAAATAAATTCTATAGTAGCAGTTGAGGTTTGTGTCCACCTCTTGAACCCTCAGGTATCACTCCAAACACCAGATGAAAGTACAAGACTTCTTTATTTTGTTCTTATACAGTGCACAAAGCACCCTCCACTCCACACTACTCATATAAACAATAACTAATCACAATACTCTCTCCTCCTTCTCCCAGACACTTAGCCACCCTACCTCCCAGCTCAGCTCAGTGTACTGGGCTTTCCCAGAGTCTCTTATACACCCTGACCCGGAGGTGTTCCTGCCCAATAGTCCACAGTTCCTTATTCCTTCTGGGTTAGGGTAAACAGTCCTTATCTTCATCCCGGAAGCACGTCGTTTCTTCTTGTCCAGGGATTATGATGCACTTCCGGGTTATAGGGCATATAGGAGTTCACGGGCCTCCCAACAGTGACCCCTAGTGGTCCCCAAGGTATCCAGCAGGGCTGTATATAAAAACTACATAGCCCATGAGGCCCTGCTGGAACTCGGGGCACGTCCATGCTGTTGGGAGAGCTCCTCCTGGTGGCCCGGGGGTGAGGGCCAGAATAGGAAGCCGGCAATCCACCAGGCGGATCGGTGCGGCATCCGCAGTAATGCGGGCGCTGCATCGGTCTGTCGTGGTGAAAAAGGAGCTGAGCCGCAAGGCGAAGCTCTCAATTTACCAGTCGATCTATGTTCCTACCCTCACCTATGGTCATGAGCTATGGGTAGTGACCGAAAGAACGAGATCGCGAATACAAGTGGCTGAAATGAGTTTCCTCCGCAGGGTGTCTGGGCTCTCCCTTAAAGATAGGGTGAGAAGCTCAGTCATCCGGGAGGGGCTCAGAGTAGAGCCGCTGCTCCTCCGCATCGAGAGGAGTCAGATGAGGTGGCTCGGGCATCTGATCAGGATGCCTCCTGGACGCCTCCCTGGTGAGGTGTTCCGGGCACATCTAACCGGGAGGAGGCCCCGGGGAAGACCCAGGACACGCTGGAGGGACTATGTCTCTCGACTGGCCTGGGAACGCCTTGGGATTCTCCCAGCAGAGCTAGAAGAAGTGGCCGGGGAGAGGGAAGTCTGGGCATCTCTGCTCAAGCTGCTGCCCCCGCGACCCGACCTCGGATAAGCGGGAGACAATGGATGGATGGATGGATGGATTATATATATATATATATATATATAAGATGATATGCGAGACTTTTAAAATGTGTCATTATGATGGGGAATATGCGACGCTTGAATATAAAATCACCATAAATGCATCTGTATGTCTGTATTTTGCTTCACCACATTGAACCATTCATCAAACATCGAAGCACGTACATCGATCTCATAGGATCTGCATAGCGACTTTCTGTCACACGTTGATACTAAACAGAGACTCTGACGTCACATTCCAACTTTTATCACATTGTGCTCCCCGACTTTTTGCTGGTACTGCAACTCGCATACTCGTTTCTTTAATTTCTGAGGACCTGCTCTGAGGACGCGTCAAATGAATGCTGTGAACGCGTGGCAGTGGTGTTTTTTGCAGTTGTGAGCTGGGGCAGTGTGGTGAAGACAGCTGATCAAGCGGATTAACTCTTTGAAGGCTGATGTCGACTTTTGTTTAAATTCAGAGAACTGTAATCGGCTCTAAACTACAAACAAAACTCGCCCTTACGTTTTAGTTCAACTCTGTTTGCTTGAAGGAAAAGTTACATAGCTTTGTTGATTGGACATCGATTCCCTGTGCGTGCATGAAAGAGCAAAAAGCCTCTAAAATGGCATCAACATCTGGCAAGACTAACGCAAATGTGCAAAGCAAAATTCTCCACGGACGTTTTACGTATTATCGCTGAATCGGACTCTGACTTTTCGGAGTTTGATGCCATTGATCTGGAGATGGATATTGAAAATGAAAGTGAGGTACCAGCATCAACCCATCAGTCCCCAGCTGATCGTGGTGCTGAACACATTCATGTAGCTGATACGCCTACAGCAGCATTTGCCTAGGATGACCACCACTCTTGATGACAAGAGGTACAAACCATATTGCGTCACACCGCGACTGCTGTGCGAAGACGGAGAGGTAGCCGGCCCGCCGGCCATCGATCCGCCAGGGCGCAGCCACTGCTGCCAGAGTTGCCAATCAGGCATCAACAGCAGCCACAGCACGTAACAACAGATGTTTTATGTTACAGTATGTGTGAAACCAGTGCACTGTGTGCTTTTCAGAAAACCGAGTTTTTTGGAAAAAATATTCAGCCCTAAAATAGTTAAAAAAGCTGGTTCTGTCCTAGTCATCAAATTAGAGGATCTGAAGGAGGTGTCCGAGAGGAGAATGCTGAAAAAGCTCCTCGGTATCATGGACAACCCCTCTCACCCCATGCACACCTCCTTGATGAACCATCTGAGCACACACAGCAAAAGACTCATTGCCCCCAAATGCAGAACCGAACGCCACAGGAGATCTTTTCTACCTGTGGCAATAAGGCTTTATAACTCCTCTTCGTTCTGTAGGTGATCTTTTTCAGCCTTTATGGCGGTATGTTAGTCCCATCCTGTCATCACAAGCAGCTAGCTCAATGTACTCCGGCACAAGTACTAAGTCACTTTTCATAACCTACACTAATAATCTGTATTTAAATAATAATCTGTTATATTTTTGCACAATTGTCATATGCCGTCGTATTTTTGTACATTTGCACAACTGTCTTATTTTTGTATATTTGCAAAATTATTATTTTTCTCTTTTTAAATCTTCATTGTACTATCTTTATTTCTCTTGTTGCACTGAACATGCCAAAGACATAAGAATTTCCCTCATGATGAATACAATTCTTATCTTATGTGCCTGTTTCACATGTGACTAAATTTAAAAGGGAGTCAATGAACAAACAGGACTTGTTTTCCAATACATTCATTTGTGTTGGTTTAAAAATTTTCATTACCCGCTGCTTTACTGGCCACTGAAAATGTCTGGCCCAGCTAAATTTCTTGGTTTGAAAATCTTGCCCAACTGCTTTTGTAATTGAATAGACCTGCCATAGGACCGCACCAAGGCAAACAGACCCCCCAATTACTTGTTAATCCAAAAAAATTGTCCCGATCACTCTAGCTCTCATGGCTAGTCATTAATCTGTCTGTACCACATTGGTGGAATTCCTAGCTTGGATTTTAAAAAGAAGGCTGGTAAGCATGTTACAGGGGGCAACAGAAGTAACCAGCATTCCTAAATCTGGCTGTGCACATAACATTTTCAAACTCATTTAAGCTAAAAATCAGGGCTGCGAGAAGAAAGATCCGACTCCAACAGCACTGAGTGCAAGGGAGGAACAAACTCGTCTTATGACCCATTCACCCACATCCACACCCCGTGCCACTTCAGAGACGCCATGCACATCTTTACTATGCAAGATAAAACTAAATAAATAAAATGGAAATTAAAAATGCAGCATACCTACAGCAAATCAAACACACACACAGAAAATATAACAACTCAGATGGTGGGATTCAAATCTCTGTGAGGCAGCAATTCTAACGGCCATGTAATCCGCTTGGCATTATAAAAGTTCGTCAAAGCAAAACATCTGCTGCAGCAGTCTGGGATAAAGTCATACTGTTCATATAAGTACCTTATTGGTCAGGAGAAGGTCTTCATTACAGATTCTGAATCCTGCCACATCTAGATCCAACCAAAATCGCAGGGCATTCTGAAAGAAGAGACAAACTGTTAAGCAAACTTTTTTTTTTATTAATATACTAGGGGGCTCTGCCCCCTGCTGGCTTCACTTGCCAACCCCTGGGGAAGGTACTGGGCACCCACTATCTCACAGGCATTTGGGTGCCCCTCCATTAAAGAAAATAATTGTATTTAAAGGGATGGTACAGTGCATCCAGAAAGTATTCCCAGCGCATCACTTTTTCCACATTTTATTTTACAGCCTTATTCCAAAATGGATTAAATTCACTTTTTTCCTCAGAATTCTACACACAACACCCCATAAAGACAACGTGAAAAAAGTTTGAGATTTTTGCAAATTTATTAAAAATGAACAAACTGAGAAAGCACATGTACATAAGTATTCACAGCCTTTGCCATGAAGCTCGAAATTGAGCACAGGTGCATCCTGTTTCACCTGATCATCCTTGAGATGTTTCTGCAGCTTCATTGGAGTCCACCTGTGGTAAATTCAGTTGACTGGACATGATTTGGAAAGGCACACACTTGTCTATATAAGGTCCCACAGTTGACAGTTCATGTCAGAGCACAAACCAAGCATGAAGTCAAAGGAATTGTCTGTAGACCTCCGAGACAGGATTGTCTCGAGGCACAAATCTGGAGGAGGTTACAGAAAAATTTCTGCTGCTTTGAAGGTCCCAATGAGCACAGTGGCCTCCATCATCCGTAAGTGGAAGAAGTTCGAAACCACCAGGACTCTTCCTAGAGCTGGCCGGCCATCTAAACTGAGCAATCGGGGGAGAAGGGCCTTAGTCAGGGAGGTGACCAAGAACCCGATGGTCACTCTGTCAGAGCTCCACAGGTCCTCTGTGGAGAGAGGAGAACCTTCCAGAAGGCCAACCATCTCTGCAGCAATCCACCAATCAGGCCTGTATGGTAGAGTGGCCAGACGGAAGCCACTCCTTAGTAAAAGGCACATGGCAGCCCGCCTGGAGTTTGCCAAAAGGCACCTGAAGGACTCTCAGACCATGAGAAAGAAAATTCTCTGGTCTGATGAGACAAAGATTGAACTCTTTGGTGTGAATGCCAGGCATCACGGTTGGAGGAAACCTGGCACCATCCCTACAGTGAAGCATGGTGGTGGCAGCATCATGATGTGGGGATGTTTTTCAGCGGCAGGGACTGGGAGATTAGTCAGGATAAAGGGAAAGATGACTGCAGGAATATACAGAGACATCCTAGATGAAAACCTGCTCCAGAGCGCTCTTGACCTCAGACTGGGGCGACGGTTCATCTTTCAGCAGGACAATGACCCTAAGCACACAGCCAAGATATCAAAGGAGTGGCTTCAGGACAACTCTGTGAATGTCCTTGAGTGGCCCAGCCAGAGCCCAGACTTGAATCCGATTGAACATCTCTGGAGAGATCTTAAAATGGCTGTGCACCGACGCTTCCCATCCAACCTGATGGAGCTTGAGAGGTGCTGCAAAGAGGAATGGGCAAAACTGGCCAAGGATAGGTGTGCCAAGCTTGTGGCATCATATTCAGCAAGACTTGAGGCTGGAATTGCTGCCAAAGGGGCATCGACAAAGTATTGAGCAAAGGCTGTGAATACTTATGGACATGGGATTTCTCAGTTTTTTTATTTTTAATAAATTTGCAAAAATCTCAAGTAAACCTTTTTCACGTTGTCTTTATGGGATGTTGTGTGTAGAATTCTGAGGAAAAAAATGAATTTAATCCATTTTGGAATAAGGCTGTAACATAACAAAATGTGGAGAAAGTGATGCGCTGGGAATACTTTCCGGATGCACTGTATATAGAAGAGTATGCGGGGTGCAGGAGGAAGACTGTTTGGTCCAGAGTTGTTATAGATAGAAAATCAGTTACTTGAGTATTTTACTACAGCTGTCTATTTTAAATACCAAGGAATAATAAGACATAGTAAAAAAGTAAAACATAATAGAAAGTAAGTAAATTCAATTAAATCAACACCTTGTCAAAAACTACAGTATATTATGAATAGCATTATCCTCTAACTTGTATTCTATAAACATTGCTTTTTTTTGCATTACTGTTCGCTTATTGTTCAGGATATTTTTCTCTTTCTCGTTTTTATTGGATGATTCTCTTCGTTCTTCATTTTTATTACATGCAGCTCTTTTTGGTTCATTTTCTTTTATTTGACGGTCATTATCAGGTCTTGCCACTATTTTTCTATCGCAATCTAAAATTCTACGTTTTTGAATGGATAATGTATTTTTCTGCCTCGCCATCATAAGGGACTGTGTTGAAGGGCAAGGTAGCAGCACTGAGGGTGTCACGAGGTGGGAAAGAGAGAGGGTTTGCACAGTAGGAGTAACGATTGGGCAAGTGGTGTGGAGGGGCGTGATCAAGGGTGAAGAACGTAAACATGACAGAAAACTTTAATATAACAGAGATAAGGTAGCCGTGTATATACACACGTTTTATACACATATCTATATCTCTCTCTATATTATCTCTATCTATGGTGATCAAATTAAGTCACAATTAAAGGTTTGGGGATTTGCCCCTTATAATGTTTCTGCAGTTGGTCAAGATGATAAAGCAATTTTTTATCAGACATTTGACATTTAGCTGGTGCTTCTGTTGGCTTTTATACAATGATTCAAAATGGCTGCAGGAAATGGTAATAACAGGAAATGACGTCAACAACAGGAGCCGGAAGTGACGTTATGTATGCGGATGTATAAGTTGAACCGTTGTCTGAAGAGTGATTTATTGCAGGTGTGTAATTATTTGTCTTCTTTAGTTCTGTAGGGTCAGAAACAGAGTCATTAGCACCATCATACAAACCCCCCCCTCCACCCTCATCTTGTAACCATTCACTCTCCTCTAGACCGGTTGATTGCCTCCTAAGTGCACGTGTGTGACAATATATCGATCTCTATATACAGTACTGTGCAAAAGTTTTAGGCAGGTGTGAAAAAATGCTGTAAACAAAGAATGCTTTCACAAATGGAAGTGTTAATCATTTATTTTCATCAATCAACAAAATGCAGTGAATGAACAAAAGAGAAATCTAAATCAAATCAATATTTGGTGTGACCACCCTTTGCTTTCAAAACAGCATCAATTCTTCTAGGTACACTTGCACAGTTTTTGAAGGAACTCGGCTGGTTGGTTGTTCCAAACATCTTGGAGAACTAACCACAGATCTTCTGTGGATGTAGGCATCCTCACATCCTTCTGTCTCTTCATGTAATCCCAGACACACTTGATGATGTTGAGATCAGGGCTCTGTGGGGGGCCATACCATCACTTCATACCAGGACTTCTTGTTCTTCTTCACGCTGAAGATAGTTCTTAATGACTTTGGCTGTATTTTTGGGGTTGTTTTCCTGCTGCAGAATAAATTTGGGGCCAATCATACGCCTCCCTGATGGTATTGCATGATGGATAAGTATCTGCCTGTATTTCTCAGCATTGAGAACACCATTAATCCTGACCAAATCTCCAACTCCATTTACAGAAATGCAGCCCCAAACATTCAATGAACCTCCACCATGCTTCACTGTTGCCCGCAGACACTCATTATTGTACCGCTCTCCAGCCCTTCGACGAACAAACTGCCTTCTGCTACAGCCAAATATTTCAAATTTTGACTCATCAGTCCAGAGAACCTGCTGCCATTTTTCTGCACCCCAGTTCCTATGTTTTCGTGCATACTTGAGTCGCTTGGCCTTGTTTCCATGTCGGAGGTATGGCTTTTTGGCTGCAACTCTTCCATGAAGACCACTTCTGGCCAGACTTCTCCAGACAGTAGATGGGTGTACCTGGGACCCACTGGTTTCTGCCAGTTCTGAGCTGATGGCACTGCTGGACATCTTCTGATTTCGACGGGTAATAAGCTTGATGTGTCTTTCATCTGCTGCACTAAGTTTCCTTGGCCGACCACTGCATCTACGATCCTCAATGTTGCCGGTTTCTTTGTGCTTCTTCAAAAGAGCTTGAACAGCACATCTTGAAACCCCAGTCTGCTTTGAAATCTTTGTCTGGGAGAGACCTTGCTGATGCAGTAGAACTACCTTGTGTCTTGTTGCTTTCTTCCACAACCTAACCTTGGTAGCAGAGTTTGGCTGTTCCTCACCCAGTTTTAAGCCTCCTACACAGCTGTTTCTGTTTCACTTAATGACTGTGTTTCAACCTATGTGTGACACTGATGATCATTAGCACCTGTTTGGTAGAATTGGTTGATCAGACACCTGACTAGAATCCTACAAAATCCCTGACTGTGTGCAAGTGGACCGATAAGAATTGATGCTGGTTTGAAGGCAAAAGGTAGGAACACCAAATATTGATTTGATTTAGATTTTACTTTTCTTCGCTCACTTTGCATTTTGTAAATTGATATAAATAATGATTGTTTATTGTTATTTCTGAAAGCAATCTTTTCACACCTGCCTAAAACTTTTGCACAGTTCTGTATATTATATAATTAGTGGAAACCAGCCCGGACACAGACAGGCAGACACAGATGGTTCAGTCACCAACACACATATTTCACTATTTACAATTACCATGCCCAACCCAGTGCCCCTGCCCCAAACACCTTCAAGTTCAGGGGGGTATTTTCCGTATGTCACTTAAATCATCCGAGATCAGATACCTCATCTCGGGGGAGTTAATGCCGGTGAAACTCATCCGGGATAAGTCGGTTTTTCAAACACAGCCATGTATTAGATTAGTCTAGCTGGATCTAATCATCCGAGATGAATGCGTGCGCCCGCGCTGAATGAAAAGCCCATATATATTGAGTCTAGAAAACATGATTTGCAAGTCTTTGATAGGCTGTTAGAAAATGACGAAAGAACGGGCGCATTTTTTTTTCACACAAGCGGAGCAAGACATTTCATTCGAAGGACATGAAGAATTTCAAGATTTAATATGCAAAAGGGGTAACACTGCAAAAGCAGCCCAGACCAGAAAAGACGGCTGGCAAAAAGTGGCCGACAAATTAAATGCGTGTGCATTTTACTTACTGAAAGCAGCGTTTCATTTCCTACAGTATGTGTTAGATTAATTATTATTTAATATGTCATAATTCCAGATCAAACGTGAGCACAAGGAGAACACAGGAACAGGTTAAAGTGAAGTACAAGAATATACTTCAAACTGGTACATATTGCTATATAACTAAAGAATTGATGACAAAGAATCATATATAATGTAAAGAACATTAATTTTAAAGCTAATAAGAAGGCAGACATGCAAAAAAACAAGTGGAGGTCCACGCAGTCCAGACCTAACCCCTGCAGAAGAGTTGGCTCTCCAGCAAAATGCCCATCGCCCTGTTTCTGAGGGCATTCCAGGGGGAAGCTCCTCCTCAGAACCAGTGGCAGGATGCAGTGCTCACTTCATTTCAGGTAAAGGATGGTCATTGCATATATTTGTCCTCAATGTGTGCCATAGGTATGTTCCATATAGACTTCTTTTTTTTTTTTTGTTGCGTCAGTTGCAGGGAATGTCATATCCCTTGAACCTGTGTCTGACCAATGAGATATTGACGAAGGTCAAATATTTGATGAAGACACTGTGTCTGATTATTCATCAGGAGGAGAGGTACATTTTCCAAATAATGTTTGATCAAACTCCACTGTGATCAGTCCCATGTGCCCCAATCACATTTGGAAATCCTGGTAATGAGAATGTTAGGCTGATTGTGGGATTCTTTATGGAACTGTGGGTGTTTTTGCCGGTGTATTACCTACCTGCAATGGCATGATACGCCTCTTTTATTATCTGCACATGCAGGTGTCCAGGAAACACTATGAAAACCCAAAGGAAATATTTCAGAGCCAAACAGACTTTACGAATTGCCTGGCAGACTGCACTTTAGATTTTCCGCATCGCCTACAGTATATAAAAAAAGTGCCGCTTGCAAAAAACCTCAAAGCAATGCCTACTGTCTGTGTGGTTGTGAGAGCCCGACTTCACCGAGTTAGACTTCGAATATAAGGTCCTAATAAATTTTTGAGGTACAATATTCCCCCTCGGCTAAAGCGGTATCTTTCGAAAAGAATTTCCTCCAGAAGCAATCAAGGATCTTGCCGATCGCATAAACCCCTCTCTATATGAAATTCTCTTCTTATAATTTGCGTACCGATATCAATTGGTCGCTCATTCATGAACGGCAAAGTCATGACTGAATGAATTCCATGCACGGACACGGATTAAGTGTGTGAGCTAATATTTGTTAACACAGGGCGAGCAGGTTTGAGGATTAGGATGTGTTGCTATGACAACACTTCCCGCAAGAGTTTAAAAAAACCGACAGATCAAGGATCAGGCCAAATCATCAACAAATACATCCGGCTAAACGAGTAATCCACGTACAAAAAATACCCCCCAGGCCTCTCACAATGCCTCTCTCTTCACCGCCTCCACTCCTCTTCTCTGAGCTCTGCTAATTCCCCATGACTCCAGCTGACGAATGGAGAGAGGCGGCCCCTTTTATGCTGCTCTGTATATGCTCCAGGTGCCCCTTGATGAACTTCCGGTGACCACGGTCCCCTATAGGGTTGAGCTTCCATGCTCTGTTCCCATGGTCCCCATACCAACCAGGGTGGGTGCCCTCTCGTGGTCCGGAGGAGGCGTAGTCCCTCTTCTGGTCCTTCCAGGTGTCCCGGCTGGGTACCGCCCCCAGCCGCTCGCCACTATACATCTATCTATACACACATACAAGGGCGACTCAACAATGATCAGCACCCCGATTATAGTAAAACTGTCTTATCAGCGCGGTCTTTCTGTACGAGGCTCCTGTCTCCCCAGTCACTGCTGTGCAGGTGTGAATGTGTTACATCAGATCATTTGTAACAATGGCTGCCCTGCAATGTGCAACGATTTGTTTTCTGTGGTCTGAGGGAGTGCCTGGTGCCGATATTTATCGAAGACTTTGTGCACAGTATTGGAGAAAGTGTTTTGTCTCAAAGAAGTGTATATGAATGGATAGAGAAGTTCAAGAAAGGTCGCACAAGTGTCAGCCATGAAGGAGCCAGGTGCCCGTCCACAACTAATGATAACACTGAGCGTGCACATGAAACGATTCTGTTGAATAGACGAGTGACAGCAGATTGTGTGGCAAATCATTCGCAAATCAGCCTATGCAATAATCCACAACAGACTTGGGTTTCAAAAAGTTTTCTGTGAGTTGTTTTGCTACCCATCTCATACAGAGCACAAACAGAAGCATTTTTGATGTCTGCAAACAAAATTTAGACCGCTACTCTAAGGAAGGTGACGAAACATGGATTCATTGCTACAAGCCCGAGAGTAAACGGCAGAGTATGGAACAGAAACCTCCACAAAATGCCGACCAAGAAAAAGTTTAAAGGTAAAACCATCAGCTGCAAAATTGATGCTTACAGCTTTCTGAGATTCTCAAGGGCTAATATTGAAACATCATCAGGAAAATGGTTCAACAATCAACAGTGCTCATTACAGTGAGATGCTCACCGAAAAACTAAAACCTAAACTTCGGGCAAAACACAAAAGCATTGTGTTCTTGCATTAAAATGCACGTCTGCACATCACTGCCAACCCTATTGACACTCTGGAAAAACTTGCTTTGAGGTGTTACAGCATCTTCCCTATAGTCCTCATCTTGCCCCATCGGACTATCACCTGTTTGGTTCCCTGAAAGAAGCCCTACGAGGATAAAGATTCACGTCTGATGAAGAAGTGAAGACAGCGGTGCATTCGTGGCTCGTAGCTCAGCCCAAAACATTTTTTCAATGAAGGAATATGAAAGCTTGTTGACAGATGGAGTACAGAGTGTATTGAAAAGCAGGGCGATTATGTCGAAAAATGATGTATTTGTCTTTTCTGAGAGTTGATTAAAATTAATTCTACAGCCAAAATGCGGATAATTTTTGACTCACCCCAGCTCTCCATATACACCAAGATGAAAGTCTATAACAACGTTATCATCCCAAGTCTTCTATATGGAGTGGAGACATGGTCCCCATTGTGGTGTGAAATTTTGTATACAAGTTGATAAATATTTTGTAGGCCTATTTGTACACTAGTACTGAGTGCGCTGTGCAGAGTGGAAGCAGAACCTCTGTGTGTGTTCGTCAGCGGTGTGTTCTGCTCCTACTCAGTTCAATGCTTGTATGGACTGGGTGTTGGTCAGGATCATGGGGTCCAGCGGCTGTGGGGCATCTGTTGGTGAAGATAGATTCACGGATCTTGACTTTTTGGACGATGCTGTGATCTTCGTGGAGTCAATGGAGGCTCTGATCGGGGTGCTCGAGAGACTGAGTGAGGAGTCTGAGTGTCTGGGCTTGTGAGTGTCCTTATAGAAACCAAAAGCCAGGTCTTTAATGACCTTTTGGGCATGGCCATCAGCAGTGTGTCTGTCTGCAGAGAGAGTGTGGACCTTGTTGAGAGGTTTACTTATCTTGGCAGTGACATTCATGCCTCTGGTGACTCTTTCTATGAAGTCAGGTGGATTGGGAGAGCATGGGGGAGTCATAAGGTCACTGGAAAGGGGTGTGTGGCACTCCCGATATCCAAGTCTTTAGAGTCCTGATGCTTCCTGTCTTGCTATATGGTTGCGAGACATGGACGCTCTCCAGTGACCCGAGACGAACACTGGACTCCTTTGGTACTGTGTCTCTCCGGAAAATCCTTGGGTACCATTGGTTTAACTTTGTGTTGTTCATGGAGTCCCGAATGAGGCACGTGACCTGCATTGTGAGGGAGCATCAGTTACGGCACTACGGCCATGTGGCGCATTTCTCCGAGGGTTATCCAGCTCATAAGATCCTCATTGTTGGGGACCCCAGTAGCTGGATCAGACCAAGGGGTCACCCTCGTAACATCTGGCTGCAGTAGATAGAGGGTCATTTCTGGAGGGTGGCACTGGACCGCGTGTCTGCCTGGGGGTTTGCCAACCAAGATCTCAAGGTGTTTTGTCATGTAGTGGGTGCGGCAATGTGCCTTACCACTGCATGCTACCAACTTGAACTTTATTTGTAACTTAGACAAAGCAATGGAGTATTAGTGTTTCATTAGTGAGAAGCATTCATGTTTATCCCTCACAACTTATGACTAAGTCAGGATAGTGAATTTTACAACAGGATTCGAGAAAGTGCCTAAAACCTCAGTCAACCACCGCATGGAGGCCAACTACCTAGCTGGCAAGCGTCACCTTACCAAATGGTAGTGGGGGCAGGTGTGAAGCCATTGTGTCACATCAGAATTCTTTTGGTCTAAATCGGAAGCCATTACGTACCACGATGCTCTATTGGCTGTAGGGTTTGGACAGAGAATCTATCCATTTGCTTGCTTTACTCCCCTCTCTCTCACACGCCATCTGATGAAGGAACATCTCACAAACCATGGACTGAAAAGACGACCACACTGAGAGCACAACTCGGCAGCCATATTGAGACAGGCATGTGGCCCGTTCTGAAGAAAACGGATCAAAAATGAAGACTTAACTAGAGACATTAAGTAACAAACAAGTCTGTGTGCCTCCTGAAATAACCGTACAACCTGGTAAATGAGGATGTGTAGCCAATATTCTCTTGTACTTTGCTTATTGTTATTATTTATGAATATTATCAACAATACATTTAAAGTGTAACTTAACTCCTGCTTGTCTTTTTCTCTATGTAAATTGCCTGAGGTTGTAAATGTAGAAGGGAAGGTGGGGAGAAGTTATACACTACAACACCTTATAAACAGTGGCAAGTCTGTAAGATTTGAGACATTCGGACAAAGGCTACACATTAATAATACAAAACGGGAAAGTAGAGTAATAAAGAACTCTACCAAGACAAAACAGTCCCACAAGAAAGCACACCACGCTAAACTGGACAGCTTTGATTTACTCTGCTTATGATGCATCGTGCACATACAATGAAAGAAAATGACCAGTAGAGATGGGGTCTGGACAAGAGCTGCCCATCCATCTCAAGCTACAGAAAAGATGCCTGGCTTGGTTCGGCCATTTAATACATTTAGACAATACTAGACTACCCAAACCGGCCATGCAGTGGGTCCTTGCTGGAAAACGCCAACCAGACAGCTCAAGGATGACCTGGGCACAGTACATTAACAAAGACCTTCACTTACTGGGTATGAATAGGACAGAAGCACAATCACTGGCACTTGACACGTTGGCTTGCCATCATGGTAATGCTACCTTATGTACCACTGGGCACGAAGTTGAGAGAGAGAGAGAGAGAGAGCGCTTTTCATGGAGATTAGGCACTGAGCAGTTCACCGATAACAGGGCTTTACAAGTTATTACTGATGTGACTAACCCAGCAATATCCATTCATTACTTATGTGTTGAACTATGGCCAGTTGGCAATGGAGACAGAGGAAGACAGAGACTCCAGCGTCAGTTATACAAGAGAAAGTCAAAGTTAGAGTCACAAGTCCTGGAGACCTCGGCCAACTAGGCCATCAAAGCTGACGAGACGATGGAACATTTTACCCACAAAAGATGTTCTGGTAATTTGCCCAATGCACATGAGAGGTGATGAGCAAGAGAGAGGGTCTGGTGCCCTGTCTAGCATTGGCTCTAGTGCGGCCGGGATCCTGAACTTGACGAGCAGTCTAGGAAAGTGGTAGATGGAAATTCAAAAATGCAAAAGTTAACAAGAGTTAGTTTTGGTGTGGTTTGGATGACGTCACCCATGGCAGGTAGTCGGAATTGTATACTGGCTGTGCTACACATCAAATAAGGGCTGAAATCTAAGTAATCAACATGAACCTCATCATTAACGTTTATAATGCACCATCTATTGGAATGCATGAAGTAATAAAACTCATTGTTTCATTCCAACAGATGGAGCATCACAAACCTTAGTATTGCTTTTACAAATCCCATATCAAATGGCATAAAACAGAGACATGGCAACTGGACAGACACAGAGACATTTAATAAGATGGAGGGTGCCTTTAGTGTGAAGCATCACTCGATGCTTTAACACACCACATTGCATTTGTTGCAGTGGCTCTCAGTCACCGTAGATCTGACCTAATGAAATGGTGGCCCAGAAATGACCCTCCGAGTGGTCCAGCCTGCAACACAGAGGAAAAACATTTTACAAGCCTTCAGACATTCCTCCATAAACTCTTACAGTAGGACAGACCATGGATACAACGCAACATTCAGCCCACAATGCAGTGCGATGTTGTGCATCTACAAGTGGAATGTTTGTTGGAATGGTACACACGTTGGCTATGAAAGCAGGTCGGGGCATCGACTTCATATAGTAAATTAGTCTATAATCCAGGGGTCGCCAACTCCAGTCCTTTCATTCTAACCCTTTTCTGAATGAGTGACCTGTTTTTGCTACTATTTAACTTCTTTTGAACTCATTTTAATTGACTTGTTCTTGAAGACTCAGACCCCTTAATTGTTTCTTTTTCCTTAACTAGCAGCCAAACAAATAATGAGATACAAAATGAGCCAAAACAACTGGTGTCCAAAGTACAAAATCTTTAAATAAAGAAAGATGAAGGTCTCAGAAATGCTGATCTGCTCAGGTCCACAAAACATTTGAACAGAAAAGAGAAAAATTAAAAATTTCGGAAATGTCTGCTAATGCACCACGAGAGTAGCAACAAGCCATGGAATGAAAGAACGAGTTTAATTAACGACAAGAATCGGTGCCTAATTAAGCAACTGGTAGGATTTTATGGCCCTGACTTAGTTGGTCTTCTGTCGGCTCACTCACTTCACATTTCATTTCTGTTTGGGTGCCATTTAAGGAAAGAAATGAAACAATTCAGAGGAACGATGAAGAAATTCAGGAGAACAAATCTTAAAAAAGCAATTCAATTCAAATGAATTCACAAGAAGTTAATTAGCAGCACAAACAGGGCACTCATTAAAAAAAAAAAAGAGAGAGAATGAAAACCTGCAGCCACGGTGGTCATCCAGGACCGGACTTGGCGACCCCAGTTGTGTGCCAAGTCTTAGTTCTATTCCAGTTTCATCAAGTGCATGCAAACGTGTTACTCCAGTGAGAGCCTCGTTACTGACAAGCGGTGTCTCCACACTTCGCTTCATACGATGGGTTGGCCCTCCACTCACACGCTCCGGTACTGTGGATTTATGTCTGCTACGAGGACGACGATCATCCACCGACACGCCAAGCAAAGAACAAATTAGAAAGACAGTGTATGATGAAAACATTCAAAAAGTTTAAAACTCAGCCTAATTAAGCACTGATAGCTTTGCAGGACTCTAATTTTTTTTGTAGAATGTAGAGCTCATTATTAACTTGAGGTTAATATTCTTCAAATTTCCGAATATTCAGTGTTTGTGATTTTAAACTATTAAAGCACAATATTATGCAGTACAACTACACAAGTAGAGGAATGGAAGTGCTGCTGCCTCCCAATAAAGAGATCATGGGTTTGCATTCAGGGTCCTCACCGAGTGGAGCTCGGAAAACACTTTCAGTAGTGCGTAAAGCGCTAGATAAAGAAATTATTATTATTATTATTGTCTTCTTATATAATATGCTACCGTGGCTCTCTGTCCAGGATTTTAAATCACCTGCTGCTCGCAAACCGTTTGACCTGAAATTTGGTACACATGTACTACGTGACGTCTACTATCCGCTTTCAGGGTGATGATTGACCTCCAAGGTTATTTTATTTATTATTATTACACGTGTACGGGCGTCATTCTCATTCCCTACCACCTTCGCCGTCACTTACCTCTTCATATCTTAAATCATTCTTGATTCAGATTGAAGACTTAAGTACTAGCTTAAGTGAAAAATTAAGGAAAACGTACTAAGTAATTGCAACACAAACACCGACTTAAAATCAGTTTTAACGCAAAAAGATGCCAAAGAGAAGAAGCGGGCTGCTAGAGTGGAGGCGACGAGAGCTGCTCAGGAAGCAGCAAGCGCATCAACCTTTGAGTAAACAAATGGTAAAACGTACAGAGAAAGAGGAGGAAAACCCTCAAGTGTGTGCAGTCCGCCATTAGTGGTACTTGACAATTTGTCAATTTCAAATTTGAAATGGTTTTCTTTTTTCCCACCACCAAATAAATATGTAGCGCTAGGATTTGCAGCCTCCATATACCTTATGGATCCAAATGTAACGCATGCGTACCGCCACCATTTTATTTACAGAAAAACACACCGCTAGTCACACTTGTGGTGACTTAAAATGAACCTGTGCTCCCTCAGAGTGCAGAAGACTCATTCGTGTGTGTTAGTTACGGTGATCACTCGTTATGGGTTTGTACGCGGTGTGAGATATGGCCGGACATTCATCCCGGCTAATACCCCCAGGCTGCCAGGTGGAGCCCTTCTTGCAACATAGAGGTGCCCCAAGATCCAGCAGGGCATCACGGACAGTGGAGTTTTACATCACAGCCCTGCTGGATACCATGGGGGCCTCCAGGGGACACTGCAGGAAGGAGCAGGGACTGCTATTTTCCCTATAACCCGGAAGTACGTCTTAGTCACAGTGACAGAGGAAATGACGTACATCCGGGATGAAGGAGGAGAGCTTTCACCTGACCTGGAAGTGCTGGATAATCACATGGACTGAGGGATCAGAAGCACTTCCGGGTCAAGGACTATAAAGGACTCTGGGAAATCCCAGACAGACGAGCGGAGTCAGAAGGAAGGGTGGCAACGCATCTCGGAGTGGAAGATTGTTATTGTATTGATTATTGATTTATGAGTATAGTGAAGAGGAGGGTGCTTTGTGCACTGTATTGTCTGAATAAAAACAATTATTGGACTTTTACCTGGTGTCTGGTCCGAGGGTTCAAGGGAGCAATAGCGCCCCCTATCTGTCACAGTGGATAGCTTCGATCGCATCGATAATCCTTTTTTATTCTGTTATTTCCCATTGGGATTAATAAAGTATCTATCTATCTATCTATCTATCTATCTAAATGCATTTTGTCATGGGCCTGGGTCATATTGGACCAAAATATTTATTTTATTTCACAACGGAAACAAATGTTACTGCTAATACTGTGCACCATTTTGTTTTTAGGCACTTTGAGATGTGCCTGGGTCAAATGTGACCAAAATATTTTAATTCAAAAGTGGAAAAAAAAAATGTATTGCTACTACTGCATATTCTGTGCAGTTATATCTTTTTATGGATTTCTCTATGCACATTTTGATGTGTCTGTGTCAGATGTGACCAAATTTAAACAGGGAAAAAATAAACATTTTAGTTTCTCAATACATTCATTTGTGTTGGTTTAAAATTTGTCTTTACCTGCTGCTTACTAGCCGGTGAAAACTGTCTGGTCCAGCTCAATTTCTTGTTTTGAAAATCTCAACTGCATTTGTAATTGAACAGCCCTGCCAAAGTCTTCCAATTCTAGCTTTCTTTCATTTCTGAAAGCCCACTTATCTGACTCAATGGTAGACATGTCTGTCCGTGATGAATGAAGCATTATTACTGAAAATCTCCTGTTCAGGGGTGGGAAATTGTAACTCCAGCTCCACTACAACCACACAGGCACATTTTGAACAGCTCTCCCCATCCTTCTATTACTCCTTACCTTCACTTTGCTCATTACGGACCCCCCTTGGCTTTCTGTGGGCACAGGATCACGCAGCCATGTCTCATTGCAAAAATCCAACAAAATCCGTATCCCTGTGTGTGCCAGACAGAGACAAGATTGTTCCAAGTGACTTCAGTATTCATTACACCGGCTGGACATCACCTCCCCTTTGTCCCACTTACCCACTCCTCTTGCCACAAGCAGAAGCTTCTTGAAGTCTTCAGTGGTGCCGAGTGTGGCATTGATGCTGGTGAGATTGGAAGGCTGAACAGACCCGTCCCGACTGTAGAGGGACCCCAACAGAAGAGCATTGACTTTTAAAGACTGCAAATATGGTAGCTGAATCAGGATACCTGAGGGTGGAGAAGGGGGGTACAAAAGGCTGTCAAATACAACTGAAGATAAAGTTATGTAACATTATCTGATGGGACAGCATGTAGAACAGACTAAGAAATGGAAGGGGGGGATGAATTATTATAAAAGGTATTATTATATATTATCCAGAAAGTATTCACGGCGCATCACTTTTTCCACATTTTGTTATGTTACAGCCTTATTCCAAAATGGATTAAATTCATTTTTTCCTCAGAATTCTACACACAACACCCCATAATGACAACGTGAAAAAAGTTTGAGATTTTTGCAAATTTATTAAAAATAAAAAAACTGAGAAATCCCATGTCCATAAGTATTCACAGCCTTTGCTCAATACTTTGTCGATGCACCTTTGGCAGCAATTCCAGCCTCAAGTCTTTTTGAATATGATGCCACAAGCTTGGCACACCTATCCTTGGCCAGTTTCGCCCATTCCTCTTTGCAGCACCTCTCAAGCTCCATCAGGTTGGATGGGAAGCGTCGGTGCACAGCCATTTTAAGATCTCTCCAAAGATGTTCAATCGGATTCAAGTCTGGGCTCTGGCTGGGCCACTCAAGGACATTCACAGAGTTGTCCTGAAGCCACTCCTTTGATATCTTGGCTGTGTGCTTAGGGTCGTTGTCCTGCTGAAAGATGAACCGTCACCCCAGTCTGAGGTCAAGAGCGCTCTGGAGCAGGTTTTCATCCAGGATGTCTCTGTACATTGCTGCAGTCATCTTTCCCTTTATCCTGACTAGTCTCCCAGTTCCTGCCGCTGAAAAACATCCCCACAGCATGATACTGACACCACCATGCTTCACTGTAGAGATGGTGTTGGCCTGGTGATGAGCGGTGCCTGGTTTCCTCCAAACGTGACGCCTGGCATTCACACCAAAAAGTTCAATCTTTGTCTCATCAGACCAGAGAATTTTCTTTCTCATGGTCTGAGAGTCCTTCAGGTGCCTTTTGGCAAACTCCAGGCGGGCTGCCATGTGCCTTTTACTAAGGAGTGGCTTCCGTCTGGCCACTCTACCATACAGGCCTGATTGGTGGATTGCTGCAGAGATGGTTTTCCTTCTGGAAGGTTCTCCTCTCTCCACAGAGGACCTCTGGACCTCTGACAGA
Source organism: Erpetoichthys calabaricus (assembly GCF_900747795.2). NCBI lineage: Eukaryota > Metazoa > Chordata > Cladistia > Polypteriformes > Polypteridae > Erpetoichthys > Erpetoichthys calabaricus. The sequence goes on along the minus strand of NC_041394.2, from coordinate 14,183,205 downwards.
GTGACCATCGGGTTCTTGGTCACCTCCCAGACTAAGGCCCTTCTCCCCCAATCGCTCAGTTTAGATGGTCGGCCAGCTCTAGGAAGAGTCCTGGTGGTTTCAAACTTCTTCCACTTACGGATGATGGAGGCCACTGTGCTCACTGGGACCTTCAAAGCAGCAGAAATTTTTCTGTAACCTTCCCCAGATTTGTGCCTTGAGACAATCCTGTCTTGGAGGTCTACAGACAATTCCTTTGACTTCATGCTTGGTTTGTGCTCTGACATGAACTGTCAACTGTGGGACCTTATATAGACAGGTGTGTGCCTTTCCAAATCATGTCCAGTCAACTGAATTTACCACAGGTGGACTCCAATGAAGCTGCAGAAACATCTCAAGGATGATCAGGGGAAACAGGATGCACCTGAGCTCAATTTCGAGCTTCATGGCAAAGGCTGTGAATACTTATGTACATGTGCTTTCTCCGTTTTTTTATTTTTAATAAATTTGCAAAAACCTCAATATGCAAGCTTTCGAGGCAACTCAGGCCCCTTCTTCGGGCAAGATGTAATCATGTAAACCTGAAGAAGGGGCCTGAGTTGCCTCGAAAGCTTCCATATTGTAATCTTTTTAGTTAGCCAATAAAAGGTGTCATTTTGCTTGGCTTTTCTCTACATTCATAATGGCTAACACAGTACAACACCCTAGTACTACAAAAACCTCAAGTAAACTTTTTTCACGTTGTGAAATGAATTTAATTCATTTTGGAATAAGGCTGTAACATAAGAAAATGTGGAAAAAGTGATGCGCCATGAATACTTTCGAGATGCACTGTATTATATTTTATATTATATATATATTATATATATGTGTCACACACGCGCAACAAGCCTGGAGGTAAGTGATCTATTGTCCGAGGGGGGGTTGAATTCTGCTATGGATATCTCTCTCTCTACCTTTACAGAAACAAAGAGGACAAATAACAACACACAATCACCATCAACAATACCAATACTCGAAAAGGGCTCCGCAACAACAACTCCTTCAGATTCATTGTCACTTCCGTCTCCAGTAATAGTGATGTCACTTCTGGCCAATCCCGATGACATCATTTCCGGTCCCGCCATAATGATGTCATTCTGGTCTCAGCTAACTTCCTGCCACATCATTTCCTGTAGCCATTTTGTCCCCTGTATAAAAACGAGCTTCACACCATGGTTGAGGTTGAATGTTTGCTGTATTTTTTATTGCAATTTGACCAATTTGTATACTCGAGATTATACAGGGCAATACCCTAAACCTTTGCAACTTTTGTGAACGTTATTTATCACTATATAAATAAAATATAGATTAGATTTTCAGATAGTTTATAATTTAAAAATGAAACCATCAAGAAAGTCGTGGTTTTTGTCAGTATAGTGGACCTTAGTTTAATAGGACTACTCCATTCGGTAATAGTAAATATTTTATTCTCATTTCATGATTTTTACTCCGTTAAATAATTAAATTTTTCTTTTACATATGTATAGAATTTTGTGATTTGACTTCAAAAAATAAAATTATTTTCCTTTTGTACATTTACAGATTTTACTAATTTTCTGGCCGCAACTGGGAGTTGGCCGCTAAAGGGACCAGGCGGGCTTGCCTCCCCTAATATGTATATGTATCACTGTCTCTCTCTCTATATTATATTAATATATATATATATATATATATATATATATATATATATATATATATATATATATATATATATATTATATATATATATATATATATATATATATATATCTCTATATCTATCTATCTATATTATATATATATATATATATATATATATATATATATATATATATATATATCTCCATCCATTATCCAACCCGCTATATCCTAACTACAGGGTCACGGGGGTCTTCTTGAGCCAATTCCAGACAACACAGGGTGCTTGGCAGGAACAAATCCTAGGCAGAGCACGCACACACACACACACACACACCCACACACTAGGAACAATTTAGAATCACCAAAGCACCTAACCTGCATGTCTTTATATCTATATCTATGTACCTGTCTCTCTCTCTCTCTCTCCATCACTGGACACTATACTAGAAGGCAGACAACTTATTACTAATGCAAAGAATAAAAAGTGTCAAAACAGGAGAGTAAAAACAAAAACACTAAACACAAATAGAAGGCATCAATCATGTCAAATAAAAGCTTAGCACTTACTGTACATTTTATAAATGCCACACTATATGTAATCCCTCATAAAGAGTGCCAAAGGGCCAACCATCCATTACTCGGTTGTAAGAGTTGTGTGCAATGATTAAGCTGGTAGATGTGCACTTGGCAGCCTCATTCTGGAGGTGAAGTAGCAGCAATGAACAAAGTCACAAGGCATAAAATAAAGCTTACAACATTTTAATATGTGTGAACACCATTTACCACTTTTATAAAATGTCCACTAAATTCCTGAACGGTTTTTAAATCAGCGATTTTCCAAAATGGGTCAAGCGATACCTTGAATGCGAGTGTATTTCTCACTACACAGATTTGCTTCTCACTCTTTAATTGTGCCACCATGATATGTCATGTCATCATCAAACCCACTTAATCCTTAAGCGTGGTCTTTCTGGGGGGCCTGGAGCCAATTCCAAATAGCACAGGATGCAAGGCTGGAAAACAGGGCCCTCACTTCATCACAGGGGAACACACACACACACACACACCACAAAACACAGTAGGCCAATTTAGCATCGGCAATCCACCTAGCCTGCATGTCTTTGGACTGTGGGAGGAAACTGGAGCAACTGGAGGAAACCCATGCAGACACGGGGAGGACAAGCAAACGCCAATAATATGCAAACCCTGGTCTCCTTACATGTGAGGCAGCAGCCCTACCATTGTGCTACCATGCTGTCCCTCCACAATATGGCACTTCTAAAATTAACAAACAGAGTTTACGAGTTTTAGAAGTTTACGACATACAAGATTCATTGGGGTCAATCTCCACATGCATTTTGATCACCAATTTAAGAGCTCCAATTTTCCCCAATGCGTTCGGTTTTACCGTTCATAAAAAGTGGATATGAGCTTCACTTAAATAAATTATCATTGTCAAGTCTTTTGTTGCATGTTTGGCCATAGGGAGCATCCACAAGACAGGTCTACCACGGTCACCTGAGGGGTTGCAGCCACTAGTGCTGCTTCCTTTTTCCATCCACAGATCAAAAGGCGAGTCCTGATGTCTAATGTTACTTCAAAAGGTCTTGTCTGGAGGTCTCGCCTCTTCTACTCCAGGACAAATTTAATGTCCTTGGCATTAACTTGGAGCATAACTCTGGATTTTAATTCAATGTAAAACCCGAGTCAGACTTGGGGAGACGTGTAAGGATCCACTTTATAGTGTTAACCCTGCATAACACTCAGGACAGCATTCTGTATGGTGGCAAACCAGTCCAGAGATGGTCCACAAACCAGTTGTTGCAAACGCACCTTTTTGGCGAAACTGGGCGAGTATCATTTTTCACTCATCATGAAATGCCTCCACTTCACTAATGATGACCGAGTCACCAAAACTATACAAACTGTGGGATGTTATCATCAGGTATTCATCAAAAACACGAAGGTCCATGTCCCAAACAATGACAGAAGTATTGACAATAGTTTCATGGGTTCCACAGAAAGGCTGTTAGGGCCCCAGGACACCTCATCCATAATGGGCACAATTTGGCATCAATTTCTAATTACTGTGAGAAGCAAGCTCTAGGACCACCTGGAACTCAACACTTTACAGCGATAGAGGGACCATGTGGGATGGCACGTACAGTCAGGCCTCATTCCATCATCTTGACCAAGGTGACTCATTATTATATACTTTTCTCACTACTCAAAGCTATTCAGTGAGTGGGGAGCCACTTCTACCACCACTAATGTGTAGCATCCCCCTGGATGATGTGACGTCAGCCATTTTCTTGCCAGAACGCTTACTACACATTAGCTGTTAGGTGGTGAAGTGGGAAGAGAGATAGCCAATTAGAGACAGGAGGCCAGAATGACTAGGCCATGGGAGACAATGTATCCCAATGTCCGGACTCAACCCTGTGGTTTATGATGGATGCCCAGTGATTGTTAAGGACTGAAGAGAATTGGGACCTTGATTTTACATCCTATCTGAAGGATGGAGCCATCTCCGTCACTGCACCGGAGCATTGGGATCCACATTCAGACCTAGCTTCACCAACACCTCTTCCAGCAGCAACACAAGCTTTTCCTAGATGGTCTCCCATTCTAGTACTGGCCGGGCCCGAACATGCTTAGCTTCAGGTGGATGAACTCTTCTGAAGTGGATGTGGTATGGCTGCTGGAACGGATTTCATTTACTTCTGTGTTTCTAAGGACTTCAAAATCACTTAGTTTTAAGGCTAAGTGATTTAGTAGTCTGCGGTGGGCTGGTGCCCTGCCCAGGGTTTTTTTTCCTGCCTTGCACCCTGTGTTGGCTGGGATTGGCTCGAGCAGACAACCATGACCCTGTAGTTAGGATATAGTGGGTTGGATGGATGGATGGATGATTTAGTAGTTGGAACCTATGAATTTCACATAAAGAGTTGAGATGGTCAGTGAATTGCAACAGAGCTAAAGGTGTTCATGATTTAAATTTATTTGTAAGTACACTTATAACTAAATCCAGATGGTAGATAAAAAGCAATGAAAGTAGCAGTAAAATGATGAAATATTAACATGATGTTGTTATCGATCCAGAATAATGGGTATTTCATATCTCTCGGCTTGTCTTACCTCCAGGCATGTATAGCACTTCAACTTTGGTACTAGTAGGAACTTAAATTTGAGAAATGAGAGGACACCATTCATGATATCAAGCTTGCAAGCTTAGTTAATAGCTAAGGTGCTGCAGTATTGTAGTCAGCCTCTTTCATATCGTGAATTGTGAGCCTCAATTATGTTTTGCACCAGTAACTGCACACTGCACGATAACGTACAGTGAATACACTTAACTAGAGCATTCATAGTTTTCATTCTCTCTCTCTCTGTACATTTAGCATTCGTTTGCTCAGAGGTTGATGCGCTCACTGTCTCCTGAGCAGCTTTTCTTTTTTCCACCCTAGCGTCCCGCTTCTCTTCTTTTGTCTGCATCTTTTTGCATTAAAACTGATCAAGTCAGTGTTTGTGTTGCAATTACTTAAGTTTTCCTTAATTTTTCACTTAAGCTGGCACTTGAGGCAGATTGAAGATTTAAGATATGAAGAGGTAGAGGAAGGGACAGTGAAGGTGGTAGGGATGAGAATGGCGCCCATACGCATGCGCTTCACGCCCCCCCTCCTGGCTACTGCCGAGAGTTTATTCTACAATAAAATAAAGTAAAAAATAATAACAGTAATAAAATCATCACCCCAAAAGTGGCTAGTAGATGTCTCGTTGTATATGTGTACCAAATTTCAGGTCAATAGGTCAAATGGTTTGCGAGCTACAGGTGATTTAAAATCCTGGACAGACAAAACGAACAGCCACTGCAGCATATTATATATAAAGATATGTACATTTTTAGCTGAAGCATGAACAATTCTTTCAGGCAGGGACCTTAAGTGATTCGAGCAGATGCACAGCTCACAGATAATGAAAGAATGTGCTATATTGGGGTCTTTGTAGAGAGTCTAATCTACACATAGCAAGTGCGAATTGCTCAGTTGGTACGATGGACGATCCATTCTGAAGTGCATGTGGTATGTGTATTGTATGATACATATACTGTATAATGGACAGTTTCTATACCCCACTTGAGCTGCTTAATATTTAACTTCAAAGGAAAACCAATGTGTATGGCACTCTACGACCAAACCGCCATGATGTGCCTGTTAACTCTGGTCATGTGAACGTGTTAAGCATACAACATGGTACAGTAGCGCTCTGGCAAAAAGGCCGCAATCAAGAGGAAGGATCATAAAAGGTATATGACCCCTAAGCACAGTCTATGTTCATATCACTGAAATGAAGTCATTACCCCTTTGCATTGTGTTAATCTACAGTAACAAAATGGGTATGCTGATCAATCGGGTCAGGTACGGACATTCTACCCTTTTATCAAAATTACAAAAAGCTTGACATCTGCTTGAACAATACCCGTGTGTGTTGAGGACGGTATTGAAAATTTTCATACCAAGGACATGTACACTAGACAGGTCTTTTCTACTATAATTATGTTGATGTTTAAATGAGGGACAATCAAAAAGTAAAAGCAACTTGCCCTTTGAGACCAGAAAAGTGTAAGCAAATGAACACAACAGTTCTACCACATTGTCTCCCTGCAGATCAATTTCTTGCATCGTTCCTCTAACTTCTTTATTCCTTGAGAGATGCAGCTTTTTTTGGCTGCTCCCAAATCCAGGTCTTCACGGGTTCCCATACCTCATCAGACCACATAGAGCCTCTTTAAGTGGACTGAAGATATGACACTTTGAAGAAAAATTAAGATAAAAGCTTTGCCACTTTGCAATGGTGACGATATGTATAAGTCACAACCAACCCCTTCCAAAATTATGCCCCTATATAATGTGTGAGCTAATACACAGATGTATGCATTTCTCCACCACTCCATGTGAGGTAATATTAAAGTGATCAGCATTCATACGGAATCGGCAAGCACATAAAGATTGTTGTCTTAAATGTGGATGAAGATGCTTGTGTTAATTACAGGATCCACACAAACTATTTTTGTAGCCAGCATTTCACCATGAAGATAGGATGGGCTGGGTGGGTGATTGACAGTAAAAGGTCACACAGGTATGCCAAGCTCTTTAAGTGGATCGAAGATGTGACACTGATGGAGCAGCAAGACTTTTTGACAGCATTCCTAGTCTTCTGCTGTGAATTGCAGGTTTCGATTTCTCTCCAAGCATAGCACGGTATATTGCGCTTCTCCATGTTCCAGAATACGACTCTTTCACGTTGCAACAGAAGGTCACCAGGATTTGCTCAGCAGAGGGCTCTGGCTTGAATTTCTTCCATATTGAAGATGACGTCCATTTTTCCACTGCCTGCTTTTTCTCATATTTCCAGTTCACAGTATTGGAGTTGTGTCTTATCTCTAGTGACAATCTTCTCCAAAACAGTTAGCTCTTCAGAAAAAGCTTCTGAATTGCCTCAGATTCTATTCATTGCAGTTACTGCAGAATTTTCAGATTGCCTTTACTTTTTATTTACCCTCATATAGGGAATCCACTCCCGGGCTCTCGGGAATGGAATTGCTGGAATTCCCGGCTGAACGGGAATGGCCAAGCTCGCATATATAGCGTGTAAAAGTGTAAAAATTGATCAAGAAATAACAGAGTTATAGTTGAAAATAATTAAGTGGCATGGTTTTTTGGCCCACGGTGTAGTGTGTTGCTCATTAATTCTGTCAACAACAGACCAGCAGCAGTCAGTCTCCTGGCTCCCACTAAGATTGAGCACAGTGGACTGGGAGGTGTCTGCACTCTGCAGCTCACGAATGTTGGGACGGGGCAGAGTTCATGGACGTCTGTGCTGTTGACAGCTTTGAACAGCAACATGAAATTGCAATGCGTCAGTCTGTTGCATCCGTATTATCTGTGACAAGAAACTTGCCATCACAGAATGATGACAAAAACCTGGATGCATCAGTAAAAGTTGAAATGACAGTGTTTCAGAGTAACGGCGTTGTTTAGAACAAGTGTATCAGTATCCGATGACTGTGCCACCTACTTCAGTGGAGGCAGAGTGGGCTTTCTCAGCGGCTAGCATACTCTGCATGAAGGTGCGCTCTCGCCTGGACGACCGCACGCTCGACATGTTGTGCTTTCTACGCTCTTATTACCACAACTAATTAGATACACGTACTTATATGACAGCATGAACTGCTTGTAGTTAAGGTTAATCTTTTATTGGGGCCAACATAGTGCAGTAGTTTTATTAAAAACTAGTTGAAAAGCCTGCTTCGTATATTTTATGGCGTTTTATTATATGGTCCTGGTTTCTATCATGAATGATCACCAATGACACTATTGGAGCTTGCACATTCTGTGATGGTGCTTCTGTGAGACATTGCTGCTCCACCTCATAAAGCATTTTACATGCTTTAGCAAAAGGATTATTGTCGCTCACGAAATAACTCAGCAGGGTCATGAGGTTGGGGTTGCATTTAGAGTTCTCTTTGATTTGCATCCTTTGTGCAGACGCCTCATCAAGATAAAGGATATAAAGTTGAGCAAATCGACGATGATCATCATTTTCAGGATGTAGAGCCCCAGATCTGTGATAAATCTGTCCATGAATACGAAAGCAGTAGGGCCCGTATCCGGGAGGAGGAGCAATTTTAGCACCCATTGAAGCAAAGGGTAATGCGCTGTTAAATGACCTTATGTTGTTCATGACGTTTTTTGAGTGTTCGTGTTGTCCCGTCACAAGGCTCTTCAGTAAAGCAGATACCCATATCAGAGGTAAACTCACTTTCCCTTTGTGGCAACAGATGTTACAGTTTATCTGCTGGTTGTTCAGCAGGGAAATGTTTCGCACCACAGAATGTGCACTGTAAATTTCCACAAAAATGTTGGTCGATGTTGTCCTCAATAACACATGTTCCGGTGGCTGCATGAAGATGCTGAGGTGTAGGTAACCGTGTGAATGTTGCTCTATGATTGCGGTCTTGTTGGTTTCGTCTTTAGTGTCAATGGGATGCTTCCTCCTATGTTACATATGCTCTGTGATTGCGGTCTTGTTGGTCTCGTCTTTCGCGCCGACGGGATGCTTCCTCCTGTGTTGCATTTGGTCATCGAGTGCGGTCTTTTTCGTTTCGTTGACGTTTCTGTTCGGAAAAGACAGCTTCATCTAGCGGTCTTTTGTGAGGCATAATCGTCTAAGGTTTAGGATAACTCATTCACTATTGTGAGGAAATGGTGTACTTTACTTGGAATGTGTGGCACTAAACTCTTGACATGTGTACAGGTATTCCGGAGGGCCATTAGAATACGATACAATTCCGTAGTCCAATGTTAACCAAAATTAACCAAACATTCTCAGCAATGTTAACATTATTTTCTAAACAAGTATTAATCACCTGGCAATGCAAAACAGTCCCACTTTTAAACAAATTGTTATCACCTAGCCACGAAAGTTTTAAACAAATTGTTATCACCTAGCAATGAAAGGGAGACGTACGTACATACGCACGCATAGGCATTTTATATATATAATAAGTGTCGCTCGTTCCAAAACCGTTCACATGCGAGATGCTCGTGCACAGAGTCATTCCCGGGAGCCCTTGATTCCCTACCCTCATATATGCTTGTTTCATAGGGTTGCCAGATTAGAAAGTTAGAAATATGGGACACTCTTAAAATGTCTCTCTCTCTCCATTATATTATATACTGTATATATAAAAAAGTAGAGACATAAGCTAAAAACGTAAAGCAAGGATTTTAATGGGTCATGAGGAAGACAAAAGTAAAATTATTTGAAAATTATTTACTTAAAGCGCAATTACATGCACCTTGGTTTGCTTCAAAACAGCTTCTGCCTTGTTTGATAAATGTCCATTCGCTGGAGTATTCATCACTAAATGTACACTTACGTTTTGGCATCTTGGGATGGGTGGATGGATTAGATTTTAAGTTAGAAAAAAAGTGGGCCGTGACAAGTAGTAACAACACACTTTGTGGATGCTGTATGTTGCAATGCTGATACAGAACTGCACAGCAGTGCAGCTGGAGACCAAAACGGTAAGAGTGTCACCATCCTTAACCAACCATAGCAACTGAACAAGTTGCAAACAGGCAGCAAACACGAGTTTCCTCGTTACATTTTCATCAAGAGAATCTGAGAAAAGAAAGTATAATTAATTACTTATAAAGTTACAACTAAGTACCATAAGAAAGTAGTAAAAAAATATTTTTATTACGAAATTTGAAAACGAATACGGGACATTTGGGTGTCCCTGAAAGGACAGTATGGGACAGGGGACAAAATGATCAAATATGGGACATGTTCCGTATATAAGGGCAACTCTATTGTTTCGCATGCTAACATTTTTAGTTGGTGGGGTAGGGGAATTCAATGCTTTTGGCTCATTTCTCCATTGCAATCGTAACTCTAAGGAAGCTACACAATAACATCACCCGAAGTCGGTGTTCACTCGCAAACGCACATCTAAGAAGGACACATCTCCAAGAAGAAAAGTTCCCAATTGAGGTAAGGAGACTCATCAAGAGCCGGCAAACAGATGCCCAGTATTTTCCATTGAACTTTGCTTTGTGCTTTTCGACTTCACGCTCATTAAATGGAGTCCCTGCACAGACACCAACACTTTATGATCTCCCACTTCATCACTGTTTAATACATACAATCAAAGCACCAAATAAATCAGATGTACATATGAGGGTCATTCAAAAAGTCGCCACACTTTTATATTTTCATTGGAAACGGTGAAAGCAGGAGGAGCAGTAATTGGGCGTGGCTGAGAGGGTCATGTGACTTGTTTTGTCTGGCAAGCAGGCTGCCCTTGCAGTTTAGTATAAGAGTTGTCACCATGTGATGAAGATGGCTGTGAAACTTATAAATTGCACCAAAGAGGAACAGCGTTCTGTCATCCACTTCTTGTCCCGCAGGGTTCCGTTTTGGGGCCGCTTCTTTTTCTCATTTATATCTTCCCAATAGGTAATATCTTCCGGAACCATGGTATTAAATTTCATTGTTACGCCGATGACACACAGCTATATCTATCCACTAAATCCACTTCTGTTTTCCCTCCAGATACTCTTATGGCATGTCTCAAAGACAAAGGCATGTATGACTCAATTTTCTCCAACTAAACAGCAATAAAACTGAGGTGCTCCTCATTGGTTCTAAATCTACACTTACTAAAGGTTAACCATTCTATTTTAATTAACAATATTAACGCAAACATCTCTACCCAGGTGAAGAGCCTGGGCGTGATTCTTGACAGTACTCTTACTTTTTCTTCCCATATAAGTAATGTTTCTCAGACTGCCTTCTTCCATCACTGAGACATTTCTAGACTTCGTCCTGTTCTTACATAGCACACTACTGAAGTATCGGTCAATGCCTTAGTCACTCCACGTATAGAATAGCATTACAGTAATCTATCTGGCATTCCACAAAAGCTTATCCATCGCTTACAACTTTTTCAAAATTCTGCTGCTAGGATAATAACCTGTTCTAAATCCACTGAACATATTACACCAACTCTCTCCCAACTTCACTGGCTCCCTGTTAACTACCGAATACACTACTAAATACCGCTCTTAATATTTCAAGCTCTCCATAGCCTACCTCACTGATCTCCTACAGACTTGCACTCCCTCTCGCTCCCTCAGATCCTCATCTGCAGCTCGACTTTCTGTACCACACATCAAACTCTGTTCTATGGGAGCTCGAGCGTCCTCTCCTAGTGCTCCTCATCTCTGGAATTCTCTTCCCTCTCATATTCATTATCTCAATTCAAGAACACATTTTAAAACTGTCCAACTGTCATACCAACTGTGAATTTTGCACTGTCACTGCCCGTTATCTTTTTTTGTTTGCCAATTATTGCTTTTTAAGTTTTATCATTCTCTTTTTATTTTACTAATGTTGTTTAATTTCATTGTAAGGTGACCCTGAGTGTTAAGAAAGGCGTCTATTAAATAAAATGTATCATTATTATTGTGGGCAGGAGGTGTGGAGTGTTAGTGCATTGAAATGTTTGAAAATGGCCGTACTAGTGACACAAATGCAGAGCACTCCGGATGTCCAGTTACAGCCATGTGATGATGATGATGATGATATGAAAGTAGCGGTGCATCAGTGGCTATGCACTCAACCAAAAACATTTACTGTATTTGCTGATGGCATTAAAAAGTCTGTACGATGCTGGTAAAATTGCATCGCAAAGGAAGGTGACTATGTACAAAAGTTATCATTTGCTTTTGAACTTCTTAATGGAGATAAAAGTGTGGAAACTTTAACATCCCTCGTATTTAGCTAAATGAAAGCTCATAAAGACAGGTATACACAAACATACTGTAGCTCAGGGCGGGTAAGGACACAAGGTTTAAAGGGCTCACCATTGAGGTCTCCAATCTCGTCACTGTTGCTGTCACAAAATACAGGAACTTCTAACTGGTAGAAAGATCCCATCTCCCACCACTCGAGGGTATGCGAAGGTGCTGAAAGACTCTGCACAATGATAGCAATGGCGGTACCCAGCATGCCCATCCACGCCACAGACAAGATGATCAGCAGCCGAGTGCGGAAGGCTTTCCATCTGGGACCACCAGCTTGACACTTGAGCTCTTCCAGTCCTAGCAGCAGCCATTTGTTGTCAGAGGTGGAATGTAGTAAAGGGCGTTTTTCTGGATCCTCCTCACTTTGTATACTAGTGGGGTCATTCTTGGAAAGCATGCTGGCCTAAAAATTAAAAAAAAAAAAAAGTTTGTGAAGCATTAAGTTGGACTTGATAAATACCAATCATGATGTATACTTATTTTCCAGAGGACATTCTACCCTTTTATTAAAATTACAAAAAGCTTGACATCTGCTTGAACAATACCCGAGTGTGTTGAGGACGTCATTGAAAATTTTCATATCAAGTATGTGTACACTAGACAGGTCTTTTCTACTATAATTATGTTGATAGCTTCGTGAGGGACAATCAAAAAGTAAAGGCAACTTGCCCTTTGATACCAGAAAAGTGTAAGCAAATGAACACAACAGTTCTACCACATCGTCTCCCTGCAGGTCGATGCGTTTCTTGCGTCGTTTCACTAACTTCTTCATGCCTTGAGAGATGCAGCTTTTTTTTTTGGCTTCTCCCAAATTCAGGTCTTCACGGCTTTCTCAACCTCATCAGACCACTTAGAGCCTCTTTAAGTGGACCGAAGATATGACACTTTGAAGAAAAATTAAAAAAAGCTTTGCCACTTTGCAATGGCGACGATATGCGTAGGTCACAGCCAATCCCTTCCCAAATTTTGCCCCTATAATGTGTGAGATAATACGCAGATGGATGCATTTCTCCACCACTCCATGTGAGGTAATGTTAAAGCGAACTGCTTTCATACAAATCAGCAAGCACATAAAGATTGTTGTCCTATGTGTGGATGAAGATGCTTGTGTTAATCACAGGATCCACACACAGGTAGTCAGGGGTTCAAATTGTATTGTTGTAGCCAGCATTTCACCCTAAAGATAGGTGGGGCTGGGTGGGTGATTGACAGCAAAAGTTCACAGAGGTATGCCAAGCTAACGCTGCGGCACTGTGTCCTCACAGGTTTAATTATTAACAATATAGATTATTTAAATGAAGTTTTATCTGTATAATATAATAAACATTTTGCTGCATTTCATCTTAAAAATGATATTGTCATCATATGTAAATGCGCTTTATAAAGTGGCTCAGGTTGTGCAATATAATAACTAGTTTACAGCGAGGTGATTGTACTTCTAAGTACAAACAGTTCTACTGGAGCACTTGATGGACTGAATGAGTGCGTTTAGAGTTCTTGGGATGAAACAGTTGCTGAACTGCGAGGTCCGTACAGGAAAGTCTCTGAAGAGTTTGCTGTATGAGAGCAGTTCAAATAGACAGCATGGCTGAGGCAGCGTGTGCTTGATGCTGTATACCGATAATTCTCTTTCCAATCAGCTGCTGTAGAGCTGTGATTCACATTAAGATAGTGATATAAATACTCCAAGTGGTGCAGTGAAAGTAATATGGAAAAAGATGATCCGCTGTGGAAACACCTAATGGGAGCAGCTGAAAGAAGAAAGTGGTGGTGCAGTGAGAGTAACAACGCTAAAGCAGCTATGGTATTTAGAATACTTTGGCTATTCCCTGGACCATTATTTTGTTACAGGTTAATTACAATCAGATGCCTTAAACTAATAAACAATATACAGTTAGTTTCAATGTATATGATAAAGCCTTGTCGGGGATATGGATCTAAAAAAGAGAGGGTAACCACACAGGAACAGTAGCACTGCTTTGACACTGGGTGCCGCCGGTCTGCAAAACCAAGCAAAGAACTTGCGCACGCCAGGGTATGAGCTACCGTGGAAATGTGCGCGACTTTATACCAAGTTTAGGTTTTATACATTACGTGCGAACATTTCTACGCTCAAATCGCAACATTATTGTGCGTACACACCGTTTATACACGAGGCCTCTGGCAGTGGCATAGCTAGGGGCGGTCCGCCCTGGGCGGCACATTTTTGGGGTCGGCATTATTGGCCAAAAGGCTCAGAATACTTCATGTGTAAGCAGCAGGGTTTAGAAAAATATCACTCGTGAATGAATTCTCCGATTTTCATCCACAAATGCTTCAAAAATCACTTTCAGACAGTCCTTCTGTGACGGCATCAGACATGGCGGTTGAAATTTATGAGGCAATAACAAAAATAAACAAGATAGATAGATAGATAGATAGATAGATAGATAGATAGATAGATAGATAGATAGATAGATAGATAGATAGATAGATAGATAGATAGATAGATAGATAGATAGATAGATAGATAGATAGATAGGATACTTTATTAATCCCAAGGGGAAATTCACAAATTCATTACACCGATAATAATTTAAAGGAAGATAAACAACTAATTCACAATGTATAATTTTGTTTCGTTAACAATCCGAATACGCATTTGCTCTTCTCCACCTATCACTTGTACACCACACCGGTTCTGGTTTTCGCAGCGTAATTATATTAAACTAATAATCAGAACACAGCTTATCAGTGCGTCTGTACTATATTCTTGTCTAGTTGATGTTTAGAAATAATTATATGTGAAACAAATATTGCTGTTTCTCTATATATAAATAAATCAATGCAAAATGCATCTTAATTTTTCATTTTAATTTTCTATTTAAATAGGTTAACATATTCAGATACGTTGGAGGGCGGCAAATTGCAGCCCCGCCCCAAGTGGTGCGAACTCGAGCTACGCCACTGGCCTCTGGTCCTCCCAGCGTGGAGGTGTCCCGGCCGCACTCTACACTTGTTAGTCTGCAATGTAAGGTGCTTATATCATAGATTTTTTACTCTCCGAGGAGATCATCCAAATGATTTGATGCCTAACACAGTCTGTCACATTTTCGATTACATGTCTTAATAAATCAAACAGTGCATGATGAACACACACAGATGTATTTGGGAAAAAAAGCGAGCTGGAGAACTGCTGGCTGCTTTGTCTTTTATATTTTATTGCTAATAAGGAGCCATTAAAACACTGAATGCAGCAGTTTAAGATTGAAATAAGCAATCGAGGGTGGGAAACCTTAACAAGCGAGACCACTAAAATAAAACATGAAAATGCCACTTAAGCAATAAGTGCTTCATCAGCAATTATTGACTTCTCATTAAGAAACTGAGTTGGAACAAAAACCTGCAGCCACTGCCACTCTTCAGGACCGACATTGCCAGCCATTGGCATGATGTGGATTCCTGAATTTATGTAAATGGAACAATTATGAATGTATTATTAAAATTACTTGAAGTGACTTATTACTTGATCAACTTATAACTAAAAAGATATTGCATTTCTATGACGGAATAAATGTGTGATTTTTTTTTTTTTTAATTAACTGAAACTTCAATGATTGACTTATTTATTTACAATTATAAATCCAGTTTGGAACAACAGGTGGTAATAAATTTTATTGATTTTATTGTAATCACACAGCATTTCATACAAACAGATCAATTTTTATAAAAATAGGATCGAAAACAAATCAACCCCCACCCCTGAGAAAGAGCATGGCCAGCAGAGTAAAACTTTAATAATAGTAAAAATAAGTAAATAGATAAATTAATAAATGAATAAAGATAAAAGAAGAAGAAAATGAAATGGGGAGAGATTAAGCATTTAAAGCGCTGAAGAAGCAGAATCTAAAATGTTATTGATTAGATCCTGCCAGGTTTTGAAAAAGTTCTGCACAGATCCTCTAAGGGAGAATTTGATTTTTTCCAATTTCAAATAATATAAAAACATCAGTTGCCCACTGACTTAGAATAGGAGAGTTAGACTTATCTTGCTCAATTGAAAGAATCCTATGTGCCAATAGTGTAGTGAAGGCAATCACAGTTTGTTTGTCCTTCTCCATTTTAAGCCCCTCTGTGAGCCCACCAAACACAGCTGTTAGTGGATTAGGAGGGATTGAGACCCCTGAAAGGCTGTCTGAAAGGCATTTAAAGATTTTGGTCCAAAATGATGTTAATTTGGTGCATGTGGCCCAAAACATGTGACGCAGTGAGGCTGGAGCTCGATTGCAGCGTTCACATGTTGGATCTTACCCTGGAAACACTTTGGACAATTTTAAGCGAGACAGATCTGCTTGATATATAATTTTGAGTTGAATAATTGTATGTTTTGCACTTATGGAGCGCGAGTGAATTCTCTGCATTGCTACCCTCCACTCCTTTTCTGATATGTTGAGTGAAGATTCTTTTCCCACTGAAAGGAAGGGACTGTAAAATAATTATATATATTACAGAAATGCTGTCCGAGTCCTTGAGACTGAGCAATATTTTTTCCGGCATAGAGGTAGGTGGGAGGCGAGGAAAATTGGGCAGGTTCTGTTTAATAAAGTTTCTAATTTGAAGATAGCGAAAGAAATGTGTCGCTGGAAAGTTAAATTTGGAGTGTAATTGTTTGTAGGATGCAAAGATGTAATAAGAGTATTTTCTCTTAAAATATTACAAAGTAGCAGTAAAGGACGGACTGTTTCTTTTTTAACGAAGGGGCTGAAATAAAGAATCAAAAATAAGATTTCACAAAGAAAACATGAAATTGTCATTTTGATTTTGAATGAATTCACTTAGGGTAAATTAGGATTACACCTAATTAAGGAAAACAACAACAACATTTATAATGAACTGTAAGGGCTCGTTTATACTTCACGCTCAGAATGCGTACGCGCCCGCATCATGGCTGCCACACGTTCCCAGCGTTCATTTGACGCGTCCTCTGAGCAGGTCCTCCGAAATTAACGCGATGTGTGCACAAGTTGCAGTACCAGCAAAAAGTCGGGGGGCGCAGCGTGATCAAGTCGGAACGCGACGTCCGAGTCTCTGGTTACTATCTACATGTGACAGAAAGCCTCTATGTGGATCCCACAGAATGGATGTGCACGCTTCAAAGTTTGATGAATGGTTCGATGTGGTGAAGCAAAATGCAGACATACAGACGCATTCGTGGTGCTTTTATATCCAAGCGTCGCATATTCCCGATCGTAATGACACGATACATTTTAAAACTCTCACATTTCATCTTTTGTGCCCCTTTTTTTTTTTTTTTTTGCAACTTCACAACAGCAACAATGTACAGCTCTGTATTTGAGCCACTGAGGAAAAAATTATGGACATGGTGAAAACGTGTATTTTGTGATTAAAGTGGAAATTTTGGCTTTAGTCTCAAAATGTCCACTAACCTTGTAGTTTACTTTATCATTAAAGCAGACCGTCGTAAAGTCACCCCAAATTTTAATCGCTACGGCAAGCAGCAATAGATCACCACACAGAACACATTAAATGTCTGATATTCCAACTCTCTGCACATTTAGAATCCTTAGATTTATACTTGATATCACTTTCATGATGAAATGCATTAAAGTATGTATGTTACATTTTACAGATAAATCGGTAATTGTTTAAATAATGAATACTGTTAATAATTACACACATAAGGGTGACAAAGTGGCGGAGTAGCAGCACTGCTGTCTCGCAGGGAGTCACATCGCTGGTATTCCCTGCCTGGATTCCACACTGTGCTCCGGTTTCATTCCAAAGATATGCAGACTTGGGGATTTGGTCCCGCTAAATTGATGCCAGTGTATGTGTGAGTGCTTGTATTCACCTTACGATGAGCTGATGCCTGATCTACAGATTGTTTCTGCCTCGTGCCCACTGCTTGCTGGAATGGACACATGCCTGGATTGATGCATTTAATCATTAAACATCCTTTTCAGAGATATTGTGGTAAGGTGTCATTGGAATTTAATGGGTGTTCCAGGCAATTCAGAACACAGAGAAGCCGAACCTGTTCTCACCGTGATAATATCTCACACTGCCACCTGGTGGATTCCTCCACATTTACCTAAAGTAAGCGCGCAAGCAGAAACAGTACAACGCTTGCGTAGAAGGAGCCTCCACTGCAGCATGCGTCGTGTGAAGTATAAACCTGGCCTTAGTCACCAAGACAAAGCTGAACTCAAAAGATGAATTAAAAAGTTGAACAGACGTCGACTATTCTCGTCAATATCTGCGTTGTTTACTGATGAATTGGAAGTGAAGATTTTTTCGGTTGCGAGTGTGAGCATTACTTCTGCAAATGCTGATTGGTAAAAATTAAAAGCTGTACACCAATGATAAGGATATGGAGATATTCAAATTTTAGGAGACACCTTCAAAAATATTATTAATTCCTCCCAGACAGTCCATGGCACGTTAAAAATGAGAACGCTTGGCAGCCCTAAACACAAAGGACATTCAAAAGATTAACTCCTGCTTGGTTGACTTTTCTTCATAACTGAAGCACTGCAAACTGTACAACTAAAGAGAACAAGTCCGACATGACAGTGTTCATGAGTTACAACCCAGCCAGAAGTTACTGCAAATCTTGAATCCAATCAGCAGGGCCATTTCTGACCTATTTGGTTCTCCCAGGCAAGAAAATCTGCCATTACCCCCACTTCACAGATACATACGATATGCAACTAACATTGATAGCGCTTTGAGTACTGAGAAAAGCGCTATATAAATGTAATGAATTAATTAATAATAATTATTATTATAGACTAGTCACTTAATTAAAAATAAGTGTAAATAATAAAATAGAACTTCTTTGCATACACAAATTGTGCATGTACCAAAAGTCATATAGAAAATTAAAATAGAACCACTTTGAATGTGAATAATTTAGTTAACAGACACAAATTTATATAGAAAAAGGAAGAACAGCAGATGTTAGAAATACGTCTCTGCTAAATGGAGGGACAGAACATTGCAAATAAGTGTTTAAAAAAACAGACACGTTTGAACTCTCTTGCAACAATATCATTTATAAGATATATTCCTCATGGTCACAGTGTCAGTGCTCCTGCCTCCAAGACCTCCATTCCTCTCTTCAGGCTCACTCTCTCACCTTAATACCTCCTGACCCGAAGGACTAGTCAAACATTAAGTTCAAGGTTTGTAGTAGGGGCTTTTGGCGTCCGCTTTTTGAACAAGACCCGCAGTCTGCACTCCATCCGGGTCGGCCGTCACTCACCCCGCGGTGCCGCGCATTAATTAGGGCAGTGGGACCCAGCTGCGAGTCCATTTGGTAGGCTGCACGCAGTACCGCCGCTCCCTATACGCAGAGTACGCAGTCTGCGTAGGGCACCAACTCCCAGGGGGGCACCATCCCAGCTGCTCAAAAAAATCGTTTTTATATATTATAATAAATAATAATATTATTATTATTATTTGTATATGTATAATAATAATACATTACATTTATATAGCGCTTTTCTCAGTATTCAAAGCGCTATCCACACAGGGAGGAACCGGGAAGCGAACCCACAGTCTTCCACAGTCTCCTTACTGCAAAGCAGCAGCACTACCACTGCGCCACCTATAAAAATATAAACGTATATATTGCATTTTACGGTGATTGAATAAAGTTCTATTTTGGCCCCTAGAGTAGGTGTTTTTTTTTATTTTATTATTTTTACTTCCGTAATATTTGGGGGAGGGGGCACAAAAGTAAATTTCTGCTTAGGGCTCCCATTTGGCCAGCAGCGGCCCTGGCTGCACGTCACGTGAGAAGACGGGTGGCGGGATGGTGGTGTCCTGACTTTCGGTCCTAGCAGTTGCTAACTGCCGAAGTTAAAGGAGAAGGGTCTAACTGCAGCCGGCAATACCTAGGACTGTGTTGGGTTAAAGCGGCTCTGCCTCACGGTCACACGCGTGCTGCACAGGTAGCGAGGAGGTCACACGAGATGGCTGGCACGCTGCCTGCGCTTGTGTATGCGACAGTAGACAGATTGTGCTGGGCACAGTGCACACAGTGCAGACTCTCCCGAGGCACACAACATAGACACTTCTTTGTGTTGCGGTCTGGTATGAACATTTTAGTCTAACAAAACAAAGATGGGGATCTCTACAGAGGGCTACAGTAATGAACAATGACCACAAGAGGACGCCCTAGGCCCTTGCCTGGACTGCCGTTCTCTAGAAGCGGCCCCGCCAATCGCACACGAACAGAACAAATTCTGGACTCAAGAACAGACACATTGGTAGAGAAGCGCTGTGGATGACGGATGGGACAGCAGGCAATAAGCACCATGTATACTTAAAAGGATAGAAGCCTTTACGGTCTTTCCTTGACGCTCATCTAGATTTGTAGAATGTAACGACAGATACTTCGGCCAGTTGTTAAATCTAATTCAAACTTAATTCAAGTTTATATCAGGAAATTTAAAATATGCTTTGAGCATTATAAAACACCAGTAACAGCGCACTGCATGATAACGTGCAGTGAATACACTTGACTTGCATTCCTAGTTTTCCTCCTCTTTCTCTGTACGTTTAGCATTCGTTTGCTCGGAGGTTGATGCTCTTGCTGTTGAATCCTGAGCAGCTCTTCTTTTCTCCACCCTAGCGGCCCGTTTCTCTTTTTGCGTTAAAACTGATTGTCAGTTTTTGTGTTGCAATTACTTAGTACGTTTTCCTTAATTTTTTACATAAGATGGCACTTGAGGCAGATTAAAGACTTAAGAATGATTTAAGATACAAAGAGGTAGAGAAATAGACGGCGAAGGGGGCAGGGATGAGAACGGCGCCCGTACGCATGCGCCGCACGGTAGCCCTGCTGGCCGCTGCCGAGAGTTGATTCAACAATAAAATAAAATAAAAATATAAGGAATCACCTTGGTGGTCAATCATCACCCCGAAAACGGATATTAGGCGTTACGTAGTATGTGTGTACCAAATTTCAGGTCAATATTTCAAACGGTTTGCGAGCTACAGCGGATTTAAAATCCTGGCAGACAAACGGGTAGCCATTATATAAGAAGATTAAGTAAGATTAACATAAAATTGGGCCGTAATGACTGTGGTGGGTTGGCACCCTGCCCAGAATTGTTTCCTGTGTTGGCTGGGATTGGCTCCAGCAGACCCCCGTGACCCTGTGTTCGGATTCAGCGGGTTGGAAAATGGATGGATGGGCCGTAATGATTAACAGAAGCGTAGTATTTCCGTTAAGTTAAAAGGCTTTATTTCAAAATCAAATCAATTGATAAGGACATCTGATTTTTATAAGCATAAAAAAAAGCAACGTAATACCAGCAAACACGATTTTCAGTTAAGTAACTTTAAATTAGATGCATAAAAAATCTCTAAAATGTTTGTTTCATGTAAAAATAGGAGGTATTCGTATGTTATAACTCCGCCACAGTAACTTTTTTTACGTTTATTTTCAAAACAAGAATACAGTACTAAAATCTGATTTTTAAATTACTTTGTTTTTGTAACACTACTTCTGTCGCGAAGTTTCTAATGGCGGAGCGGGGAGTGAATGGAGAAGCGCCATCTGGGTTATAACACACAAGTACTAAAGAGGATAATCACGTACATAAAACGTGTTTAAGTTAAATCACTTCAACGGTGCATCGGGAAAATAGGAATAACATGTTAGGATTTAAAAAAATATTAATTTAGAATAAGATTTGTATAAAATAGGTGAGTAATGACAACAGTCCCCGAGGCGGATTACGCTTCTGTTATAAGAAAATAATTTAAGTAGCTTTGTTTCAATATCAATTGTGTTAATGCGACATTTAAGAGTTACGACAAAAAAAAATTTTGGTTGAATAATCTCAAATACATGAAGTCAATATCCCTCTATAAACATAACTTTTTCAGTTTTAATAAGAGAGCCTGAAGTCGACCTCACCTGTCAGTAAAACTCAGCATTAAGTGCGATGCGTCTCAATTCCCTCAGAGCCGAGACTCACAGACAAAACGAACAAACTACACACGAAGAAGATTAATAGGCATTTAAACATAGGGCTGCGCAGCTGTGGCGTAGGCACTTCGCCATTTGAAATAACGAACTACGAAACTGGCGAAAGCGGCCCAGTGTTGAAATCAGTCAATTTCAGCGGGACGACACACCTGAGCGCGCATGTCTTGTTCGTTTCAATTTCCACAGCATGCTTTAGATGACTTATCTGCTCCAATACGCAATGTTACCTTAACCAAAAAAAAATTTTAAAAATCATTAAGACAGCCTGAAGACGACCTTACCTGTCAGGTACAATTCAGCGGAAACCTGCCATTACCGCGATGGCTCTTCATGCCTTTCGAGTCGAGAGCGCAAACACAGAGACGCGCACTCTCCTATCCTATTAACCAGCTCGATCATCAATTAATTCTTTCTGATAACAAATGAAATGAAGAATCTACCCAAACGAGCAGTTAATTCAAAGTCCGTTAACTCCAGTTTTAAGTTGCATGTGTATCGTTCTAAAATGATCAGCGGTCAGCCCTCACATCCCAGAGGCTGACGTTTTTCTTTTCGAATTCCCCAAATTGTTCTCAACCGAAGGTCAATTCACGTGTTTCTCCTGCATGGTACTTGTGTACTAAACGGACGGCAGTTCCTACCCATTCTAGTTTTGGGCTCCGTGGGGGAGGCGCCCCGGTTTCTTAACTTTTGGAGTTTAAATTATTAGACTGACCTACCCCAACCATCAATCAAGACACTATATAAAAGCGGTCGGGATTGTCCTTCTTCCTGTGAGTGCAAAGCGTATAGCGGTATTCCGTTTATTACAGACTTACTACTTGCGGCTTGCCGTACGAAGCGAAGCGAAGCGAGCAGAGTTTTGGTGCTCCCACCGTTCCCTTGCATTTGTGCGCGATGCGCTGGAAAAACAGACAAAATTATGTCTCTGGAAATAATTAATGTTGATGAAGTACAAATGCCTCACCGCGTAGTAAATATCAGGGGAGATGGTGCTTGCTTATTCTCATCTATAGCTTATTTAGTGCATGAAACTCCGTCTTTAGCGGTACAGATTCGGGCTGACATTGTACGACATGTTTTAAGTAATTGGTCGATTCAATATAACCAAATTAATGAGTTGTGATACATGAATTTTATTTTTCACTGTATAAAATATCAAATTGATCTACATATTGAATTGCCTTAAAAGGCGAGTGAGCCTAGTAAATACTAACCTCAAAGTTAGTGGGGGGTGGAGCATAGTTGCCTATAGGTCCCTAATGTTAATGTCCCATTTGGGTGGCTAATGTTAAAAACGAAAATCCGATTTTCGTCACGATAATAGAAAGGTGTACTAGCCGTCCGTTTAATACACAAATACCCCGAATACTTTTATTTCTTGCGAAAACCATCCATCCGTTTGCGATGTTTTCTATCCCGCTTAAGTTGTTCACACAGCCAGGAGCGCAATCAAGGCGGAGATCAACCGTGGATGTGGCGCCAGTCCGTCCAAGCGCGCGCACGCGCACGCGCACGTTAAACCGAGGATCGGCGAATCACCGGATTGATTTTTCAAATTTAACACCGATAGGCAGTTCGTCTCACTGTTTGGATCAACATGTCCTTCAGCTCTGTCCTGATCAACATTAAGTGTACAATGAGTTGTTGATATTTTTGTGAATTATTTCTTTCTTTGTACTTTCTCTTGTACAGTATAAGGAATCATTAAAAAATTCGACCTCGAGGTTTTGATGAATCTTGACGTTTTAGACCTTCCTGAGTCCGAAAATACCATGTTTGAAATGATGTCTGTGTGTCAAAACGATAACCCGAAAACGAATGAGATTTTGTACACCTGCTTTATATGAAAAATAAGGAATCCTATCAACTTTTGGGGCCACTTCCAGCAACCGGAAGTGGAATTTTAACTGAATACTTTCGCAATTTTTTAAATAAACTGTGGTTATAATTTCAGATAGATGATTCAGATTTTGTGTAGATATAACGATAAAAAGCAAACAGATATGAAATTGGAGAAAAACTATTCAACCGGAGGTAGTATTTTATTTAAACAACCATCCAAATTTTTTGTATCGTGAAAATATAAAGGGGTGGCACGGTGGCGCAGTGGGTAGCACTGCTGCCTCGCAGTTGGGAGACTTGGGTTCGCTTCCCGGGTCCTCCCTGCGTAGAGTTTGCATGTTCTCCCCGTGTCTGCGTGGGTTTCCTCCCACAGTCCAAAGACATGCAAGTGCATTGGCGATCCTAAATTGTCCCTAGTGTGTGCTTGGTGTGTGTGTGTGTGTGTGTGCTCTGTGGTGGGCTGGTGCCCTGCCTGGCGTTTGTTTCCTGTCTTGTACCCTGCAGTGAGCTGGGATTGGCTCCAGCAGTTAGTATATAGCAGGTTGGATAATGGATGGATGGAAATATAAATGTGTACACAATATTAAATACTGTATTCAGTAATAACTATTATTAATTTTCTTGTAATTTATACATCATCTGTTTAACAAGAACACGTCATGTAAATATAAAGATGTAATGGGAACAATAAGCTGTTACATTCCTGTTGTGTTCCTGGTAATACATTTAATTTTCTGATATTTTTGTTTGTTTCCGCCATCATTATCATAAATAAATGTAGCTAAATGCAGTTTTACCTATAGCAATTTATTGCAACAAATACTATATAATACTAACACTTTTTCTATGTTTTTAGGTAACTATAACGCTTCTTACTTTGCACATAATCGAGGTCATGAAAAATATTCTATCACCGTTTTTGACCTCCCTAAGTACAAAATATTATCTAAATATAAAGTTTGATTCTAAACAGAGATAAATGATTGTGTATCAATATTATCAATTAGTTATGATGAGAAACAAAGCAATATGATATTTGAGAAATGGAATGGTGGCTCTGAGGCTAAGGATCTGCGCTGGTATCCCGAAGGTTTCCGATTCGAATCCCCGTCAGTGCCAAAAGAGATCCTACTCTGCTGGGCCCTTGAGCAAGGCCCTTAACCTGTAATTGCTCCAGGGGGTGCTGTACAATGGCTGACCCTGCGCTCTGACCCCAAGGGGTATGCAAAAAAACTAACGAACACTGTTGTAAGTCGCTCTGGATAAGAGCGTCTACTAAATGATGTAAATGTAAATGTATTGCGCAACTGGCGGTGGTTCTGCTGACTTTTTCCTCCATCTCAGTATACGAGAAAGTCGAGGGGAGCGCACTCCCGATTTTGTTCTTTTTCAGATTAATGTATTCTGAGTGACCAGTACGGAACTTTCCACTCCTCTTCACCGACTTGCACTGCATAGTCTTGTAAGACAGACTGGTGTTACCGATTTTGCTTTGCTTAATAAGAAGCAGCTGACTGGTATTTGTGTGTTTCCATATCCTTCTTTTATGTCCTTTTTTTCATTTCTGAGTCATTAATTTATGTTAATGTTACTTTTTGTTAAATAATTGCTTTATTCTCTTTACCTGTGTTATGTTCTATGTGTTTTGTGGGTGGTTTCCCAAGTGGCGGCACCACCTGCCCATCATCACATTGGACTGCCCGCAGCCCCGTAAAGGCTGTTATTGTTGTCATTTATTGTTGCAGTCAGGAAGTTGTGTTCGTGGTTTTTGTTATATTGTGTGTTCTTTTTTCTTTATTTGATCAATACATTTCGTTATTAGTTATCGGTTCACTGTGCCACTTTTCAGGGTCTCTGTGTGTGAGTGTGTGCATGCAATGTCAAGACTGGGTGTGTTCCTGGGGTCCCCACAAATTAACAAATCATTGCCTTCGGATGGTTGAATGTTCAACACGATCCAACCTCTGCTCCTTAGGGACAAGCTGACAGAGATGGGAGTTGATTCATACCTGGTGGCATGGATCGTGGACTATCTTACAGACAGACCTCAGTATGTGCGTCTCGTGAACTGCAGGTCTGACATTGTGGTCAGCAACGCAGGAGCGCCGCAGGGGACTGTACTTTCTGCAGTCCTGTTCAGCTTATATACATCAGACTTCCAATACAACTCGGAGTCCTGCCATGTGCAAAAGTTCACTGATGACACTGCTATCGTGGGCTGCATCAGGAGTGGGCAGGAGGAGGAGTATAGGGACCTAATCAAGGACTTTGTTAAATGGTGCGACTCAAACCACCTACACCTGAACACCAGCAAAACCAAGGAGCTGCTGGTGGATTTTAGGAGGACCAGGCCCCTCATGGACCCCGTGATCATCAGAGGTGACCGTGTGCAGAGGGTGCAGACCTATAAATACCTGGGAGTGCAGCTGGATGATAAACTGGACTGGACTGCCAATACTGATGCTCTGTGTAAGAAAGGACGGAGCCCACTATACTTCCTTAGAAGGCTGGCATCTTTCAACATCTGCAATAAGATGCTGCAGATGTTCTATCAGACGGTTGTGGCGAGCGCCATCTTCTACGCGGTGGTGTACTTGCTGGGGAGGCAGCATAAAGAAGAGGGACGCCTCATGCCTGGACAAACTGGTGAGGAAGGCAGGCTCTATTGTAGGCACGGAGCTGGACAGTCTGACATCCGTGGCAGAGCGATGGGCGCTGAGCAGGCTCCTGTCAATCATTTAGAATCCACCGCATCCACTGAACAGGATCATCTCACAGGTGGCGCAGTGGTAGTGCTGCTGCTTTACAGTAAGGAGACTGTGGAAGATTGTGGGTTCGCTTCCTGGTTCCTCCCTGTGTGGATAGCGCTTTGAGTACTGAGAAAGGCGCTATATAAATGTAATGAATTATTATTATTATTATTATTATTATTATTATTATTTATTATCTCCAGACAGAGGAGCAGCTTCAGTGACAGACTGCTGTCACCGTCCTGCTCCACTGACAGACTGAGGAGATCGTTCCTCCACCACACTATGCGACTCTTCAATTCCACCCGGGGGGGGGGTAAACGTTAACATTATACAAAGTTATTGTCTGTTATACCTGCATTGTTATCACTCTTTAATTTAATATTGTTTCTTTATCAGTATGGTGCTGCTGGAGTATGGGAATTTCCCCTTGGGATTCATAAAGTATCTATCTATTTATCTGTCTATCTAGTGTCTCAGTGATCACTACAAATAATTTTGAGTTTGCCATTTAAAAAATTAACAATTAATTTACTTGTTATCTGGCTGCTATCATTGTAATGAATGCTGAAAAGGTAGAGCCTCTTTGTCAGTGGACAATGTCCCACTAGAGGTCAGCCTTTGAGGTTCACAGTCTGAATTTTCATGTCTATTGAGCATTCTTTGAGTGTCAGGAGTAATTTGTGACAGACGGATATCAGTGAGAGTGAAAGGGAAGGTCTAAAGGATGGTAGTGAGACCAGCTATGCTATATGGGTTGGAGACGGTGGCACTGACCAGAAAGCAGGAGAGAGAGCTGGAGGTGGCAGAGGTAAAGATGTTAAGATTTGCATTGGGTGTGATGAGGATGGACAGGATTAGAAATGAGGACATTAGAGGGTCAGCTCAAGTTGGATGGTTAGGAGACAAAGTCAGAGAGGTGAGATTGCATTGGTTTGGACATGTGCAGATGACAGATGAGGGGTATATTGGGAGAAGGATGCTAAGGATAGAGCTGCCAGGGAAGAGGAAAAGAGGAAGGCCTAAGAGAAGGTTTATGGATGTGGTGAGAGAGGACATGCAGGTGATGGGGGTAACAGAGCAAGATGACAAGGACTGGAAGATATGGAAGAAGATGATCTGGCGATAAAATTAGTCTGTTATTTCGAGGAGACAATTTTAAAAAAATAACGATATTGCACGTCTTCTCTCGGCTCCCATATAATAACGTTAGTGTCCATCATTTAGGAAGACTGTTAGCAAGGCTTCAGCTGTATAGACATCACAATCTAAGAGAGCCTGATGCCAGGAGCAAAGGTTAAGTTTCGTTTTCTCGACATCTCGATAATATTATTCCATTACCTAGAGAAAACGAAGTTCGCTTTCTCGAGATCTCGATAAAATT
Source organism: Erpetoichthys calabaricus (assembly GCF_900747795.2). Classification (NCBI taxonomy): domain Eukaryota; kingdom Metazoa; phylum Chordata; class Cladistia; order Polypteriformes; family Polypteridae; genus Erpetoichthys; species Erpetoichthys calabaricus. Next base: position 14,155,212 of record NC_041394.2, on the reverse strand, counting down.
AGTCTGTTATCTCGAGGAGACAATTTAAAAAAATAACGACATTGCACGTCTTCTCTTGGCTTCCGTATAATAACGTTAGTGTCCATCATTTAGGAAGACAGTTAGCAAGGCTTCAGCTGTATAGACATCGCAATTTAAGAGAGCCTGATGCCAGGAGCAAAGGTTAAGTTTCGTTTTCTCGTGATCTCGATAAAATTATTCCGTTAACCAAAATTTGTTATCTTGAGATTTCTCGGCATCTTGATAATATTATTCCATTACCTTGAGAAAACAAAGTTCTCTTTCTCTAGATCTCGATAAAATTATTCCATTACCTCAAGAAAACAAATTTTCGTTTTCTCAAGATCTCAATAAAAATAGTCTGTTATTTCGAGGAGACAATTTAAAAAAATAACGATATTGCACGTCTTCTCTCGGCTTCCATATAATAACGTTAGTGTCCGTCATTTAAGAAGACGGTTAGCAAGGCTTCAGCTGTAAAGGCGTCGCAATCTAAGAGAGCCTCATGCCATGAGCAAAGGTTAAGTTTCGTTTTCTCGAGATCTCGATAAAATTATTCTGTTATCTCAAGATAACAAATTTTCATTTTCTCGAGATCTCAATAAAAATAGTCTGTTATTTCATCCATCCATCCATTTTCCAACCCGCTGAATCCGAACACAGGGTCACGGGGGTCTGCTGGAGCCAATCCCAGCCAACACAGGACACAAGGCAGGAACCAATCCCGGGCAGGGTGCCAGCCCACTGCAGAGTCTGTTATTTCGAGGAGACAATTTAAAAAATAACAATATTGCACGTCCTCTCTCAACTTCCGTAGTATCACACACAGTCTCTGAGGTTTTATTCTGAAACACAGGTTAACGAAAGGCGCTTATAAAATTTTATTTATGCAACAAATGCTAAAAAAGCTACTTAGCTCCCAAGGTTACACAGGGTGGCACTAATAACTAGGTGTTGGTGACCCTGGGGCATCGGCTGTTGTTTTGGACCAATGTGACCTTGTTTAGGACTCCTTACTGTTAGTTATAATGGAGCAGTAGAGTGTTGCACAACCACCATCAGCTGTGAAAGCCTTTTATAAGAATGGCGATAGTGTGACTTCTGCGTGAAGGGAATTTCAGCGTCATTACCAGTTAGGACATTATGATCATGTCCCGTCTATTCATGTAATTACAAAATGGGTGCGTAATTTTGAAGAAACACGTTCAGCCTTAAAAAACAAGTCCCCAGGTGGAGCCACTTCACATATCGCCTGACAATCCATGGCAGGCTATTCGACGATTGTTTAGAAGGCGCGTCATTTCAGGTAACGCTGACATTCCATGGCCTCCGAGATCCCCAGATCTCACTGTTTCTGATTTTTTTTTTTTTTTTCTGTGGGAACATCTTAAAAGCCAAGTGTACCGCACACATCCTGCAACCACTGCTGAAGTCAAAATTATGCAATTTTCATTACGCTATAACTTATTAAGTTTATTACATAGAGAATTCACAGCATCTGCCCTGCTCATAGAGATTTCACTTCAAATCCTTTTTGTTGCCGATAGATGGCAGCACCTGCCCTGCATTCCAAAATGGCCGGAAGACGGTTGTCAGTCGGACAGTGGCATAATTAGATCTGGACCACCCTGTATTTTGTAATGTGTTTATTCGTGCATTGAACGTCAATTGAAAATTTCCCGTTTCCCTGCACCACCCTGTATTATGAACCCCACGTTAGTTAAAAGAGCACTTAACCTCTGAGGCTTCAGATGAAAGGCTTTCCCTGGGTACATAAACAAACACTTTGTAAACTATAACTCAAATACTACACCAAATTGATATCATGACGATAAAACATGTGATTTTTAGATCAAAAGTAATAAATTGGAGTCAGGCTAATGGTCCACACTCCTATTCCACCATTGATTAGGAATCACGAGGCTGAAGTTGCAACTCAACATCTTTCTAAACTCGTGACCTGGTAAAAATGTCCCCATTGGTATCCGCGTAGCTGAAAAGTCAAAACCTTTGCAAAGGATAAGCCTTTATTGGTTATAAGTTTCTCTTCCTGAATTCAGTAGTGTTCTATTTCAGCTAGGGTTCTTCCCCTGGCTGGGCTTCACATCCATGTGTTGTGTCCTTTTTTGTTTGTCATTGTATATTATGTTAATCTCAATTCTGTTCCCTGTCTGCTGTATTTTCTTAGCCTTGAGCAAGTGACACACCATCTATGGCACGGGTGTTGAACTCTGGTCCTGGAGGGCTGCAGTGTCTGCAGCTTGTCATTCTAACTGTCTTCTTAATTAGTGACCCGTTTTTTCTGCTAATTAACTCCTTTTGCCTTAATTTTAACTAACTTGACTCAGGCCTCTTAATTGTATCTTCTTCCTGTGAGATTTGCCCGGACACCACCACTCTGAGACCACATCTTTATCCAAAATCACTTCTTTATTTCTTTTCTCCACACAACAACACTACGCAATTCAGGGTCCCGCACAACTCACAGTGCCGTCAGCCCCAGTCACCTCTCTCTTGGGCTTTCTCTCTCCTCGTCCCTGGGCCACCTATCCTCTCTCTCCAGGAGCTTCGTCCTGCTCCTGCTCCCGACTCCAGCTCAATGACAGGAGGGAGGCGGCCCCCTTTATCCTCACCCGGATGAGCTCCAGGTGCTCTACCTGACGTCATGTCCTGGTGTGGCGGAAGCGTCAGGAGAGCACCCAGAAGCACTCCGGGTGACCCTGGAAGGAACGTCCTCCATTTGTGTGGCGGAAGTACATAAGTCCTGGACTCCATGAGGCTCAGGGCTCCCACTGGTGGTGAATAGAGGCCCCAACGGTACTGAGCCTTCCTGCTCCCCTTCCGTGGTCCTCTTCTACTCCAGGGCGGTTGCCCCCTCGTGGCCCGGAGGACAAATGTGCCCCGCCTTGGACCCTCCAGGCGTCCCGGCCGGGTCTGGACCCCAGCCATGTACGACATTCCTTAATTAGCAGCCAAACAATAACGAGACACAAAACAAGCTGCCACATGACCAGGGGCCTCATGTATTAACGCCGTGCGTAGAACTCACACTATAACATGGCGTAAGCACAAAAGCAGGAATGTGCGTACGCACAGAAAAATCCAGATGCAGGAATCTGTACGTACGCAAACTTCCATGTTCTTCCGCTACATAAATCCCGATCAGCGTGAAAAGTAACGCACGTGCACGTGCCTGCTGTCCCGCCCCAACTCCTCCCAGAATTACGCCTCTTTGAATATGAAAATCAATATAAATAGCCTTCTGTGAAAAGACAATGGGAAAAGCACGGGGGAAAATATAAGAAATTCAGCGAATACCAAGTGGAGGCAAAGGAAAAACGTACTATTTGTTGGTTTAAACAGTGGTATAATCAACAAAAGAAAGTTGATCGAGTGACAGAGTGTCGGAGAAACTCGAAAGCTCAAGTTCACAAAGTCGCACAGTGCCTGAAATAAAAAAGAAATCACATATCAAAGTCGGCGTGAAAAGGCGAGTCGTAACCCACCGTCTGAGTGTCGTATGAAAGCTTATTAGGGTACAGACAAAAAACATAGGCACACAGTGGGGAAAAAAGCACGAAATGTCAACTTTAATCTCAAAATTTCCACTTTAATCACGTAGTTTATTTTGCCATTAAAGTAGAACATCATAAACTTCATCTTAAAATCATTTAATTTACTAGTTTCTCAAATCCCATTGTAACTAAAGTAGCACATTAAATGCTTTGTTCTGTATTTGATCTTCTATGTGCTCTGTGTGTGAATCACTACCTGCTTCTTAAACGGGCTTTCTCTTTCTCCGACAGGACACATAATCCATTACATTCGAGATATCACAGCTCTCTGAATAATTAAAATACTGAGATGTATACGTGATATCTTTTTCATGATGATAGGAATGAAATCATGTTATTAAACATGGGAACACGGTGGCGCAGTGCTTGTTCATATCTCACGCAAGAGGCTTGCTGCGCCATGCGCAACCTTCAATGAAATAATTTATCACAGCAGTACTGTCTCTTTCAAACGTACTAACCTCCAATTCCTGTCCTTACTTTTCTTTCTCCAAATACCCAATCACCACACAATCAGCTCTGTAATAAACGTGAAGCCATCTGTAAGCTTAGAAGGCCGATTCTTCAAAACGTTTAAGGAACATTGAAATATCTTTGTAGTACGTGTTTAATTATTCTATCCGTCTATCCTTCCAGTGTCGCGTCAGCACCAGTAAGAATACAACGCAATGCAGGAACAATCCGTGAACTAGCTAGCGCTGTGGCACCGTGTCCTCACATGTTTAATTATTAACAATACAGATTATTTAAATGAAGTTAAAGTTTTATCTGTATACTATAAGCAACATATTTTGCTGCATTTCATCTTAAAAATGATATCATCATCATATGTAAATACGCGCTTTATAAAGTGGCGCAGGTTGTGCAATATTATAACTGTAGTGCAAGTTTACAGTGAGGTGATTGTACTTATAAGTACAAACAGTTCTACAAGGAGCACTCGATGGACTGATTTAGTGCATTTATAGTTCTTGGGATGAAACTTTTTCTAAACCATCTCTAAAGCGTTTTGCCATGGCTCAGGCAGCATCTGCTTCATGCTGTATACCAATATTTCTCTTTCCGATCAGCTGCTGCTGTGATTCCCCACTCAGATACAGTGATATAAATACTCTGAGTGGTGCAGTGAGAGTAATATGGAAAAAGATGATCTGCTGTGACAACCCCTAACGAGAGCAGCTGAAAAAAGAAGAAGATGCATTGAGAGTAACAACGCTAAAGCAGTTCTGGTATTTGGAATACTGTGGCTATTCCCTGGACCATTATATTGCTGCAGGTTAATTACAATCAGATGCATTACACTAATAAACAATATGCAGTTAATTTCAGTGTATTTATAAAGCCGCGTCAGGAATGTGGAGCTTTGATGCTGGGTGCCACCAGTCTGCAAAACCGAGCGGAGAAATTGCGTATGCCAGGGCATGAGGTACCGCGAAAAAGTGCATGGCTTTATGCCAAGTTTATGTTTTATACATCGTGATTTGAGCGTGGAAACGTTCGTACGCAACATTTCTGTGCGTACGCATCGTTTATACATGAGGCCCCAGCTCCCCTGTGCCCATCACACAATATCTGAAAATGAAGAAAGGTGAAGGTCTCAGTAAGGATGATCTCTCAGGTCACCAAAACATTTTGATGGTGTTCTTAGAAAAAACAGAAAATCAACACTTTTGGAAATGTCTGATGTGGCAGAATGAGAGCAGCAACAAGCTGTGGAATTAGATAATGGGCTTAATGACCAGCAAGAATCGGCCCCTTAATGATTAAGAGATTGGTTGGAGTGAAATTGGGTGGAGTTTGAAATACCAGTTTAGCTGGTCATCTAATGAAGTCATCCATCCATCCATCCATTTGCCAACCCGCTGAATCCGAACACAGGGTCACGGGGGTCTGCCGGAGCCAATCCCAGCCAACACAGGGCACAAGGCAGGAACCAATCCTGGGCAGGGTGCCAACCCACCGCAGGACACACACAAACACACCCACACACCAAGCACACACTAGGGCCAATTTAGAATTGCCAATCCATCTAACCTGCATTTCTTTGGACTGTGGGAGGAAACCAGAGCGCCCGGAGGAAACCCACACAGACACGGGGAGAACATGCAAACTCCACGCATGGAGGACTCGGGAAGCGAACCCAGGTCCCCAGATCTCCCAACTGCGAGGCAGCAGCGCTACCCACTGCGCCACCGTGCTGCCCACCTAATGAAGTCATTAATCTAATATTGTCATTTAATGAAGAAAGGAATCAAATCAGAGGACTAAATCCTTAGAAACAGTGCGATTAAAATGAAGGGAAAAGTAGTTAATTAGCAGTGAAGAACTGATTAGGGAAAGGGATAGAATGAAAACCTTCAGCCACTGCAGCCCTCCAGGCCCAGAGTTTGACACCCCTGATCTGTGGTCTAGCGACCCACGTCCTGCTTACAGAGGAATCGAAGCATTACTTACATCCGAATCTGTTCCTCGGAGAGTCGCAGCCAGGGCGGCTGATGGAACGGTCCTTAGAGATGACATTGCAGTTGTGATCCGCTGGGCTGGCTACTTTGAGAAGTTGTTCAAAGCTGATCCTTTGGCTAGGATGTTGGATATCTCTGGGTTCACGGTTCTTGAGGCTGATCCTCCAATTAGCTGTGAGCCACCCAATCTCACTGGGATTGAATCAGCTGAGGGTAGGGAAGGCTGAAGGGATCTGTGGAATCCGAGGTGAACCTCTCCAGGCTGGTGGTTAGACTGTCCTCCTGGCATTGCAAGCAATCTTTGATTCCATTTGAGAGACGGCATCATTCCAACTGACTGGAAAACGGGACTTGTCTTCCATATCTGGAAAGTGAAGGGTGATCACCTGGGGCCTCATGTATAAATGGTGCGTACGCACAGAAATGTTGCGTATGAATGTTTCCACGATCAAATCGCGATGTATAAAACCTAAACTTGGCGTAAAGCCACGCACATTTCCACATTAATTCAAACCCTGGCGTACACAAGTTCTCCGCTTGGTTTTGCAGACTGGCGGCACCCAGCATCAAAGCAGTGCTACTGTTCCTGTGTGGTTTCCTTTCATTTTTAGATCGACATCCCTGATGCGGTTGTATCATATACACTGAAACTAACTGCATATCGTTGATAAATTTAAGGCACCTGATTGTAATCAATTTGTAACAATATAATTGTGCACAGAATGGCCAAACTTTTCCACTGCCATGGCTGTCTTAGCATTGTTAGAGGACATCGCAAATGGAAGGATTAGAAGAGAACGCATATTCAGAGATCATACGGATTTCTTGGCACATGATGATGACTGGCTACTAAGTCGGTTTAGATTTCCAAGAGCGATCCTCTTGGAGCTGTGTGCTGAACTGGCACCTGCTTTACAAAGGCAGACTTTCAGGAATTGTGCTCTACCTGATCCTTTGCAAGTTCTGTCCACTTTCGGATTTTTAGCCACAGGAGCTTTTCAGCGTGAATTGGCTGACCGATCTGGTATTTCTCAGTCATCACTGAGTCATGCCATGCCAGCAGTATGTGATGGTATTATCCGCTTGTCAAGCAGATATATCAGATTTCCGTACACTCCGGTTGAACAGGCAAACATCAAAGTGCAATTTGCAGCAATGTCCGGTTTTCCAAATGTCATCAGAGCAGTCGACTGCACACACATTGCTATAAAGGCATCTTCACAGAATGAATTTGTTTATGTAAATAGAAAGCATTTTCACTCTGTTAATGTGCAAATCATTAGTGATGCAAAAATGCGCCTCACTAATGTCGTTGCGAGATGGCCTGGCTCAACTCATGATTCATTCATCCTGAGAAATAGTAGTGTGGGGAACAAACTTGAAAATGGTGCGGTGCGTGATGGCTGGCTTCTCGGTAAGATAAGACTTTTATTACCTTTTAATCACAGTCGTACGTTATCTGTACGATGTAACCATATAACACGATTACTTAGGTGACAGTGGGTACCCGCTGAAGATGTTATCTGTACGATGTAACCATATAACATGATTACTTAGGTGACAGTGGGTACCCGCTGAAGACGTTATCTGTACGATGTAACCATATAACACGATTACTTAGGTGACAGTGGGTACCCGCTGAAGATGTTATCTGTACGATGTAACCATATAACACGATTACTTAGGTGACAGTGGGTACCCGCTGAAGACGTTATCTGTACGATGTAACCATATAACACGATTACTTAGGTGACAGTGGGTACCTGCTGAAGACGTTATCTGTACGATGTAACCATATAACACGATTACTTAGGTGACAGTGGGTACCCGCTGAAGACGTTATCTGTACGATGTAACCATATAACACGATTACTTAGGTGACAGTGGGTACCCGCTGAAGACGTTATCTGTACGATGTAACCATATAACACGATTACTTAGGTGACAGTGGGTACCCGCTGAAGACGTTATCTGTACGATGTAACCATATAACACGATTACTTAGGTGACAGTGGGTACCCGCTGAAGACGTTATCTGTACGATGTAACCATAGAACACGATTACTTAGGTGACAGTGGGTACCCGCTGAAGATGTTATCTGTACGATGTAACCATATAACATGATTACTTAGGTGACAGTGGGTACCCGCTGAAGACGTTATCTGTATGATGTAACCATATAACATGATTACTTAGGTGACAGTGGGTACCCGCTGAAGGCGTTATCTGACGATGTAACCATATAACACGATTACTTAGGTGACAGTGGGTACCTGCTGAAGACGTTATCTGTACGATGTAACCATATAACACGATTACTTAGGTGACAGTGGGTACCCGCTGAAGACGTTATCTGTACGATGTAACCATATAACACGATTACTTAGGTGACAGTGGGTACCCGCTGAAGACGTTATCTGTACGATGTAACCATATAACACGATTACTTAGGTGACAGTGGGTACCCGCTGAAGACGTTATCTGTACGATGTAACCATATAACACGATTACTTAGGTGACAGTGGGTACCCGCTGAAGACGTGGCTCCTCACCCCTCTCGCCAACCCACTGACTGAACAAGAGCAACGTTATAATGACCTCCACTCTCGGGCTTGGCCGGTGGTAGAACGTACCATAGGGCAGCTTAAGGGCCGTTGGCGCTGCCTGGATAAGACTGGTGGAGTGCTGCTCTATAGTCCACAGAAAGTGTGTCACATCGTGCAAGCATGTAGCATTCTACATAATATGGCACTAATTTGTAGCTTGCCCGTACCTGAAGAGATGTGGTATGATGAACTGGACCCTGGTCCACCAAATGAGCAGCCATACCGGACAGCATTACAATGTCGAATGAATGTAATTAACAGAATGTAAAAACAGGTAAGCAGATGCATCATTTATTTATTCACAAAGTCATTTAATTTTTGATTAATATCACACAATACTGCCTTTATATTTCGTAGTTCATTGGCTACATCCCATTTTGCATTGACTACATCTCTCACCGCATCCACCAATGCATTTTGGGATTTCAGAACTGCATCAGTCAGCACACGGCCAGATGATCGAACAGTGGTTTCCGAAGCAGGGGTGTGTGAGCAGCCAGCGCCCGAAGATGTGGTCGGCACAGACGCAGTACCATCATCGCCTGGAGCCATGTCCTCAGCATTGGGGTCAGCTTTTGTACTGTTGTCTGGAGTTAATTAAACAGTAATTAATACAGCATCTGCAGCCTGATTGTCTTATTTCACATACAAATTATTTACACGAGTATGGATAATGGTAATCAAAAAAGAAATGGTAACTCACCATCACCTGCGGTGATGTCAGAATCACCCTCCCCAGCTGGTACAATGCCGGCAATGAGTGTGTCGCCAATAATTGCAGCAACTCGCTGCTCAAATGGTGTGAGCTCCGGGAGTTCACTACCTCCTCCAGTCGTGCTGACATGCAGACGATGAGCTGCAACTCTCCTTTTCATGGCAACTTTAATGTCAGACCACTTCTTTTTTATTTCGGTCACAGTGCGACTTTCTGCTCCAGCACTTTTGAGTGCATCCACCATGCTATGCCACTCCATCAATTTCCTTTTGTTATTAATTCCACTTCCTAAGCTACCAAATAAAACATTTTTCCTGGCCTCTACAGTAATCCCTCACTTATCGCGGGAGATAGGTTCCAAGGCCGACCGCGATAACTGAATTTCCGTGAAGTAGGGACACTATATTTATTTAATTATTTAACGTGTATTTGGACGTTTTTAAACCCTCCCTGTATTGTTTACAACCCACCCTTTACTCTATTAAAAACAGGGACAACTGCTAAGCAATATGAAATGGGTAGATAAGTTTACACTTACTGTATAGCGAAGTACATGTAGCAGCTTGTAGGCGGTCATGACGTCGTCGACCTTGTTGCAAAGATTCCTAAAGCAGATTCCATCCAGACTACTGCCTTATCACGTCCACTTGCAACTCGTTTTGCACCCTGGTTAAAGGAGACTGCGGCCGTAGATCTTATATGCTTTTCCTCCTTTTTAAATAAAAAGAATTGTGGACTCATTGATGCTGTAATGGTGTCCTGCAGCGGTGTAGCTGTTCCCTTCCTTCAACATATCCAAAACTTTTACCTTTTCTGCAATCATTTGCATCTTCTGTTGGTGCTTGGACACGGCCCCTGAAGCAGTAGCACGTTAATGCTGAATGAGTGAGATGAGACTTCCTTGTTAATGCAGCACTCCGTCACTGAGCCAATCAGCAGCACACAGGAACTTAACTGCGTGCTCTGATTGGGTAGCTTCTCAGCCATCCGCCAATAGCATCTCTTGTATGAAATCAACTGGGCAAACCAACTGAGGAAGCAAGTAAAAAGACCCATTGTCCGCAGAAACCTGCGAAGCAGCGAAAAATCTGCGTTATGTATTTAGATATGCTTACATATAAAATCCGCAAAGTCGTGAATCCGCGAAAAGTGAACCGCGAAGTAGCGAGGGATTACTGTACTTCACTTAGCAGGACCTCCATTTCGCATTTGCTGAAGTTTTTTTTTTTTTTTTTTTTCCCGTGCTTTCGCCATTGTCTTCCTGAAGCGCTGAAAGTAAGGGGCTATTTATATTGATTTGCATATTCAAAGAGGCGTAATTCTGGGAGGAGTTGGGGTGTGGCAGCAAGCGCGTGCATGTGCGTTACTTTTCACGCTGATTGGGATTTATGTAGTGGAAGAACGTGAAAGTTTGTGTGCGTACAGATTCCTGCATCTGGATTTTTCTGTGCATACGCACATTCCTACTTTTGTGCTTACGTCATGTTATAGTGTGAGTTCTACGCATGGCGTTATACATGAGGCCCCTGGATTGCAGCAACTACAGGGGGATAACACTGCTCTTGGTGCCGGGTAAGATCCTTGCTAGGGTTGTCCTCAATAGGATCTGTGATCACTTGTTTACCTACCAGCGACCGGAGCAGTCTGGTTTCACGCCTATGAAGTCTACCATCGACCACATCCTGGCGCTGAGGGTTCTCATGAAGCGCAAACACGAATATCAGCAGAACTTTGTTAATTTTCATAAAGCATTCGATTGAGCTGCCCTGTGGGATATCCTGAGACTTTGTGGGGTTGCTGAATGTCAAGTGCGGTCCAAAGTGGAGGCAGAACCTCTGCGTTTTTCCCAGTTGATTTTAGAGTTCATCAGGGGCGTGTTTTTGCTCCTACATTGTTCATGGCTTGATTGGACTGGGTGTTGGTCAGGGTCTCGGGGTCCAGTTGCTGTGGGGCATCTGTTGGTGAAGAAAGATTCACTGATCTTGACTTTGCTGACAATGCTGTGATCTTCACAGAGTCAATGGAGGCTGTGAGCGAGGAGTCAGAGTGTCTGGACTTGCGAGTGTCCTGATTAAAAACCAAGATCCAGGCTTTTAATGACCTCTTGGGTACGGCCATCAGCAGTGTGACTGTCTGTGGAGAGAGTGTTGACCTCGTTGAGAGGTTTACTTCCCTCGGCAGTGACATTCACATCTCTTGTGACTCTTCTTATGAAATCAGTAGACGGATTGGGAGAGCATGGGGGATCATGAGGTCGCTGGAAAGGGGTGTGTGGTGCTCCCGATATCTTTGTAAAAAGGACAATGGTCCAAGTCTTTAGAGTCCTGGTGCTTCCTGTTCCTGTTGTGAGACATGGACGCTATCCAGTGACCTAAGACAAATATTGGATTCCTTCAGTACTGGGTCCCTTTGGAGAATCCTTTGGTACTGCTGGTTTGACTTTGTGTTGCTCATGGATTCCCGAATGAGGTTCATGACCTGCATTGTGATGGAGCATCAGTTACGGCACTACAGCCATGTGGCACAATTCCCTGAGGGTGATTCAGCTTACAGGATCTTCATGGTTGAGGACCCGAGTAGCTGGACCAGGCCAAGGAGACGCCCACATAACACCTGGCTGCGGCAGATACAGGGTTATTTCCGAATTATGGGACTGGACTATATGCCTACCTGGTGGGTTGCCATCCAGGGTGCGGCAACATGTTGTACCATTGCATGCTCTCCAACCTGACCTGACCTGGACTTTAATGAACTTTATTCATATTTTACACAGATGTCTTCATAGTTCTGGTGTCTCAGATTGAACTTGAAGCTGAAATCCCTCACACACCATAGTGTTGACCCCAAAAAGCTTAAGTAGAAAATGCAAATGCATGATTTTAATGGTGAGAATAAGGGACTTTAACCTTCAAGCCCCATCACTTCAGTCGTCCCATGTGCTCACACCCAAGTGTACAGAGAACACCGCAGGGCAATCAGAACATGAACAGCACCATGAAGTTAGTCTCACATAATACAAGAAGCAAGACTTTTCTAGGTTATAGAATTAAAATTTTGAAAGAATTACTGATGAAGACAACAATGAGGGTATTTAAATATTTTAATAATAGGTTAAAATACTTAGGGAAGCTTATTACTTTTTTTTGCACAACATCTGGCAGAGCTGTGTCCACTGGTCCTTGATGCAGAAGCACAACTGCATTAATGTGGGAAATTCCAAGAAGGGCCTCTGGCACCATCACCACCACCATGTCTGGCATCAACAATCATCTCACCATCAGAGTTGTTAAAATCACACGGTTGGCCATTCCAGACCACTTGACTGTGTGCAATCCTACAATTGGACTGGAGGAGCAGGTGGGCCTACTTAAGTGGCCGCTGAGTGTAGAGCCAGAATTGCGGTGACATTTGAAGTGATCAGTGACAGTGTGAAAACTAGAAAATATATTCAGGAAAAAAAATAACAGAGTAAGTCATTATTAAGGAAATTAAAAATACACACTGGAAGGGATTGTTTGAAATGGTGAACTTGTTGAATCACTGAGCAAATGCCTTGTTTGGTTTTAGTTCCCTCATTTTCCTTGACACGGTCCTCCATTATGTGCATGATTTGAGACATTCTGTGGAGGAAGATCTCATTCAGAACAGGAGCTCATTCCAGGACTTCTCAGCATTCTCGTTTGATTCCTTGTAGTGTCTTCTCTCTTGGCAGTTATGAAGGGATTGGTCCAAGTGCCCACCAGAGCTCTTCTCTTCCGTGGCTCCTCTGGCTCTTAGCTGGATTCAGTGGACACCATCAGATTCTGAAACAACAAACGACATATTTTTCAGTCAATTCAAGTCAAATTGGGGAGCCTGCACTGGTACAGTGCGTTGCCGCACCCACTACTTCACGACGAAACATCTCGGGATCCCGGTTGGCAACCCTCCAGGCAGACACGCAGTCCAGTCCCACCCTCCGGAAATGACCCTCTATCTGTCGCAGCCAGGTGTTACGTGGGTGACCCCTTGGCCTGGTCCAGCCACTTGGGTCCCCAACAATGAGGATCTTACGAGCTGGATCACCCTCGGGAAAACGCTCCACATGGCCATAGTGCTGTAACTGACGCTCCCTCACAATGCAGGTCATGTGCCTCATTCGGAACTCCGTGAGCAACACAAAGTCAAACCAGTGGTACCCAAGGATTCTCTGAAGAGACACACATGAAGGAGTCCAGTCTTCATCTCAGGTCACTAGATAGCATCTATGTCTTACAACCATATTGCAAGACAGGAAGCACCAGGACTCTGAAGACTTGGACCTTCGTCCTTTTGCATAGATATCGAGAGCGCCACACACCCCTTTCCAGTGACCTCATAACCCCCCCCATGCTCTCCCAATCCGTCTACTGACTTCATAGGAAGAGTCACCAGAGACATGACTGTCACTGCCAAGGTAAGTAAACCTCTTGATGAGGTCGACACTCTCTCCGCAGACAGACACACTGCTGATGGCCGTGCCCAAGAGGTTATTAAAGGCCTGGATGTTGGTTTTTATCAGGACACTCGCAAGCCCCGACACTGACTCCTCACTCAGTCTCTCGAGAGTCCCGAAGACCCTGAAGAGCACAGCATCGTCAGTAAAGTCAAGATCAGTGAATCTTTCTTCACCAACAGATGCCCCACAGCTGCTGGACCCCACGACTCTGCCCAACACCCAGTCCATTCAAGCATTGAACAGAGTAAGAGCAGAACACACCAAAGACAAGCCCCAGAATCAACTGGGAAAAACACAGAGGTTCTGCCTCCACTCTGCACAGCACTCATAGTACCAGTGTACAGGCCGGACATAATATCCAGCAACCTTGAGGGGATCCCGTGAACCCTCAGGATGTCCCACAAGGCAGCTCAATCAACTGAGTCGAACGCTTTATGAAAATCCACAAAGGCTGCAAAGAAACTCTGCTGATATTCACGTTTGCGCTCCATGAGAACTCTCAATGCCAGGATGCGGTCGATGATAGACTTCTTAGGCGTAAAACCAGACTGTTCTGGTCGTTTGTAGGTGAGCAAGTAATCACGGATCCTACTGAGAACCACCCTAGCAAGGACCTTAGCCGGCTCCGAGAGCAGTGTTATCCCCCTGTAGTTGCTGCAATCCAGGTGATCACCCTTCCCTTTCCAGATAGGGACAACAAGTCCCGTTTTCCAGTCAGTTGGGATGATGCCAGTCTCCCAAATGGAAGCAAAGATTGCTTGCAATGCCATAAGGACAGCCTTACCACCAGCCTGGAGAAGTTCACCCCTTATACCACAGATCCCTGCAGCCTTTCCTCCCCTCAGCTGGTTCACTACCTGTACAATCTCAGTGAGATTGGATGGCTCACAGCTAATTGGAGGATCAGCCTCAAGGACCGCGGACACAGAGATATCCAACGTCCTAGCCGGAGGATTAGCTTTGAACAACTGCTCAAAGTAGCCAGCCCAGCAGGTCACAACTGCAGTGTCATCCGTAAGGACCGTTCCATCAGCCGCCTTGACTGTGACTCTCCGAGGAACAGATTCAGATGTGCTTAATGCTTTGATTCCTCTGTAAGCAGGACGTGGGTCGCTAGACCACAGATGGGGTGTCACTTGCTCACAGATTCCTCTAACAAACACCTCAGAGCCCTCGCAGCAATCCTTCTCAGTTCCTGGTACAGACCAGAGTTGCCATTGAGCCGTGTGCTGCGACTCCTCTCAATGATATCCAGGGTGCTTACAGTGGTGAAACACCTCCTTC
Source organism: Erpetoichthys calabaricus (assembly GCF_900747795.2). Classification (NCBI taxonomy): domain Eukaryota; kingdom Metazoa; phylum Chordata; class Cladistia; order Polypteriformes; family Polypteridae; genus Erpetoichthys; species Erpetoichthys calabaricus. Next base: position 14,140,092 of record NC_041394.2, on the reverse strand, counting down.
TGGGAACACCAGTAACACCAACACAACCCTCAGCAACCTTCAGGGTCTTGTCATGTTAGGATCGACAGTCATACCCAAATCTGCAAGTTCCTCACACAAACTGCATGCAAACTCATTAGAGACAGCCTGGTCTTGGAGTCTGGCCAAGTCCAGGCTAATTTTCGTAGTTGGTGGTAACCTACTGGACCTAAGCTGGACCCTAAGAGTAGCAACAACAAGTCTGTGGTCAGTATTCACAAACTGGGCACTTCTGTAGACCCTGCAGTTTTGCAAGAGCTTCCAGAGTCTGCCCACGAGGATGTGATCGATCTCTTTCGCCGCACCACTGGTATTGCAGTACCAAGTCCAACAGTGCGGTTCTGGGCGCTGGAACCAGGATCCAGAGATTCACAGCCCCCCACCTTTTGCAAAGTCAAGGAACATGGAGCCACTTTCACCACGGTCACCAGACCCATGGGGACAGAGACAATCTTCATAGCCAGCCCTGTCAGTGCCAGTGGCTGCATTGAAGTCACCCATGACCAGAGGAGTGTCACCTCGTGGGCACCCTTCAACAACAGAGCGAAGCTGCGATTACATTCTAATTAGTGATGTGTGAACCTCGTTGAATTTCCTTCACCTTGAGTTCTGTGAAAATGCAGAAATGTTCCGGAATTTTGTGAACTCTGGAAAATGCATTAAAGTCCGTGAGGAGATGGCAAAGCAAGAACTAGTTTGGAGTGGATTATAATGGTGTAATAGCCTTTAAAGTGTCCCAGAGGTCTGGGAAGGTGTCTGCCAACTGTCCTGGACCACGTTATTGTTGCCCAAAAATGTCACCTGAGCTGTGAGGCAACAGCCAATGTGCCTCCCTGAAGATAAAATTCTACAATACCTCGAGATCTTCATTTCTCTCTGCAACTCCTGAGCTTTTATCAGTATGACTGACTACCACACAAAGAGCCTGTGATTGAAAGGATCAGTGTTATAAACATGGAGGGGCCATCTCTATCACAACCTGATATGCGCTACATAGGCACAACATGCAATGCATCTATGCAGAACAACAAAGTTTCTTCATAATATTCACCATATGGTCAGAGACCAGACTCAAGTTCTAGGGCCTCATGTATAAACGGTGTGTACGCAGAGAAATGTTGTGTAAGAACGTTTCCACGTTCAAATTGCGATGTATAAAACCTAAACTCTGCGGTGGGTTGGCACCCTGCCCGGGATTGGTTCCTGCCTTGTGCCCTGTGTTGGCTGGGATTGGCTCCAGCAGACCCCCGTGACCCTGTGTTTGTATTCAGCGGGTTGGATAATGGATGGATGGAAAACATAAACTTGGCGTAAAGTCGCACACATTTCCACGGTAGCTCATACCCTGTCGTACGCAAGTTCTCCGCTCGGTTTTGCAGACTGGCGGCACCCAGCGTCAAAGCAGTGCTACTGTTCCTGTGTGGTTATCCTTTCTTTTTTAGATACACATCCCTAATGTGGCTTTATGAGCACACTGAAATTAACCACATTTTATTTATTAGTTTAATGCATCTGACTATAATTAACCTGTAACAATATAATGGTCCACAGAATGGTCAAACTATTCCAAATACCATAACTGCTTTAGAGTTGCTACTCTCACTGCATCTTCTTCTTCTTCTTTCAGCTGCTCCCATTAGGGGTTGCCACAGCAGATCATCTTTTTCCATATTACTCTCACTGCACCACTTGGAGTATTTATATCACTGTATCTGAGTGTGAATCACAGCTCTACAGCAGCTGATCGGAAAGAGAATTATCAGTATACGGCATCAAGCACACACCTCCTCAGCCATGCTGACTATTTGAACTGCTCTCATGCGACAAACGCTTCACAGCCTCCTCAGCCATGCTGTCTATTTGAACTGCTCTCATGCGACAAACGCTTCACAGCCTTTCCTGTACGGACCTCGCGGTTCAGAAATAGTTTCATCCCAAGAACTCTAAACACACTCAATCAGTCCATCAAGTGCTCCTTGTAGAACTGTTAGTATTTATAAGTACAATTACCTCACTGTAAACTTACGATACAGTTATAATATTGCAAAACCTGAGCCACTTTATAAAGTGCATGTTTACATATGATGACGATATCATTTTTAAGATGAAATGCAGCAAAATATGTTTATTATATTATACAGATAAAACTTTAACTTTAACTACATGGTGCCGCAGCTGGAGGAGCTGGCGTTCCATTCACGGACTGTTCCTGCCTCGCGCTGTATTCTTGCTGGTGCTGGCATGACACTGGAAGGATAGACGGATGGAATAATTAAACATGTACTACGAAGATATTTCAATGTTTCTTATGTTTTGAAGAATCGGCGTTCTAAGCTTACAGATGGCTTAACGTCTATTACAGAGCTGATTGTGTGGCGATTGGGTATTTGGAGAAAGAAAAGTAAGGACAGGAACTGGACGTTAGTACGTTTGAAAGAGACAGTACTGCTGCATTTAAGTATTTCATCGAAGGTTGCGCACGGCACAGCAAGCATCTTGCGTGAGACACGACCAATCACTGCGCCACTGTGTTCCCATGTTTAATAACATGCTTTAACTCCCATCATCATGAAAATTATATCACGTATACTTCTCAGTATTTTAATTATTCAGAGAGCTGTAATATTAGGAATGTAATGGATTCTGTGTCCTGTCGGAGGAAGAGAAAGCCCGTTTAAGAAGCACCCAGTGATTCACATACATAGAGCACATAGAAGATGAAATACAAAACAAAGCATTTAACGTGCTACTTTAGTTACAATGGGACTTGAGAAACTAGTAAATTACACGATTTTAAGATGAAGTTTATGATGTTCTAATTTAATGACAAAGTGACAAAATAAACTACGTGATTAAAGTGGAAATTTCGAGATTAAAGTTGACATTTCGTGCTTTTTTCCCCACTGTGTGCCTATTTTTTTTCTCTGTACCCTAAGCTTTCACACAACACTCAGATGGTGGACTACGACTCCCCTTTTCACTCCGACTTTGATATGTGACAACTTCTTTTTTTATTTCGGGCACTGTGTGACTTTGTGAACTTGAGCTTTCGAGTTTCTCCGACATACTATGTCACTCGATCAACTTCCTTTTGTCTATTATATTACTGTTTAAACCAACAAATAGTACGTTTTTCTTTGCCTCCACTTGGTATTCACTGAAATTCTTCTATTTTTCCTTGTACTTTTGCCATTGCCTTTTCACAGAAGGCTGAGCTTAAGGGCTATTTATATTGATTTTCATATTCAAAGAGGCATAATTCTGGGAGGAGTTGGGGCGGGACAGCAGACGCGTGCACGTGCGTTAATTTTCATGCTGACTGGGATTTATGTAGCGGAAGAACATGGAAGTTGGCGTTCGCACAGATTTATGCATCTGGATTTCTTTGTGCGTAAGCACATTTCCGCTTTTGTGCTTACGTCATGTTATAGTGTGAATTCTACGCACGGCGTTATACATGAGGCCCCTGATCACCACGTTATAAAGTTCTTCTAGACCAGGGGTGGGGCAGAGTCAGTCCTGGAGATCCGAAGTGGCTGCGGCTTTTGTTCCAACCCAGTTTCTTAATGAGAAGTCAATTAGTGTTGATGAAGCTCAAGTGACATTTTCATGTTTTATTTTAGTGGTCTCGCTTGTTAAGGTTCCACACCCTTAATTGCTTATTTCAGTCTTAAACAGCTGCATTCAGTGTTTTAATGGCTCCTTAACAATAAGATGTAAATGATAAAACAGCCAGCAGTTCTCAATCTAACGTGTTTCCATTTACATCTGTGTGTGTTCATCATGCAATGTTTGATTTAATCAAACACTTAAGAGGAAAATGCGACAGACTGAAAATTTGGCTTCAAATCATTTGAATGATATCCTTGGAAAGGAAAAAAATCTATGATATACAGTTAGGTCCATAAATATTTGGACAGAGACAACTTTTTTCTAATTTTGGTTCTGTACATTACCACAATGAATTTTAAATGAAACAACTCAGATGCAGTTGAAGTGCAGATTTTCAGCTTTAATTCAGTGGGGTGAACAAAACGATTACATAAAAATGTGAGGCAACTAAAGCATTTTCTGAACACAATCCCTTCATTTCAGGAGCTCAAAAGTAATTGGACAAATGAAATAACTGGAAATCAGATGTTCATTTCTAATACTTGGTTGAAAACCCTTTGCTGGCAATGCCAGCCTGAAGTCTTGAACTCCTGGACATCACCAGATGTTGGGTTTCCTCCTTTTTAATGCTCTGCCAGGCCTTTACTGCAGCGGCTTTCAGTTGCTGTTTGTTTGTGGGCCTTTCTGTCTGAAGTTTAGTCTTCAACAAGTGAAATGCCTGCTCAGTTGGGTTAAGATCAGGTGACTGACTTGGCCATTCAAGAATTTTCCACTTCTTTGCTTTAATAAACTTCTGGGTTGCTTTGGCTGTATGTTTTGGGTCATTGTCCATCTGGATCATGAATCAATTTGACTGCTGTATTTAGCTGGATTTGAGCAGACAGTATGTCTCTGAACACCTCAGAATTCATTCGGCTGCTTCTGTCCTGTGTCACATCATCAATAAACACTAGTGTCCCAGTGCCACTGGCAGCCATGCACGCCCAAGCCATCACACTGCCTCCCTCCACCATGTTTCACAGATGATGTGCTATGCTTTGGATAATGAGCTGTTCCACACCTTCTCCATACTTTTTTCTTGCCATCATTCTGGTAGAGGTTGATCTTGGTTTCATCTGTCCAAAGAATGTTTTTCCAGAACTGTGCTGGCCTTCTTAGATGTCCTTTAGCAAAGTCCAATCTAGCCTTTCTATTCTTGAGACGAAAAGCCAAGCAAAATGACACCTTTTATTGGCTAACTAAAAAGATTACAATATGCAAGCTTTCGAGGCAACTCAGGCCCCTTCTTCAGGCAAGATGTAATTACATCTTGCCTGAAGAAGGGGCCTGAGTTGCCTCGAAAGCTTGCATATTGTAATCTTTTTAGTTAGCCAATAAAAGGTGTCATTTTGCTTGGCTTTTCTCTACATTCATAATGGCTAACACGGTACAACACCCTAGTACTATTCTTGAGGCTTATGAGTGACTTGCACCTTGCAGTGCACCCTCTGTATTTATTTTCATGCAGCAACACTCATCATCAGCTGACTGATGATGATGATGATGGTCAGCTAATGTACCCTTAAAATAATAATTCTGAAAGGTCTTTTTTAAATATATGTGGGGTAAAAAATTCAGACTAGAGTACCGAATGGGTATCAACATCATACATTCATGTACACATCGTAAATTGTTCAGACAAGAGAGAAGCAGATCAGGGAGTGTTGTAAAATGTGAGCTTTGGTACGCTTTGTTGTGTTACTCGACAGTTCCTAAAGCAAAGTCCCAAAAACTTCCAACAATGCCCACTAAATGGGAAATAGTAACATCAAAGCCCTGCTAGTAATAGGGGCAAGCACCTCATTTTATATAAAATAAAACACTTATGTTTTTAAAAATTGTTCTGTAATGAAATGTAAGCTCTGTGGAGCACAAAAAGGCAAAAGGTGTTGCCTGACACAATGAAAAGCAAACCCAGTCTGAGTACAAAAATCACATAACGGAGCAAAGGTTTAAAATATCCTGAAAATCACAAGGCACGGAAAACTCACCGTAATCACTCACCAACTCCCAAGCGCATTCAAATGAACCGCAAGGAATGGACCATCGTTATAGGGCTGAAGGCAGAACCTTGCAGTTATGGGTAGTGTTGAGAATTTTGATCAAGGATCAATAGTTTTTTGTGCTCGTAGCTATGAAAAGTCTAGGCCTGAAACAACGTTAAAAGGGCACCATTTATTTTGTTAGAGAGGCCTCTTGCCTGCCTGTCCCCTTCTTACTTGCCTTGTTTTGAGTTTCTGCGAGCCGAGCTGTGAGACACGGTCACCATGTGCTCTCTGAGGAAACAAGCAGGCAAACTTTGTTTTGAGAAATGCAGGAGCGGAGCTTCTTACTGACAGAAGACGAAACAAACTGCATGCCAGGCCTTTGCCTGTGTGAGTAAAGGGCAAGCTCTTCAGCTAGCGCATAAAACATATAAGCAATTAAATGTCATTTAGAAGCATCAGAGCTCATCAGTGCCTTAGGCCAGGGGTGCCCAACTCCAGTCCTGGAGGGCCACAGTGGCTGCAGGTTTTCATTCTAACCCTTTTCTTAATTAGTGACCTGCTTTTGCTGCTAATTAACTTCTTGTGAATACATTTTAATTGACTTGGTTTTTAAGAAATGTTTCCCTGAATTTCTTCGTTGTTCCTCTGAATTGTTTCATTTCTTTCCATAAATGGCAGCCAAACAGAAATGAAATGTGAAGTGAGGGAGCCGAAAGAAGACCACCTAAGTCAGGGCCTCAAACTCCAACCAATTTCATTCCAACCAGTTGCTTCATTAGGCACCGAGTCTTGTCGTTAATTAAACTCGTTCTTTACTTCCATGGCTTGTCTCTGCTCTCATTGTGCAATAACAGACATTTTTTGAAATTGTGGATTTTCTCTTTTCTAAGAGCAGATCAACATTCCTGAGACCTTCACCTTGCTTTATTTTCAGATATTGTATGATGGTCACAGTTTGCTGGTCATGTTTTGGCTCATTTTGTATCTCATTATTTTTCCATCCATCCATCCATTATCCAACCCGCTATCTCCTAACTACAGGGTCATGGGGGTCCGCTGGAGCCAATCCCAGCCAACACAGGGTTCAAGGCAGGAAACAAACCCCGGGCAGGGCACCAGCCCACCGCAGATCTCATTATTTGTTTGGATGCTAATTAAGGAAAAAGAAACAACTGAGGGGTCTGTGTCTTCAAGAGTAAGTCAAATAAAAATAATTCAATAGAAAGTTAATAATCAGTTCATAACATGCATAACATACACTACATAACATACATGGCCATTAAGAAATTAAATAATAATGTGATCATAAACAATTAACAAAATAGACATAAAAGTGACATTCAAACCAGTGTGGCGGAAGTGCTGCCCTTTCACCCGGAAGCACTCCGGGCATAAACCATCCCTGGTCTGTTAGCACTTCCTGGTGTCCCGAAAATGCTGTCCCCCAGGGATCAAGGACCGGCCGGGTACCCAGGGAAAAGAAGTGCCGCTCTCCCGGTTCCTCCTTCCTCCAGGCATCCCGGCGGGGCAGGGTTCTTGGCCGTCTATCACACCAGCTGTGTGGCGGATCTAAGGTGGGCTGAAAACTCAATAATCAACAAAAGTCTCAGCGTAAAACGTTTGTATTGTGATGTGTGCATCTGGTGGCTAAGTCTCCGTTACGTACCATTTGGCACAGAACCACTAAAAGCAGTGCTAATGTGATGCACCATCTGTTGGAAAGCAGGGACACAGCAACCGTACGGACACATAGATAGAAACACAGACACTTGTCCTTTAATTAAGGTGGAAAATATCTAATTTACAAAAAGGTGCAATATCAGATCTGTCTCAGGTGATATCTGCGCATGTCCTGCGTGCAAAAAAAAAGTATAGGTAGTAACCATTCTAAATATCCAAAATACAATGTTCAGTTTCTGTTTTATTCATATGAAATACACTTCCACATGCACAACCTGGTTAAAATAAAACACCAAAAAAGCAAAAACTAATTAAATACTCACCACCACTGAGTCCTTAAGAATGTCACGGGTTCGCTCCTCTCTCAGCTTATAGTAAGAGGAAAAAATGAAGTCTCTTCTAAAGTGGGAAGACAAAGAGGAAGTCATTGTTATTATTATTATTGTATACAGCAATTAAATCTATTCAATACAATATATTTTCGTTTCATATTTTACCGGCTTGAGTATCTATCCATCCAGCTGAATCCGAACACAGGGTCACGGGGGTCTGCTAGAGCCAATCCCAGCCAACACAGGGCAGGAAGCAATCCCGGGCAGGGTGCCAACCCACCGCAGGACACACACTACAGCCAATTTAGAATCGCCAATCCACCTAACCTGCATGTGTTTGGGAGGAAACCCACACAGACAACATGCAAACTCCATGCAGGGAGGACCCGGGAAGCGAACCCAGGTCCCCAGGTCTCCCAACTGCAAGGCAGCAGCACTATCCACTGCACCACCGTGCCGCCCGGCTTGAGTCTCCATAATCCATAATGCCTAGAATGAGAAGCCCTTTGTGCTTCATAGCGTTTCTCTCCTGGCTGGGGTTCACAGTTGTGTTTCTTGTCTGTATTGTCTAATTTTATGCCATTTATTTGTATTAATGTGTAATTTTATTAATTATGTACATTTTTCTTTGGTGTTTATGGATAAAGGGAAAAGGCCTGAATTATGTCCCATGTGTTTTGTGGGTGGTTCCCCAAGTGGTGGAGCCACCTGCCAATCACCACTAGGAACGGTCCTCCTCAGGGTCACGTGGTAGCAAAACGCTTCGTCTATGTAGAGTGGTCTGTTTCTATGAGCAACACTTAGAGGAAGAGGTGGGAATGGGCAGCTTTATCAGAGGAGGAAAGAGCAGCCTCAAGAGATGGGGATCGTGTCCATACCAGTCCAAATGGACAACCTATGTGTTATATATAAAAGACTAGGGGGCTTTATCCCCTGCTCGCTTTGCTTGCCCATCTCCTATGGGCGCACTATGCTCCTCGCATTGTGAAGGGGGAGGGCTGAACGCATGCTAAGGAGATGTGGATGAATCAGCTTTTCCTTTTGTCTCACTGTCTTCTCTCGCGGGACGTCAAAGTGTCTTCCGAGAAGATCACGTCTCGACCCAAGATTTTTTTATTATAATAGAGAGACATGACATCTGCATTGATTATTTCAATTTCAGCCTGTCAAAAGTTCTTGAGCGTGTTGTAGCTTCCCAACTCACCAATTACCTAACCTCTAATAATTTGATGGAACCCTTTCAGTCTGCTTTCAGGGCGCAGCACAGCTGTGAAACTGCTCTGCTACGGGTAACCAAAGATTTGCTTATGGCAGCAGACTCTGGACAAATCAGCATATTAATTCTGTTAGACCTCAGTGCAGCATTTGACACTCAGGTCAGACATGACATCCTACTGTCCAGAATGGAGAACATGCTGGGTATCTCTGGCACTGCCCTCCAGTGGTTCAAGTCCTATCTGACTGATAGGCAAGTGTTTGTTAGTCTTGGCAACAGCAGATCCAGCTCAGCGCCGGTCACACAAGGAGTTCCTCAGGGCTCTGTCCTCGGCCCTCTTCTCTTCTGTATTTACATGCTTCTCCTTGGCTATATTATCCATAACTATGGACTGGGTTATCATTTTTATGCAGATGATACTCAACTCTACTTCAATGTTAAAAGTGGAACTTCATCAGAGCTTTCACAGCTCACAACCTGCCTTAGTGAAATTAAAACCTGGATGGAGCAGAACTCTTTAAAATTAAATTGCAATAAAACTGAACTCCTGCAAGTTGGGACTAAAATGCAACTTAATAAAAGGAGCTCCTTCCCAGTCCATCTTGGCAGTGATCTCATCAGACCTGCCTCTACTGTAAAAAATCTTGGTGTCATTTTTGATTCCTCCCTTTCTTATTCTGCCCACATAAATCACATTAAGGAACTTTCTTTCTTTCACCTCGGTAAAATATCCCGTGTTCGCTCCTTCCTCTCCTTCTGTAACGCTGAGAAGCTTTAATCACATCCCACATCGATTATTGTAACACACTGTTGGCAGGTGCCCCTTCTACTCTTATATCACAGCTCCAGCTTAGTCAAAACTCAGCTGCAAGAGTCGTAACTCGAACCAGCAGCAGCGAGCACATCACACCATCCTGCTCCGTCTTCACTGGCTCCCTTTGTCATACAGGATTGAATATAAAATCCTACTAATAACTTACAAAGCCTTAAATAACCTTGCACCAAACTACATCAGTGACCTTCTCCATCACTATGTGCCTGTCCGCCCACTAAGGTCCTCTGATTCTGGTAATCTTGTTGTGCCCCTCACTAATCTACACTCCATGGGTGACAGCAGGGCCTTCAGCTGTATAGCGCCCAGACTCTGGAATGACCTGCTGAAATTAATGAGATCAGCGGACTCCATGAATTCTTTTAAAAAACAACTCAAAACTCATCTGTTCAGGAAGGCTTTTAGCTCTACTTGACTTTATTACCCTTCTCTCAGTTTACTTCTCTGTCAAGATGCTCATGTATGTAACCTGTGTGTGTGTGTGTGTGTGTGTGTGTGTGTGTGTGTGTGAGACCATCAATTATGTTGTCTGTTAGGCTTTTCTCTGAATTTACTGTCTTAATCTTCTTTATTTATTTATTTGGTTTAGTACAATGCTATATACTGTATCCCCTGCCGTTCTTTCTTAAACTCTGTGAAGTGCCTTGAGCATGGGAAAGGCGCTATATAAATAAAATGTATTATTATTATTATTATTATTATTATTGGGAGCATAGCTAGTCCACCTTAATAAAAGGACAAGTGTCTCCATGTCTGTGGGTCTGTGGTCCCTCTGGTTGCCACGTCTCTGTCAGTCCAACACATTACAAACAACATGCATTGCATTTCTCATTCCAACAGATGGCACATCACCAATATTAACACTGTGTTTATGAATCCCATACCAGATAGCATACAACACAGACATATGCATTGCATTTCTCATTCCAATAGATAGCTCATCACAAACATTTGTAGTTTTTCATTTTATGACTAATTCATTCCAAATACATTCCAATAGATGGTACACTGCAAACCGTGGAGTGGTGGCTCTGAGGCTAGGGATCTGCCCTGGCAATCGGAAGGTTGCATGTTCAAATCCCGTAAATGCCAAAAAGGGACTCTGCTCTGTTGGGCCCTTGAGCAAGGCCCTTAAGCTGCAATTGCTAAGCGCTTTGAGTAGTGAGACAAGCGCTAAATACATGCAAAGAATTATTATTACAAGATACATTCCAACAGATGGCACATTCCAAACATTAACACTGCTTCTATGCCTCCCTTAATAAATAGCATTTAGTAGAGAGATATGCATTGCATTTGTCATTCCAACAGATGGTGCATCATAAACATTTGTAGTAATTTTTTTTATTATGGTAATAGCTACATGCATTACAAGATACATTCCAACAGATGGCACATCCCAAACATTAACACTGCTTCTATGCCTCCCATACTGAATAGCATTTAGTAGAGACCCGTCTCTGCGTGGGTTTCCTCCAGGCACTCTGGTTTCCTCCCACAGTCCAAAGACATGCTGGTTAGGTGGATTGGTGATTCTAAATTGACCCTAGTGTGTGCTTGGTGTGTGGGTGTGTTTGTTTCCTGCGGTGGGTTGGCACCCTGCCCAGGATTGGTTCCTGCCTTGTGCCCTGTGTTGGCTGGGATTGCCTCCAGCAGACCCCCGTGACCCTGTGTTCGGATTCAGCGGGTTGGAAAATGGATGGATGGATGGATATGCATTGCATTTGTAATTCCAACAGATGGTGCATCATAAACATTTGTAGTAATTTTTATTTATTAATTATAATTTATATTGATATTTTAAGAATTATTATTATTATTGCTAACACTGAGGTGTACGTTGATTACTAAGATTTGCATTCCTCTTAGATGGGTAGCAGCTAGAAACTTTACAAATGGACTAGCTGTCCCCCGCCACATCCGGTCCCGTAGTACTGGAACAGGACAAAATTTAATAATCAATAAATAAACAGGTAATGCTAGCTAAGCGGAGGCAAGGAGTGCTCCAAAAACGTGGCCAGAGGTAGACCGACTCGAACAGAGGCCACCGCATGAGTGAGGAGGGTCCCGCCCGGCTCCCCACTCCTGACGTCACGCTTCCCCCTTCCCTCGGCCCACAGCCTCTGCCTCGGATCAATATGAATGAATCATTCCTGCAAGTGAACTGTGATTCTTAGCGCAATAAGAGAAGTTGCAAAATCAACCGGAATGTTCAAGCAAATTATAGAAAAAAAAAACCCGATCTAAATCTGTTAAGCAGTTCTCTCATGAAAAGTAGACAGACAGACAGACAGACAGATAGATGTTGGATTTTTTTATATGTAGAGATGTGATCCAAATGTATTTAAAAGAACTGGATGCTTGCTAAGATGTCTGGGCCCTTTACATTCACTCGTGATGAAGACGCTCACTGGGATAAGCTGTACAGAGCATTTCTGTAGTTCACTTAGTTTCCCCTTCAGGTTTATTATTACATCCGCACAGTAAGATACTCACTTGCTAGCAAGGCCTCCACCAGGGGGCAGTCCAGGAATCAACTCCGCAGACAGGTGCTTTATGACGGAGACCAGGCCGGGTACTTCTGTTCCAGTGTGGTCGTCAAAGATCTCTGTTTCACATAAAGGAGACGATTACTCAACGTGTCAGGCATTGTTCACTGAAAACCTTGTCTGTCGCCACAAAGCATTCACTTTTCTTTGCTCAAAGTCAACCGTTTGCCTTATACTTGAAATTATCATTTCATTTTGTTTGGAAAACGTTTAAGTTGGCATATCTTTTAGCAAAGGGTATCTTAGTTCAGGTAATGGCGTGCCCTGTGATGGACTGGTGACTCAAATGGCTTAATTGCTGCAAGGATGAGCACCACTCGCCCACTCCACAGACAAGATTTAGAACATCAGAGCATTAGAACACTCTAGAAGGGAACAGGCCATTCAGCCCAACAAAGCTCACCAGTCCTATCCACTTATTTCTTCCAAAAACACATCAAGTCAAGTTTTGAAGTCCCCTAAAGTCTTACTGTCTACCACACTTATTCCAAGTGTCTATCGTTCTTTGTGTAAAGAAAAACTTCCTAATGTTTGTGCAAAATTTACGCTTCACAAGTTTCCAACTGTGTGTTCGTGTTCTTAAAGAACTCATTTTAAAGTCACCGTCTCGATCCACTGGACTAATTTAAACACTTCAATCGTCCATCCATTATCCAAATCATATTATGTGATATCATCCATCCATCCATTATCCAACCCGCTATATCCTAACTACAGGGTCACAGGGGTCTGCTGGAGCCAATCCCAGCCAACACAGGGCGCAAGGCAGGAAACAAACCCCAGGCAGGGTGCCAGCCCACCACAGGACACACCCACACACACACACACACACCAAACACACAGTAGGGACAATTTAGAATCACCAATGCACCTAACCTGCATGTCTTTGGACTATGGGAGGAAACCGGAGCACCAGGAGGAAACCCACGCAGACACAGGGAGAACATGCAAACTCCACACAGAGAGGACCCGGGACGCGAACCCAGGTCTCCTAACTGCGAGGCAGCAGCGCTACCCACTGTGCCGCCCTTCAGTCATTATCCAACCCGCTATATCCTAACTACAGGGTCACAGGGGTCTGCTGGAGCCAATCCCAGCCAACACAGGGCGCAAGGCAGGAAACAAACCCCAGGCAGGGCGCCAGCCCACCGCAGGGCACACACACCCACACACACACACTCCAGGGGCAATTTAGGATTCCAGTCCACCTAACCTGCATGTCTTTGGACTGTGGGAGGAAACCCATGCAGACAAAGGAGAACATGCAAACTCCACGTAGGGAGGACCCGGGAGGCGAACCCAGGTCTCCTAACTGCGAGGCAGCAGCGCTACCCACTACGCCACCATGCCACACCACTTAATCTTCTTTTACTTAATCTGTAAAGACTCCGCTCTTTTAATCTTTCCTCATAACTCATCCCCTGTAGCCCTGGAATGAGCCTCGTTGCTCTTCTCAGGACCTTTTCAAGTGCTGCTATGTCCTCTTTTGTCGATTTTTAACATAAATTGTTGTTAACAGGGAGGAGCAGCAGCACCATGCATGTGCCAGCATCCCCTCCCTGAAACGAAACTCAACCTGCAGCTCCCCAGCATAGAACCCTCTTGGAATTCTTTATTGTACAATAGGGAGAGTGTGAGTCCATCTGTCAGAAGACTGATGCCGATCTGAAAGCGGACCTTACAACACGACAATGGGCCTAAATGCATCAGTAAATCCAGCAAGGAATGACCGGAATGAAATGCAATGGAGGGTTGTAGAATGAGCAAGTTAAAGTCCTGGGGGGATTTCAAACAGGCTGTGCACCCAAGACACCCCTCAAACATCACACAGCAGAAAGAACTCTGCACAGAGGAACGTCAAGAACTTTCTCCCAGTCGATGTCAGAAACGGCTAGACGAGTTATACGGACCCCCGATTTGATATCAGCTACAGTATCAGAGTCAAGGGGGTACTTACTGTTCCCACAGACTTAATTGGCATATCCCTACATTTTTCTGTTGAATATTCTATTGCTAAGTTACATTTTCACCAATTTTGTACATCACCTAAAGATACTGTTTAAACTAAGAGCAAATCTTGTTATGTCCACGGAATAAAAATATTGAACGTAGTGACTTTTTCACGAGTGTAAGCTTTGACGTCAATGTTCTGAACCGCAAAAACAGATTCTTTCTTTACTTATTCACTGACCACCGTGAGCCACAAGCATACAACACTCACAAGTCACACACACCAACGCATGCAAATCAGTGGGGCCTTGCGGTCAAAAGGGCCACTAACAGGGAGAAGACACAAGCGCAGGGGACAAACAGCCACGCAGAAAGGGCAGTCTAAGGGTCCGACTCGAGCTCACCTGCCACTTTGTTGCTGATGACTTCTTCCAGCTCTTCCTCTTGCTGCAGTGCTTCTGGCGAAACCTGGGGGGCGCCAGGGAAACCAATCAGAAGGACGCTGATGTTGTCCCGGCTGCCCTGTAGGTTTGGTAAACAACAATAACAACAACAACATTTATTTCTATAGCACATTTTCATACAAATAATGTAGCTCAAAGTGCTTTACATAATGAAGAAAAGAAAAATAAAAGACAAAGTAAGAATTAAAATAAGACAAACACTAATTAACATAGAATAAGAGTAAGGTCCAATGGCCAGGGAGGATAGAAAAAACAAAAAATACCTCCAGACAGCTAGAAAAAAATAAAATAAAATCTGCAGGGGTACCAGGCCACGAGACCACCCACCCACTAGTGATGTGTCGTTCGCGAACGAGCCGGCTCTAAGAGCCGATGCTTTGAAGCGAACGAGAGGAGCCGATGCCCGTCAAGCAGAGCCGAAGCTTGAGCGGCTCCTGCTCAGCTCTGCTGAAAATCCATTTGGCAGGGGCAGGACTTTACTTATATGGGCATAATGCTGGCTCGTTCACGAACAACACATCAGACTAGGATCGTACCATTATGTGAAAGAAGGAAGGGGGGCAGACGCTCCGAAGACAGCGAGCGTTGGTACAGGCCAGGTACACAGAGCGACACTGTCGACTCGACAGAGGAAGAGCCAGATTTAAATGCAAGCGCATCGTGAAGAAAAAACAGAGTGAAGAAATGAGTGAAAGACGAAAAAGAAGCAGCATCTGGCTGCATTTCAGCGATATTGGAGACTGTAAAACTAAGTGCAGAATTTGTAATATGAAAATATCCGTTAGAGCAGGGTCAACAACAAACCTGCACAGACATATAAGAACCACCCACCCATCCGTGCAACTGGAGGAGAGCGTGCCCTCTCTCCTGCCATCCACTGAGCCTGGAAAAGAGCCAAGTACTTCTGCTGCAGCATCCACTGTCTTACCGAAAACCCCAGGTATAACACGGTCATCAGTTCAAACCAAAATAAGCACATTTATTCCAAAACAAATGACGCCAAACAAACAAATAAGTGTCGATGAGGAGCTGGCTAAAATGCTAGCTAGCGACTTTCAACCATTTTCCATTGTGGAGGACAGAGGATTTACAACTTTTGTACAGGCCTTAAACCCCATGTATGTTCTCCCTAGCAGAAAAACTTTGTCCCAAACAATTATTCCATAACTATATACTGTATCTGAGGATGGAGTACAACACTTTGCTTTCAGAAACCGCTGCTCTGGGAAAAAAGGTAGCATTTAATGACAACAGAGCTGTGGATGAGGCTTTTCAAAGAATAAGTGCAGCAGCAGCAAGATGCAACCCCAGCAGCTTGTCTGCTCCTCCATCAGAGGGCCAAGAGGAAGAAATTGGAGCAGGGCCGTGTTCACAGGAACCACAAGCTGCTGCTGTGTGGAGGCTCTTTGACGAAAGAGCAACAGGAGACACTGCAAGGAGAAATCCCACAGCTGATGCTATGCTGGAATTGAGGTCCTATCTTGAGGAGCCCCTCATCCAAAGAGCTGAAGACCCACTGAGCTGGTGGGAGGCTAAGGCTGCAGTCTACCCACGCCTGGTTAAGGTAATGGTAGGAAGACTTTGCATTGTCGCTACATCGGTCCCCTCAGAAAGAGTCTTCTCAAAAACAGGACAAATAATCACGGAGAGGAGAAATCACATCAGCCCATCTAAGCTGAGGCATCTGGCATTTCTGAATGCCAACCTGGCCTAAAAACTTTTATTCAAAGAGTCATAGTGTTGTGTTGTTGTTGTTGAGTTTGGCCTTTATTTAATTTGTTTGCTGTGGTTTTGTGTTAGGTTGTTCATTTAAAGCTTTTATTAAAATGTTAAACAATAGTAACTGTATTTTTTGTAATGAAAAAAATACATAAAATACGTAATGTCTGAAAACAATGAATAAGAAATTGCTTATACACAAACCATTCATAATTGCTTAATTAGGCTAAAACATAAGCATCCAAGTGATACTAAACGAAGAGCCGTAAGAGCCGGCTCTTTAAAGGGAGCAGATCCAAAAGAGCCGAAGCTTTGAAAAGAGCCGGAGTTCCCATCACTACCACCCACCTCTGGGCATTCTACCTAACATAAATGAAATAGTCCTCTTTGTATTTAGGGTTCTCATGGGAGGACTTGATGATGATGGTCATGTAGACTTCTGGCTTTTAATCAATCAATGTAGGAACATCATGGTGCTTTGAGTAGGTGGTGGTGGCACAGGTCACCACCATAGAAGACCGGGAAAAGAAACAGAAGAGAGAGTAGGGGTTAATAATAATAATTCATTACATTTATATAGCACTTTTCTCAGTACTCAAAGCGCTATCCACACAGGGAGGAACTGGGAAACGAACCCACAAACTTCCACAGTCTCCTTACTGCAAAGCAGCTGCAGCACTACCACTGCGCCACCTGTTAATACAGATTTTAGAGCCACCATGAATAGTTATTATAATTAATTGGATATACAGAGTATCAGGGTTAAATTAAAGTGAAGTTATGAGAAGGCCATGTTAAAATAATGTGTTTTCAGTAGTTGTTTAAAGTTCTCCACTGTATTAGCCTGGAGAATTCCTACTGGTTAGCTATTCCAGATTTTAGGTTCATAACAGCAGAAGGCCCCCCGCCTCACCACTTCTTTTAAGTTTTGCTCTTGAAATTCTAAGGAGACACTTTTTTCAGCGAATACCAAATGGAGGCAAAGAAAAACGTACTATTTGTTGGTTTAAACAGTTATATAAGCAACAAAAGGAAGCTGATAGCGCGTCGGAGAAACTCGAAAGCTCAAGTTCACAAAGTCGCGCAGTGCCTGAAATAAAAAAGTTGTCACATATCAAAGTCGCTGTGAAAAGGCGACTCGTAGCCCACCGTCTGAGTGTCATATGAAAGCTTATTAGGGTACAGTGAAAAAAAAGGCACACGGTGTGAAAAAAAGCACAAAATGTCAACTTTAATCTTGAAATTTCCACTTCAATCACGTAGTTTATTTTGTCATTAAAGTAGAACATCATAAACTTCATCTTAAAATCGTGTAATTTGCTAGTTTCCCAAATCCCATTGTAACTAAAGTGGCATGTTAAATGCTTTGTTGTGTATTTGATCTTCTATGTGCTCTATGTGCCTGAATCACTACGTGCTCTTCCTCCGACAGGACACAGAATCCATTACGCTCATAATATTACAGCTCTCTGAATAATTAAAATACTGAGAAGTATACGTAATATCATTTTCATGATGATTGCAGTTAAAGCATGTTATTAAACATGGGAACATGCAGCTTAGGTGCATTTGCGATTCTAAATTATCTCTAGTGTGTGTGCGTGCCCTGTGGTGGGCTGGCGCCCTGCCGGGGTTTGTTTCCTGCCTTGCACCCTGTGTTGGCTGGGATTGGCTCCAGCAGACCCCTGTGACCCTGTAGTTAGGATATAGCGGGTTGGAAAATGGATGGATGGATGGATGATATCACATAATATGATTTGGATTTAAGTGAGCAGAAGATGAGCTGATCGCCAAGAGGGATCACCTTAAAGATCTGTCTTATGGTGTGCAGGTCATTTGTAATTCATTTATTAGTTTGTGCTCCTGTTCTATGATATTAAAAGAATCGAGCATTGCACGTCCAGTTGTCACCTGAGAATGAGCTACAGAAATGCCCGTTCCTGTGGGTTTCTTTTCTGTGGACTGAGCGTTCATAAAACCGGAATCAAGTGTTTTTATAAGAGAATGGAATTTGGACTTTGAGACGAGTAAGTAGAGGTCTCGTTATCAAATTCTGTGCAAGCCCATAATCATGGAGCATCACCGCTTTCAAGATTTGATTGGGTGGCAAGAGGGACTGAACTGGATGTTAGCAAAAAAAAAAAAAAATCCCACCGCTGCCACCACGTATTCCATTTCACTGAAAGCCACAGTGTTCAGTGTTCCAGTTGAGTCTGTCCACAGCTCCATCTGTTAAAGTTAGTTTGTTTTGTAACCCATAGAGGTAGGCACTTTATAAAACACATTCATTCATTGACCCCCCCCCCCCCACCCCCCCCCCCCCCCCACCTTCCGATTTAGCCCGGCTACTTTAAACTCTCAAAAGGCTGAGGTAACGCAGGCTCAGACATAATCTGCTGTTTCATAAGTGTTCCATTCCATTGATCGTGCTATTCCAGACTCCAAATTCAGCTGCAAAGGAGATCAGGCTTTCAGATAATCTTCAAGGTAATCCCGACTTTACGTCCCTGAAGTGCAAGCAAAGGTTTACACTCCTTTTTCTTTCGAGTTCTCATGCTGGCCTCTGATAGCGAGAGCTGCTTTACTGTGGAATAAGTACGGTGTGAAATAACCGAAGAAGGGGAAGACACCTGAATGACGCACGAGGTTCCTTGTGAAATTAGGGGTTGGGGGGTTGTGCAGACCCCTAAAACATTGAATAAAAACTTAATGTATGTCTTATAAATCCCAATTTTTAGTCAGGGAGAGCTGAAGCCCACCCAAGCAGGCAATTCTAGCAGTTTGGTACACAAGCACTTAATGGGGCCCCAGACCACCACTGGGCTCACTCATATGCACATCAACATCCAAACCATCTTCTATTAAAAATGTCGGCAGTTAGGGTGGGATTCAATAAATTGCAATAAGTACAAACTACTTAAACAGAACTTATCACGATTTGTAATAGTTTTATCCACCTCCATGTACATTCAATTTGAGAAACAATGGCTCTGCATTTCTTAATACATAGACTTCAGCATACCAGCTGTAAAAAAATTTTTACAATTTACTTGATGTCACATACAGTACATTATAAACTATTTATTTATTTCTTTATATATACTTTGTCACATGCGTGCCAGAGGGTCACTTTCCTGGCACCACTCCGGAATGAAAGGCGGCGCTGTTGCTAACAATCTTGTTTCCGTTTTTCCTCACAGCAGCAAGAAGCCACCCCCTAAGGGGGCAACGGAGCCAGAGAAGCTCCGCCCCTTTGTGGTCTGGCTAGTATAAAAGGGAGACGCCCACAGAAGGTGGAGTCTCATTTGGAGCTGAGAGCAGCTCGACTGAGGGACACGACTCCTGACAAGCCCTATCAAAGAGAGCCACTAGAGGGAAACGGAGAGCTAGATGCCAACTGTTTGCTGTGGCACCATTGAGCACGTGTGTACATTTACTTTCCTTTTGTTTAAATTAAATTCAGTTTGTCTGATTGGCACCCCAAATATTTTGGGACTTGCTCTGCGTCATCACTCAACCCACTACAACAACATAAATACTGTATAAGCCAGTTTCTGTCTACCATTGTCATTGTCCTTCTGCCCATTCTGGGGTTGATTTTCATCTTGGGTCCGCGTCCAGGGAGGTTGACTACAGTCCCATGGACCTTAAACTTCTTAATAATATTTGCAGCTCTTCTCATAGGAACCTCGAGCTGCTAGGAGATGGTCTATATCTGGAAATGCTTGTCAATCATTTCTGATATCACAGAGAATTCTCTCTGAGTGACGACATTTCTCCGTTGAAATTGACCGGATGACTGATAGCATGACTTGCAGACATGTTTGATACAAATTCAAGAAAACAGAGAGTTTGAAAAGTTACTCAAATCCAATTATTTAGGATCTTTTCTAAGCGTGCCAGCAAATATAAAAAGGCCATTTTAGAATACTGTTGCAGAAAATACTTAGTGAATAAAAAAAGTCTGACGTAGTCACTATAAATGAAAATCCAAGAGCGTCCTTGATTTACACCAACTGGTGGAGGCTGACTAGGTGAGAAGATAGATAGATAGATAGAGTGAAAGGCACTATATGATAGATAGATAGATAGATAGATAGATAGAGTGAAAGGCACTATATAATAGATAGATAGATAGATAGATGTGAAAGGCACTATATAATAGATAGACAGATGTGAAAGGCACTATATAATAGATACGTAGATAGAACTGAAAAGCACGATAGATAGATAGATAGATAGATAGATAGATAGATAGATAGATAGATAGATAGATAGATAGATAGATAGATAGATAGATAGTGAAAGGCACTATATAATAGATAGATAGAATGCCCAGTTATGGTTTTTCCCCTAGGAATTCTGGTTTTCTTTCCATCCACCAGGTTAAATGGCTGCTCTAAATTGGTCCAGCAGGATTTAAATATAACAATGGGTCCTGTGATGAAACGCTGCACTGACCAGAGCTGGAAAGGTAACATCCCTTTGGAAACCTTGATTGGATTAAGAGGGATTGATCATATTATGTCATAAATTCGTTCTTTCCAATCTGCTTATCTCAGTTACAGCACAAACACACACACACACGTTACTGGACTCGGGCAATCCAGGGCTCATGTGCCACAGGAAATGTGGACAAAGCTAATTTTTTAATAGATTTGTCTTCCTTCCTCCACCACCTTCTATCTATCTATCTATCTATCTATCTATCTATCTATCTATCTATCTATCTATCTATCTATCTATCTATCTATCTATCTATCTATCTATCTATCTATCTATCTATCTATCTATCTATCTATCATATAGTGCCTTTCATCTATCTATCTATCCTTCCTATATTCATGGAAGAAAATCCACAGTCTGAGTGTGTAAGAACAGGGTTCATACTCAGGATGCTGGATTTGAAAGGCAGAAGTTTTAACCACCAAGTCATCCAAAATGATACCAGCCCACATGGAATGAATCACTTCAGGGTCATGATAGCTACAAACAGCTCTAGACAGAGATCTAGAGCATCACAGGTATATTATTTTATTCCATGCCATTTTCTAAGCCTACTTAATCATGAACAGGGTTTCAGCAGCCTATCCAGGCAAGCACAGTGAACAAGACAGAAACAATGTCCTGGACATGTCATCACAAGAGAACACACTCACACTACACACTCACTAGGGCCAATTTACTGTTGCCAGTCCACCTAACCTGCATGTCTTTGGACGGTGCACCCAAGTGAAGTCCACAAGCACACAAGGAGAACTTGAAAGCTTTAGGCAGGGAACACCCAGGATTTAAACCCTGGGCTCCTTGTTACAGGGCAGCTGCTCAACCACAGCATCGCCACTCTGCCCTATTTAATGTTATGTTATGTTACTAGCTGTGCTACGCATCAAAGGCAGTTTAAAATTTAGATAATCAATTGTCAGAGATGGCTGGGGGAACAACCCAGCCGCGACGCCCAGGAGGACCGGAGGAGGGCTTACGCTTACCCCAGACCATGTGGGGGTGACTGCCCTGGTACCTTTGGGGGCCATGGGTACAGAGCTTTGAAGCGCAACCCTGTAGGGGCCCGTGGTCACCGCCAGGGGGTGCCCCTATGCCTTTGGAACCCTGGACCTCAGCACTTGTGCCACACCCGGAAGTGCTGGGGGGGAAGAGGAGCAGGGACACCTGGAGTACTTCCGGGGATGCAGCCGGCACTTCCGCCACACTGGGGCGTGTCGGTGGAAGATTGCCGGAACCCACCTGGAGCACATCCGGGGGAATATAAAAGGGGCCGCCTCCCTTCATAGCGTGACTAGAGTCGGGTAGAAGACAGACAAGGTCTGGAGGAGAGAGAAGGAGGCGGCCTGAAGAAAGAAAAGGCATTGTGTTGTGGCCAGGACTTTGGAGACTTGGGGACTATTGAACACTTGTGTAAATATGGAGCACCAAAATAAATGTGTGTGGGGTGATTGAAACGTGTCTGTCTGTCTGTGTCCGGGTCATGTTCCACACAATGTAGACATCAGCATTAATGTTTGCAGTTTACACCATCTGTTGGAATGCATTTTGCAATGCATGTAGCTATTACTGTAGTAAACACATTACTACACATGTGTATGATACACCATATGTTGGAATGAAAAATGCAATGCATATCCATCCATGCATTCATTATCCAACCTGCTATATCCTAACTACAGGGTCACGGGGGTCTGCTGGAGCCAATCCCAGCTAACACAGGGCGCAAGGCAGGAAACAAACCCCGGGCAGGGCGCCAGCCCACCGCATGTAGTAATAATAATAATAATAATAATCATCCACCCATCCATCCATCCGTCCATCCATCATCCAACCCGCTATATCCTAACTACAGGGTCACGGGGGTCTGGTGGAGCCAATCCCAGCTAACACAGGGCGCAAGGCAGGAAACAAACCCCGGGCAGGGCGCCAGCAGACCGCAGGCAAGGCATATGTCTGTACTAAATGCCATTTGGTATTGGAGACAGAAACAGTGTTAATGTTTGTAATGTGGCATCTGTTGGAAAAACAAATGCAATGTCTATGTCTCTGTTGTATGCCATTTGGTATGGGATTCATAAAAGCAGTGTTAATGTTCATGATGCACCATCTATTGGAATGTATTTTGCAATGCATGTAGTTATTACTGTAGTAAATACATTTCTACAAATGTTTGTGATGCACCGTCTGTTGGAATGACAAATGCAATGTATATCTCTCTACTAAATCCTATTTTGTAAGGGAAGTATAGAAGCTGTGTTAATCCTTGTGATGTGCCATCTGTTGGAAAGTCACACGTAATGCTTTTATTACTAAAACTTTTTGCGATGCGTCATCTTTTGGAAAGACAGAGACATAGCAATCGGATGGACACACAGACAGACACACAAACCCTTCCCTTTTATTATGGTGGATGCTATGGCATTAAACCTTCTCCAAGGCTTCAGTTATTCCCCCATCAATTATGCTCTGTCTGTGTACAATAGTATTAATAAATGTTATTTAATTCTTGTTTTTGTATTTTGTAAACATGGTTGACAGTTGAATTTCACACCCCAGTTTGGCATGCTGTCTCAGAAAGCACTGAGTAAATATAAATTAAAGAAGCCCCTTTCACCTTCTTTGGCTGCCACCTTAACAACAAAGGGTTATAGCCTGGACAGGACAGCTAGTTCCCCAATCTGGACCCACAGTCCCTTGGAGGTGGGCATAACTATTTTCTCAAGAAAAACAACTGGACGACTGCCATTGCTCCAATGTTCTTGTCCTACCAGCCTAGGTGTTACCTGCCTGAAGCCCACCTTCAGTGTCACATGGGAGTCAGGGTCCACAGTGCTCATCGTTAATGGTCACATAGCAGGCAAAGACCTCCCCACATTGAAAAAGTCAAAGCCCCCCGCTCTTATATTTTCCTTGTAGCTGAGTAACAGTAAAGACAAATGGAGAAGCATGAAATCGAGTTCCCAGAGGAGTTCATGGGAAAATCCTCCAATCATGGATGTTGTAATAGCATTCTCAATGCCAGGCCGAAAAGTGTGCCCCCCATTCTCATGACCGCCCCCTAACTTCATGACTTGACCTCCCACCATCTCAATAACCTGCTTCCATATTTATCATTGGAACACTGAGTTGGGGCGGCACGGTGGCGCAGAGGGTAGCGCTGCTGCCTCGCAGTTGGGAGACCTGGGGACCCGGGTTCGCTTCCCGGGTCCTCCCTGCGTGGAGTTTGCATGTTCTCCCCGTGTCTGCGTGGGTTTCCTCCAGGTGCTCCGGTTTCCTCCTACAGTCCAAAGACATGCAGGTTAGGTGGATTGGCAATTCTAAATTGGCCCTAGTGTTTGTTTGGTGTGTGGGTATGTTTGTGTGTGTCCTGCGGTGGGTTGGCGCCCTGCCCGGGATTGGTTCCTGCCTTGTGCCCTGTGTTGGCTGGGATTGACCCTGTATTCGGATTCAGCGGGTTGGACAATGGATGAATGGACACTGAGTTGACGGGCACACACGTGAGGTTGGGGCACCCAGTGACCACATTTGTCACTCACCTTATAGAGACACGTGTCCACCACTTGTCCGCAGATGTCCTTCAGATCACTGGAAATCTGCAGGCGGCTACGGATGAACGCACACAGCTCCTCATTGTCAACGGCGTCCCAGACTCCATCACAGGCCAGCACTAAGAACTCGTCTTCTGCCGACCGCTCCACTTCGTACACCTCCGGCTCTGGGGACACCAACTGCTCGGTGGGCAGCCGCCACTCCACGTCCTTAAAGTCAAAGTCTCCCAAGGCCCGGGACACGGCTAGGGAGCCATTTACTCGTTGCAGGAACACGGTGCCCCCAGCGTTCTGGATCCTCTCCTGCTCCCGGGGATTGAAGGGTTTGTGATCTTCGGTGTAGAAACAAACATGTCCGTCACGGCATAGCACAGCCCGGGAGTCACCGCAGTTAATGAAATAGATGTGCCGGGGTGAAATCATGACTGCCACCGCCGTGGAGCCGCTGTTCTCCCACTTCTCTTGTCGGGTCAGGTCGTGCATGCAGCTGTCAATGCTGAGGAAGCCATCGCGGATCCCTTCCTTGACTTTCTCGGGGTCTCCATCAGCTGTCACCTTACCTGTTGCTAAAATATGTGTCAGTAGGTGCCGGGAGCAATACTGAGCTACAGTACTTCCGGCATGCCCATCGTACACGGCAAAGAAGCACCAGTCGGCGAGTTCTCCTGGCATCTCAGTCACACAGGTATGGGCGTCTTCCATCTGGGCCCGCCAGCCCTGCATGCTGGCCAGAGCATAAGATAGGCCTTCGGGCACCTGTCCTTCCTCCATTTCCTTGTCGAGCATGGGCTTGTCTAGGTAAATGCTCCTCTCCTCCTCATCCTCTCCCATAAACTCTTCACTCCCTTTGAAGAAGAAAGAGACCATCTTCTCTGTCTCCTTGACCAGCAGCCGGACAAATGAGGTCATCCGTGGCATTCGACGCTCCCAGTCCTTGGTGCTCACACTGCTGCCGTTCCTCATCTTGTTAAATTTAATACAATGAACCCGAGCAAATGGTGCTCACCATGAATGGGGCAAAATAAGAAAAGATCTCTCACGTCTCTCTCTCTCTCTCTCTCTCCCTGTCTCAGACTGAACTCCTTCTGGACATTTTGTGACCTTCTTTCTGCTTCTTTAGTTTTGATCTTCTTGATTTTGCACTTGTTAAAATTACTTCACATATCCACTTTATACTTTCTTTGCTTCCTTCCTTTCTTGGATGTTTCTGAATTTCTCTTGATGTTCCTCACTCTTCTTTTTTAAGTACTGCCCTGCCTCTGTCAGCAGCTCCCTGCCATTGGTTGCCTCACTTTAATTCCCGGCTAATCTACAGCTTGACCCCTCCCCTCTCTCTCTCTCTCTCGCTCTCTCGCTCACGACTGTGCCAAACTCTCACTAATCAGCGACTTAATGGAGACATCCAGAGTTCATCCCAATCGACCTAACAGGCTCATTTACTCAGGCTGGCAGCTCCTCATTTCAATGGCACTGAGCATATGATGGCCCACCATCTGCAGTGGGTTGGGTGCGTATTCAGAACTTTATTAATATTTTCTTATGTTGCAGCCTTCATTTTTCCCCACATCTAGCAATGCCCAATATCCCAGATGACATTTAGGAATTTGTGCTTATTTATTAAAAATAAAAATTTTAACTGTGGTGGGCTGGCACCCTGCCCGGGGTTTGTTTCCTGCCTTGCACCCTGTTTTGGCTGGGATTGGCTCCAGCAGACCCCCCGTGAACTTGTAGATAGCGGGTTGGATAATGGATGGATGGATGGATAAAAATTTTAAATATGACACTTAAACCCTATACTGTGATACTTGAAATCTGGCTCAGGGTCATCCCATTCTATTGGTCATCGCTGAGATGTTCCGACACCTTATTTGGAGTCTCCCTGTGGTCAATTCAGTTGATTGCACAGATTAGGGAAGGCACACACCTTTCTATTGGAAATCCCACCGACAGGAGAGGAACAATCCCTGGAGAGGGTGCTGGTCTATCACAGGGTGACCATGGGCCAATTTAACCTCAGCAGTGCATCTAACTTGCATATCTTTGGACTGCAGTAGGAAACCAAAGCACCTGGGTGAAGCCTACAGGAACACAAGAAGAACATAGAAACTGTAGACAGAGAGCACCCAGGACTGAACGATAGTCTCCTTGTTGAAAGGTAGCTGCTCAACCACAGCATCACCTCTCTACCCTATTTACTGTTATATTATGTTATTATGTTACTAGATATGCTAAGCGAAAAAGACAGGTTAAAATTTAAATGATTAATGTAGACCTCAGCATTAATGTTTGCAGTCTGCACCATCTGTAGGAATGTATTTTGCAATGCATGAAGCTATTACTGTAGAAAACACATTACTACTACACATGTTTGTGATGTACCATATGTTGGAATGACAAATGTAATGCAGATGTCTCTGCTAAATGCCTTTTTGGTATGGGATTCGTAAAAGCAATATTAATGTTTGTGATTCACAATCTGTTGGAATGACAAATGCAATGCATATCTCTCTTCTAAATGCTATTTAGTAAGGGAGGCATAGAAGCAGTGTTAATGTTTGTGATGTGCCATCTGTTGGAATGTATTTTGTAATAATAATAATAATAATTCCTTGCATTTATATAGTGCTTTTCTCACTACTTAAAGCGCTCAGAAATTGAGTCCATATTGACATTTATGGGATTCAAACCGGAAACCTTCCGATTGCCAATGCGGATCCCTAGCCTCAGAGCCACCACTCCACTAATGTGGAGTGTAATGCATGTAGCTATTACCGTAGTAAAAAAATTAGTACAAATGTTTATGATGCACCATCTGTTGGAATGACAAATGCAATGCATAGCTCTCTACTAAATGCTATTTAGTAAGGGAGGCATAGAAGCAGTGTTAATGTTTGTGATGTGCCATCTGTTGGAATGTATCTTGTAATGCATGTAGCTATTACCATAATAAAAAAAATTACTACAAATGTTTATGATGCACCATCTGTTGGAATGACAAATGCAATGCATATCTCTCTACAAAAATGCTATTTATTAAGGGAGGCATAGAAGCAGTGTTAATGTTTGGGATGTGCCATCTGTTGGAATGTATTTTGTAATAATAATAATAATAATTCCTTGCATTTATATAGCACTTTTCTCACTACTCAAAGCGCTCAGAAATTGCAGGTTAAGGGCCTTGCTCAAGGGCCCAACAGAGCAGAGTCCATATTGGCATTTATGGGATTCAAACCGGATACCTTCCAATTGCCAGTGCGGATCCCTAGCCTCAGAGCCACCACTCCACTAATGTGGAGTGTAATGCATGTAGCTATTACCATAGTAAAAAAATTAGTACAAATGTTTATGATGCACCATCTGTTGGAATGACAAATGCAATGCATATCTCTCTACTAAATGCTATTTATTAAGGGAGACATAGAAGCAGTGTTAATGTTTGTGATGTGCCATCTGTTGGAATGTATCTTGTAATGCATGTAGCTATTACCATAGTAAAAAAAAATCACTACAAATGTTTATGATGCACCATCTGTTGGAATGACAAATGCAATGCATATCTCTCTACTAAATGCTATTTATTAAGGGAGGCATAGAAGCAGTGTTAATGTTTGTGATGTGCCATCTGTTGGAATGTATCTTGTAATGAATGTAGCCATTACCGTAGCAAAAAAAATTACTACAAATGCTTATGATGCACCATCTGTTGGAATGACAGATGCAATGCTTATCTCTCTATTAAATGCTATTTATTAAGGGAGGCATAGAAGCAGTGTTAATGTTTGTGATGTGCCATCTGTTGGAATGTATCTTGTAATACATGTAGCCATTACTGTAGTAAAAAAAATTACTACAAATGTTTATGATGCACCATCTGTTGGAATTACAAATGCAATGCATATCTCTCTACTAAATGCTATTCAGTATGGGAGGCATAGAAGCAGTGTTAATGTTTGTGATGTGCCATCTGTTCACCTTCCAGCAGGACAATAAATGATCCTAAACAGACTGCTAAAGTGACACTGGAAACATTGAAATGTCTTGGAATGGCCAAATCAAAGCCCAGACCTCAATTCCATGGAGAATCTTGTGACATGACTTGAAGATGGCTGGACACCAACACAACCAGTCGTACTTGAAGGAGTTGGAGCAGTTTGGCCTTGAGGATTAGGTGAAAATCCCAATGGTGAAATGTGCTAAGCTAATAGAGACCTTCAACAAGAGACTTGCAGCCAAAGGAAGTGCTACAAAGGATTGAGTTTCAGGGGGGTGAATACTTATGCACACTCAGGATTTCTGTGTCACAATCAAAAACATTTTGGGCCTTCAAAGCGGTAGGCATGTTGTGTAAATCAGATGGTACAAACCCCCCAAAAATTCATTTGAATTCCAGGTTGTAATTTGACAAAACAGGACAAATCACAGAGGGGGATGAAGACTTTCCCAAGGCAGGGCCATCTTAACAACATTAAAGACCCCCGGGAAAAGCAGTGCGGTGAGGCCCCTACCTACACAACCACTCAACACGTCACAACATACAAAGATTAGCATGGGGCCCCTATGCTCGTGGGGCCACGGGTAACTGCCCCAGCGTGTCCTAAGGCTCTGAATTTCCGGAAGCAGCCCTACAAGGGACAATCGGCCATCTCTGGGTCGGCTCCCGCACACAGCCACAGTCACAGCGGCTGAATCTGGAAATCACCAATTAAGCTAATCTTGGCCTCCATCTTTCTGTGCACTCAGCAGGGCTCCTACTTATCAGTGGCTTCTCTTGTATTAGCAGATTAACGGAGACCTCCAGAGTTCAGCAGTTTTAGCTGCACAGGCTCATTCATTAAGGGCCATTATAAAGATGAGGTCAGGGGGACTGAGTGTTTGGTGCACCTTCATCAAAGCTCAGATTGAGCCACATTGTGATAAGTGAAAGGTCTGTCGCTCTTCTGTTCATTTAGTTCTCACAACATTCTCAAATCAGTTTAGTCCAGTTCAGGGTTAACACGGGGCTGAAGCCTATCTCAGCAGCATCGGGCCAAAGACAGGACACTAGTCAGTCACCGGGACCGCTCAGGGATACAACTGTCTTAGCCCTTCTGTCTCTCTCCAGTCTGCAAGCCCCCTGCTGATCCGCCAGCTTC
Source organism: Erpetoichthys calabaricus (assembly GCF_900747795.2). Lineage (NCBI taxonomy): Eukaryota > Metazoa > Chordata > Cladistia > Polypteriformes > Polypteridae > Erpetoichthys > Erpetoichthys calabaricus. The sequence continues at coordinate 14,110,507 of NC_041394.2, read as the reverse complement.
TTTAATATCAGCAGATTAATGGAGATTCGGCCCAACCGCTTCATTCATTAAGACCGGCAGCTGGCCATTTCAAAGCCAATATTTCGTTCAAAGGACATTCGCTTGAGTGTTCATTTAAACAAAATTATCTAACCAACCGTGATGGTGCGGGTCCAACGCCACGCTCCATCTTCCTTATTTTGGGAGCCTCTTGAACCTGACACCGCTGATGACGTAACTGGATGGGCACGGCGGATGAGGACAAAACACTCCAGGCAACGGGATGGTGCAAAGTGTCCAAGTGCTTTAATTAAACGATAAAAAAATCAAAGTAAAAAAAGTGAAAAACCTGCTGATTAGAAACGAGAATAAAAACCAACAGTCACTGGTCACACGAGCCGAGCTCAACGCCGTCCAAGGCTCCCCACTGACCCCCTGTCATGGCTGCCACTGTCGCCATCTGCTGGACCGCTCGGGGTCGGTGGTCCTCTCATCATCTCTGAAGAGGACGCCACCTCGATCGCTCCGCTCCCACTCCGCTGCCCAATCAGTGGGGCGATCTGTCCAAAGGGCGCTGATCCTTCATGCCATCGCGGGACCACCGACAGCGCTGCCCTCTCTCTCGACGACTGCCTCATTCTCTCTCTCTGCCCCTATGCCGCACTCTCTCGCTCTCTCTCTTTCTCTCTTTCTCTTTCTCTCTCTTTCTCCCTCATTCTCTCTCTTTCTCTTTCTCTGTTTATCTCTCTCTTGCTCCTTCTTTCTTTTTCTTTCTCTCTCTCTCACTTTCTCTTTCTTTCTTTCTCTCTTTCTCTTTCTTTCTCTTTCTCTCCCATTCTCTATGTCTCATTCACTCTCTTTCTCTTTCTTTCTTTCTCTCTCCATCTCTCTCATTCTCTCTTTCTACCTCTTTCTCTCTCTCTCTTTATCTCTCTCTTTCTCTCTCTCTTATTCTCTCTTTTTCTCTTTCTTTCTCTCTCTCTTTCTCTCTTTTTCTTTCTCTCTCATTCTCTCTTTCTCTTTCTTTCTCTCTCTCTCTCTATGCCTTTCTCTCTCTCTCATTCTCTCTCTTTCTCCCTCATTCTCTCTCTCTTTCTATCTCTCTTTCTCTTTCTCTCTTGTTCTCTCTTTCTCTCTCTCTTACTCTTTCTTTCTTTCTTTCTTTCTTTCTTTCTTTCTTTCTTTCTTTCTTTCTTTCTTTCTTTCTTTCTTTCTTTCTCTCCCATTCTCTATGTCTCATTCTCTCTCTTTCTCTTTCTTTCTCTCCCCATCTCTCTCATTCTCTCTCTTTCTACCTCTTTCTCTCTATTTCTCTTTATCTCTCTTTCTTTCTCTCTCTTTTTCTCTTTCTCTCTTGTTCTCTCTTTCTCTCTCTTGCTCTTTCTTTCTCTCTCTCTTTCTCTCTCTCTCTATATGCATTTTCTCTCTCTTTCTCTCTCTCTCTTTCTCCCTCATTCTCCCTCATTCTCTCTCTTTCTCTCTCTTTCTCTCTCTCTCTATGCCTTTCTCTCTCTCTCATTCTCTCTCTCTTTCTCCCTCATTCTCTCTCTTTCTTTTTCTCTTTCTCTCTTGTTCTCTCTTTCTCTCTCTCTTGCTCTGTCTTTCTCTCTCTCACACTTTCTCTTTCTTTCTTTCTTTCTTTCTTTCTTTCTTTCTTTCTTTCTTTCTTTCTTTCTTTCTCTCTCCCATTCTCTCTGTCTCATTCTCTCTCTTTCTCTTTCTTTCTCTCTCCATCTCTCTCATTCTCTCTCTTTCTCTTTTTCTCTCTCTTTTTCTCTTTCTCTCTTGTTCTCTCTTTCTCTCTCTCTTGCTCTTTCTTTCTCTCTCTCTCTCTTTCTCCCTCATTCTCTCTTTCTCTCTATGCCTCTCTCTCTCATTCTCTTTCTTTCTCTCTTTCTCTCTTTCTTCCTCATTCTCTCTCTTTCTCCCTCATCCTCTCTTTCTCTCTCTCTTTCTGTTTGTTTTTCCTCTTCCTTTCTTTCCTTGATGCCCTGTACTTATACAGTATTTCTCCATGGGCGCACAGAGTTTAGCTCGATTGCTAAACTGCAGGAAGCCGATGAAGGCCCTGAATTTTCTGTAATTACTCTCGCTATCTGAACGAATCAACATACAATGTGCTCCTCGGTTTATGGAGCTTCGAACAAGCCGGGATGCCCCTGCGTCGGAGTGATGAGGTGGGCACCGAATAGCTGTCACGACGTTTAACCTCCATTTGTAACTTCTGGGTGCATCCCGCCTGTACCCCTTCACCCAGTCACTTGACCTCTCATCACGATGGTGGTGTACAGTATTGAGCAGCACGAATCTATTGGGTCACCAGTTTGTTTAAGTGATGTCAGAATCAACTGGATAATCACGAGTTAACGGAAGGTTAGATGGAGCAATGTGTCACACATTGGCAAGGAGCATGGCAGAAATGGAGTCCTTCTTCGGCTACAGGGGCTTTGGCCACCATGGTCGCCAGATCTGACACCACCAGACTTCTTCTTTTGGGGTCTGCTCTAAAAGAAAAGTCTATTGGGACAAGCCTCACACTGTGGAAAATTTGAAGGAAAACATCTAACGTGAAATTGCTGCTATTCTCCCTTGAGACATTCAGGAACATGGAGCGCTGGAAGAAAACAGAAACCTCTTCCAACATCGCATGTAATGCAATTGATTACACAAACGTCAACGTATAGAACATCATTTTTTTTTCGTTCAGTTTGCTTCATCCTAATGGGGGTTACAACAGAATATTCAAGGCCTTTGTCGAGTGAATCTCCCCATAGTTTTCTGAAGAATTCCTGTAGGAGTTAAGCCGAGATGATGTTAAAATGGCTTTCATTATGGACATCACAGAAATAACAGCCCGGTGCACAGAGTCACGTTTAGAGACTGGACCTCCGGCTCTGCTCAGATGTGACGAGGCTGCCATCTAGTGGTTTCAATAGTCTTCTCCCTCTTTTGGCTGCTCCTGTTAGGGGTTGCCACAGCAGATCATCTTCTTCCATATCTTTCTGTCCCCTCTTGTTCTGTTACCTCCATCACCTGCATGTCCCCTCTCACCACATCCATAAATCTTCACTTAGGCCTTCCTCTTCTCCTCTTTCCTGACAGCTCTATATTGAACATCCTTCTCCCAAAATACTCAGCATCTCTCCTCTGCACACATCCAAACCAACACAATGTCGCCTCTCTGACTTTGTCTCCCAACCGTCCAACCTGAGCTGACCCTCTAATGTCCTCATTTCTGATCCTGTCCATCCTTGTCACACCCAATGCAAATCTTAACATCTTTAACTCTGTCACCTCCAGCTCTGTCTCCTGCTTTCTGGTCAGTGCCACCGTCTCCAGCCCATATAACATAGCTGGTCTCACTACCACCCTGTAGACCTTCCCTGTCACTCTTGCTGATACCCGTCTGTTACAAATCACTCCTGACACTCTTCTTCACTCACTCCACCCTGCCTGCACTCTCTTCTTCACTTCTCTTCCACAATCCCCGTTACTCTGTACTGTTACTCCCAAGTATTTAAACTCATCCACCTTCACCATCTCTACTCCCTGCATCCTCACCACTCCACTGACCTCCCTCTCATTCGCACACATGTATTATGTCTTCTTCCTACTGACCTTCATTCCTCTCCTCTCTAGAGCAGATCTCCACCTCTCCAGGGTCTCCTCAACCTGCTCCCTAATAATAAAAAATAATAATACATTTTATTTATATAGCGCCTTTCCCATGCTCAAGGCACTTACAGAATATAAGAAAGAACATCATGGTATACAGTATATAGCGTTGTATAAATAAATAAAGAAGATTATAACAGTAAATTCAGAGAAAAAGCCTAACAGATAACATAATTGATGGTCTCGCACACACACACACACACACACACACACACACACACACACACACACACAGGTTACATGAGCATCTTGACAGAGAAGTAAACTGAGAGAAGAGTAATAAAGTCAAATAGAGCTAAAAGCCTTCCTGAACAGATGAGTTTTAGATAGATAGATAGATAGAAATACACTATATAATAGATAGATAGATAGATAGATATACACTATATAATAGATAGATAGATAGATAGAAATACACTATATAATAGATATATATAATAGATAGATAGATAGATAGAAATACACTATATAATAGATAGATAGATAGAAATACACTATATAATAGATAGATAGAGAAAAACTATATAATAGATAGATAGATAGATAGAAATACACTATATAATAGATAGATAGATATACACTATATAATAGATAGATAGATAGATAGATAGAAATACACTATATAATAGATAGATAGATATACACTATATAATAGATAGATAGATAGATAGATAGATAGATAGATAGATAGATAGATAGATAGATAGATAGATAGATAGATAGATAGATAGATAGATAGATAGATAGAAATACACTATATAATAGATAGATAGATAGATAGAAATACACTATATAATAGATAGATAGATAGATAGAAATACACTATATAATAGATAGATAGATAGATAGATAGATAGATAGAAAAAACTAGATAGATAGATAGATAGATAGAAATACACTATATACTAGATAGATAGATAGATAGATAGAAATACACTATATAATAGATAGATAGATAGATAGAGAAAAACTATATAATAGATAGATAGATAGATAGATAGATAGATAGATAGATAGAAAAAACTAGATAGATAGATAGATAGATAGAAATACACTATATACTAGATAGATAGATAGATAGAGAAAAACTATATAATAGATAGATAGATAGATAGAGAAAAACTATATAATAGATAGATAGATAGATAGAAATACACTATATAATAGATAGATAGATATACACTATATAATAGATAGATAGATAGATAGAAATACACTATATAATAGATAGATAGATAGATAGAAATACACTATATAATAGATAGATAGATAGATAGAAATACACTATATAATAGATAGATAGATAGAGAAAAACTATATAATAGATAGATAGATAGATAGAAATACACTATATAATAGATAGATAGATATACACTATATAATAGATAGATAGATAGATAGAAATACACTATATAATAGATAGATAGATATACACTATATAATAGATAGATAGATAGATAGATAGATAGATAGATAGAAATACACTATATAATAGATAGATAGATAGATAGATAGATAGAAAAAAACTAGATAGATAGATAGATAGATAGAAAAACACTATATAATAGATAGATAGATAGATAGATAGATAGAAATACACTATATAATAGATAGATAGAAATACACTATATAATAGATAGATACAGTGGTGTGAAAAACTATTTGCCCCCTTCCTGATTTCTTATTCTTTTGCATGTTTGTCACACAAAATGTTTCTGATCATCAAACACATTTAATCATTAGTCAAATATAACACAAGTAAACACAAAATGCAGTTTTTAAATGATGGTGTTTATTATTTAGGGAGAAAAAAAATCCAAACCTACATGGCCCTGTGTGAAAAAGTAATTGCCCCCTTGTTAAAAAATAACCTAACTGTGGTGTATCACACCTGAGTTCAATTTCCGTAGCCACCCCCAGGCCTGATTACTGCCACACCTGTTTCAATCAAGAAATCACTTAAATAGGAGCTGCCTGACACAGAGAAGTAGACCAAAAGCACCTCAAAAGCTAGACATCATGCCAAGATCCAAAGAAATTCAGGAACAAATGAGAACAGAAGTAATTGAGATCTATCAGTCTGGTAAAGGTTATAAAGCCATTTCTAAAGCTTTGGGACTCCAGCGAACCACAGTGAGAGCCATTATCCACAAATGGCAAAAACATGGAACAGTGGTGAACCTTCCCAGGAATGGCCGGCCGACCAAAATTACCCCAAGAGCGCAGAGATGACTCATCCGAGAAGTCACAAAAGACCCCAGGACAACGTCTAAAGAACTGCAGGCCTCACTTGCCTCAATTAAGGTCAGTGTTCACGACTCCACCATAAGAAAGAGACTGGGCAAAAACGGCCTGCATGGCAGATTTCCAAGACGCAAACCACTGTTAAGCAAAAAGAACATTAGGGCTCGTCTCAATTTTGCTAAGAAACATCTCAATGATTGCCAAGACTTTTGGGAAAATACCTTGTGGACTGATGAGTCAAAAGTTGAACTTTTTGGAAGGCAAATGTCCCGTTACATCTGGCGTAAAAGGAACACAGCATTTCAGAAAAAGAACATCATACCAACAGTAAAATATGGTGGTGGTAGTGTGATGGTCTGGGGTTGTTTTGCTGCTTCAGGACCTGGAAGGCTTGCTGTGATAGATGGAACCATGAATTCTACTGTCTACTAAAAAATCCTGAAGGAGAATGTCCGGCCATCTGTTCGTCAACTCAAGCTGAAGCGATCTTGGGTGCTGCAACAGGACAATGGCCCAAAACACACCAGCAAATCCACCTCTGAATGGCTGAAGAAAAACAAAATGAAGACTTTGGAGTGGCCTAGTCAAAGTCCTGACCTGAATCCAATTGAGATGCTATGGCATGACCTTAAAAAGGCGGTTCATGCTAGAAAACCCTCAAATAAAGCTGAATTACAACAATTTTGCAAAGATGAGTGGGCCAAAATTCCTCCAGAGCGCTGTAAAAGACTCATTGCAAGTTATCGCAAACGCTTGATTGCAGTTATTGCTGCTAAGGGTGGCCCAACCAGTTATTAGGTTCAGGGGGCAATTACTTTTTCACACAGGGCCATGTAGGTTTGGATTTTTTTTTCTCCCTAAATAATAAAAACCACCATTTACAAACTGCATTTTGTGTTTACTTGTGTTATATTTGACTAATGGTTAAATGTGTTTGATGATCAGAAACATTTTGTGTGACAAACATGCAAAAGAATAAGAAATCAGGAAGGGGGCAAATAGTTTTTCACACCACTGTAGATAGATAGAAAAAAACTATATAATAGATAGATAGATAGATAGATATACACTATATAATAGATAGATAGATAGATAGATAGATAGATAGATAGATAGATAGATAGATAGATAGATAGATAGATAGATAGATAGATAGATAGATAGATAGATAGATAGATAGATAGATACTTTATTAATCCCAAGGGGAAATTTAGATACTCCAGCAGCACCTTACTGATACAGAAAACAATATTAAATTCAATTATTTTGAGTTGTTTTTTAAAAGAATTCATGGAGTCAGCTGACCTGATTAATTTTGGTAGGTCATTCCAGAGTCTGGGCGCTATACAGCTGAAGGCCCTGCTGTCACCCATGGAGTGTAGATTAGTGAGGGGCACAACAAGATTACCAGAATCAGAGGACCTTAGTGGGCGGACAGGCACATAGTGATGGAGAAGGTCACTGATGTAGTTTGGCGCGAGGTTATTTAAGGCTTTGTAGGTTATTAGTAGGATTTGATATTCAATCCTGTAAGACACAGGGAGCCAGTGAAGGCGGAGCAGGATGGGTGTGATGTGCTCTCTGCTGCTGGTCCATGTACGGACTCTTGCAGCTTAGTTTTGAATAAGCTGGAGCTGAGATATAAGAGTAGAAGGGGCACCTGCCAGTAGGGAATTACAATAATCGATGTGGGATGTGCTAAAAGCATGGACAAGTTTGTCAGCGTTAGAAAAGGAGAGGAAGGAGTGAACATGGGATATGTTATGGAGGTGAAAGTAAGAAAGTTTCTTAATGTGGTTTATGTGGGCGGAATAAGAGAGGGAGGAATCAAAAATGACACCAAGGTTCTTTACAGTAGAGGCAGGTCTGGTGAGATCACCACCATCCCTACTATCGCTGCAGATCACAATGTCATCAGCAAGCATTACAGTCCAAGGGGACTCCTGTCTAATCTGTCAACCTGTCCATCACCATTGCAAATAAGAAAGGGCTCAGAGCCGATCCCTGATGTAATCCCACCTCTGTCACTCCGACCTCAGACCTCACCACTGTCACACTCCCCTCGTACATATCCTGTACAACTCTTACGTACTTCTCTGACACTCCCGTCTTCCTCATACAATACCACAGCTCCTCTCTCCTCACCCTATCATATTCTTTCTCCAGGTCCACAAAGACGCAATGCAACTCCTTCTGGCCTTCTCTAAACTTCTCCATCAACACCCTCTGAGCAAACATCACATCTGTGGTGCTCTTTCTTGGCATGAAACCACACTGCTGCTCACTAATCATCATCTATCTTTCTTAAATGAGCTTCCACTACTCTTTCCCATAACTTCATGCTGTGGCTCATCAATTTTACACCCCTGTAGTTACTGCAGTCCTGCACATCTCCCTTAATTCTTAAATATTGGCACCAGTACACTTCTTCTCCACTCCTTAATAGTGAGGTACAATAACTCAATCCCTACAGTACCGTGGAGTCAGTGTGTCCTCAGACTCCTTCCCTTTCTTTGCACTTCATAATGCTGTTGATTTAATTTTGAAATGGATAGATCTACCATTTTTTTCTGCTTTTCTCTCTCACGCCCCCCAAACATACGCAGATTGAATTATTTCTGAGGTAATTTGGAGTCACCATGGGCTTCGGCCAAAATGAGCCCTGTGATGGACAGTGCCAGTTTGCTGACTTGTGTGTACTGAGGTCTAGATAGATGCCATGCATACCAACTGGGAAGGTTTGGGTCTTGTAGTTTAATTACAAATAGGAAGACAGAGCAACTTAGGAGAAGAAGTTACTTGTAGTTTTCTAAAGAATTCCTGTAGGAGTTAAGCCGAGGTGATGTTAAAATGGCTTTCATTATGGACGTCATTGAAATAACAGCTCGGTGCAGGGAGTCACTTTTAGAGACTGGACCTCCGGCTCGGGCGGCACGGTGGCGCAGTGGGTAGCGCTGCTGCCTCGCAGTTGGGAGATCTGGGGACCTGGGTTCGCTTCCTGGGTCCTCCCTGCGTGGAGTTTGCATGTTCTCCCCGTGTCTGCGTGGGTTTCCTCCGGGCGCTCCGGTTTCCTCCCACAGTCCAAAGACATGCAAGTTAGGTGGATTGGCGATTCTAAATTGGCCCTAGTGTGTGCTTGGTGTGTGGGTGTGTTTGTGTGTGTCCTGCGGTGGGTTGGCACCCTGCCCAGGATTGGTTCCTGCCTTGTGCCCTGTGTTGGCTGGGATTGGCTCCAGCAGACCCCCGTGACCCTGTGTTCGGATTCAGCGGGTTGGAAAATGGATGGATGGATGGACCTCCGGCTCTGCTCAGACGTGACGAGGCTGCCATCTAGTGGTTTCCGTAGTGAGGAACAATAACTCAATCAGCGGAGTCAGTGCGTCCTCAGACTCCTTCACTTTCTGTGCACTTCATAATGCTGTTGATTTAATTTTGAAATGGACATTTTCCATCCATCCATCCTTCCCACGATTCCTGCGATCCTCCAGTGTAGTGTGGATGTCATGGATCGCTGGGAGCTGTGCGCCCGTGATCTGCTGTGCTTGTGTTCACCACACACTGCCGAGCTCTACAGTCCTGAACTGACCAGTTGCTGTACCAGGATGTGATGTGTCCTGTCAGGATGGACTCCACAGTACACCTGTAGAATCTGCACAGGGTTTTGGGGGACATCCGGGCTTTACTCAGTCTCCTGAGGAAGTAGCGGCATTGTTGGGCTTTCTTTTCTACTGCTGCAGTGTGACTTGCCCATTTAAGGTCATCAGTGAGGGTGACTCAGAGGAACCTAAAGCTGCTGACCTGCTCCACAGCCTCACCTCCTATGTAGATGGGGCTGTGCTCTGTTGCCTGTTTGTGGAAATCCACAATCATCTCCTTAGTTTTGCTAATGTTGAGGGTGAGGTTGTTGTCCTGACACCATTCTGCCAGGAGTCTGACCTCCTCCCTGTAGGCCGTCTCATCGTCCTCACTGATCAAACCTATTACAGTGGTATCATCGGCAAACTTGAGGATGGTGTTAGAGCTGTACTTAGCTACGCAGTCATGGGTGTAGAGTTACAGTATACAGTTGAAGTTAGCAGTTTGTCTGCAGATTGGGTGAATTCTACAAAACTCACTTTCTAACCCCCACCACAGATTTTAGACTTGGTCACCTGGTTACTCAGTTACTTAGGAGGGGGTCCCATTGGTTTCAAACCTCAAAATTCTTGAAGCCACTCCAAACTTTAGAGATGGTTTGATCCCCTTGTCCTGCTCTGTGTCTCACCACAATTTGAGCACGGAGGTCTTCAGAGAGTTCTTGGACAAACACGGTTTGGTTTCTGTCCTGATGTGCAGTGTGGTGATGTGGGACTTTTGAGAATGACCCAAGTGTTGGTTTTCACAAAGTTTGCTGCTTCAGTGTAGATAGATAGATAGATAGATAGATGTGAAAGGCACTCTATAACAGATGATAGATAGATAGATAGATAGATAGATAGATAGATAGATAGATAGATAGATAGATAGATAGATAGATAGATAGATAGATAGATAGATAGATATGAAAGGCACTATATAACAGATGATAGATAGATAGATAGATAGATATGAAAGGCACTATATGATTGATAGATAGATAGAAGAAAGGCACTGTATAATTATTAGATAGATAGATATGAAAGGCACTATATGATATTTAGATAGATAGATAGATAGATAGATAGATAGATAGATAGATAGATAGATAGATAGATAGATAGATAGATAGATATGAAAGGCACTATATGATTGATAGATAGATAGAAGAAAGGCACTGTATAATTATTAGATAGATAGATATGAAAGGCACTATATGATAGATAGATAGATAGATAGATAGATAGATAGATAGATAGATAGATAGATAGATAGATAGATAGATAGATAGATACTATATCATTGATTGGACTAAACTCAATTCCAGTGTCAAAATGAGTGTCTTCTGATTGGCGAGTTCTTATCTCCATCCTCGTTGCTCTTGAATTTCGCTCCTTCTGCTCCGAGTGGTCTACAGAGAGACCCCTGCTCAGATGTCGGCTCCACATTTCATTCCCACCTTGACGTCCTGGCAGATCCTGGTTTGAAGAGTTCAGCCACTTACTTTGGAATGCCAGGGGGGGTTTTGTGCGTTGGATGCCTGGGTCTCTGCTCTATCTGCTCTCTTCACAGGCCTGGTGTGCCACTAAAGTCTGGCAGAATGGACAATGCCCACTTTGTCCCGTAATATCATAACCAGGCCTCCAAGTTTTTCCATTTCCGACAAGTACATCTACCTCCCAATAAAGTGGTCAGACAGTGAAGAGGGTCTTTACAGCCTCCATTGCAGACCACCACAGATGTTCCAGTTGTTGTTCTGTGTATGTTATGACCACTAGGGGGTGCTGCAGTGCCCCAAAGCCCAGACACAGCCTCACAGTAAAAACAAAAGGTTTATTAACAAAAATCATGTGCATATGATGGCACCCAAAGTGGCATCAACCTAACAATTCTTCTCTCTGCTCCTCACCTCCCAGGTAAGCTTTGTCCATCCTCCATACATGACTCCAACTTTTAAGTTGGTCCCAGGGCCACATTCGGTGCCAGGGCATAGCCTGATGCAAGTATTTCTGGGTGAAACTGAAGTCCCATAAAGTAGGGATATTGGCTCCCTGCAGCAATTCCTGGCAGCACCAACTGTGACCACCCTACACAAGACAATGGCACAAATTCGACACATACAAGGCTTTTATTAAAACACTTTCCTTTCTTCCCCCCACCTGCAGCACAAGTACAGTTGATAAGCACAAACCTTCTTGCCTCTCCTCAGTCTCTTCTTCCTCAGGCAAGTATTGTCCTCTCCCTCCCACCTCTGCCTCTCTAAATGGAGTGAGGCGGCTCCTTTTATAGAGGACCCAGAAGGGCTCCAGGTGTCCAATGATCATCTTCCAGCAGCACTTCTGGGTGTGGCGTCAGTCCTGCCATGAAGGGCTCTACTGTTCTCCTTGAGCCCCCCTCCATTACCCCCTGGGGAGGCCAGCTCTCCCAATCCATCCCCTAGCCCAAACCTAGTCCATCCCTTCTACAGGGATCCTGGCTGGGTAGAAGTCCTCTGGCTGTCTGTTAAACCACAGCACCCGACAAGGCTGTCCTATGGGACTACAATACCCAGCATGCCTTGCATGAATAGCATCACCCATGGAGGATGCCACCTAGTGTACTGGGTGAGCACATTGTCCTGCCCACCCAATCCTTGCATCAGCCTGGCCTCCTGGCCTGGTAAGGAACCTGAGCCTGGTCCAGCAGGGATGCTTGCCCATGTGTGCCATCCATCACAATCTTCACTTATGCAGTGAGAGAAAATCGAAATACACTTCATATGTGGTTGCAATAAAATGAAAAAGCAAGGTTTGTGATCATCAAGCCGCATTCATAAAGATGCTCCCAAAAATATTCACAAGTACAATTTTCCATTTTCCAGACTTATCAATGCCCAACTGACCCCCTTATCCGAGTGAACTGGCACTCCACTGCAGGGTTGGCTCCTGCCTTTCACCCGATGCTGCCTGGACGGGCTCCACCACCATCACCTAGATGAAGCAAACGTGAGGTGGCCTAAGTTCCAATAAATAAATAATAATAAAAGCCCCTGCAGTCCATTAATTATTTCAAAGTCTTTATTTCTGTTTCAGAAGAAAATGGAACATTGAGAATAGAAGAATAAAAATCAATGAACGAGGTTTGGGATGCCAAAGTGGGATATTCCACCGTTTTTGCTATTAACATAAAACACACACAAAAAAGGGAGGTTTTTACTTGGAGAGAATAATAAAAAATAAATAAGATCAGGAGTGTTCTTCCCCGGTTGGCACACAGGCAATGGCCACGCTGGCATTCAGTTAGTACAAGCCCAGGCAGGAGTGGTTTCATAATTTGAACAAAAGAAAAATCAAAAGGCTGTCATGGTCCATTCTGAAATGGTAGTGGTAAAACAAAACAAAAAAAAAACAACCAACACACACCACAGCCCAGACTGGCACAACCTGAGTGCCCGCCTGGCATCATGTACTGGAGACTCCACATGGAAAACTACAAAAGGAACAGCAAAAGCAGAGAGGACATCAATCTCTTTAAGAGTCATGGGGCTGGCTCTACACCTGGCATTAGTCTTGAGTGGGGCGACCGACCGTGGATGGAGAGTCAAGTGGCATCTTCTTGGCACTTGGCTTCATGGCTCTCCACTTGTAATTTCCAGAAATGATTCGGATTGTGGAATTAAAAAAAAAAAAAAAAAGAGCTACAGTGGGAATGCCATCATGATGACCTTCCACTAAATCAAAACCCCGGGACCTCTCGGGCATCACAGTATCACTGCATAGGCATGACATGTGACCACAGTTGAGAGGATTGCCATGTAGATCATGTAAATACATACATACACACACACACACACAGTCAATGGTTGTATTAACAGCAATCTTGGGCACTACAAACACAGACGCATGTGACGTTATGTTAACGGTATGTCTATAATTCAATGCAAAGTGCGCTTTATTTCTACAAATATACACAATATGCACACACACAGCAGGATGTGCACACTAGGGGCATGTAAGGTATGTACACTACACATACACACACACGAAAACTACTGTACTGTGTACAAAAAAGTGAACACTCCGAGCAAAGTGCACGTCTGCACTGCATATACACACAGACTGGTGCACACCACACACACTGCACTACTCAAAACGCACTGCGTGCCATAGGTGTGCACATTCCGCTTACACACACACACACACACACACACACACACACACACACCCCATAGGCACAGGTCACGTGTAAGACTACATACAGTATACATATATGTTCAGCTATCTCTCACACACCCCATAGGCACAGGTCACATGTGTGTAAGACTACATATACATACATGTTCAGCTCTCTCTCACAAACACACACACACACACACACAAGGTCGATGACTACACAAATGAAATGCACACTATATGTTTCACACACAGACAGAAATTGGTAAGAAACCCATTTTGCTGCAGCCATCAAAGCCACGGGGCAGAAGAGACGCCTCTTTTGCATTTTGTACAACTGAACAAGTCCCGTCGGTGAAGCCAGCTTCAAGTAGAGCAAGAAGATCCCAATTTGGCAGCTCTGACGCAACTTTCAAAGAGAAATGTGAGCAGATTGTCTGAGAGTGATCCAAAAAGAGAAAAATAATAATAATAAATGATAATAAAAGCAAGTGAATGCTGCCAAATAATAATAAAAAAACCTCAGAGAGTCTGCCAAGGATTGTCTGAAGAGAGCGCAGAGCCAACGCCGGGGTGGCCGGCTCAGATAATAAATAGGGAAACTGTCTCTCAAACAAGACTCAAGTCTTCCTTGCCATCGCGGTTGTGGAGTCCTTCTGGCCCATAAACTGAACAATGGAAGTTTTAAAAGTTCTTCTTTCTGTCTTTTCCTACCAGTCCTCCCACCCCCATTCTTTATTGAAAGGTCAAGGGTGCCAGTCTTCAAAGTTGTCCTTTTTGGAAAGGATGCCAGTTGGCCCTGGCCAGTTACATGACCGACTCCTTCTCATGGTCTGCAACTAGGACCCCTTCTAACGTGATGGCGGTGTCCTTCTTGAGCAGAGGCAGGTCTTCTTCCTCCGGCGGAGGGGGGCTCTTTGCAGAATGGTTGCCCCCTTCTAGTCGGACTTCCGTCAGTTCGGTGTCATCACTCAGTCCTTGTCTCTCCACGAAGTTCTGCAGCAGGCCAGCCCCAAAGGCGTCTCCCTCGACGTTGATCACCGTACAGGTGCGGTCCCTGGAGGAGGAAAACACACAGTGAGGGGACTGGATGGAGTGGCTCAGTACTCATGACGTGGATTAAGACCACTTGATAATCTGTGTATTGCAGTATATGGTGCCTACTGTGCAGGAAGGGTGACAAGACAAACGACTGGAGCTCCGGCAATGCACCGCCATGGCACTTCACTAGCACTGCTCTCTTATCTTAGACCAAGTAAGACATTTGCAGAATTTTCAGTTACTCTGATGGGGGCATTTGTTAGAATACTAACTTTATTGAGCTTCTGTAAATAACAACATTTCTCAAATAAGGTTACCATCTACTTATAAAGCAGTTGAAGCATTTCAGATAGATAACAGGAGGGGGCAGCAAAGCCATCTTTTACATTCCTCGTCTTTGTGGTGCTCTGCTCTGGAATGGGCGTTTGTTAAGAAAGGCACTACCAAGAGGGCATGGAAATGTAACTCTTAGGGTGGATAGCAGGGGTGGAGGTGGGATGTTGACTTTAGTTGACATCCAGGTGTAGAGGGTAATAATCCGCTGTATATGTCGACCAAACTCACCATCACGTTATGGGGAGACCCTCTTTGCTAGAAGGACTGTTGGACTCATTGACTTGACATCAAATCCCCATGAGAGTGTGTGTGTGTGTGTGAGAAGCGTGTAGAGTAAATAACATTAGAATAAATAACGTCTAGAATGGTGCTGACATCAGGCGAATGGGCAAAGCAAAAAATACTCTGTGCATTATTTATTTATTTGTTTGCTTTTTGCGTATTATTGCTGAATCAGACTGACTTATCAAACTCCGATTTTGATGCAAGTGATGTGGAAATCAAAAACGAAAAGGCAGGTAGCTGCCCCCCCCACCAGAAAGTACCTTTCAGAATATGAATTGTTAGAGAAACAAGGTTTTGGTTTGTATGTATGTTTAGGTATGTACAGTACAGTGGGTATAGAAAAGAACCCCCCCCCCCTTTGAAATATTCCCATTTTTTTTTGCTTACAGCCTTAAATGAACACACAAATTAATATTTTTCCCTGCTTTACTTACTCAATGCAATCTATAACATCAAGTGAAAGATACCAGAGCTACAGTTCAGAAGAATTACAAAAAATCAAGAACAAGAAATACTGAGATTAATAATGGCCCCCCCCCCCCTTGCTAAACTCAATCAGGTGTCAGTGCCCACCATTTCTATTGTGGTTACTGCCTTCCTTCCACCTGTGATCAATTGTAATGAGTGTGATTAGTGAAGCTCTTCCTGGACCATTCATTCCCTTGCTTGGCAGTGCCACTGACAGCAAACAACGGACTATGGGTGGCAAGACACTTTCAAAAGATCTCAGGGACAGAGTTGTGGACAGACATAAGGCAGAAGATGCAGATAAAAAAATCTCAAAAGGCTTTATCAATCCCAAGGAGCTCAGTGAAGTCCATCATAAAGAAGTGGCAAGTGTTTGGTGCTACTAAAACCCTCCCGGGATGCGGCCGTCCCTCCAAACTGGATGGAAGAGCAAGGAGGAAACTGGTAAGAGAGGCTACCGAGAGGCCAATGGGCAACTTTGAAGGAGTTACAGGAGTTGATGGCAAAGAGTGGTCATTGTGTGCATGTGACAACAATTTCACAAGCGCTCCACAAGTGTGTCTTGTTCAGGAGGGTCGCACTTCTCAAGCAAAGGCCACATGAAGGCTCGTTTGAGCTTTGCCAGAATGCACCTTGAAGATTCTGATACCAAGTGGAAAAAAGGTCTTATGGTCAGATGAGACTAAAATCAAACAATTTGGCCTCAACACCAAACGGTACACCAATGCAGCTCACCATCCACAACACACCATACCTGTAGTAAAGCATGGAGGTGGCCAGCATCCTGTTGTGGGGGGCTTGGGGCTCTCGTTAGGGTAGAAGGAAAAAAATCGATGGGGCAAAATATCAAATTCTGGAGGAAAACCTGCTACCCTCTGCCAGAAAGTTGAAGATGGACAGAATGTTCACATTTCAACATGACGAAGACTAGAAGTGCACAGCAAAACTGACCACACAGTGGCTGAGGGAGAAAAAAAGTGAATGTCTTGGTGTGGCCGGTCAGAGCCCAGACCTAAATATGTGGAAGGATTTGAAGACAGCAGACCACCAGCGCTCACCATCCAATTTGACCGAACTTGAACAGTTCTGTAAAGAAGAGTGGGGGGCAAATATTGAGTGGGCTCAATCTAGATGTGCAAAGCTGATAGAGAAGAATCCCAACAGACTCAAGGTTGTCATTAAAGCAAAAGGGGGGTCAACATAATGACACTTGGGTGGTGATCCCTTATTCATTTCCTCTTCATTCGTCTTGTTTTTGTTGTTATAATTCTTCTGAACTGTAGCTGTGATATCTTTCACTTGATGTTAGAGGTTGCATTGAGTAAGCAAAGCTGGGAAGAAATAGTGTGTGTGTGTTTTCACTTAAGGCTGTAAAGCAAAAAAATGGGAATATTTCAAAGGGGGGGGGGGGGGGGGGATTCTTTTCTATACCCACTGTATGTATGCATCTCAAATTAGAATATCATTGAAAAGTTAAAAATTTATTTCAGTAATTCGATTCAAAAAGTGAAACTCCTATATATCAGGGTTCCTCAATCACGGTCCTGGAGGGCCGCAGTGGCTACGAGTTTTCATTCCAGCCAGTGTGCTAATTAGAACTCAGTTCTTGCTGATAATGAAAGTTGGTGCCTTCATCCATCAAATACAAATTTTACTTACTTTGTAGATCAGAGGTCCTCATTTACAGTCCTGGAGATCTGCTATGGCTGCAGGTTTTCATTTTATAACCAATTTCTTTATCAGAACCCTTTTATTTACTACTAAAGCAAGACGTTTTTTTGGGCATAATTTTAGTTGTCTTGCCTGTTACCATTCAGAACCCTTTAATTGCCTATTTTAGCAGCTGCATTTAAGTTTTAATTGTTGCCTGTTTTCTTAACTAGACATTAGTTAATGCTGAAATGCAGTTAACCAATAAACCAGCAGCTCTCCACCTAGCATGCTTACCATGAAGTATCTGTGAAAAAAAATGTTTAGAAGTGAATGAGAGGGGAATTGGATGCACGCATTAACAAGCCAAACAGTTCAGTGCCATGTTTCATTATTGGGATGGACTGCTTTCTAATTAGGCAACTAGTTGGTATAAAAACCTGCAGCCACTGTGGCCCTCCAGGACTGATTGAGAACCCCCTGTATTATGTACAGTGCATCCGTAAAGTATTCCCAGCGCATCACTTTCTCCACATTTTATGTTACAGCCTTATTCCAAAATGGATTAAAATTCATTTTTTTCCCTCAGAATTCTACACACAACACCCCATAATGACAACATGAAAAAAGTTTGAGGTTTTTGCAAATTTATTAAAAAAAAAAAATTGAGAAAGCACATGTTATAAAAAAAAAAAAATTGAGAAAGCACATGTCCATAAGTATTCACAGCCTTTGACATGAAGCTCAAAATTGAGCTCAGGTGCATCCTGTTTCCCCTGATCATCCTTCAGATGTTTCTGCAGCTTCATTGGAGTCCACCTGTGGTAAATTCAGTTGACTGGACCGGACTTGGAAAGGCACACACCTGTCTATATAAGGTCCCACAGTTGACAGTTCATGTCAGAGCATAAACCAAGCATGAAGTCAAAGGAATTGTCTGTAGACCTCCGAGACAGGATTGTCTCGAGGCACAAATCTGGGGGAAGGTTACGGAAAAATTTCTGCTGCTTTGAAGGTCCCAATGAGCACAGTGGCCTCCATCATCCGTAAGTGGAAGAAGTTCAAAACCACCAGGACTCTTCCTACAGCTGGCCGGCCATCTAAACTGAGCGATCGGGGGAGAAGGGCCTTAGTCAGGGAGGTGACCAAGAACCCGATGGTCACTCTGTCCAGAGCTCCAGAGGTCCTCTGTAGAGAGAGGAGAACCTTCCAGAAGGACAACCATCTCTGCAGCAATCCACCAATCAGGCCTTTATGGTAGAGTGGCCAGACGGAAGCCACTCCTTAGTAAAAGGCACATGGCAGCCCACCTGGAGTTTGCCAAAAGGCACCTGAAGGACTCTCAGACCATGAGAAAGAAAATTCTCTGCTCTGATGAGACAAAGATTGAACTCTTTGGCATGAATGCCAGGCGTCACGTTTGAAGGAAACCAGGTACCGCTCATCACCAGGCCAATACCATCCCTACAGTGAAGCATGGTGGTGGCAGCATCATGCTGTGGGGATGTTTTTCAGCAGCAGGGACAGGGAGACTAGTCAGGATAAAGGGAAAGATGACTGCAGCAATGTATAGAGATGTATAGAGATGAAAACCTGCTCCAGAGCGCTCTTGACCTCAGACTGGGGCGACGGTTCATCTTTCAGCAGGACAACGACCCTAAGCACACAGCCAAGATATCAAAGGAGTGGCTTCAGGACAACTCTGTGAATGTCCTTGAGCGGCCCAGCCAGAGCCCAGACTTGAATCCGGTTGAACATCTCTGGAGAGATCTTAAAATGGCTGTGCACCCAACCTGATGGAACTTGAGAGGTGCTGCAAAGAGGAATGGGCGAAACTGGCCAAGGATAGGTGTGCCAAGCTTGTGGCATCATATTCAACAAGACTTGAGGCTGGAATTGCTGCCAAAGGTGCATCGACAAAAGTATTGAGTACAGGCTGTGAATTCTTATGGACATGGGATTTCTCAGTTTTTTTTATTTTTAATAAATTTGCAAAAACCTCAAGTAAACGTTTTTCACGTTGTTATTATGGGGTGTTGTGTATAGAATTCTGAGGAAAAAAATGAATTTAATCCATTTTGGAATAAGGCTGTAACATAACAAAATGTGGAGAAAGTGATGCGCTGTGAATACTTTCCTAGATGCACTGTAGATTCATAACACACAGAGTGATATGTTTCAAGCGTTTATTTCTTTTCATTTTGCCGATTATGGCCTACAGGTAACGAAAACCCAAAATTCAGTATCTCAGAAAATGAGAATATTGTGAAAAAGTTCTATCTTGTAGACTCCTGGTGTCCCACTCCACTCCGCTAATTAACCCAAAACTCCTGTAAAGGGGTCCTGAGCCTTGAAATGGTCTCTCAGTCTGGTTCAGTAGGCCACACAATCAGACCGCTGACTTGACGATTGTCCAGAAGACAGTCATTGGAGGGTCAGCCACAAAAGGTCATTGCTAAAGACGCTGGCTGTTTACAGAGTGCTGTATCCAAGCACATTAATGGAAAGTTGAGTGGAAGGAGCAACAGGGATAATAATGGCAGCTTTGAGAGGATTGTGAAGAATATGGGGGAGATTCACACAGAGTGGACTGCAGCTGGAGTCGGTGCTTCAAGAGCCACCTCACATAGACAGACGTGTGTATCCGGGACATGGGCTACAACTGTCACAGCACTCCTTGCGTCAAGCCACTCCTGAACCAGAGACCATGTCAGAAGTGTCTTACCTGGGCTAAAGAGAACACGGACTGGACTGTTAACAGCTCACTGGTCCAAAGTCCTCTTTTCAGATGACGGTCAATTCTGCATTTCATTTGGACATCAAGTCTGGTGGAAGAGTGGAGAGGCACAGAATTCCAAGTTGCTTGAGGGTCCAGTGTGAAGTTTCCACAGTCGGTGATGATTTGAGGAGCCATGTCACCTGCTGGTGTTGGTCCACTGTGTGGTCACATCAGCGTAGCCAAACGTCTACCAGGACATTTTAGAGCACTTTGTGCTTCCCTCTACTGACAAGCTTTATGGAGATGCCGATTTCATTTTCCAGCAGGACTTGGCACCTGCCCACACTGCCAAAAATCCCAATACCTGGTTTAATGACCATGGTGTGTATCACTGGACTTGATTGGCCAGCAAACTTGCCTGACCTAAATCTATCAAGAGGAAGAGGAGAGACAGCAGAGCCAACAATGCAGACGAGCTGAAGGCCGCCATCAAAGCATCCTGGGCTTCCATAACACCTCAGCAGTGCCACAGGCTGATCGCCTCCATGCCACGCCGCATTGATGCAGTCATTCATGCAGAAGGAGCCCCGACCGAGTATTGAGTGCGTACATGGACAGACTTTTAAGTAGGCCAACATTTCTGTATTAAAAATCAATTTTTTTTATTGGTCTTATGTAATCTGTGGTGGGTTGGCACCCTGCCCTGGATTGGTTCCCTGCCTTGTGCCCTGTGTTGGCTGGGATTGGCTCCGGCAGACCCCCGTGACCCTGTGTTCGGATTCAGCGGGTTGGAAAATGGATGGATGGATGGATGGGTCTTATGTAATATTCTAATTCCATCCATCCATCCATTTTCCAACCCGCTGAATCCGAACACAGGGTCACGGGGGTCTGCCGGAGCCAATCCCAGCCAACACAGGGCACAAGGCAAGAAACAATCCTGGGCAGGGTGCCAACCCACCGCAGGACACACACAAACACACCCACACACCAAGCACACACTAGGGCCAATTTAGAATCACCAATCCACCGAACCTGCATGTCTTTGGACTGTGGGAGGAAACCGGAGCGCCCGGAGGAAACCCACGCAGACACGGGGAGAACATGCAAACTCCACGCAGGGAGGACCCGGGAATCTAACCCAGGTCCCCAGATCTCCCAACTGCGAGGCAGCAGCGCTACCCACTGCGCCACCGTGCCGCCCAATATTCTAATTCTCAGAGTAAATTTTGGGTTTTCATTACCTGTAGGCTATAAATCAGCAAAATGAGAAGAAAAACGCTTGAAATGTATCACTGTGTGTGTAATGAATTTATAGAATACACGAGTTTCATTTTTTGAATTGAATTACTAAAATAAATTAACTTTTCGATGATATTCTAATTTATTGAGATGCACCTGTAAGTAATGCAAGTATGTAAGTAGTGTTACAGCCGATCTTAAAAAGCTAAATGTTAAAAGCATATCGTGTTTGGTTTGTATGCTTTTTAGAAAACAGTGTTTGGGGTTAAATATTCAGACGGAGAGAAAATAAAAAAATGAATTAGCCTTGAAAGAGTTAAAAAGACGATCTTGCTGTACTTACACCAGCCAGTCGACAGCCAGGATGAGCGAGATGTCATTGGTGGGCAGACCCACCGCTTCAAGGATGATTGCAAGTGTCAGGACGCCCCCTGCTGGGATACCAGCTGCACCTACGCTTGAAGCCGTAGCCGTTACCCTGCGGGGTGCAGAAAGAATTCACCATAAGAACACGTGCCAGGGACAGACTTTCCACTGGGGTGCCACACAAAACCCACCCATCTACTTACAGGATGGTGATGACCTGGATGAAGTTAAGAGAATAGTTGTTGAGCTGGGCTATGAAGACCGCCGCAACACACTGGAAAAGCGCTGCTCCATCCATGTTGACGGTAGCACCGATGGGTAGAATGAAACGGCTGATGCGCTTGGAGACGTGGTTCTTCTCCTCAACACACTTCATCATGAGGGGCAGAGTGGCTGAGCTGTATAGACAAAAATAAAAGAAGTGAGATGTGCCCCTTGCCAATGTTACAGATGTTCTCCAAATGTTACCGTGCACATGCAGTTACCTAGAGGAAGTGCCAAAGGCAGTGGCCAGTGCCGTCACAATACCCCACAGAAAGACGTAAGGGTTCTTGCGGGTAAAGATGAAGTAGATGACGGGCAAAATGATTAGGCCATGAATGATGTGGCCGACGATGCAGCAGATGATGTACTTGCCCAGGCTGGTGAAGAGTTGGACCACATCCTCCATTTCTACAATCTTCCCAGCCACCAGAAACATGATACCGAAGGGGGCATACCTGGCAAGGCAAGAAAGACGACGTGAACGGAGCACAAGGACTACACATACCCACGCCAGCCCAAACTGCAAATCTGAAGTAGTAACACCAGGCAAGTAGGAGGACAACTCGGAGGGGCCCACCTGATTGGAGGAGTGAGGTGACCAAAAAAAAAAAAACAGATTATTGTCAAAAAGTTTTCTATTGCACTTACAAATTGTTTGCCAGCAAAATGGGTGGGCTCCTTTTTTACTCCCGACATTGCATCACCCCCAGTGCAAGCTATTGGGAAATCCCTCAGTCATCAACACTTAACTCCCCCAGATGACGGACAGTTTTCTATTAGTGATTCTCCAAGCCATGGCATAACAGCATAGCGGTCAGCACTGCCACCTCACATATCCATAAGCTGGTCAGGGACCATGTAGAGTCGTCACATGCCCTCCATGTCTACACGGGGTGCCAGTTTTCCTCAAAATCACAAAACTAGACAAGTTAAGATAATCGGGGTGTCTACATTTCGCCACGAGGGTGTTAATGAGTCGAGACTGCAATGGACCACCATCACCCTGAACTGACTTGAACCGGTTTGTTATTCTGGGAGGTCTCCTTTAACATGGGGACCCCCTAAGGGTCAGGTCCCCCTGAAGGGATGCCTTTTATCTCTCTAGTAGAGGAAAGGCCATCCGAGTACAAGCCATACCCCTCATTTGTCACTTAAAGAGCCTCTGGATTTTATTCACAGATGACTCATAAGAGATAAAGAACAAAAGAGGGCACCACAAGGGTCAAGTCTTCCACTGAACAATGGGATCTGCACGGGTGCTGGAATACGGTGGCTGGCATTTGAACCGATTTTTTCTTTGTCTGTGAATTAATTAATGTGTTGCCACCACAACTTTCTGGTCAAAACCATTCAATGTGCACTGACAGAGCAAATGATTAGGAACATCTGGAACATTATTTAAATCAGCCAATCGTGTGGCAACAGCACAATGCATAAAAACTCGAAGGTCCAGGTCAGAATATTCAGGTAATTTTCACATCACACCAGGATGAGGAACAAAATGGGATCTCGGTGGCATCAACCGTGGAGTAATTGTTAGTACCAGATGGGCTGGTTTGAGTGTTGCTGTAACTGTAAGGGCACGGTGGCGCAGTGGTAGTGCTGCTGCCTCGCAGTTAGGAGACCCAGGTTCGCTTCCTGGGTCCTCTCTGCGTGGAGAGCACTTTGAGTAGTAAGAAAAGTGCTATATAAAATGTAAAGAATTATTATTTTATTTAATTATTAACTGTTGACCTCCTGGGATTTTCACACAAAGCAGTCTCAAGAGTTTACTTAAAATGGTGCTACAAAAAGGAAAATGAAAACATCCAGTAAGTGGAAGTTCTGTGGACGGAAACCCCTTGTTGATGAGAGGGGTCAGAATGGACAGACTGGTTGAAGCTGGTAGAGGGGGCTGTGGCAGCTGTGATCACAACTGAGAAAGGAATCTCAGAATGCACAACACATTGGACCTTGAGGTGGATGGGCTACAACAGGAGAAGAGAAGATTGAAAAGTGGAGGCTGCGGTGGGGCAGGGGGCTCACCAAAGCTGGACAGATGAAGACTTGGAGGTGGTGGGGGAACGTAGCTTGGTCACATGACCCTCGATTTCTTTAGAGGCGCACAAACAGTAGGGATGAGAATTTGGCAACGGCAGCACCAGTCCATGCATCCAGCCAGCCTGCCTTGTGTTAACAGGCCAGGCTGTGTGGGGGTAATGCTGTGGGGAATGTTGTCTTAGCACAATTTGGGCCCGTTAATACCAATCGATCATCTCAGTGTCATAACCGATTGGAGTATTGTTGCCAACTATGTGCATCTAAACTCTTTAAGAGTCCTGGTGCTTCCCGTTTGTGAGACATGGACGCTATCCAGTGGCCCGAGATGAAGACTGGACTCCTTCGGTATTTGGTCTCTTCAGAGAATCCTTGGGTACCGCTGGTTTCACTTTGTGTTGAGTCCCGAATGAGGCACATGACCTGCATTGTGAGGGAGTGTCAGTTACAGCACTACGGCCATGTGGCGCGATTCCCTGAGGGTGATCCGGCTTACTGTTGAGGACCCGAGTGACTGGACCAGGCCAGGTCAAGGGGATGACAGACAGACAGATGGTTATTTCTGGAGAGTGGGATCGGACCATGTGTCTGTCTAGGGGGTTGTTAACTGGAACCCCAAGCCGTTTTGTCGTCTGGTGGGTGTGGTGATGCTCTGTACCAGTACATGGCTCCCCCCAACCTGACCTGACTGGATGTGCATCCCTTAAAGTCCATAATTTACCCATCCCTTAAAGCCAACTTCCAACATGACAAGGCACCACGTCAAAAGAGCAAACCGGTTCCATGAACGGGACAATGAGTTTCAGGGTTGTTTTAGTGGCCTTCCCAGTCAAAGGATTCCAAATCCAGTAGGACACCATTGGGATGTGGTAGAAGAGAAGATTCACAGCATGAATGTGTAGTGGACAAATCTGCAGAAACTGTGCGATGCCATCATGTCAACATGGACCTCAATCTCAAACGCTTTCCAAAATCTCCTGGAATTCACTCCACAAACAACCGGGTATATTTTGAGAGCAAAGGAAGTCCTACCCTGATATTAATATTAGTGGTCCTAAGAATTTGCTCAGTGAGTGGATATTTGTGAGAAGAGAGGTTAGCACTGCCGACTTCTAGATCAGGCATCTTGGCTATGAATTTCTGATCTGATTACTATTGGTGTGGAGTCTGGATGGGTTTACTTCTGTGAAACTACATAAACGGCTCTAGGCATTATGGGACACTTGGCATTAGTTTTATGCATTCCTTGTTATTTAGCATCAAACTAGGAGTTTACAAGCTGCAGCTTTCTTTACAGTAACTGACAATCTGATGCGGGATATGGAGATCACATAACATGTTGAGCTCCTTATAGAATTCTGCATTAAATACAATGTTGGGCATAAGCTTCAACTCAGGCTTCTGTGTCCCTACAGTGTCCTTGTCACTTACCACATAATCCAAGACACGAGCACCATGGTCCCCTCATTGAAGGAGTTGAAGAATTTAATAAGGATTTCTCCTTCTTCCCCCAGCTTCCTCAGTGCCACTCCAAACACTATGGCAAACACCACCAGGCCCAGGATGTTCATGCCCTCAACTTCCATTCCAACAGGAACCTTCACACAAAACACAAACAGGTTCTAATCCTGCAATTTAAAATGAAACACTAAAGGCACAATGATCAGTCGCATCCGATCTGACGAAGCAGGCCTCGGGACTGCCAGCCGCTCACCTTCTCCGTGACAATGGTGGTATTGACGACAACTCCTGCCTTGGTGACATTCTTCTCCGTTGTGATCCATCGGTAGCTGGTGGCATACTGCAAAATACAAAATTCAAATCTTTTAGTAAAGTGCAGAACTTAAAACCTGCCAATCATGAGCTAATCATGGCACTGGAGAATGGTGACGTGTCTGATTAGCACACACAAGCAAGACTTTTCACTAGACTCTGTATGAAGAAGATACATGTCCTCATCACATGAGGGTTAAGAATGGATGCCTATGGACGTACTGAGCCTATGAGAGAATCATGGTGTGCAAGGTGGGCACCAGTCCACACAAACTAGGCCAGTTCAAAGATGTCCTCATCACTGGGCTGTGGACTGGATTTTTTTTGAGAAAACCCATGGTGAGGACAAAGATCAACATAGACAAGTGAGCAGGCGGAATTATGCATACACATTTTTATTTGGAGCTTGGGGATGTTTGTTATTTGCCCAAGTGACGGCCGGGCAAGAGGGACTTCAGCATCCTCACTTGAAGAGGAGGGCTGCCGTGAAAGGAGGTTAGGGAATGGTGGGGGATGCACTCACACTGGCACACGTTCAGTCCTACCGAAACATGATGAGATTTAGGATATAAAGCTGAATGTGTGTTTGTAGGTTTGGCTGGTGTGAAATTCCCCACCGTCACGCTTCCCCCCTGCCACATTTCACAGGGGATTTCCTATTTGTACAAGACAACATCATAGGCTGTCTTAGTTCCAAAATGAAGTTAGTGCTCACCAAGGGCAGTGCCACGTATCTCCATCGACATACATCTTATCCACCTTAATAAAGGGGACAAGTGTCTGCATCTGTGTGTCTGTCCAGTTAGTATGTCTCAATTATGGAGTATACCATTTGGTATGTGATTCGCAAACGCAGTGCTAATGTTTGTGAGGCGCCATCTGTCTGAATGACAAATGCAATGCATTTATTCCTACATGCATTCCAAAAAAAATTCCAACAGATGGTGCATGGGAAACATGAATGCTAAATACATGTAGGTCTACGTTGAATACTTAGATATGCTCCCTGTATAGGAGAGGCTTGAAATCTAGAAGATGTGTATATCTATGTACCCCTTCTCTCCACACACAAACACCCACCCACACAGAGTGAATTTAGAAATTATTCAGACCCTTCACTTTCTCTGCTCTGTGTTGCCAATTTAATTGTAAATGGAAATACATTTGCCATTTTTGCCCATCAATCCACACTTAATAACCCAAAAGAACAAAATGCACACGTTTTCTGGTTTGCAGAAAAATCAAAAACTGAATTCTCTCCTTATTTGGACCTTTAATGAGAATTCAAATCCTAACCTTTTTTCTCCATCAAAAGTAAACAGAACCGGGGTTCAAGGGGGTGTGGCTTCACCTAAAAAGGTATGGACTCCTGCTGTACTATACAGCCACTTTAAAATTTCTCCATGACCAAAAAGTGATTTTCAGATGCCATACACCACCAAAAAAATAAAAATAAAAAGGTGTACTCACCGACTGAAATGCAGCAGACACCAGATTCGATGGGAATATATTCCTGTGGAAAAGAAGGACAGAGTCTCAGTCATGTAGCGGGTGTTCATAATGCAGGACACACTGTAGCTGCCTGCATTTATTTAAAGCACCACACTGCCCTTTATTATGCCATACCAGCTACACACAAGCAAACCACACAGTGCCATTTATATCCAAAACGAGTAAAATCAGTTTGTTCATAGCAATCATTCAATCCACCAGAAGGTGGCACCAAACTCCACAAACCTGAAACACATTGAATCCAATTGCACTAACCTTCATTTCCATGACAGTCATTACTCCCATAAAACTAAAGCACTCGGATTCCAACGCTTTCTGCATCCATAAAGGGCAGCAGCATGGTGGCACAGTGGGTACTACTGCTACCAGACAGATCTAGCATCCTGGGCATTCACACACCTGATCATTGTCTGCCTTTGTCTACATTCTCTGGTGTTCATGTGGATTTTCCCTCCCAGTGTCGCAAGACTCACACTTTAGGTTTACACTAGCTTTATAGCTCTTCACTTTTAAAACCCGTCCTGCTATGCTTGTTCAAAACAGTTCCTAGACTGACGTTACTCAATTACATTGACCTCCTTAGTAAATCACTTTGGATAAAAAGCATCTGTCAAGCAAATAAATACAAATGAAGATTTACTGCAGGGCAGGCATTAAGCCAATTGGTGGCGCCAAATCCCACACTTTATTAACCACCTTGGCATTAACCAAGGGGACATCTCTGAGAACGTCCTTAAGTTGTCCAGCCATATTTCTCACAAGGCTTGAGAAGATCTGCAGACAAGAATGGCAGAAAAATCCCCCAAATCCAGGAGTGTGACGCTTGTCACAACAAACCGAAGAAGACTCCCATCTGGAATCGCCGACAAAGGGGCTTCAGCGAAGTGCCAAGCAGAGGGTCCGAATACTCAATGTGACGTTTCAGTTTATTATTAAATAAATTTGGCGAAACATTCGAAATGTGAGTTTTTGATTGGTCATTCTGGGGTATAGAGTGCTGCTTGAAGTGGGGGGGAGGGGGCGCATAAATTTAAATATTAACACAACATAACAGAATGTGAAATACACGAAGGGGTCTGAATACGCACCATATATTCCGGACCTGCCACTTATTTCTTCTCATTTAGACAATTTACACCAAGTGGCAGTTTATTAGGTACGCCCGTCTAATGGGGTGTTGGGCCTCCTTCAGCACACCATTAATTGCTTTGGCCACGGATTTTACGAGATGCTGGATGTGCAGCTCAGGAACGTTGGAACCCACAGTTGCGGCCAGTCGGATGGCCGCCCAGGTCTTGTGGCTCACCCCCCCCCATTCCTCCCCACACCCCCCCGCCTCCACTTCACCCCAAAAGGTGATCAACAGGGATGAGGCGCTGGGCCCATGAAGATAAAGAGGAACACTTGTTTTGTCGGGCTCCCAGAAGCCTCTGGTGACAAGCTTCGCATCATGATGTGTTCTGAAGCGGGCAGGAAGAAGTGCCCGCCAAACACGCCGTCTGCCCAATTTAAGCGACACACATGCAACCACTATATAGGGACGTGTGATGTGCAGAACTTTTTGTACCTAATAAACTGGCCAAACAATGTGCAAAAAAAATAAATAAATCACAAATGTTGAATTTTGATGGGTGGAGGATCACCTCACTGAACTGGATTAGTACCAGCGAGTGGGCCACCCGGGAAGTACACGACAGACACTCCCATGTTAACCCGTATTTGAATTATGGCTAACTTTATTTTATTTTCAATCTCCAGTTAAGAATTCTCACCATTAATGCGACTTTTCATAAAGGTAAATAAGACCACCTATGATAAATATAACCAGAGGCTCCCACACTGAAGGGGTTAAGTTGGGTCATGGGAACAAAAATAGAAAGCAGGTAGGCAGGCTGATACAGCCAGTATGTGGGGGGGGGTCCAGAATTCATCCCTGGCATGAGGAGCATTTTGACACAAGACCAAACTTAACATTCTATAAAAAAAAACTATCCCAAGACACATGAGCTCCCTGGCACCTCTGTGTATTTTACACCTTTATGGCACACAATTGGAAAGTGGGCAGCCCTGGGGTGGACAGTCCAGTGCCTTAGCCACAATGCCACCCTACAAAGCAAGGACCGAGATTGAAAAACGAATCCTGTAAGAGGGACACTCTCTCTCTGCCAATTTAACAGACATTTTCTGGGCACATTCACGTTGGCGGGAAACTGTTCAAGTGGGGACCTTTTTCACTGCTACACCGCTAAACACAGATTTGTTGCACTAGGGCTCTTTTTCACTGCTACACCACCAAATAGGTATGCCGTGCAGTGAAAATGGACAGAGAGCACTCCGAAACTTTTGTCGAAAAAAAGGAGTCACGTCCGTTGCCTGGAGATACTTTAGTTTTAAAAGGTCAGATGTGTAAATACTGTTTCTATACTACTGGATAATACTGCAAGCCAAGTTGTACTTGTTTTTGTACTTGCTAGTGTATGTTTTGCTTGTATTTATCCTGCGATGTGCTGGCGACTCGTTCAGAGATGGGCGCAACTCTGAATGGATGGCATAATTAAACATGTAGAACGAAGATATTTTTAAAGTTCTGAACACTCCGTCGGCTAAGTTAATAACTAGTTTTAACCCCTTAACCGCCCTCTGCCGGATATATCCGGCATCGTTGTTTTATTGCTAACGCCATACTGCCGGAATTATCCGGCACATTTGCCTATGGTTATATGAATGCCTGGCGCGTAGTATAACTGACGGTTTGGCATGGGTATTATTACTACATTGTATTTCGACAACTCTGTGGTTGTTTTGGCCGGTTATGTGACGTGATTCGGAAGTGACAGCTGTGAATATGGCGAAACGTAAACTGACTTCAAGTGAGGCTTTGCAGGCAATTTTGGACAATTCTGATCATGATTGTAGCAGTTCTGAAGAAGATTTTAGCGACAATGATGAGCAGCAACGTGCGCTGCATGATACTGTGAATGAAGACGCATCGGATGACGGCGATGAGTGGGTGTATCCCCAGCATCTCAACTGGACTGCTGCCCGAGGTGAACTACCTTTTCTGCATCCGTTTGAGGCAACGTGTGGCTTTACTGTTGATGTAAACAATTACACTGCTGAGCAGTTTTATGAGCTGTTTGTGTCACCTGATTTGATCAGACATTTTGCTCATCAGACAAATCTGTATGCAGCACAGTTTATTGAGAAAAATCCCAATTTACCTCCACATTCCCGTGTTCATGCTTGGGTAGACACTGATGAAAACGAAATGAAAAAATTCATTGGGATTTTGATGTTGATGGGAATAATCAGAAAACCAGATATTGAGATGTACTGGTCTACAGATCCTATGTATGCAACACCTATTTTTGCAGCTGTCATGACACGTAACCGATTCTCTTTGCTGCTGAAATTCTTTCATTTGAATGACAACAGAAATGAGCCAGATAAGAAAGATCCAAACCGCGACCGCTTGTTCAAGCTACGTCCTTTGATTGATCATTTATTTGAAGCATTTCAGTTGCCCTACATGCCAGGACCGTCAGTTGAAGTTGGTGAAAGTTTATTGTTGTGGAAGGGCCGCTTACAGTTTCGACAGTATCTACCATTGAAAAGGGCACGGTTTGGTATCAGATGTTTTGCTTAGCTGAGAATTCAGATTACATTTATAGATTTCGTGTATACACTGGCAAAGAGGATCCTATGAGTAGTATTTCAGCAGTGTTGCCAGATGAATGTAAGGACTTTGGACTTTCAGAGAAAATTGTTGTGTACCTTGCCCTACCACTATTGGACAATGGGTACACCATTTGGATGGATAACTGGTACTCCAGTTGTATGTGTTTGCCCATTTCTAGAACTTGCACAACATTTAGTGGTCAATACTGCTTGAATAAATGTAAAAAAGTAAAAAAACGAAAATTGTTCAGATTTCGCCTGGCGTGGGAAATATTTAGGGAGTTGGCGGTTAAAGGGTTAATTTCACAAAGACGTTTATCGTGTGGTGATTGGTAATGTGAAGAAAGAAAAAGGAAAGATAGGAACTGGGGTTTTGGTAGAGAGCAGGAATATCATGAAGTGAATGGATTCTGTGAGGTGATTGCTGCAGGCGCCTGCTCTTAGTGTGGAGGAAGTCAGTTTAAGAAGCGTAGTGATTAACGACTGGGTCGGGGAACACTTAACACAAAGTATTTGATGTGCTGCATTAACTTGTGACGGGGTTTGAAAAAATCTAGTAAATTAAACATTGATTTTAGGATGAAGTTTAGTTTACAACATTCTACTTTAATTATAAAATAAACTATGAGAATAAAGTGGAGATGTCGACTTTAATCTTGACATAGTCAACATGTCGAATTTATTCTCGACATATAGTTTGTTTTTTTTCTTCCGTGTCCATATTTTTTTTTTCTTCGCAGTGGCCCTAATGCGCTTCCATAGGGCTATACCACAAACAGCATTATAAATGCAAGTCCATCCATCCATTTTCCAACCCGCTGAATCCGAACACAGGGTCACGGGGGTCTGCTGGAGCCAATCCCAGCCAACACAGGGCACAAGGCAGGAACCAATCCTGGGCAGGGTGCCAACCCACCGCAGGACACACACAAACACACCCACACACCAAGCACACACTGGGGACAATTTAGAATCACCAATCCACCTAACCTGCATGTCTTTGGACCGTGGGAGGAAACCGGAGCGCCCGGAGGAAACCCACGCAGACACGGGGAGAACATGCAAACTCCACACAGGGAGGACCCGGGAAGCGAACCTGGGTCTCCTAACTGCGAGGCAGCAGCGCTACCACTGCGCCACCGTGCCGCCCATAAATGCAAGTTGTAGTTTTTATTATTTATGTATATAGCTTAGCTTGAAGCAAGGTTCATATTAATGCAGTTTGCCTAAATGATGGTACAGTTGGTAAGATGTCATCACCAAGTTGCACTTGTTTTATTTTATTTTAATTTGGTGAATACTGTGTAATGCACCTGGGCTTGAAGCTTTGAAGTAATGGTGCAACTATCAGTAATACTATTATGTATTTTATTGTTATTATTTATTAGTTTAAATATTATGCAGTTTAATGATGGTAAAATTGTTTAAAAAGTCACTTTAACGTGTCAGTGGACAGAGATGGTTAACATTAACAGAAAGTGTAGTTGGTTTACAAAAAATATTTACTATTTATTCCTTTTCTAAGACGTGTTCAGTGCAATCCAACTTTTGACAAGCACCTCTGGATATTTTACTAAGTCTAAATGCCTCTTTGGATGGTTGAAAATGTTATCAAAATCATAGTTTAAGCTTGTGCAAAATTTGTTCAATTAAAGGTTCTATATTTTGACTGCATCTGTCATGCAATGCGATTCCTTCTCTTTAGTGCCACCCCCTTGAAAACTATCACTTTATGGGGCCATGCAAACCTGGATTAATACTTGTGTGCACATTAAAATGTCTTTTTGTACGATGTACAATTCTCATAACAGTCTAATAGGTTATTCTTAGCCAGTCTACTGCAGTAATTGCAGTGGAAAATGTGGTTAACATCCACTCATGCATGGGGAAAAAAATACCGTCTAATACCGTGAAACCAGCAGAATTTAGAAAAATACCGTGATATAGAATTTTGGTCATACCGCCCACCTCTACATGGACAACACTGAGGGTCCAACGGATGTGGCCTCACAACCTTTGGGTCCATCAGCCTGTGTGACGCATACCATCTCAAAAAGACTTCAGTCAGCTCCGAGGTGAAGAAATTTGGATGCTCCCTCAATGTTGACAATGACAAACTAAGCAGACCCCAAGCAACTAAGTTGTGAGAGAACTGGAAGTCCATCTGGGGTGGGTACAGTTGGCTCGAAAGTGTCGAGTCGTCCAGCTGGGACGACCTTGGATCCAGTTCTGACGAAAGAGTCAGGATCACCAAGGAGTAGGACTTACAACCCTGAGTCAAGAGGGGGCGCTCACGCTAACCTTTATCTTTTATCTTCCCTCCGCAGCACTGAGGAGAGATGCCCAGTGAGGGCAACTGACTCCGCCCCTTCCTGCCTTCAAAGCCGGTCACTCTCATGTTTCAGTCAGCATTTCTCCCCTGGCTGGGGTTCAAAGTTGTGCTTCATGTTAGTATTGTCGAAGTACAGTGATGGCCAAAAGTTCTGAGAATGAACCAAGTGTTGTCTTTCACAAAGTTTGCTGAGTCATTGTTTGTAGATCTTTTTGTCAGATGTTTCTATGGTGTACTGAAGTAGAATTACAAGCATTTCAGAAGTTTCAAAGACTAAATTGACAATGACAAGGAGTTTAAGCACAGAGTCCATATTTGCAGTGTTGGCCCTTCATTGTTTTTTAAGACCTCTACAATTCACCCTGGCAATCAACTTCTTGGCCCAATCCTGACTGATGGCAGCCCATAATCAATGCTTGGAGTTTGTCAGAATTAGTGGGTTTTTGCTTGTCCACCCGCCTCTTAAGGATTGACCACAGGTTCTCAATGGGATTAAAATCTGTGGAGTTTCCTGGCCATCAACGTTTACTTCCCCGAGCCACTTAGTTCTCACTTTTGCCTTATGGCCTGGTGCTCCATCATGCTGGAAAATGACGACACTGCTATCGTGGGCTGCATCAGGAGTGGGTAGGAGGAGGAGTATAGGAACCTAATCAAGGACTTTGTTAAAATGGTGCGACTCAAACCACCTACAGCTGAACACCAGCAAAACCAAGGAGCTGGTGGTGGATTTTAGGAGGCCCAGGTCCCTCATGGACCCCGTGATCATCAGAGGTGTCTGTGTGCAGACATATAAATACCTGGGAGTGCAGCTGGACTGACAATACTGATGCTCTGTGTAAGAAAGGACAGAGACGACTATACTTTCTTAGAAGGCTGGTGTCCTTCAACATCAGCAATAAGATGCTGCAGATGTTCTATCAGATGGTTGTGGCGAGTGCCCTCTTCTATGCGGTGGTGTGCTGGGGAGGCAGCATTAAGAAGAAGGACGCCTCACACCTGGACAAACTGGTGAAGAAGGCGAGCTCTACTGTAGGCATGGAGCTGGACAGTTTGACATCTGTGGCAGAGCGACGGGCACTGAGCAGACTCCTGTCAATCATGGAGAATCCACTGCATCCACTAAACAGGATCATCTCCGGACAGAGGAGCAGCTTCAGCGACAGACTGCTGTCACCGTCCTGCTCCACTGACACACTGAGATCGTTCCTCCTCCACACTATGCGACTCTTCAATTCCACCCGGGGGGGTAAATGTTAACATTATACAAAGTTATTGTCTGTTATACCTGCATTGTTATCACTAATTAATATTGTTTCTTTATCAGTATGCTGCTGCTGGAGTATGTGAATTTCCCCTTGGGATTAATAAAGTATCTATCTATCGATCTATCTAAAAGGAATTGTGGGTCACCAAACTCTTCTTTGATGCTTGGTAGAAGTTGCTCTCGGAGGATGTTTGGGTCCCATTCTTTATACATGGCTGGCAAAATTGTGAGTGAGACGACTCCCTTGGCTGAGAAGCAACCCCAAGTGACAAGAATGGTCTCAGGATGCTTTACTGTTGGCATGACACAGGACTGATGATGGAAGCACTCACCTTTTCTTCTCAAATATGGCTGGACAACTTAAGGACGTTCTCAGAGTTGTCCCCAAGCCATTTCCTCTTTTATTCTTGCTTTAGCAGGTGAACCTTTAACCCAATTCGAAGTGCTAGACCTCTCTGTGACAGATCTCAATCGGAAAGGGGATTCATCAGAGAGAAAGAGAATGACTGGACCCCAGCAGTCCAATCCCAGAATATCAGTCCATCTCTAAAGTTTTTCTTGACTTCTTTGCTTCCCTTCTTGACACCCACCAGGCTATCCTCCACAAGTCTTTGCCTCATTCACACCTGCCTGCTGCCATTCCTGAGCCAGCTCTGCACTGGTGGTGCCCACTGCCCAATCAACTTTAGGAGATGGTCCT
Organism: Erpetoichthys calabaricus; assembly: GCF_900747795.2. Taxonomy (NCBI): domain Eukaryota; kingdom Metazoa; phylum Chordata; class Cladistia; order Polypteriformes; family Polypteridae; genus Erpetoichthys; species Erpetoichthys calabaricus. The sequence continues at coordinate 14,075,173 of NC_041394.2, read as the reverse complement.
GGCACTTGGTGGACTTTCTTGGGTGCCCTGAAGTCTTCTTCACAACATTTGAACCTCTGTTCTTGATGATCTGATAAATGGTTGATTTAGGTGCAGTCTTACTAGCAACAATAGCCTGGCCGGTGAAGCCCTTTTTGTGTAAAGCCATGATGACTGCACGCGTTTCCTTGCAGGTAAGCTTGGCTAACAGAGGAAGAACAAGGATTTCAAGCACCAGCCTCCTTTTAGGGCATCCACTCTGCTATTCAAACTCAATCAGCAGGACAGGGTGACCTCCAGCCTTGTCGACACTCTCACCTGTGTTAACAAGATGATCACGGAGATGACATCAGCAGGTCCTTTTGTGGCAGGGCTGACATGGGTTTTTTGGCATGAAGTTCATTTTCATGACAAAGAGGGACTTTGCAATGAATTAATTGTAATTCACCTGACCACTCTTCAGAACATTCTGGAGTAAATGGAAATATGCCATCATAAAAATGGAGGAAGCAAACTTTGTAAAAATTCCTATTTGTGTCATTCTTAAAACTTTTGGCCACAACTGTAGCTGCCGACCTCCACAGCTCCACTCCATCGAGGAGGTGGTCACTTTAGGTTACACATCACAATGACAACACCCGGTTAGGTTACACTGTGGTTAAGATTAGGGCTGAAGGGGAGGAGTAATCTGATTCAACTCGAGTGAACCATGTGACAAAAACCTGCAATCTGATTGGCTGTCCAGCAGAGCTACTGAATCACAGAGCCGTGGAGGTCTGCAGCAGGACCCATTTCAGTTCTGCTGGGCTCCCGGCTCCCTATTAACCTGGAGAAGTTTGTAGGAAAATGAATCTCTGGAATATGGACGGTAGTCATGGTGGGGCAGCGGTTAGTGACGCTATGTCTCTGCTGCAAGGAATTGGGTTTCTGTTTCTGAATGGATTACTTCTGGGCCATGTAGACAGTCACCCTGGAGGGCATTTGGGGGCTACTTACAGGCAAACAAAGTAAATGGAAGGCACTCAACATGCCAAACGTTTGTGTAAAAGTGCCATTTGGGATACGCCGAGTTCAACGTTTTCCAGAGGATTTGTCCAGTGGTCCTTTCTGTTATCGACTTTCACTGGTAAGGTGTTGCATGTTGGTCAGACATGCAGGTTAGAATACGTCAGGCCTCTGTAATGCAACAAGAAATTCAAAATTCAGAGTTCACTACAAAAAGCTAAAAAAAAATTAGAAGCACAATCCCACTAACAAAGGGCCTAAATGCTGGATTAAATAAAGAGAGTGTCACTGTAGAAAATACATAGAATTGCAAGGATAATCCCACCAACTAGAGGGGCCGCCTCTACTGGAATCAATATGAAAGTCGTCCCCCTGCAGCAAAAACAAATTGAAAGAACAGCTCCCCGGCCCCCCCACTAGATGCTGCAGCCAAAAGGGCTAAATAAGGGAAAGGCACAAAAGCAGAAAACACATCAAATTGGAAGAACAATCCCACCACTACATGGCGTAATTAATGGAGTCAAGAAAATACTCAAAAGCAGGAAACTCAACATTTAAAAAAGACAAACCCCACCGATAGGATGGAGCAGTTATTGGGATAAATGAATAAACGTACTGGAGAAAGCACATAAAATTGGAATAACAAACCCACCACTAGGGGGCACAGCTAATGGATTAAATAAGGCAACCCACGACGCATTGAAAGATCACACCACTAGATGGCAAAGCTAATGGACTGAAGATGTCCAAAGCAGAGAACCGAGGATATTAAAAAGGCAACCCCACCATTACAGTGTGCAGCTAATGAGATAAATGGGCAACTCACTGCTCAAAAATGCAGAAAATTGGAAGCACAATCCCACCACTAGAGGGCACAGCTAATGGATTACATGAGGGAGCTACCCAAAGCAGAAAACGCATAGAATCGAAAGAAACATCTCTCCACTAGAGAAGGCACAGCTTATGAATTAAAGGGGGCTCTCCTAAGCAGAAAGTGACTAGAATTGAAAGAACAATCCCACCACAAGATGGTGTAGCTAATGGTTTAAAGGAGATTAGTCAAAACATTAAAAAGACAATCCCACCACTAGAGTGAGCATTTAATGAAATACATGGAAAAACTCTTACGGCAGAAAAATGGAAAGACAGACAATCCCACCACTAGAGGGCACCACTAATGGGCTAATGAAAGAGAACCTGAAGCGGAAAATGCCTAAAATTGAAAGCCCACTCCCACCACTAGAGGATGCAATTTATGAATTAAATGATTGAATACACAAAGCAGAACAACAACGCATACAACTGATGAAACAATCCCACCACTAGATGGCATATCCAACGGATTAAAGGATATGAAAACTCGTGAAATTGAAAGATGGTGTAGCTAATGGATGAAAGAAGATGCCCAAAGCAGAAAACTCAGAATATTAAAAGGGCAAACCCACCACTACATTGTGCAGATAAGTGAATAAATGGGAAACCCACTGCCCAAAAATGCAGATAATTGGAAGCACAATCCCACCACTAGATGGCATATCAAATGGATTAAAGGACATGAAAACTCATGAAATTGAGAGTGAGCAGTTAATGAGTAAAATGAGAAACCCCACTGAAGATAATGCTGAAAATTGGAAAAACAATCCCACCACTAGAGGGCACACCTAATGAATTAAATAAGCAAAGCCACTTAAGTAGAAAACACGACACATGATGGCATAGCTAATGGATTAAACAAGATGTCCAACACAGGAAACTCAGGATACTACAAGGGCAATCCCACCACTACAGTGGGGGCTCTCTTAAGCAGAAAATGACTAGAATTGAAAAAACAATCCCAGCACAAGGTGGTGTAGCTAATGGATTAAAGGAGATGCCCAAAGAAGAAGAGTCAAAACATTAAAAAGACAGCCCCACCACTAGAGTGAGCATTTAATGGAATGCATGGGGAAACTCTTACTGCAGAAAAAAGTGGGTTAAGTTAAATGAGGGAGCTACCCAAAGCAGAAAATGCAAAAAATTGTAAACACAATCCCACCAATAGAGGGCACCACTAAATGATTAAATCAGGGGTCGCCAAGTCCGGTCCTAGAGGACCAAAGTGGCTGCTGGTTTTCATTCTAACCCTTTACTTAATGACTGACCTGTTTTTACTGCTAATTAAACTTCTTTTGAACTAATTTTAATTAACTTGTTCTTGAAGACTCAGACACCTTAATTTTTCTTTTCCTTAATTAGCAGACAAACTATAACGAGATCCAAAATGAGCCAAAACAACTGGTGTCCATCATACAATATCTGAAAATGAAGAAAGATGAAGGTCTCAGGAATGTTGATCTGCTCAGGACCACAAAACATTTCAACAGAAAAGAGAAAATCCAAAATTTCTGAAATGTCAGCCGTTGCACAATGAGAGCAGCAACAAGCAATGGAATTAAAGAACGAGTTTAATTAATAACAAGAATCAACGCCTTATTAAGCAGCTGGTTGGAGTGAAACTGGTTGGAGTTTGAGGCCCTGACTTAGCTGGTCTTCTGTCGGCTCACTCACTTCACATTAAAATTTCTGTTTGGGTGCCATTTAAGGAAAGAAATTAAGAAACTCAGAGGAATGATGCAGAAATTCATGGGAACAAATCTTAAAAAAGCAATTCAATTAAAACGAATTCACAAGAAGTTAATTAACAGCACAAACAAGGCACTTTTTTTTAAAAAAAAGAATAAAGGTTAATAATAATAATTCTTTGCATTTATATAGCGCTTTTCTCACTACTCAAAGCGCTCAGCAATTGCAGGTTAAGGACCTTGCTGAAGGGCCCAACAGAGCAGAGTCCCTATTGGCATTTACGGGATTCGAACCGGCAACCTTCCGATTGCCAGTGCAGATCCCTAGCCTCAGAGCCACCACTCCGCCACTTAGAAAGGTTAGAATGAAAACCTGCAGCCACGGTGGTCTTGCCGATGCCTGGATTAAATGAAGGAGCACCTGAACAACAACATGTATTTATATAGCACATTTTCATACAAACAACGTAGCTCAAGCAGAAAATGCCTAAAATTGAAAACCCAATCCCACCATTAGAGTGAGCATTTAATGGAATACATGGGAAAACTCTTACGGCAGAAAAATGGAAAGACAGACAATCCCACCACTAGAGGGCACCACTAATGGGTTAATGAAAGGACCTGAAGCAGAAAATGCCTAAAATTGAAAGCCCAATCCCACCACTAGAGTGTGCAGTTTATGAATTAAACGATTGAATACCCAAAGCAGAACAACAACACATTAAAACTGAAGAAACAATCCCACCACTAGATGCCATATCTAATGGATGTGAGAAATTGAAAGGGCAATCCCACCTCTAAAATGAGCAGTTAATGGGTAAAAATGAGAAACCCCACTGAAGAAAATGCACAACAATGAAAGCACAATCCCACCCCTAGAGGGTGTAGCTCTTTGTGTAAATAAGAGGTTTCTGCTCTACTGTAGGAATAATAAAACTAGAAGAGAATACACACCACTGATAGATAAGGAAAGGCCCGACTGCAGAAAATGTGTAAATAAAGAAAAGACCCACCCAGCACTAGGGGGGCACAGCTGGATTAAATGAAGGTGCTGTTCCACTGCAGACAACACTTCATGTTGGGAGATACAAGGACACCACTAGATGGCGCTGATAATGGGTTACACAAGGACACTCTCTCACAGCAGCACCCACATGCAGTAAAACTAGCAGAACAAATTCCACCATTATGGGGGCAAAGCTAATGAGATTAAATTCAGGAGCTACCCACTGCAGAAAACAAAACTGGACACTAGGGTGCAGATAATGGGCATGTGGCCTCTCTCTCTATTTAAACTTAGTTTAGAAGCATTAAATGGTCTTGTTTTAGGTTTAAAAAAAAAAAAAAAAAGCTTCAAGCCAATGAAATCATTCTAAATATTTACAGCTCCTTGACATTCAGACCCCACCTAAGGCCTCAGCGCTAAATGGAACAGTCTGTTCCTACAGTTTATGAAGAAATGCCATCTTCTCATTTTACGCAACACTAAAACAGCCAACCAGTCGGCACTGGCAGAGTCCAGCTGGATCAGATCACTTCAGCCAGGGCAACGTGACTCCTCTGCTTTGGCAAAACAAGCCAGCTGGCAGGATGGGCACCAGGCCAACGGTGACCTGGCACATTGGGCGTGTCAATGAAACCACCACAAAAAATTAAAAAAAATATAATAAGAGGAAGCCCAATGACCACGGCCACTACATTACTGCAGTAAAGGTGCATGTCGGGCAGTGACCATTAAGTGAAACCAGACTCTCCAGTTCTCACTCCCGCTTTTAACCTTCTACCACATTCCAATCACCAGGAATAACAAGCGAGAGAAGACAGGGTTGGCAGAGCTGGGCTAAGAATAAAATTAAACCACCGCAATTCATAAATATTCAAGTGGCACTGACGGCCATTGAACTCCCGACCAAGGTCATCCAAGTGCAGTAGCAGGGAAAGCCAACAACTCCTTTATGGATTCAGCTCAGAGAGTACCACCAAGGTTTTGGGGACAGGGTTCTCTTTCGATTTCCCTCTCTCGTGAGTGGGTACGGCAGTACCACTGCAGAGTTTTGTCAGACACCAGCACTGGCAATAGTGAACTTTTCACCCAAGTCACCCAGCTGCAGTGGCAGAGAAAGCCTGCACTCCTTTATGGTTTCACTTCAAAGGGTTCACCCTAAATCTTGTGTGTTGGTGTGGCATTGCCATAGCTGGGCTGCGTCAGACACCGGCACTGGCAGTGGTGGCACTAGAGACAAGTCAACTTTCATTCAAGTGCAGTGACAGAGAAAACCTAAAGCTCTTTTTATTGATTCAGTTCAGACCCACCACCACCTCCCAAGCTATAGGGGACAGGGTCCCATTTAATTAGCATGACAGTGCCATAGCGGGGTTATGTCAGACACCAGCGTAATATGTGGGAGGGTGAGGAAAGACAATAATATATAGCATGAAGTCAACAGCAGGGGGACTTTATGGGCAGAAGGAAATGAGCCATAAGGGGCAAAACAATCTGAAAAAGGAGAAATTGATAAAAGTGATGGAAAATATGTGCAACAGATTTTTTGGTAAAAAGGATGTAGTAAAGGGGATGGCCGAGTATTAACACACAAGATGGACCTCTAGGACTGTGTCCTTGACGCAAATGGAGACGAGCCCCTGACCCAGGAGCAAATCCAAATGGACTCACAAATAAACGCCCCAGAGTGGTTCTTCAGGGCAATGCCATATGGGAACCATTCCATCTTACATGAAGATTCCAGAAAGAACGGGCAAGTAAATAAGCATGAAGAGATGGGAACACCAATAGCTCTTGATTTTTGAAAGGACACTCGCTGCATACAATGAAACGGGTCAAGTTCAGGTCTTCTTAATCTGTTAGTGTCCTGTTAGTTAGCCTACCATACATTAAAGATTTCAGCTTTTTTACTTTGTGCTGTCCTCTACTATAACCTACTGTCTATGGTATGGTATGGTATGGTAGGGGAGAAGCAAAAGGTTTAGATTAGTCAAAAAGGTTTGATCTCCGGTTTTTGACATTTTAAAATCCCCCCGATACCGAAAACATTGGAATCTCGATGATGGGTGTGTGTCACAGCTTCTTGAGGACTGCCTAGAGTTAAAACAACTGGATGGAAAAATAAGCCTGTTATGAGATAATGATGTGCAGATACATTTTTTTTCAGCCAAATCGTGCAAGGGGCAATCTAGAACAGTGTTTCTCAACCTCGGTCCTGGGGACCACCTGTAGCTACAGGTCTTTGTTCCAACCAGATTCCTAATCAGTGACAACACCTGATAACATTGATCTTGCTTAATTAGCTGGTATTATTTTTCTTTTATTCTACATTCAGAAAAGCACAGCAGCACGATTTTTACATTTATAAGACATTCAGAAATATTTTTGCTATAGATTTAAATGCTTAACTCTCTTTAGTTGATTTCATTATATTTTGCCCTTTCTCTGTGCAGTTTGCTCCCTTCATTGTATCTTCCATCCATCCATCCATTTTCCAACCCACTGAATCCAAACACAGGGTCACGGGGGTCTGCTGGAACCAATCCCAGGCAGGGTGCCAACCCACTGCAGGACACACACATACACAAACACAACCACACACCAAGGCCAATTTAGAATCGCCAATCCACCTAACCTGCATGTCTTTGGACTGTGGGAGGAAACCAGAAGATTGTGGGTTCGCTTCCCGGTTCCTCCCTGTGTGGATAGTACTTTGAGTACTGAGAAAAGTGCTATATAAATGTAATGAATTATTATTATTATTATTATTATTGCTGGTGCACACCTGGAGCACATCCAGGTATGGATAATACGGGCCGTCTCCCTTCATTCGAGGCATGAGTTGGGTGGAAGCAGGACGAGGTCAGAGAGAGACAGAGAAGAAGGCAGTCCAAAGAAGAGGCAGTGTGGTTGGCCTGGACTTTGGGGTTTATGGAGCACTTTTGGACATTGTACATAATAGTAATAATGTAAATAAATGTGTGGTGGTGCAAAAGAACATGTCTGCCTGTCTGTGTCCGGGGCGCATTCCTCAATATATATATATATATATATATATATATATATATATATATATATATATATATATATATATATATATATATATATATATATATATATATATATATATACACACACACACACAGAACATCTTACAGACTCAATGCAAAAGCAGATGTGCCATCTAATGCAATGATCAATCGCATGAATTTAAAAAAAGTTTGTGATGCACCATCTGTTGGAACGACAAATGCAATGCATGTGTCCGTTATATGCCATTTGGTATGGGATTTGTAAATGCAGTGTTAATGTTTGTGGTGTGCCACTTATTGCAAAGACAAATGCAATACATTTAAAAAAAAATGTCAAAGACAAATGCAATACATTTAAAAAAATGTGATGCACAATCTGTTGTAATGACAAATGCAATGCATGTGTCTCTGTTATATGCCATTTAGTATGGGATTCATAAAAGCTCTGTTAATGTTTCTGATGAATGAAAAATACAATGCATTTTATTGCTAAAAGTGCATGTGTGTGCCTTATGTTGGAACGAGGAATGCAATTCATATACAGTATATCCATGTTGTATGTAGACCTAAAGCTTAGACAGTTTGAGGAAAAAAAAGACACTTGTCAGTTATGTACATATTTATACATACGTACACACTGTACCAATATATACACATTATATGACATACACACATAAAGAAAGGTAATCACAAATCATTGAGGTTCTATCTATTTTGCTCTCAATACCCAAATATACATACATACAGTACATATAAACACAGGCCTCTTATTATATATAACCTCTAACATAAATATGCAAATATATGAAAATAGTGAGATAATTATATACACTTGTATACTCCTATAGATCACTTTGTATACTCCCATAGATCACTCGTATTTTAAATTAGTACAAATGTGTGTCAGTCTTTCTACACGCGCCACTTCTTACAGATTCAACGCAAAAGCAGACACTTAAAACATACAGGATTGCCAGTGACCCAATAAAACAAAGCCCCCTCCCTGCATATCTTCCACTTCGCCCCCGCCCATCCCAGGTCGCCAATGATCCCCTCTCTGTCGAGGTCAAATGTGCTGATGCAACTTCAGTGGAGGTTTACACACAGTGTCACAGAAACGTCACAAATATGTCATTGTAGAAGTAGGCGATGCTTTCCTTGGTAGTTGGAGAATGAGGAAACATTTAGGTGGCACATCTCCGTTTTTGCCTAAAAATAAGTCAGAGAAAATTCTAAAACGTCATTTCGGTTGCTTCAAAATCCTTGAGAGGCGGATCTGAGCCTCTTGAACGCAGACACGCGCATCCGTCTGCCACAAGGGAGTCAATCCCGTGGGACATCAGGTCATCGGAGGCAGCTTTTAGTTGTATAATGATCGTCTGTTTAAAAGCAAAGCGCACAAAATAAAACACATACGCAGCTGTCATCGTTAGATGCGTGCCCTCGCGGTGTGCCAAGCAGATCTAAATGCCAAACACACTTTATAAGAACAAATTGCACTACTGATTACATGTGACGGATACGCCAGGAGTTAAGACATATTCCTCTCAGTTGATGGCATGACGTAAGCAGCAAGTGCAGTGTGTGTATTTTCTCTCTCTCTCTCTATTATATATATATATATATATATATATATATATATATATATATATATATATATATATATATACACACACACATACATCTCTCTCTCTAGATCTATATATCATATTCCCTGAGCAGCACAAGCATAGCACATGTGGTCGTCTGACGTGGACGTTGCGTGAAACGGCAAACCAGAGCGCAAGACGGGGGAACGCGACTCGCCTGGCTCAGAGGGGGCTCGCCTGCGAGTAGCCGGTGTCTGGTTACTTGTAACCTTCACCGAGAAGGTGAGAGGTAACAAAAAAAAAAAAAAACACTATCAGATCATCTACTCTTCTGCCAAAAAGAGTATGTAACCAAGTCATTCACGTTTTGTATCCGTTGCTCGGTAAGAATACACATTTCCCTGTATTTTAAAGCAAAAGTACGATTTGAATTATGAATGACTTCAGTCTAATATCCCAATGTAGCTAAAGAGAGTCGCCACGACAAGGATTTTGTCCACATCACAAAGCAAATCCCCGCCACCCAGCACACCAAACCCGGATATGCGACGTCTGTTTGCGCCTCCACGTCGCTTTTGGCGGCTGATCTAATTAAAAGCTTTTGTACATGCGGCTCATTTGACCACAATACTTAATCACATAATATTCTACTTTAATTCTTATTACTCAAACAGTATCTATAACGGTTTATTTCCGTCGCTTTGTATTGGATAGCTACTAAAAACTTAATCATAATCATCGCAATGTTGTATGGCTTTGTACGAAACGATTAATTTCAATAATCCACTTAGTACACGCAGCAACAGGAGTTGCATTTGCGTATGGAGGTTTATAGGCTATTATTTGACACTAGTATTAAATCACAAAGTACTCTAACTTTATATGTATTAATTGTCATCCTTCAGACTGTGTGTTCTGATGGGTTATTTCCGTCGTTTTATTTAAGGGAGTCTACTAAATACAGAAACATCACCATTATCAAAATCGTCAAGGCGCTGTATTAAACGTTTCATTTCCTTAATAAACGACTGCTAAACACACAAGTCTTTTCTGCTGGCGTAATGAAATTCAAGTTACGGGATAAACTATTCCCAATAGTTCAGAATATTTCGAATCCTTGAGATGTCAATGGGTATTTTTTTTAAGACACGAGAGTATAGTGACAGTTGGCAATACTGCCACTTCACGACACCTTAGTGACAGATGCACTATTTGTGAGGTTTAGGAAAGCCAGACAGGTTTATAAAATTTACGAAAAAATAAGTTAGTGAAGCAATAGATCGCTACCCTTCTCTGATTCGCCACTTTTCACTTCAATTTCAGTCCTCGCCATGGTGCAGGGTGGAACAGCGACTGATCCACGTGCCGAAAGTAAAAATTTACCCTTGTCAGAAAACTATTTATTAAAAAGCGTTTAATTAAATGCACACGTAATACATGCTGATTTATGTAAACGCTTCCACGATATAATTTTAATTTAGGCCAGTTGTCGGGAAGCTGGTATCCAGGAATCCATCAGGAAGCACAAGATGATGCAATTTACTTGCAGCTTTCATAACGTGTCTCGCACGCGCTTTCTCCTATGAAGCTGAACGCGGCGACAGCCAACCCCGAACCTACTAAGAGATTAAACACGAACTCACCTAATAAGGTCCAGAAATGAATCCACCACATCCTTGGACTGTGGGATCCCTCCGTCCAATCCTGACAGCGTCGGTTTGGCGCTGGCTCCACTGCCCGGGCCGACGATGAAAGCCATTGACACGCCGATAGCCGAAGCGATAAGCGTGGTGACCAGAAAGAACAGCATTGCCCAACCGCCGAGTTTGCCCAGAGCCTTAGGGTCCAGACTGGCTGCCCCCGATACTAAACTGCACACCACTAAAGGAATGATAATCATTTTTAGCAAGCGGATCAGGAGTTCCCCGGGGAAACCGAAGTATATGACCTGGGCTTTGGTCAGTTCTAGGTTCCGCACTCCGAGTCCAATCAGCACACCAAGGATGACCCCGGCCACGGTCAGGATGACCAGCAGGTTGGCCTTTATGATCCTCTTGACTCTTTCCACAGAGCACCCCATTTTACCCGACTTCGGAGAAGTCGGCGCGCCGTTGGCTTCAGGGTGAATTTCACCGTTGGATTGTGCCTTGTTGAAGCCTTCGTCTGCGATATCAGCCATAACTAAAAGTCAGTATGTAAACCGAAGAAAGAAAAGGTCCCGAAGTGTTTGGAGTGGCCGAGTTCTGTAAAACAGGCGTTCAGTACACCATCCTTCTATAAACTAGAAGCAGCGCCGGCGGCGTGGGGGAGAAATAGGAACGCGAGGAAGGCTCATTTGACGTCAGAGGGCGGGGTTAAGGAGGAGTCGTTTACTAAAGGCGCGCTGTGCTACGCATTGAGAGCTGCTCCAGCCCGCGTTTCATCAGCAGGTATTAGGTTTAGGTTAGGTTTAGGTTTATTTGTCATATATAGGTTAACACAGGGTCAACATACAATGAAATGTGTATGACGAGAAAAAACAAGTCACTCAGCCTAGATCCAATAAAGCTTAAAAAAAAGATTACAAGTTAAAAATAGACAAGCCATATAAAATAAAATGTGTATGTTTTAAAAGAAGTTATAAGTTATAAAGTGCAGATGCATGTTCCAGTCAGTATTCAGAGTGTGTGCAGGTACAGTGTGTGTGTGAGTAGTGCAATGTAGATGTAATGCAATGTAGATGTAATGTAAGTGAATGTAAGTGTTCAGGTGTTGCTGTTGAGGAGTCGAATGGCCTGGTGGTAAAAACTATTCTTAAGTCTTGTAGTCCGAGCAGCCAGACTCCTGTATCGTCTGCCAGATGGTAACAAGGAGAACAGCTGGCGTGCTGGATGGCTGTGGTCCTTTATGATGCTGCTTGTCTTACGCAAGCACCGATGGAGGTAAATGTCTTCAATGGCAGGAAGACTCTTGCCCGTGATGTGCTCTGCTGCCTTCACCACTCTCTGTAGTGATTTCCGGCTGCTGGCAGAGCAGCTCCCATACCAGACGGTAATGCAGCCCGTCAGCAGACTCTCGACCACACTCCTGTAAAAGTTTGAGGTGATGTTGGCATTCATGCCAAACTTCCTCAGCCTCCTCAGGAAATAGAGCCTCTGGCGAGCTTTCTTGACCACAGTGTCTATGTGAAGGGTCCACGAGAGATCCTTGGTGATGTTTACTCCGAGGAACTTGAAGCTGTTAACCCTTTCAACTTCTATGCCGCAGATGTAGATGGCCTGGTGTTCTCTGCCTTGTTGTTTTCCTGTATTGTGTATAACTGACGCCTTTACCCAAGGCGATTGGATACAAATTATTACATTTATTTATTTTTATTAATATCGCACACACTTACTAGATTACATTTATTTGGCCTACGCTTTTCTTCCAAAATGAATTACAACATTTGAGTTACAATTGGTTACATTTATTTTCTTTTCCAATTGGAGCACAGGTGGTTAAAGTGACTTGCTCAGGGACACACAGTGTCAGGGGTGGGATTTGAACCCACAACCTCATTGTTTGAGCCTTAACCACGCACCAATTTACGTTTTGAGGAGAGCCAGTTGAGGTAATTGCTCCAGTCACACAGTGAGTTTCGGGCAGGAACGGAGCCTGTAACTTAAAATGTCATTAGCAGGGCCAGTCCATTGAACACAACATTTGTTCTTTTATAATGTGGAAGGAAAACTGGATGAGAAACACACGCGTGCACGTTTAAGAACAGAGTACTCAGAGACTCTGAGCGGGATTTAAACTCAATGTTGGGCTGTGAGGCAGCATCGCTCACCACTGTGTCACCGCACTTCACCTATAAATAAGCATAATTAATCAAGAGAGATTTGAGAAATATGTATATTTAAAAAATGATCTACTATAAATGAAATGATCATTAGAAGATAAAAAGAAATGAAACGAATAGCCACTGTGTCACTACGCTCTCCTTTATGGAACAATCAAGCATTAGATCTTTGATCAATACTTATTCAATTAATTTACAATAAATTAATGACTAGTAGAGAACATGAAGAAATGGAATACATTGGCAAATTGGTTGAATTTCAAAAATCAATATGACCTGTCCTTATGCTGTATGAACTGTAATTGTGTTATATAAAGCAACGTTTTTCAGAGAAGCCGCATTATAAAGTACTGGCTATGCTTCTCGTCTAAGATGAGCTGAAATTTAAATAATCAACTTAGACCTTTAACATTTGCAGTGCACCATGCAATATATATGTCTCTGTTACATGCCATTTGAAGTGTTAAATGTTTGTGATGTGCCATCTATTGGAATGGCAAAAGAAAAGCATTTTATTATTAAAAATGGTTATGGTGTGCCATATGTCGGAATGACAAATACAATGTACCTGTCTCTGTTTTATTTCATTTGGTATGGGATTCATAACATCACTGTTAATGTTTCTGATGTGCCATCTATTGGAATGACAAATGCAATTCATTTAAAAAAAATGTTTGTGATGTACCATCTGTTGGAATGACAAATACAATGCATTTTATAAAAAATGTATCAGAAGTACTATGTAAGTAACTAAATACTTTTTCTTTATATGATATGCTGTATACTATACTGTATACAATCTACAATGGGCACAGGAGCAACAAAACTGGACTATGAAGCAATGGAAGAAGGTGGTCTGGTATGATGAATCACATTTTCTTTTAAATCATACAGACAGGTGGCAGCAGGATGTATTATGGGAAAAAGGTAAGACGGTAGAGGCAGGGTGATGCTCTGAGAAATGTTCTGCTGGGAAACCATGGGTCCTGGCATTCATGTAGATGTTACTTTGGCATGTACCACCTACCTAAAGATTGTTTCAGACCACCTACACCCTAGTCACAGCAATAGTATCCCTTGATGGCAATGGTCTATTTCTGCAGGATAACATGTCCTTCTACACTACAAAAATGTTCAGGAGTGTTTTGAAGAACATGACAAAGAGTTCAAGGTGGGGACCTTGCAACTTACAGATGTTAAACAATCTGCTGCTAACATCTTCATCCCAGGTGTTACAGGACACCTTCAGAGGTCTTGTGGAGTGTACGCCTCGACAGGTCAGAGCTGTTTTGGTCACATGAGGGGGACCTGCACAATATTAGGCAGGGGTTTTGAATGTTGTGAATGACTGGTGTATACACATTTTGAAAATTTAAATTAAATCTATCTATCTATCTATCTATCTATCTATCTATCTATCTATCTATCTATCTATCTATCTATCTATCTATCTATCTATCTATCTATCTATCTATCTATCATATAGTACCTTTCATATCTATCTATCTATCTATCTATCTATCTATCTATCTATCTATCTATCTATCTATCTATCTATCTATCTATCTATCTATCTATCTATCTATCTATCTATCTATCTATCTATCTATCTATCTATCTATCTATCTATCTATAGGGCACCAAAATAAAAGAAGTGTCAGTCCAGGCCAGGGAACAAAATTGGATCAGACACAGGAACCAGAGGCTGATGCTGCAAGGAACCTCATCAGAATTGGGTGATGTTAAGAGTGTTGTCCAGCAGGGGCCAGTGTTGGGGCTGCTGCTATTTTTAATATCTATAAATAATTTGGAAAGGAATTTAAGTAACAAGATGGTTAACTTTGCAGATGACACCAATATAGGTGGATTGGGAGATAATCTAGAATCCATTGAATCACCACAGAGGGACATGGACAGCATACAGGCTTGTGCAGATTTGTGGCAGATAAAATTTAATTTAAGTAAATGTGAAGTATTAAAGGTAGGAAGTAAACATATTAGATTGAACACACAATGGGAGGTCTGAAAATCAAAAGTACACCTTATGAGAAGAACTTAAGAATTAAAGTGGACGCAACAGTATCAGCTGCCAGACAGTGTTCAGAAGCCATTAAGAAGGCTAACAGAATGTCAGGTTACATAGCTCCCTGATGTGTGGAGTACAAGTCACAGGAGGTTCTGCTCAAGCTTTATAATACACAGGTGAGGCCTCATTTGGAGTACTGGGTGCAGTTTTGGTCTCCAGACTACACAAAGGACATAGCAGCACTAGAAAAGTCCAGAGAAGAACAACTAGGCTGATTCCAGGGCTACAGGGGATAAGTTATGAGGAAAGATTAAAAGAGCTGAGCTTTTACAGTTTAAGACAAAGGAGATTAAGAGGAGACCTGACTGAAGTGTTTCAAATTATGAAGGGAATTAGTCCAGTGGATTGAGACTGTGACTTTAAAATGAGTTCAAGAACACAGGGACACAGTTGGAAACTTGTTAAGGGCAGTTTCACCTAAACATTAGAAAGTTATTCTTCACACAGAGAACCACAGATACTTGGAATAAGTAGTGTGGTCGACAGGAGGACTTCAGGGACTTTCCAAACTCAACTTGATGCTACATTTAAAATGATTAAATGGATAGGACTGGGGAGCTTTGTTGGACTGAGAAAAGCTCCTGCTGTTGTGATGTCTCATTATAGAAGGGTCGTGTTGCAGTTCATCCATCATTTTAGAGTATTGAAGGCTTCTGTGTTCATCTGAGCTCCAGTCGCTGTTCTTTTGTCCTCTAGTGTTTACTGTGCCTTCTGTGTATTACAGTAGAGGCATTTCACATTCAGAAAAGCTTCACTTGGCCCATATTTTGAAATTTACACCCAATTTATTTACATATTGCACCAGTTTCTGAGATCATCTCTTGTTCCCTTTGACTGTCTCTAATTTTTGTTGACCATTCTATGTTCTCAAAGACTGAACTGTTGAGAATTTTTCAGACTAGCCAAAATGTCTCCAGAGGTGGCTACAACAGTAATTTTAGAGCTGACAAGCACATTGGTGCATTTTGAATGACATTAATAGACTGTATTTCAAAAACCATCACGGCTTCTTAATGAGTATTTTATACCTAAAGCTAGATGTCTCATTATAGAGCTATACCTTAATTGTAAGTTGTTTTTGTGATCATGAAGTGAGAACTCATTCTAGCAGTCCATGGTGAACAGTTCTGGATAGGATGCCAGTTTGTCACAGCAGGGTTCATTCACACTTATGACAATTGGGAATCACCTGATCGCAATCTGCATGTCTTTGGGAATCAGGTCAGGTAAGGCTGGGGAGCATACACTGGTACAGCGTATTGTCACACCCACCACATGACGAAACAGCTCAGGATCCTCGTTGGCAAAGGAAAGGCAGACACATGGTCCAGCCCAATTTTCTGAAAAATATCATCTATTTGCCACAGCCAGGTGTTATGTGGGCATCCCCTTGGCCTGGTCCAGCCACTCGGACCCTCAAAAATGAGGATCCTGTGAGGCGGATCACCCTCGGGTAATCGCATCACGTGGCCATAGTGCCGTAACTGACACTCCCTTACAATGCAGGTAATGTGACTCATTCGGGACTCCGTGAGCAACACAAAGTCAAACCAAGGTTTCCCCAAAGAAACACAATACCGAAGGAATCCAGGCTTCATCTCAGGTCACAGGATAGCGTCCATGTCTCACAACCATATAGCAAAACAGGAAGCACCAGGACTCTAAAGACTTGGACCTTCATCCTTTTGTAGAGATATCGGAAGCGGCAAACACCCCTTTCCAGTGACCTCATGACCCCCCCATGCTCTCCCAAGCCGTCTACTGACTTCATAGGAAGAGTCACCAGAGACATGAATGTCATTGCCGATGTAAGTAAACATCTCAACAAGGTCGACACTCTCTCCGCAGACAGACACACTGCTGATGGCCGTGCCCAAGAGGTCATTAAAGGCCTGGCTCTTGGTTTTTATGAGGACACTCACAAGCCCAGACCCTCAAACTCCTCACTCAGTCTCCCAGAGAGCCCCCATCAGAGCCTCCATTGACTCTGTGAAGATCACAGCATCATCAGCAAAGTCAAGATCTGTGAATCTTTCTTCATCAACAGATGCCCCACAGCCGCTGGACCCCACGGCCCTGACTAACACTCAATCCATGCAAGCATTGAACAGAGTAGGAGCAGAACACACACACCTGATGGACCCCAGAATCAACTCGGAAAAACACAGAGGTCCTGCCTCCACTCTGCACAGCACTCACAGTACCAGTGGACAGGCATTTTTTGGCAATGTCATAGAAAAATGTGACTACTTGGAGAGGAACTGAACTACGCTGCCTTCAGAAAGTATTCAGATCCCTTCACTTATGTTACATTTTGTTTTGTTACATCCTTATGCTAAAATCACTTAAATTCATTTGTTACCCCTCAGCAAGCACCACTCAATACCCCAGAATGAAAGCAAAAACAGGACTGTAGAATTTTTTTCAAACTTAATAAAACATAAGAAAAGTGAAATCTGACATTAATCCAAGTATTCAGAACCTTTACGCCATGCTTCATTGAAGCTCCTTTGGCAGCCATCGCAGCCAGGAGTCTTCTTGGGATTGACACGGAGAGCTTGGCACACCTGGATTTGGGGATTTTTCTGCCCTTCTTCTCTTCAGATCCTGCCAAGTTCTCTCAGGCCGGATGGTGTTCATCAGTGGACGAAGTAATAAGTGGAAAAAGAAAGCACTTCCACAAACGGAAAAGAGTTGGGGACCATCTCCATATAATGTCCATTGGACAAAAGAAAAACGCAATAGACTTGAATAATGATCAAAAAGCATTTACAGAAATTGACATCATGTGACAGAAAGTTGGCGTTTTATACAGGAACAAAATGGAGGATGGAAATGAGTTGGCAGGAGATGATGTTGAAACTGTTGGACGGATACATCATCATCAAAGAGAGACTGGAAGTGATGTAATAACAGGAAGTGATGTCATCGGATGGAGCCAGAAGTATCGTCATCGGATGGAGCCGGAAGTGGCGTCTGGGTGGCCATCTTGGAACCTGGAAGTACGGTACCTATTATTTCTCTTCTTTTTGTCTGATTAGAGAGAGAGAGGCGTTAGTACTACAAATCATACCTCTGTCTCGCGATGTTTCACTCACCTTCGGGCTTGTTGACTGCCTCCTAAGCGCACGTGTGTGACAACAGCTATTTTCAGAGCTCAGAGATGTTCAATTAGGTTCAAGTCAAGACTCTGGCTGAGCCACTCAAGGACATCCCTAGAGTTGTCTCTAAGCCGCCCTAGTGCTGTCTCTGTGTTGTTGTGCCTAGGATCACCTTCTTGTTGGACAGGTGAATCTTCAGCCCAGTCTGGGGTCCTCAGTGCTCTGGAGAAGGTTTTCATTAAGAATATCTCTGTATTTTGGTCCGTTCACCTTTCCTTTAACCGTGACGAGTCTCCCAGCCCGTGTTGCTGCCACCACCATGCTTCACCATTGGATTGTGTGAAAGAATCAGTCTCAACACACGAAAAATGTTTGGGGCAGCCACCCTTATATTGCCCCTGGCTGCAAAAGGGTATTGAAATAAGTAGCAATGTGATCTGTTTGAGTTCCAAAATTGAACTGTTTGAACAGAGAAAAGATGGTGGCTTTAAAAGCCAAAACCAGAAGTGATGTCATCCAGGGTCAGAACCGGAAGTGACATTGTTGATGTTGAATCAGGTAGGTTTTCCCGTATTTGGCCTGCAGAGACAACAGAAGTAGGTTTAGTGCACCCTGCCACCCCCTGGCCTGGTGGGTAATTACCTTCACTCAGTCCACTCAGCTTCCTCCTAATCACACGTGTGTGACAACTAGTATTGCCCAGGTGATAGGAGATGCCAGGTATCCTTCTGCCATGACACTTGGAGTTGATATCATATAGTTCAATCTGGTTTTCAAAGACTGAACAAATCTTGTTTCTCTGAGCAGCCTTTCATGTGTGGTTCAGTCACTCTTCGATAAAGGCCAGATTGGTGGAATGTTGCAGTGATGGTTGTGCTTCTAGAAGTTTCTCCCATTTCCACATAGATCCTCAGGAGCTCAATCAGAATGACCATTAGGCTCCTGGTCACCACTCCTACCATGAGGCTCTTCTCCCTGATTGCGCAGTTTAGCACAAGGGCCGGTTTATACTTCATGCTCAGAACGCGTACGTACACACATCATGGCTGCCACGCATTCATTTGACGCATTCTCTGAGGACGTCCTCAAAACTTAACGTGACTCATGCAGGAGTTGTAATACCAGCTTAAAATCGTGGGGTTGGGGGGTATGCAGTGTGATCAAGTCAGAATGTGATATCAGAGTCTCCGTTTAAAATCAAAATGTCACAGAAAGGTACTTTGCGCATCCTACAGGATCAATGTGCCTTCTTAGATGTTTGATGAATGGTTAGATGTGGTGAAGAAAGATGCCGACAAACAAATGCATTCGTGGGGCTTTTATATTCAAGCGTTGCATATTACCCAACGTAATGACACAATACATTTTAAAAGTCTTGCATACCATTTTTTCTTTTTTTTTTTGCACCTTCACAACAGCATCAGAGCGTACAGCGGTGTATTTGAGCCACAGAGAAAAAAAATTAGGGACACGGTGAAAAGATCTATTTTGTGATTAGAGTGGAAATTTTTGGCTTAAATCTAGAAATGTCCACTTTAATCTCATAGTTTATTTTGTCATTAAAGTAGAACATCATAAATGTCATCTTAAAATGAACCCAGTTGCTTCTGGAGCTTCCTCCTGAACTGACAGCAGCAGCAGGTGGTGATCGCCACACAGAACACGTTACATTTCTGATATTCCAGCTCTCTGCCGATTTAGAATCCTTAGATTTATACTTGATATCACTTTCATGATGAAATGCATTAAAGTACAGTTAGGTCCATAAATATTTGGACAGAGACAACTTTTTTCTAATTTTGGTTCTGTACATTACCACAATGAATTTTAAATGAAACAACTCAGATGCAGTTGAAGTGCAGACTTTCAGCTTTAATTCAGTGAGGTGAACAAAACGATTGCTTAAAAATGTGAGGCAACTAAAACATTTTCTGAACACAATCCCTTCATTTCAGGGGCTCAAAAGTAATTGGAGAAATTAAATAACTGGAAATCAAATGTTCATTTCTAATACTTGGTTGAAAACCCTTTGCTGGCAATGACAGCCTGAAGTCTTGAACTCCTGGACATCACCAGATGTTGGGTTTCCTCCTTTTTAATGCTCTGCCAGGCCTTTACTGCAGCGGCTTTCAGTTGCTGTTTGTTTGTGGGCCTTTCTGTCTGAAGTTTAGTCTTCAACAAGTGAAATGCCTGCTCAGTTGGGTTAAGATCAGGTGACTGACTTGGTCATTCAAGAATTTTCCACTTCTTTACTTTAATAAACTCCTGGGTTGCTTTGGCTGTATGGTTTGGGTCATTGTCCATCTGTATCATGAATCAATTTGACTGCATTTAGCTGGATTTGAGCAGACAGTATGTCTCTGAACACCTCAGAATTCATTCGGCTGCTTCTGTCCTGTGTCACATCATCACTAAACACGAGTGTCCCAGTGCCACTGGCAGCCATGCACACCCAAGCCATCACACTGCCTCCCTCTACCGTGTTTTACAGATGATGTGCTATGCTTTGGATAATGAGCTGTTCCACACCTTCTCCATACTTTTTTCTTGCCATCATTCTGGTAGAGGTTGATCTTGGTTTCATCTGTCCAAAGAATGTTTTTCCAGAACTGTGCTGGCTTTTTTAGATGTTCTTTAGCAAAGTCCAATCTAGCCTTTCTATTCTTGAGGCTTGTGAGTGGCTTGCACCTTGCAGTGCACCCTCTGTATTTACTTTCATGCAGTCTTCTCTTTATGGTAGACTTGGATATCGATACGCCTACCCCCTGGAGAGTGCTGTTCACTTGGTTGGCTGTTGTGAAGGGGTTTCTCTTCACCATGGAAAGGATTCTGCGATCATCCACCACTGTTGTCTTCCGTGGACGTCCAGGTCTTTTTGCGTTGCTGAGTTCATCAGTGCTTGCTTTCTTTCTCACGATGTACCAAACTGTAGATTTTGCCACTCATAATATTGTAGCAATTTTTCCAATGTGTTTTTTCTGTTTTCGCAGCTTAAGGATGGCTTCTTTCACTTGCATGGAGAGCTCCTTTGACCGCATGTTGTCTGTTCACAGCAAAATCTTCCACATGCAAGCAGCACACCTCAAATCAACTCCATGCCTTTTATCTGCTTAATTGATAATGACATAACGACCGACTTGCCCACACCTGCCCGTGAAATAGCCTTTGAGTCAATTGTCCAATTACTTTTGAGCCCCTGAAATGAAGGGATTGTGTTCAAAAAATGCTTTAGTTGCCTCACATTTTTATGTAATTGTTTTGTTCACCCCACTGAATTAAAACTGAAAGTCTGCACTTCAACTGCATCTGAGTTGTTTCATTTAAAATTCATTGTGATAATGTACAGAACCAAAATTAGAAGAAAGTTGTCTATGTCCAAATATTTATAGACCTAACTGTATTTATATTATGTTTTACATATAAATCGTTAACTTCATTTAAATAATATTGTTAATAATTCTACATGTGGGGGCAGTACAGTGGCGGTGCAGTAGAGCTGCTGCCCCGCAGTATGGAGTCATGTCCCTGGTGTTCCCTGCCTGGAGTTTGCATGTTTTCCTGGTGTGTTTCCACAGTGTGCTCCAGTTTCCTTCCAAAGACATGAAGGTTTGGGGATTTGGTGACGCTAAAATGACGCCAGTGTGTGTGTGCTTGTGTTCAGCTGATGCCCCGTCCACGTTTTTATTTCTATCTAACGCCCGATGCTTGCTGGAATGGGCACATCCCTGGATTGATAAATATAATCATTAAACATCCATCCTTTTCAGAGTTTGAGGTTTCAAAACTCTTTTGGGACGCCCCCCCTAATGGGATGACACTCCGAAGAGTGTCCCGAAGCGTCATCGTCGGGTCTGTGGAAGACAGTTTATCAGTTGCCAGGGCAACCGCAGGCTCCCAACGCAGCAGCAGCTCGCAGCTAAAGCAGATCCGAGTTGATCGCGGTCGCGCTATAAGCGCTTGCCATCCATGGGTGATGCGAGGAACATTATAAATGTAGGGAACAGGATTACTTGGCCACTAACCGGGCCACGACCCTTCCTGATTGCTGTGTCTGTGTACAGGAGAGTGGTAGATCCCGCCACAATAAATAACCGTGCTGTGCTTTTTTCAAGTGAATTAAGTTGGTTTTTCTAAAGTACTGAGAGTCAGCCTCGTGCTTTGGGGTGCAAGACAGGGACTCACAAGTCACAAGAGATACTGTGGCAAGGTGTCCTCAGAATTTAATGGATATTTCCGGCAATTCACAACACAGGGAAGCCAAACTTTTTCTCACCGTGATGATATCTCACACTGCCTCCTGGTGGAATCTTCCAGATTTACATAAAGTATGCATGCAAGTATAAACAGTACACTGTTTGCATAGCAGCAGAGTCCACAGGCGCATGCATTGCGTCACATGAAGTATAAACCCGGCCTAAGGGGAACCAAACAACCAGGTACAAAATTCAAACCCATGATGCCTCTTCTGTGAGACTTCCCAGTGGGTTTGAGAATGTCACACTGTGCTGTTGATGTCTGCTCACACTTTCTGAACTTACTGTATATGTTTTATCTTGGTAGAGTAATATATTGCTCTACTTTCCCCTATTGTATTATTAATAAGTAGCTTTTGCCAGAATGCCTAATCCCACAGACTTACCACTGTTTATAAGGTATTAAAGTATATAACTTATCCGCACCTTCTCTTCTGTATCTATAACCTCAGGCAATTAGATCTAGTAAAAAGACAAGCAGGAGTTAAGTTACACATAAAATAATGTATTATTGATAATATTCATAAATAATAACAATATGAAAAGTACAAGTGAATACTGGCAACTATACAACCTGATTAAATGGCGATGTGTAGTTTCAGGCGGCACACAGACTTGTAGTTACTTAAAATGTCTCTAGTTAAGGCATCATTGGTGCTGAGCTTTCTTCAGAACAGGCCGCATGCCTGTTCCAATATGGCTGCTAAGCTGTGGTCTCCATTGTGTCGTTCTTTCAGTTCATGGTGTGATGGTCTTCATCAGTTTGGTAAAGAAAAGCCATGCAAAATGACACCTTTTATTGGCTAACTAGAAAGATTACAATATGCAAGCTTTCGAGGCAACTCAGGCCCCTTCTTCAGGCAAGAGGTTGATTACATCTTGCCTGAAGAAGGGGCCTGAGTTGCCTCGAAAGCTTGCATATTGTAATCTTTCTAGTTAGCCAATAAAAGGTGTCATTTTGCTTGGCTTTTCTCTACATTCATAATGGCTAACACGGTACAACACCCTAGTACTTCAGTTTGGTAAGAGAGATACTTCTTCATCATATGTTGGTTAGTAAGAGAGAGAGAATGTGTTTGAACAAGCAGATTTATAGATTCTCTGTCCAGCCCCTACAGCCAATAGGACATCATGATACTTAAAAGCTTCTGATCCAAGCCAATTCCAAACTGCCAGACTTCAGACCAATGGGGGAATACAACATCTTAAAACCTGCCACCCCCAAGACCATATATCTTTATGGCTTTCTTGGGGGGGTTGAAAGACTTTAGCAGAGAAACACTCGCCAAACTGGTTTAAGGCACACCCTCCCCCAACTCTGTCATAAAATTCAGAGCGACCCATTCCTAAAGGGGGGGGGGGGGGTACACACTTACTAATGTAACACTAAATCACATTGCTTTGCCTAAATTACAAACAAAGACATACAAAATATTTATCAAGTTATATGCAAAATCTTACATCACAACAGTATGTGTGATATTTTGCTGGATGTCTGTCTCTCGTACCTCGGGGACGTTACACACAATTTAATATCTAAATGGGAATTTTCATGTTCTTCCCATGCCAGAGTTTATTTTTTTTTATCTATGTAGTTTAGCTTTCTTCCGGTATCCTACAGATACATGGATTAAGTTATTTCGTCCTTACATTTGTGCGTGGGTACGAGCGGATGTGGATTGCAGCGTCCCGTCTACGGTTTTATATTGCCAGGATAAGCTCTTGAATTGAAAGAGTGGGTAGTAAAAATGAGCAATCAAATGTGTACAGGTTGTGCGTCTCCTAGTGGCAATTTAATTGAGTCACTAGTTCATTCTCTACTAATGACTCCTCTGGCGCCCCCTCTGGTGGGTTCCTGTCTTGTGTCTGATACTCCTGGAATGGATCGACAGCTCCGACGATGCAGATTTAACAATTAAGTTGTAGATTGAATCAAGAAAGAGGAATGTGTTTGTTAGAACTTCTTGCAGCCGTGCTATTTATTCATCATTCTTCCACATTTTTATGCACATTTTATGTTAATGAGAGTCTTTTTCATGAAATGTTCCCCAAGCAGGAAGTGTCACACTCCGTTCTGGGAATGTCCCTGGGACAGTAATTGTATTTATTTATTTATTTTTCTTTCAGGTCTTTTCATGCTAAGCAGGTTCTTAAATATGTCTTATCATTTTCATATCCAGCATGATGGTGGATGCAAACTTCTTATGAGCCTCATATTCCTGAAGAATATGGGTGATAAATTGGTTAGTATTTCTTTTTCATGGATCCCAAATCCCCGGGTTCAAACCTTACCTCCAGTCGTTGTCTGTGTGGAGTGGGTATGTTCCCCTGTGGGCTTCTTCTCCAGGTACAGTGGTTTTCCTTGCCACTTCCCAAAAATACACAAAGAATTCCAAAATGGCTCCATGTGGGTGTGGGAATGAGTTTAATTATATCGCCAGGCTCCATTTCACCAGGATAGATTAATTGTCTTAAGGAAGGGGTGTCAGACTCCAGTCCTCGAGGGCCACAGTGGCTACAGTTTTTCTTTCTAACCATTTTCTTAATTAGTGACCAGTTTTTGCTGCTAATTAAATTCTTATGCTTCAGTTTTAATTAACTCGACTCAGGCCCCTTAAGTTGTTTCTTTTTCCATAATTAGCAGCCAAACAATAATGAGACACGAAAAAAGCTGCCACATGACCAACTCACTTGCGCCCATCACACAATATCTGAAAATAAAGAAAGGTGATGGTTTCGGTAAGGTTGATCTCTCAGGTCACCAAAACATTTTGACGATGTTCTTAGAAAAAACAGAAAATCAACAGTTTTGGAAATGTCTGCCGTGGCCGAATGAGATCAGCAACGGGCCATGGAATTAAATAACAGGCTTAATTAACAGAAAGAATTGGCTTCTCATTAAGAAATTGGTTGGAGTTTGAAGCATCAATTTAGCTGGTCATCTGTCGCGTCGCTTCACATCTCATTTCTGTTTGGCTATCATTTAATGAAGAAAAGAATCAATTCAGAGGACTGATTCCTTATAAAATAAAGCTATTAAAATAAAGGGAAAAGAAGTAAATTAGCAGTGAAAACTGGTCACTGATTAGGAAAAGGGTCAGAATGAAAACCTGTAGCCACTGAGGCCCACTAGGCCTGGAGTTTGACACCCCTGTCTTAAGGGGTCTTCACTATTCATTACATTCCTTTATAACTGTTTTTATTTCCCAGGTTCCCGTCTTCCCCTAAATCGGTGTTTCCAAAACTTGGTCCTGGGGACCCCTGGTGGCTGCAGATTTTTGTTCAAACCAGCTTCTGTTTTTAATTGAACTCCTGGGGTAATTAAGTGAACTGATATTTCCCAAGTTCTGTGTTTAGGAAACAATATAGAAATTTGAAAACTAAGTTTGCCAAAAAAAAAAATTAAAATGTACCAAGCAGTTATCCTCTTTAATAAAACCCTTGTGTGCGTCCATGTGTCCGTGTGTGTGTGTCTTCTGGTGAAGTGCGCATGCACGGGGCACTCTTCAACGCATATTACGGACAAGGCGGAAGTACAGGGAAGGGCGGAATGAGTGGCAGAGTCACCGGCCTGTAGCAGATGCTTCAAAGGCCGCCTGACGCGTCACACAAGACAGAGAGGGCGGGACCTATAAAATATCGCGCTGCCGATCCAATCGGATTTCGGGAAATGAGGTAAGACCTAAAACGTAACGCACGAAAAATCCAATCGGGTACTGAGACGCGGAGACCAGCTTCCTCACTCTGAGGATGTCAGATTTGCGATTAAGAAGCTTGGTCCGGTAAAGTGTAAAGTGTCAGTCGTTGAAGGGGTTTTCCTAAATATATACGAATTTTCATGATATTACAATAGGATGACTTTTAAAATTAGATTTATTTTCACGCACATAAAATCCGTTGCTGAGCAAATGGATGTATTGAAGAAGAGGAAAATGAGCGTCAGAAAAATGCCAAAACACACAGAGCTAAGAGAGCAAGTCTTACTGCGGATGAACGAAAATCACTGCGTCAGCAACAAGCTAAAATAAAGAGAGGCGGGATAGGAGATCTTCAAACAGACACAACACATCAATCAACAGCCACAGAGGAGAGGATAAATGTAATATTAATTATAGTTACTGTATTGTCATCAGGGCCGGATTTATATGAAAAGAGGCCCTAGGCTATTCCACTTATGAGGCCCTTTCACCTTCCATTTTTAAGTTTGTAAATTACATGAGAGATAATAAAATTTTGCTAACAATTTGAATGTAGGCCCCTCTTGATCTTGAGGCCCTAGGCTGAAGCCTAGTTAGCCTATAGGAAAATCCGGCCCTGATTGTCATATACGTTTCTATTTCATTTTTATTATTATTTTACTTTAGGCTTCTTGCAAAAATATTAAGCTCCCTTACTATTTAATATAGACTATTCTTACTAATGTTTATGCACTATACAATACAATACAATACAGTTTATTTTTGTATAGCCCAAAATCACACAGGATTCCAGCCCGCTGTTCTAGCGCTCGTTATTGTAACGGGCTTAATGACTAGTATAGGAATAATGTATTTTTTTTTCTTTTTAACAGTATTTTCATCTTGATTTTCATTCTACTTTTCAAGGTGTTCTGATTGTTTAATTAATAAATTATTTACTAATTAGTGGGCCCTGAGGTGGGTTGGCACCCTGCCCAGGACTGGTTCCTGCCTTGTGCCCTGTGTTGGCTGGGATTGGCTCCAGCAGATCCCCGTGACCCTGTGTTCAGATTCAGCGGGTTGGAAAATGGATGGATGGATGGATGGATGGATAATTAGTGGGCCTGACGCTAAAGTAGTTGCAGCCTTTGATTATTCAGTGTTGTTTGCCTGGGTGTCTGCTCTGCTCGTTTTTAATTGTCATTAATAAGATACAACGAAGGGAGCAAACTGCACAGAGAAAGGGCAAAATATAATGAAATCAACCAAAATGAGTTAAGCATTTAAATCTATAGCAGAAGCAGAATGTCTTATAAATGTAAAAATTATGCTGCTATGCTTTTCTGAATGTCAAATAAAGCAGCGGTTCTCAAACTGTGGGGCGTACCCCAGTAACAAAAAAGGGGCGCAAATGTTGCCATACAGGGTAGGATTCAAAAGTAATGAGCCTTTGTTCAAAAAGACAAATTTATTGAGCAAATCGGTACAACTAATTAATAGTCTTCAAAATAGGCACCTCCTGCATCAATACACTCTTGTAGGTGGCTTTTCCATGACTCAAACGCGTCCACGTAGGCCTGTTCCGGGATGGCTGCAAGGGCTGCCTTGACATTTGCTTGGATGTCCTCGATCGAGTTGAAGCGTTTTCCTTTCAGCGCTGATTTTAACCGCGGAAACAAGAAGAAGTCAGAAGGCGACACGTTCGGACTGTAGGGAGGCTGGGGGACCACTGGAACGTTCACCCGGGCCAGGTAGGCGCTCACGATGAAGGCGGTATGGCTGGGCGCGTTATCGTGGTGAAGCTTCCAGCTGTCCTTGATGTCCCTTCGCTTGCGCGCGACGCTTCTTTTCAGCCTTTTCAGGACTTCCAAGTAGTAAGCAGCATTCATGGTCTGTCCTTGCGGGTCAAACTCGTAGTGGATGATCCCCTTCACTCCGAAGAAGGCAATGAGCATGGTCTTCGTCTTCAATGCGTACCGTTGCTCTAACGAACTTTCCATTCCGCCGTGTAACGCACTACCGCAAAGGGGTTCCCGTCAAGGCCGATCCTACCGCTCCGAAAGCTCAGAGCGGTAGGAGCTCCGTTGCGTTGTGAAGCCAACACCCACCGTCGCCATCGCTGGCAAGTGGGGCGCGCGGCGAGGTACGTTCGCATCAGAACAAAATGAGGCTCATTACTTTTGATTCCTACCCTGTATGTGGCGTAATTTCGCTATTCGTAGGGAAATTTTAAACTTGTAGCGGTGTATCGGCAGCAAAAAATATAGGAATAAATTTTATTAGGGTTTCAAAAAAACATTAGGGGGGGCGCGATTAAAACTGTAATGAAAACTCGGGTCATAAATACTTAAATGTTGAGAAACGCTGAAATAAAAGAAAAAAAAATACCATCTAATTAAATGAACTCAGTGTTATCAGGTGTTGTCACTGATTAAGAATGTGGTTGGAACAAAAACCTGCAGCCACAGAGGGTCCCCAGGACCGAGTTTGGGAAACACTGCCCTAAATCATTAGCTGCTTCCCTGTTATCCAAAGCACCTGTCTAGAGAAGCACTCACAAACACATCCACAGAGCTTGAGTTCATTGAAGGAAGTCTTTATCTGTTGGAACTTGTGCAGAATGCAGCTGCCAGAATCTTAACTAGGAAAAGGTAAATCCGAGCACATCTCTGCAGTTTTGATATCACCACACTAGTGGCCATTCAGAATTGACTTTAAAATACTGCTAATGGTGTACAAAGCTTTAAATAATCTGCTCCATCCTATATTTCAGAATGCCTTTCACCTTACACTCCAAATCGCAACCTTAGTTCTTCAAATGAGTTTCTGCTTAGAATTCCAAAAGAAGTGGCGAGGAGGCCTTCTGCTGTTATGCACCTAAAATCTGGAATAGTTGACCTGTAGAAATTTGCCAGGCTAATAAGGTGGAGCACTTTAAAAATCTGATAACAAGCCATTATTGTAACATGGCTTTCTCATATCTTCATTTTAGTGTAACCCTGATAAGCTATATGGGCATTGAATTATCATTTTCTTCATGGCTCTGCAATCCATACTAATCCCTAATATTCCATCCATCCATCCATTTTCCAACCCTCTGAATCCGAACACAGGGTCACGGGGGTCTGCTGGAGCCAATCCCAGCCAACACAGGGCACAAGGCAGGGAACCAATCCCGGGCAGGGCGCCAACCCACCGCAGTCCCTATTATTCTCTACTGTTTTTTTACTGGTTTTCTGTGATTGTGACCTGCACCACCACCACCACCTGATCAGGGCACCATGCTTTTCCTATGTTGATAGATTGAAGTCCAGATACCAACATGACCATCAGCATCAAATTCTTCCACATGAAGCCTGATATCCATTACGACTGATTTAGATCATTTATGTCAGGTAGTCTGCCCAGTGGGAGTCTGTCTCTGTCATTGCCATCACTTGAAGCTGACATTGGCAGCCTTGGCTATTGCTGTGATATTAAAACTGAGGTAATCTCTGAAGCTGAGGTAGCCAGCCTTGGGCATTGCTAATGTGTTTAATTTGTGCAGCCCTTTCAAAAAATACGATTCTGGGAGTGGAGTGTCACACAAGTGCATCCCAGCAGGAGTGCAGCTCTTGAAGCAGCGCTTGGCCTTTGCTAAAGTAGCCCAGGAGTGTAGCCCTTTCAAGGGAATCAGTTCAGATGCTGAAGGATTTAGGCATCCCGACAAGAGGGCGGCTCATGAGCCTCATCCATTGCTGTGATTTTGAAGCTGTGGTTGCTACTGAAGCTGTGGTAGTGTGAAAGAATATTTAGAATTAAGGTGCCTCACGGGTGGCGCAGTGGGTAGCGCTGCTGCCTCACAGTTGGGAGACCTGGGGACCTGGGTTTGCTTCCCAGGTCCTCCTTCTGTGGAGTTTGCATGTTCTCCCTGTGTCTGCGTGGGTTTCCTCCCACAGTCCAAAGACATGCTGGTTAGGTGGATTGGCGATTCTAAATTGGCCCTAGTGTGTGCTTGGTGTGTTTATGTGTGTCCTGCGGTGGGTTGGCACCCTGCCCGGATTGGTTCCCTGCCTTGAGCCCTGTGTTGGCTGGGATTGGCTCCAGCAGACCCCCGTGACCCTGCGTTCGGATTCAGAGGGTTGGAAAATGGATGGA
Organism: Erpetoichthys calabaricus; assembly: GCF_900747795.2. Taxonomy (NCBI): domain Eukaryota; kingdom Metazoa; phylum Chordata; class Cladistia; order Polypteriformes; family Polypteridae; genus Erpetoichthys; species Erpetoichthys calabaricus. The sequence goes on along the minus strand of NC_041394.2, from coordinate 14,044,930 downwards.
TGGAGGTGCCTCACCCTTTCCAAATAATAAAGTATGGTGCTAATAGAATACAAAATGCTAAGCTTAAGAATGTATTTTGTATTAATCATGCTACAAAAAGCTATATGATTTGTTCTTCATTTATATAGAAAAAAAATTAAGCTTTGTGCACAGAATAAGGGACTAACTTGCATTCTTTTATGAGAAAATGCGGACCTCTTGATACTAACAGAACACCCTATGATATTATAAATCAGTTGTTACCGTTTCTGAATTCTTGCTTAAAACTGTTTGAGCATATTTCTTAAAACTGTGAGTGCCCTGATAACCTCTTTATCTGAAAGAAGCAATGTGCACATTCCAATTCAGGGAGTCGCAAGCTATGGTAATTTATGTATAACCTCAAAATGAACTGCCATATATATATTTTTTTGTTTAATACACAAACTAGGTATAAAGAGGGAAGCTCCATGTTAGGCTGCAGGCTGTCTGATCTGACCAGTCAGTGGCACTGAGTTGAGAGGGGCTGCAGTCTCTTTGACTCACCAAGAATAAAGAAATTGCTTTTTAAATTTAAATTGATGTTTGTCTCCCGTTGTTTCCGACTTTCAGCGTCCACAGTAGTCAGCCTCATCCATTGCTGTGATATTGATGCTGATGTAGCCAGCCTAAAGCCATTGCTATAATAATGAAGCTGAGGTAGTCAGCCTCGGCCATTACTGTGATATTGAAGCTCAGGTAGCCTGCCTCAGGTATTGCTGTGATGTTAAAGCTGAGGTAGCCAGCCTCCGGCATTGCTGGTGTGTTTTATTTGTGCAGCCCTTTCAAAGGATACAATTCTGGGAATGGACCGTCACACAAGTGCATCCCAGCAGGAGTGAAGCTCTTGAAGCAGCGCTTGGCCTTTGCTAAAGTAGCCCAGGAGTGAAGCCCTTTCAAGAGAGTCAATTCAGATGCTGAAGGATAATGGCATCCCGACAAGAGGGAGGCTCATGAGCAGAGCAACTCTTGGCTGAGGTAATGCTGAGGTAGCCAACCTTGGCCACTGCTTTGGTGTTGAAGCTGACATAGCCACCCTCATCCATTGCTGTGATTGCTACTGAAGTGGTGGTTTTCAGCCTCGACCAATGCTGTGATATTGATGCTGATGTAGCCAGCCTTAGCTATTGCTGTAATAATGAAGCTGAGGTAGTCAGCCTCGGCCATTACTGTGAAATTGAAGCTGAGGTAGCCTGCCTCAGGTATTGCTGTGATGTTAAAGCTGAGGTAGTCAGCCTTGACAATCCATCCATCCATCCATCCATTATCCAACCCACTGAATCCGAACACAGGCTCACGGGGGTCTGCTGGAGCCAATCCCAGCCAACACAGGGCGCAAGGCAGGAAACAAACCCCGGGCAGGGTGCCAGCACACCGCAGGGCACATGCACACACACACCAAGCACACACTAGGGACAATTTAGAATCGCCAATGCACCTAACCTGCATGTCTTTGGACTGTGGGAGGAAACCGGAGTACCCAGAGGAAACCCACGCACACACGGGGAGAACATGCAAACTCCACGCAGGGAGGACCCGGGAGGCGAACCCAGGTCCCCAGGGCTCCCAACTGCAAGGCAGCAGCGCTACGCATTGTGCCACCATGCCACCCCAGCCTTGACCAATGCTGTGATATTGATGCTGAGGTAGCCAGCCTTAGCCATTGCTGTGATATTGAAGCTGTGGTAATCAGCCTCGACCAAGGCTGTGATGTTGATGCTGATGTAGCCTGCCTTAGGTATTGCTGTGATGTCAAAGATAAGGTACCCAGCCTCGGGCATTGCTGTCTGTGGTGAAAATGAGTGATAAGTGAATGTCAAATAGGTAAGTATCCCAGACTGTACATGGAAATGAAGGCTGATAATCCTTACACACACAGAGCCCACCTCTGCTGCTTGAGACAAAATCCTGACTGAGTCTCTGGGATGTCAGAGTCTGTGACTGGAGATCACAGAAGTGCACCATGACTGCCTCTGACATGCTAAGATTTTGTAAATGAAGCTGAGGTAGCCGGCCTCGGCCATAGCTAATGTGTTTTATTTGTACAGCCCTATCAAGGGAGTAGAACGTCACACAAGTGCATCCCAGCAGGAGTGCAGCTCTTGGCCTTTGCTAAAGTAGCCCAGTAGTGTAGCCCTTTCAAGGGAATCAATTCACGTGCTGAAGGATAATGGCATCCTGACAAGAGGGCGGCTCATGAGCAGAGCAACTTTTGGCTGAGGTGATGCTGAGGTAGCCAATCTTGGCTACTGCTTTGGTGTTGAAACTGACATAGCCAGCCTTAGCCATTGCTATAATATTGAAGCTGAGGTAACCTGCCTCAGGTACTGCTGTGATGTTAAAGATGAGGTAACCAGCCTCGGCCATTGCTGTCTGTGGTGTAAATGAGTGATAAGTGAATGTTGTCACAAAGTGGACGCTTGGTGGCGCTGTTGCTCACCTTTTCCCCAACAGACAGTACACAAGAAATGGGATAAAATCACTAAGAAGTAATTTAATTTCTTCTCTTATCTTGTTGTGCCCAAAAACACCACAACCACCACAATAAACAATCAACCAATAATCTTCTTCTTCTTCTTTCGGCTGCTCCCGTTAGGGGTTGCCACAGCGGATCATCTTCTTCCATATAATTCTGTCCTATCTGTATTGTTATCCGCATATTGATTTGGCAAAATTTTACACCAGATGCCCTTCCTGATGTTACCCTCCCCATTTATCTGGGCATGGGACCGTCGCAAAGAAACACACTGGTTTGTGCATCCCCTGTGGCTGGGTTAAACAATCAACCAATAATAAATAATACAATTCTCCTCCACACCTCCCAGCAAGCTCTGTCACACTCCCTCCCAACTCCAGCCCTCTTGCTGGGTTTCCCATAGTCCTCTATATAGTTCTTGACCCGGAAGTGCTTCTCCTGTTCTGTTCACGTGATTTGTCTACACTTCCGGGTCAGATAGAGAATTAATTACATGCTTCTTCAGCCCGGAAGTACTTCTGTCCTTCCATCCTCATGACTTAGGAGTACTTCGGGGCTATATGGAAAATATAAAGCCTCGTGTCTCCCGGCAGCATCCCCTAGCGGCACCCACAGTACCCAGCTGGGCTGTGAAGCCAAACTACAAAGTCCAGTTTGAGGCCCTTATTGTCCTCTTGAACCCTCTGACTCGACTCCAGACACCAGGTAAAAGTCCAAATATTACTTTTATTTAGACAATAACGTGCACAAAGCACCCTCCACTCCACAATACTCATAAATCAATAAACACACTAATCAATACTATAATAAATCCTCCACACTCCCAGACACTTCGCCACCCTTCCTCCCAGCTCAGCTCAGTGTACTGGTTTCCCAGAGTCCTTTATATAGTGCAGGACCCGGAAGTGTTTCTCCCTTCTGTCCATGTGATCATGAACACTTCTGGGTCGGATAAAAAACTCCTTTCTTCAAACCGGAAGCACATTGTTTCCTCTTGTCATGTGATCATGACGCACCTCCGGGTTATAGGGCAAGTAAGAGTCCGGCAGCCTCCCCACAGCGACCCCTGGTGGTCCCCATGGTATCCAGCAGGGCTGTGCATATAAACTACAAAGTCCATGAGGCCCTGCTGGAATTCGGGGAACGTCCACGCTGTTGGGAGAGCTCCACCTGGCGGCCTGGGGGTGAGGGCCAGAATATTTATCCGGCCACACACCACAACTGGTACAGCACGTTGCCGCACCCACTACATGATGAAAGAACTTGGGATTCCAGTTTGCAACCCCCCACGCAGACACGCGGTCCAGTCCCACCCTCCAGAAATGACCCTCTATCTGCCGCAGCCAGGTGTTACGTGTGCAACCCCTTGGTCTGGTCCAGCCACTCGGGTCCCCAACAATGAGGATCTTACGAGCTGGATCACCCTCGGGGAAACGTGCCTTATGGCCGTAGTACCGTAACTGACACTCCCTCACAATACAGGTAATGTGCCTCATTCGGGACTCCATGAGCAACACAAAGTCAAACCAACGGTACCCAAGGATTCTCTGAAGAGACACAGTAGTGAAGGAGTCTCTTCATCTCAGGTCACTGGATAGCGTCCATGTCTCACAACCATATAGCAAGACAGGAAACACCAGGACTCTAAAGACTTGGACCTTCGTCCTTTTGCATAGATATCGGGACCACCACGCACCCCTTTCCAGCGACCTCATAACCCCCCATGCTCTCCCAATCCGTCTACTGACTTCATAGGAAGAGTCACCAGAGACATGAATGTCACTGCCGAGGTAAGTAAACCTCTTGACGAGGTCAACACTCTCTCCGCAGACAGACACACTGCTGAAGGCCGTGCCCAAGAGGTCATTAAAGGCCTGGCTCTTGGTTTTTATCAGAACACTCACAAGTCCAGACACTCAGACTCCTCTCTCAGTCTCTCAAGTGCCCCGATCAGAGCCTCCATTGACTCCTTGAAGATCACAGCATCATCAGCCAAGTCAAGATTCGTGAATATTTCTTCACCAACAGATGCCCCACAGCTGCTGGACCCCACGACCTTGCCCAACACCCAGTCCATACAAGCATTGAACAGAGTAGGAGCAAAAACACACACCTGATGAACTCCAGAATCAACTGGGAAAAACACAAGAGGTCCTGCCTCCACTCTGCACAGCACTCACAGTACCAGTGGACACGCCGGCCATGATATCCAGCAACCTCGAGGGGATCCCGTGAATCCTCTGGATGTCCCACAGGGCATAAAATAAATAAAATATAAAAAAATATAACAAAATAAAATAAAATCCTTTGAACACAAGACTTTTTAACACTTTAAATAGTTAAAACTCACCTAAAATGTAATTTACTTAATACAGTAGTCCCGCGCATCCATGAGAGATACATTACATGCCCCCTGGTGAATGACTCATAATACTGAACCTTACATAAAGTTAATCTGCATGGGACACGTTCCTGAAAAACCCCACACCAGCTCGGGAGTAGAACCAGTAGGGAGAGACGGAGGTCAGGCTGGCCCTCCACTTTTGCTCATCTGGGCTTGGTAAAGATCCTAACCCTAATTTTACTTCCTCCATAGTCAAGTGTGATCATCATCTAGGTGCTCCACCAGAGGCCGTGAGCGTATAAATCTTTACTGTAACTTCTGCTGTAAACTGCTAGCCTAGTCCTGCGGTGATGTATAGTGCCATAGCTCTGACAATGGCCCTGTCACACATGGTATTAGATGTCTGAGAAAAACAGACAAGTTTGCAATACTTCAGAAATGTGAAACTGTGCTGGAAAGTCAACACAGAGTCGTGTAATATATCATTGCAGTGTGATTTCAGGTTCTGTAATCGGACATCCTCAGGAGATAAGACTAGCAATTTCAATCATCAAGCTTGACCCTCCCTCCAACTATAAGTTGTGTAAGGTGACATTTGAGTAGAAATTAATAAAGAAGTACTCAAGGAACTGATAAGCTAAGTCTTCTCAAGGGTTAATCAATGGTCTACTTATTCAATTTAATCGGCTAATAGTTTAATTCAACTATAATCAGTTGTTGAATTCATTTATAGCTTAACCTGGTTGGTAATTGAATAAATCAGTGTTTTTTATTTAACCTTTAGATGAATTACTATTGTAATCAAGTGGCCTCCTTAAAGGGCAGGGAAATAACAAAAGCACTGGAACATCTGCTGATTAGAATGCGTCCCAAACTGGAATGACCGGTTCTTTGTTATTCTACCTGGAGGGTCGGGTTATAGCAGCTATTTTCCTTTTGCAACAATTATGGTGGTAACATTTTAATAAGAATGTTTTGGAAAATAAATCCTTTACTGTGTATAAATCTCAAAAAGGGTGCCAACTTGTCTTAAACCTGGCGAGGGGAGGGCAAAAATCATACGCAATAATTCAACAATAGCAGCAGTCCTCAAACTTTAGTAAGTTTTCTTATGGATTTGAATGTGTCTGTGTAAGTTATTGTGACGTTTGTTGTTTTTGAGTTATGTGACATATTTGTGTGTATTTTCTATTATGTGTTGTCACGCATGGGCATCTGAGGATCCCTTTTGAGGGCTCAAACTCAGTATACAATACCCTGCCAGACCTCAATGGGGCTGCTAACTGTGCCATTTCTTTTCTACCCTGCAGTGCCAAGAACATGTCCACTGAGGGCAGTTAAACCCTCCCAGCACCACAAAAGCCCCACCTCTTCTGGTCAGGAACTTATAAAGCCACAAGTTCCAAGAAGATGGCATCTCAGTTTGAGAAAGCAAACCCCATTTCTTGAAGCTTGACCCCCTCACGAAAGCTATAATAATAATAATAATAATTAATTTTATTTATATAGCACCTTTCCTGAGCTGACTCTATTGAGAAGTCCTTCAGACTAAAAAAGCTTTTGTCATGCCTCTTTTCTGTTGTGCCACCACATACTCATTTCTGTTCCTTTTTATTTTGGATTTTGGCTATAAATGGGTTGCCCCAGTTGGCACTCCAAATTTTCATTGGGTTTCCGTTTGCCTCCTTTCTCATTTACTGCGCGCAATTATGTTGTTTCTCTTTAAATGTTTTGCGGTTCCCTGTTCTTTGTGAGTGGAGGCCCCACTAGGTGGTGCCACCCTGATGTCCCCACTTCTGATCCCTCACTCTGGTTATATGAGTGAGCTGAGAAGGCTCAGGAGCAGGAGATCATTCGTGAAGCTTTCTTTGATTGTTGTAGTTTTCTTGATTTCTTGGGCTCTGTTTTAAGGATTATAGTTTTTGGATTGTGTATTGGGACTCGTTTGCTTTGGGTTGCCTTTTAGGCCACCCCTTTTCTTCTCCATTTGCTCTTTGAGATTTTCCATGTAATTGGTTCTTCTGTTTTCTCCCACTGTCCAAAGATAGGCAGGTAAAGTGGATTGGCAGTGCTAAATTGGCTCTAGTGTGTGTGTGTGTGTGTTCACCCTGGTTGTTCCTGTCCTTTGCCCTATGCTTGAAGTGTTAGGCTCCAGTCCCCTGAAACACTACTTCAGGATTAAGCAGACTTTGAAAATTGTAAGGTATGGTATTTTTTGTTTAAATAATTGTTTAGAGAATAAAGATTCCTGTTTGCCCCTTTTGCACTAGCTAGGAGTTTATTGTTATCCTCCCCCTTGTGGGGCTTTTGTTTAAATTGTGGATATTTTGAGCTATGTTGCCAGTTTCCTATTTTTGGCGCCTACTCGGGTTCAAGCCAGAAGGAAGTATTTGGAGGCCTGCCTGATTTCAGATAATCTTCTGCTGGCCAGACCAGTGAGGATCCTGGCCTCCTTTGATATTTTCTTATTGGAGGTCTCACACCCTTTCACCCTTGTGTTTCTGAGGTGGCCAGGATAGATTGGCCATCTAACTCTGTGAAATAGATTACTTGTATTTTGTTTTAGTGTTGGATTTACAATGCTTTTTGACACCCATTGCATGCCTAACCTACCTGGAAGGTGGTCTCTTCTCACTGAATTATCCTTTTCAACATTTCTTCTATTATTTTTTTCATACAAGTTTCTGTCCTCTTAGGCAGTCAAGGCTGAAGGTCTACCAAACATCAGGGCCTGTTAAAGCCCATTGAGGCATTCCTTGTGTGATTTTGGGCTTCACAAGAAATACATTGTTGTTGTTGTTGTTGTTGTTTCACTTTGTGGAAGAGTCCAGTTCATGATAAGCACAGGGGGACACAGATGTGGAAAAATCAAATCAAATGATCAACCTGACAACAGGATTGCCTCTCTACACTTTGAATGCATAGCTAAAGGCTATTTGAATTCAAAGGATTGTAAAGGCGCTGACAAGCTGCATCACCTTGGGGATGAGTCACCCCAGTATTAGGTGCTATCACATCACCAGTGACAGAGGTGCCCATATAAGTCTGAAACGTCGCATACATTACCAACTAGTGCAGCCAAAGGTGAGCAGTCCTTTTATGGATAGCGAGCCTCCTCAAAGAGCCATGTAAAGAGCAGAGAATTCATCCATTGTGGCCCTCTGTGCTGACGCTACATTGGTGTCAGAAGTGGGATGAGAACAACAACAATATTTATTTCTATAGCACATTTTCATACAAATGATGTAGCTCAAAGTGCTTTATAGGATTAGGAAAGAGAAAAAAGACAAAACATAAAAATAAAATTAGGTAATACTAATTAACATAGAATAAAAGTAAGGTCCAATGGCCAGGGAGGACAAAAAAAAAACAAAAAAACAAAAAACTCTAGATAGTTGGAGGAAAAAAAAAATCTGCAGGGGTTCCGAGGCCACGAGACCACCCAGCCCCCTCTAGGCATTCTACCTAACATCAGTGATCTCAATCAGTCCTCATGGTTTTCAGGCTTCACATGGAAGAACTTGATGATGATGACGGTCATGTGGACCGTCAATCCATCAATGTAGGGACATCACGGTGCTTTGCTCAGATGGTGGTGGCGCAGATAAGCACCACAGAAAACCGGAAAAAGAACAGCAGAGAACGTAGGGGTTAGTATGGATTGAGGAGATGTGATATAAATGATAATTCAATGCATATATAGAATACCAGGCTTAAACTAAAATTAAGCTATGAGAAAGCCACGTTACAATAAGGGTTAGGGTTAGGGTTAGGGTTTTAGTGTTTTAAAGTGCTCCACTGTATTAGCCTGGCAAATTTCTATCAGTAAGCTATTAAAGATTTTAGGTGCATAACAGCAGAAGGCCGCCTCACCACTTCTTTTAAGTTTAGCTCTTGGAATTCTAAGCAGACACTCACTTGAAGATCTAAGGTTACAATTTGGAGTGTAAGATGAGAGGCATTCTGAAATATAGGATGGAGTGAGATTATTGAAGGCTTTGTAAAACTTCAGCGGTATTTTAAAATCAATTCTAAATGGCACAGGTAACCAGTGTAGTGATACTAACACTGGTGTGATGTGCTCGGATTTTCTTTTCCTAGTTATGATTCTGGCAGCTCCATTGTGCACTTGTTGCAATCAATGTTCCCTCTAAGCTGAGCACACGAGCGATCGCTCACACAAATTCAGAGTGTCGCTCATACTTCCCGCACGATCGCTCATTCCGACCGTCAGAGTTGGTGCTCATAAATTTTTGGCTTAAACAAAATGTCGCTCATAAACAATGTTTTTTGCTCACTATATGCTACTCCTTAGAGGGAACATTGGTTGCAATAGATTGATGTCTTTTTTTGGGTGGTCCTGAGAGGAGTGGGGGTGGCGCAGTGGGTAGCGCTGCTGCCTCGCAGTTGGGAGACCTGGGGACCTGGGTTCACTTCCCGGGTCCTCCCTGTGTGGAGTTTGCATGTTCTCCCCGTGTCTGCGTGGGTTTCCTCCCACAGTCCAAAGACATGCAGGTTAGGTGGATTGGCGATTCTAAATTGGCCCTAGTGTGTGCTTGGTGTGTTTGTGTGTGTCCTGTGGTGGGTTGGCAGCCTGCCTGGGATTGGTTCCTTGTGCCCTGTGTTGGCTGGGATTGGCTCCAGCAGACCCCTGTGTTTGGATTCAGCGGGTTGGAAAATGGATGGATGAGAGGAGTGTGTTACAGTAATCTAGCCGACAGAAAACAAAAGCGTGAACAAATTTTTCAGCATCTTGCAAAGTTATAAGAGATGTAACTTTTGCTATATTTCTTAAGTGAAAAAAATGCTATCCTGCTAATCTGATTAATATGTGATTTAAAATTTAGGTCAGAGTCAATAAAAGTCCAACTTACCAAATGCCTTGGAGTCCTAAAACGGACCTGCTTGTTTCTTCGGAGGAGTTGCCGGAGAGTCTTGAAGCTCAAATCCATATTCTGCACTACATTTTGCATCAACAGTGCAGGGGAGAATAAAGCTGAGAGACTGCCACCTCTGCAGATCCACCACCACTTCTCCATCTGCTGAGGTCCATTAGCCTAGGTGCATGGATGTTGGCTGAGCTTCAGGTTTATTTCGCTGGGGAACAGTGTTGCAGGTTGAGTTGCCAGTGACCCCAAGTGAGCTGTGAGAAGCAGGGCCAGTGGTAAAAATGTGCAGGCAAAGGACAAGGCAGATCATAGAGGCATTGTGAAGGGTGTCAGACGGAGAGTCCAGACATGGAACGTGGATTGCAGGTCCAGTTCAGTGAAGGCAAACAGCCAAGAGACTGGTACATCTGCACCTCAACACAAGGAGGTTTGCCAGCTTGCTTACCACTGACCAGCATTGAACGCCACTGCTGCACTGCAGGAGAGTGCAGAACTCAACATCCCAGTAAGTGCCATTTGACAACACAGCGCTCACGATCCCTGTTGATGTACCCTTGTCACCAGCTGCACGACTGAGGCGAGAGAGAAGACCAAACTGCCATTTCAATAAGTTTGCGTGCCTTTTCAAGGAGATGAAAGTGGCCACTGGGGACAGCAACTTCAGTGGGCTATGTAATGGTGTTGACAAGTCACATCAGCCAGGGATGAGTCACCCAAGTATGAGCTGGCATTACATCACCGGTGACAAGGGGGTGCCTATATAAATGGCAAGCCTGTAAATTCTCATGCCTCAACTCCCAAGCCTGCGAACAGTCCTTTTAAGGCTAGCGAGCCGCCTCAAAGAGCCATGTAAAGAACAGAGAATCCATCCATTGAGGTGCTCAGAGCCGACGCTTCAGTACACATGAAAACTTACTTTACAAATTAACCACAGAGCATTTAATTTGACTTTTCTGACACTGGTCGGCTAAACTAATTACAAATATAATCCACAAATTAATCAATCACATCAGTATTCACCCCCTTCAAGTCAATTTAGTTAGCCATGACAGCCTTCAGTTTATGTGCACAGGTCTCTCTCTCTCTGAGTTATCACACACGCACGCATTGGAAGGCAGCTAAAGGGCTCAAAAGAAGATAATTCCATGCCAGACCAGGGGGTGGCAGAGCGCACTAATCCTTTCTCTTTTACCCCTGCAGAGCATCCATCCATCCATCCATTTTCTAACCCGCTGAATCCAAACACAGGATCACCTGGAGCCAATCCCAGCCAACACAGGGCACAAGGCAGTAAATAATCCTGGGCAAGGTGCCAACCCACCACAGGACACACACAAACACACCCACACACTAGGGCCAATTTAGAATCACCAATCCACCTAACCTGCATGTCTTTGGACTGTGGGAGGAAACCGGAGCGCCCGGAGGAAACCCACGCAGACACGGGGAGAACATGCAAACTCCACGCAGGGAGGACCCGGGAAGCGAACCCAGGTCTCCTAACTGCGAGGCAGCAGTGCTAACACTGCGCCACCGTGCCGCCCCCCTGCAGAGCAACCATGGGAAATTCCATCTGATCCCGAGGACGTTGTTTCTGATTCTGGGGCCCGATGACATCACCTCCGGTTGCTGTCTCAGTGACGTCACTCCCCCTCACGTCCGGCTTTAAAACCGTCATATTTTGTCTGATGAAACAGTTCTGTCTCAAACTTGAACCTGTAAGGACCTGTTTGCTAATTTTGCCTTTTTTCGGCCAGTTTTCAAGTATACGGGGTGGCTGCTCCAAACATTTTTGTGGTGTCTGTTTGAATCATATCAGCTTTGCACATCTCTCTATCACTGTCATTTCTCCTCTTCTTGTTCTTCTTCCATAGCTATTCCCATTTTTTTTTGCCTAGACTTCTCCAGTAGAGGTTTCAGTGTCATTTTTATAGCTGGATGTTTTCCTGACACCATCCCTCCCCATTTATCTGTGCTTGGGACGAGCTCCAAAATGGAGGCTGGGTTCAATTTATCATCTTCTCTTTCTTACAACGCTGCTCAGGCTCTGTCAGGTGTCATGGTGATTGTGAGTGAGCAGCCACAGTCAAGTCTGGTCAGGACTGGAGTTGCAGACCCCGATCTAGAACCTGCCTAGTGAACTCTGTCCATTGAGGGCTGCAGTGTCTGCACAGTCTTCAAATACACCTCAATGAAATGCTGGTGGAACCACAAGGTGGCACCACTGAGCCAATGCAATTCCGGGTTCAAATAAAAGGTTTTTATTTTCAAGCAACACTTTCCAATTGACCACCAGCCAAAACATACAAATATAATCACAGATTCTCTCATTCTGTCCTCTTGATGAGTGTCGCCAGGTTCCTTTTAAACTGGGCCCGGGAATGCTTCCAGTGTCACAGTAATGGTCATTCAAAGCACTTCCAGGCCATACGGAAATGAGGGCAGTATCCCTTTCACCTCAACAGTCCCCTCTTGCAGCACCCAAGGAGCCCAACATGGCTGCTCTTCTAAACTTCGATTCCCATGCAACCCTGCAAGAGTCCTAACTGGGACCATTCTGGCTGTGTTATATCTCTGTCTCTGCTGTCCTTCCATTATGGGTTACCCGGACAGGTAATTGTTCATCCTGGTCAGTGTGCCAGTCCGATTTCCCTTGGCATCTTCTTGATCCCATTAGGGGTTGCCACAGTGGTTTGTCTTGTTCCAGATCTTTCTGTCCTCATAATCTTGTTCTGTTACACCCACCACCTGCATGTCCCCTCTCACCACATCCATAAACCTCCTCTTAGGCCTTCCTCTTTTCCTCTTACCTGACACGTCTTTCCTTATCATCCTTCTCCCAATATACCCCTCATCTCTCCTCTGCACATGTCCAAACCAACGCAGTCTCGCCTCTCTGACTTTGTCTCCGAACTGTCCAACCTGAGCTGACCCTCTAATGTCCTCATTTCTAATCCTGTCCATCCTCGTCACACCCAATGCAAATCTTAACATCTTTAACTCAGCCCCCTCCAGCTCGGTCTCCTGCTTTCTGGTCAGTGCCACCGTCTCCAGCCCATATAACATAGCTGGTCTCACTACCGTCCCGTAGACCTTCCCTTTCACTCTTGCTGATGCCAAATATTTAAACTCATCCACCTTCACCATCTCTACTCCCTGCATCCTCACCATTCCACTGACCTCCCTCTCATTTACACACATGTATTCTGTCTTGGTGGTCCTACTGACCTTCATTCCTCTCCTCTCTAGAGCAGATCTCCACCTCTCCAAGATCTCCTCAACCTGCTCCCTACTCTCGCTACAGATTACAATGTCATCAGCAAACATCATAGTCCACGGGGACTCCTGTCTAATCTCGTCTGTCACCCTGTCCATCACCATTGCAAATAAGAAAGGACTCAGAGCTGATCCCTGATGTAATCCCACCTCCACGTTGAATGAATTTGTCATTCCTACTGCAGACCTCACCACAGTCACACTTCATATCCTGTACAACTCTTATGTACTTCTCTGTCACTCCCGACTTCCTCATACAATACCACAACTCCTCTCTCCTCACCCTGTCATATGCTTTCTCCAGGTCCACAAAGATGCAATGCAACTCCTTCTGGCCTTCTCTCTACTTTTTCATCAACACCCTCATAGCAAACATCACATCTGTGGTGCTCTTCCTTGGCATGAAACCATACCGCTGCTCACTAATCATCACCTCAACTTCTTATCTGAGCTTCCACAACTTTTTCCCATAACTTCATGCTGTGGCTCATCATTTTTACCCCCCTGTAGTTATTACAGTCCTGCACATCCCCTTATTCTTAAATATCGGCACCAGTATCCTTCTTCTCCGCTCCTCAGGCATCCTCTCACTTTTCATGATTGCATTAAACAATCTGGTTAAAAACTGCACTGCCATCTCTCCTAAACACCTCCATGTTTCCACGGTTATGTCATAAAAATCCCTTACACACCATTCTCGGGAAATCCTGCCCGGTTCTGGCACCTCTGATGACATCACTTCCGGTGCTATTGGTGTTGACACTTCCGTTTACAGTGCTGTTGATGACGTCACTTCCGGTTCTGGCCCTGATGACTTAATTTCCTCCACTGGCCTTTAAAGCCGCCATCTTAATTCAACAGTTCAGTTCAACTGTGGACTCCAATCTGTAAAGATCTGTTTGTTATTTTCAAACCATTAGCAGCCAGGATACAATACACGGGTGGCTGCCCCAAACCTTAATGATGTCTCTGATTAGTACTTGTGACAGTAACAATGTCATATTTTCTGGCAGGGTGCGGTAATCCTTTCTATTTTATCCCTGCTGCCCAGACACAGAAAATTCTGCCTGGATCCTCTGATGTCACTTCCACGTCTGGCCCGAGGACCTCACTTCTGGCTCCACCCACCCGAGGACCTCACTTCTGGCTCCACCCACCTGAGGACCTCACTTCCGCCAACCTGTCTTAAAAAGCAAGGCAACTTCTCACTTAAATTCAGTTCTGTTTTGGACTCAGCCTGTACACTTCTGTGCTACCAGACCTCAATTTGCAGCCTTACTTAAGTATACGGGTGGTTGCCCCCAAACCTCTATTTGTGTCAGGGTCTTTCATTTAACACAGTCTTTTAGTTTCCTTCCACCTCTCTTTTATGGCAGCCAAACCCCACTTTTCAGTATCTCTTTTAAGCTTTCATCTTATCTCTTATAATATATTAACCTGTTTTTGTTCCCAATAAATGTACCCTCATGTTGAGTTTTGAAGGTCCCTAAAGTCCTCCTCCTGTCCACCTCATATATACATTCAGCCTATATACATCGGACTTCCAACACAACTCGGAGTCCTGCCACATGCAAAAGTTCGCTGATGACACTGCTATCGTGGGCTGCATCAGGAGTGGGAAGGAGGAGGAGTATAGGGACCTAATCAATGAGTTTGTTAAATGGTGCAACTCAAACCACCTACACCTGAACAACAGCAAAATCAAAGAGCTGGTGGTGGATTTTAGGAGGCCCAGACCCCTCATGGACCCCGTGATCATCAGAGGTGACTGTGTGCAGAGGGTGCAGACCTATAAATACCTGGGAGTGCAGCTGGATGATAAATTAGACTGGACTGCCAATACTGATGCGCTGTGTAAAAAAGGACAGAGCCGACTATACTTCTTTAGGAGGCTGGCGTCCTTCAACATCTGCAATAAGATGCTGCAGATGTTCTATCAGACGGCTGTGGCGAGCGCCCTCTTCTACGCGGTGGTGTGCTGGGGAGGCAGCATTAAGAAGAAAGACGCCTCACGTCTGGACAAACTGGTGAGGAAGGCAGGCTCTATTGTTGGCATGGAGCTGGACAGTTTGACATCTGTGGCAGAGTGACGGGCGCTGAGCAGACTCCTATCAATTATGGAAAATCCACTGCATCCTCTAAACAGGATCATCTCCAGACAGAAGAGCAGCTTCAGCGACAGACTGCTGTCACCGTCCTGCTCCACTGACAGACTGAGGAAATCGTTCCTCCCCCAAACTATGCGATTCTTTAATTCCACCCGGGGGGGTAAACGTTAACATTATATAAAGTTATTGTATATTTTTACCTGCATTATTATCAATCTTTAATTTAATATTGTTTTTTGTATCAGTAAGGTGCTGCTGGAGTATGTGAATTTACCCTTGGGATTAATAAAGTATCTATCTATCATCATCTGGGGCCTCATGTATAAACGGTGTGTACGCACAGAAATGTTGCGTACAAACGTTTCCACGCTCAAATCACTATGTATAAAACCTAAACATAAAATAAAGCCACACACATTTCCACGGTACCTCATGCCCTGGTGTACGCAATTTCTTCACTCGGTTTTGCAGACTGGTGGCACCCAGCGTCAAAGCAGTGCTACTGTTCCTGTGTGGTCACCCTTTCTTTCTTAGATCCACATTCCTGACGCGGCTTTATAAATACACTGAAATTAACTGAATATTCTTTATTAGTGTAATGCATCTGATTGTAATTAACCTGCAGCAATATAATGGTCCAGGGAATAGCCATAGTATTCCAAATACCATAACTGCTTTAGCGTTGTTACGCTCACTGCATCTTCTTCTTCTTTCAGCTGCTCCCGTTAAGGGTTGCCACTGCGGATCATCTTTTTCCATATTACTCTCACTGCACCACTCGGAGTATTTATATCACTGTATCTGAGTGGGGAATCACAGCAGCAGCTGATCGGAAAGAGAATTATCGGTATACAGTTTCAAGCACACACTACCTCAACCACGGCAAAAAGCGTCAAAGCCTTTCCTGTATGGACCTCGCGTTTCAGAAACAGTTTCATCCCAAGAACTCTAAACGCACTCAATCAGTCCATCAAGTGCTCCTTGTAGAACTGTTTGTACTTATAAGTACAATTACCTCACTGTAAATTTACACTACAGTTATAATATTGCACAACCTGCGCTACTTTATAAAGCGTGTGTGATGACAATATCATTTTTAAGATGAAAAGCAGCAAAATATGTTGCTTATAGTATACAGATAAAACTTTAACTTCATTTAAATAATCTGTATTGTTAATAATTAAACATGTGAGGACACGGTGCCGCAGCGCTAGCTAGTTCACGGAGAGCTCCTGCCTTGCGCTGTATTCTTGCTGGTGCTGACGAAACACTGGAAAGATAGACGGATAGAATAATTAAACATGTACTACGAAGATATTTCAATGTTCCTTCAAAGTTTTGAAGAATCAGCGTTCTAAGCTTACAGATGGCTTAACGTCTATTACAGAGCTGATTGTGTGGCGATTGGGTATTTGGAGAAAGAAAAGTAAGGACAGGAATTGGAGGTTAGTACGTTTGAAAGAGACAGTACTTCTGTAATAAATTATTTCATCGAAGGTCTCACATGGTGCAGCAAGCATCTTGCGTGAGATATGAACAATCACTGCGCCACCGTGTTCACATGTTTAATAAGATGCTTTCATTGCTATCATCATGAAAAAGATATCACGTATACATCTCAGTATTTTAATTATTCAGAGAGCTGTAATATCTCGAATGTAATGGATTCTGTGTCCTGTCGGAGAAAGAGAAATAACGGAAGCACGTAGTGATTCACACACATAGAGCACATAGAAGATCAAACACAGAACAAAGCATTTAACGTGCTACTTGAGAAACTAGTAAAATAAACGATTTTAAGATGAAGTTTATGATGTTCTACTTTAATGATAAAATAAACTACGTGATTAAAGTGGAAATTTTGAGATTAAAGTTTACATTTCGTGCTTTTTTCCCACTGTGTGCCTATTTTTTGTTTGTACCCTAATAAGCTTTCATATGACACTCAGACGGTCCGCTGCGAGTCGCCTGTTCACGCCGACTTTGATATCTGACTTCTTTTTTATTTCAGGCACTGTGCGACTTTGTGAACTTGAGCTTTCGAGTTTTTCCGACACTCTGTCACTCGATCAACTTTCTTTTGTTGATTATCCCACTGTTTAAACCAACAAATAGTACGTTTTTCCTTTGCCTCCACTTGGTATTCGCTGAAATTCTTATATTTTCCCCCGTGCTTTTCCCATTGTCTTTTCACAGAAGGCTATTTATATTGATTTGCATATTCAAAGAGGCGTAATTCTGGGAGGAGTTGGGGCGGGACAGAAGGCGCGTGCACGTGTGTTACTTTTCACGCTGATCGGGATTTATGTAGTGGAAGAACGTGAAAGTTTGCGTACGCACAGATTCCTGCATCTGGATTTTTCTGTGCATACGCACAATCCCGCTTTTGTGCTTACGCCATGTTATAGTGTGAGTTCTACGCACGGCGTTATACATGAGGCCCCTGGTCACTTATTCCTTGTGTCTGGGGTTCCCTGTGTAAATGAAGACTTTATATGTTTGTATGAAATCATTCAAGTTTCCATCAGTGTCCCTGTCACCAGGATTTACATTTTAACTCTCATCTTACTACACGGATTAGCAATACATGCAAAATGAAAATGTCCCACCATGCAGCACAGACCAGTTCAAGTGTAATTTTACATACAGTGCCTGCCATAATGTTTGGGAAAGGGGTTTCCCCCTCCGCTCTACAGTTTAAAATTAAAAATCCAACAATTCAGACATCATGATTAAAGTGCACATTGTAGACATTCATCGAAGGGGATTTGCATACATACATTTCTGTCAAACCGTGCAGAAATGGCAACACTTTTTCTACAAGGTCCTCCCATTTAAGGGCACCATAATGATGGGGACACAGCAATGTCAAAGTCTATTAAAGCCTCTGTCGTATTTAAGAGTTTGTCACACATCCCTCGCTTGCAATGAGTGCTTGAAGTCTGCCATTCATAGACATCAGCAGGTGCTGAGGGTCTTCTCTGGTGATTTCAGGGTGACATTTGGCGTTACAGGTCTTTGTGATTCTTCAGGTGGGTTTCATCACTTCATTAGATACCTCGGCTTGCTTCTACCTTTTGGAGTCTGTAGTCACTATTGTTCAACATGAGGACAAGAGCTGTGCCAATGAAAGTCAAAGAAGCCATTATTAGGCTCAAAAGAAAAAATAAAACCATTTGAGACATCGATAAAACCATAGGATGACCAAAATCAACTGTCTGGAATATCATGAAGAAGAAAGAACACACTGGTGAGCTCAGTAATCATAAAGGGGCTGGTAGGCCAAGGAAGACCTCCACTACTGATGACAGAAGAATCCTCACTATGGTCAAGAAAAAGCCCCCCAACGTCTGTCTGACAGATCACACACAGTCTTCAGGGGGCTGATGTGGACGTGTCAGAGATGACTATCAGCAGAAGATTTCATGAACAGAAATACAGAGGACACACTGCAAAATGAACACCACAGAAACAGGAGGGCCAGATTACAGTTTATGAAAAAGGACTTGAAAGGGCCTGCAGAATTCTAGGAAAAAGGGTCTTGTGGACGGATGAGACAAAAATGAACCTCATCAGAGTGATGGTGAGAGCAAAGTGTGGAGATGAAAAGGAACTGCCTGAGATCCAAAGCAGACCACCTCATCTGTTAAACATGGCGGTGTTGGGGATGTTATGTCTTGGTCATGTATGGCTGCCACAGGTCCTGACAGGCACACTTCTCTTCATTGATGATGGAATTGCTGACGTCAGTGGCACAATGAATTGGGAGGTGTGTAGAAACATCTGATCTGCTCAAGTTCCAGTAAATGTCTCCAAACTCAGTGGACTGCACTTCATCCAACAACAAGATAATGAG
This sequence comes from Erpetoichthys calabaricus, assembly GCF_900747795.2. Classification (NCBI taxonomy): domain Eukaryota; kingdom Metazoa; phylum Chordata; class Cladistia; order Polypteriformes; family Polypteridae; genus Erpetoichthys; species Erpetoichthys calabaricus. Next base: position 14,025,963 of record NC_041394.2, on the reverse strand, counting down.
CCAAACAGACTGCTGAGGTAACACAAGAGTTTATCAAAGCTAAAAAATGGAAAATTCTTCAATGGCCAAGCCAACCACCCCAGATTCAATCCAGCTGAGTAGGCCTTCCTTATGCTGAAGACAAAACTGAAGGGGACAAGCCGTCCAAAACAAACAGGAGCTGAAGATGGCTGCATGAGAGGCTTGGCAGAGCAGCACCAGAGAAGACCCTCAGCACCTGCTGATGTCTCTGAATGGCAGACTTCAAGTTGTCATTGCATGTGAGAGATATGCGACAAAGAACTAAATATGACAACGACTTTAACAGACCTGCCATTGCTGTGTCCAAACATTATAGTGCCCTGAAATGGGAGGACCGTGTTGACTGAAATGTCTGCAAATCCCCTTAAATGAAAGTCTGGCATGTGCGCTTTAAACACAATGTCTCAATTGTTTGATTTGTAATTTTAAACTGTGGAGCAGTGAGGGAAATCAAGGAGAACTCACTTTAAGAAACTTGACTGAATATCAATGAAGTGTCTTTTAAGTGTGCACCCCCCAAACCACACAGCCCTCTTTCTTCTTTCTAGATGACCTGCACCTACTGTGTGGTGTCCTGAACTGATGAAAGGCGGTTTAGAGAGAAACTGCAGAGGCGTTCAATAGAAACAAAATGTGCAAACGGCCCAAACATTCACTCAGATGGCAATGGGGCGTGAAACTTAGGGAGGTGATGGCCCTGATGAGCTATTAATTCAACAATTAATTACTTCAAGTGAGTCTCTCAGCGCCCTTTATTGTGCAGATGAAGTCAAAAAGAAGGACTGACATTGTTCTTCAACGGCGCTGCGCATTTTTAAATCTTTGTAATGCTGTCATCACAGTCTGCAACAGGAAAAAGATTAAAAGATTTGTTTGCCTACCGAATAGGCAGGGATGAAGGATTCAGCCATTTGATTTAAGCGAAATCACCGTAACATCATCCAGATTACTCCAATCTGTACCATTCGAGGATGGTTAAGAATAAGAACAGATAGCCAGGTGGCGCCTATTAACTCTTCAGAAACTTTATGAAAGAAAACTGGAGCAAGACAACTAAAGTAAACTGTCTGTCTATCTGTTTATCTATTAAATATATGGTGCCTTTCACTCTGTCTGTCTGTCTATTACATAGTGCATTTCACATCTATCTATCTATTATATAGTGCCTTTCACTCTGTCTGTCTATCCATTTATCTATTAATTATATAGTGTCTCTAAATATGTCTATTTGTCTTTCAGTCTATCTGTCTCTCTGTCTATCCATCTATTACATAGTGCCTTTCATATCTATCTATTATATAGTGTATTTAAATCTATCTATCTATCTATCTATTATATAGTGCCTTTCACTCTGTCTGTCTATCCATTTATCTATTAATTATATAGTGTCTCTAAATATGTCTATTTGTCTTTCAGTCTATCTGTCTCTCTGTCTATCCATCTATTACATAGTGCTTTTCATATCTATCTATTATATAGTGTATTTAAATCTATCTATCTATCTATCTATCTATCTATCTATCTATCTATCTATCTATCTATCTATCTATTATATAGTGCCTTTCACTCTGTCTGTCTATCCATTTATCTATTAATTATATAGTGTCTCTAAATATGTCTATTTGTCTTTCGGTCTATCTGTCTCTCTGTCTATCCATCTATTACATAGTGCCTTTCATATCTATCTATTATATAGTGTATTTAAATCTATCTATCTATCTATCTATCTATCTATCTATCTATCTATCTATCTATCTATCTATCTATCTATCTATTATATAGTGTATTTCACATTATCTATCTATCTATCTATCTATCTATCTATCTATCTATCTATCTATCTATCTATCTATCTATCTATCTATCTATCTATCTATCTATCTATTATATAGTGCCTTTCACTCTGTCGGTTTATCTGTTATTCTATTAAATATATAGTGTCTTTCACTATGATTGTTTGTCTGTCTGTCTGTCTGTCTGTCTGTCTGTCTGTCTGTCTCTCTGTCTGTCTGTCTGCCCATCCATTACATAGTGCCTTTCACATTTATCTATCTATTATATAGTGCCTTTCACATTTATCTATCTATTAATTATATAGTGCCTTTTACTCTGTCTGTCTATTTATCTATTATATAGTGTCTTTCACTATGTTTGTTTGTCTATCTATCTATCTATCTATCTATCTATCTATCTATCTATCATATAGTGCCTTTCACATCTATCTATCTATCTATCTATCTATCTATCTATCTATCTATCTATCTATCTATCTATCTATCTATCTATCTATCTATCTATTAATTATATAGTGCCTTTCACTCTGTCTGTTTCTCTGTCTATTACATAGTGCATTTCACATATATCTATCTATTATATAGTGCTTTTCACTCTGTCTATCTATTTATCTATTAATTATATAGTGTTTTTCACTACGTTTGTTTGTCTCTCTGTCTCTCTATCTATCCATCTATTACACAGTGCCTTTCACATCTATCTATCTATCTATCTATCTATCTATCTATCTATCTATCTATCTATCTATCTATCTATCTATCTATCTATCTATCTATTATATAGTGCCTTTCACATGTATCTAACTATCTATTAATTATATAGTGCCTTTCACTCTGTCTGTTTCTCTGTCTATTACATAGTGCCTTTCACATCTATCTATCTATTATACAGTGCTTTTCACTCTGTCTATCTATTTATCTATTAATTATATAGTGTTTTTCACTACGTTTGTTTGTCTCTCTGTCTCTCTATCTATCCATCTATTACATAGTACCTTTAACATCTATCTATTATATAGTGTCTCTGGCTCTATCTTTCATTCCATCTATCCATCCATCTATCCATCTATTACATAGTGCCTTTCACATCTATCTATTAATGAATTAATTATTATTATTATTATTATTATTATTATTATTATTATTATTATATAGTGCCTTGCACTCTGTCTGTCTATTTATCTATTAATTATATAGTGTCTTTCACTATGTTTGCTTGTCTCTCTGTCTATTTGTTTATCTATCCATCTATTACATAGAGCCTTTCACATCTATCTATCTATATATTATATAGTTCCTTGCACTCTGTCTGTCTATCTTTTAATTATATAGTGTCTTTCACTACCTTTGTTTGTCTCTCTGTCTCTCTATCTATCCATCTATTACATAGATAGATAGATAGATGTGAAAGGCACTATCTATCTATCTATCTATCTATCTATCTATCTATCTATCTATCTATCTATCTATCTATCTATCTATCTATCTATCTATCTATCTATCTATCTATCTATCTATCTATCTATCTATCTATCTATCTATCTATCTGCCTCTGGACAGGGCAGAGTTCAAGCACTTAGCACCACCACTCCACCTAACCTACATGCCTTTGGACTGTTGGAGGAAACCCAAGCAAAAAAGGGGAGAACTTGCAAACCCCATAGGAAGAAGCACCAGGGACAAGACGTCTGGTCTCCTTATTGTGAGGAAGCAGTGTTACCACTCTGCCATTGACATGGGTGTTGTAATGGGTGGGGGGTGTAATGGGTGGGGGTATGTGATTACCCAGGGCCCATTTTGGATTCCTAGAGCTTGGAATGAAATGTTTGTTGTAGCGAGGAAAGGGGCTACAAGAGACTGCTTATGTATAGGTCCCAGAATTCTGTGCTACACCCCTGGCCGCCTATAATATAATGACATTTCAAATTTAAGAAAAAAAAATCTGAAATATCCATCCATCTGTTTTCTTAACCCACTTATCCAGCACTCCTTAAAATCTGCATTTCTTTAATGACACTTTACTGGGTTGTGTGGCTCCTTGTAGATCTATTGCTTGATGAAGATCCATTTCATTCTGTGAAGGGCTCTCTGCATGTTTAGATGGTTCTTAGAGCTTTTAAAGAGTTGCTAATATGTGGGTAAAACAAAAGTCATACTGTATAGGCTACCTTACAGATCAAGAAAACCTGAACTTACTCAATTTGACTGCATGCAGCGAGGGTCTTTCCAAAATCAGGAATCCACTGGTATTTCACAAATCTGTTATCATCTGTTCACGTTTATTACTTGAAGCCTATAATCTTTGAGGATCTTTTATATGGATGGCTCTTTTGAGTAATAGAGAAGCCAAGCAAAATGACACCTTTTATTGGCTAACTAAAAAGATTACAATATGCAAGCTTTCGAGGCAACTCAGGCCCCTTCTTCAGGCAAGATGTAATCTTTTGAGTAACAAAATGATTATCCCATGGCATCGTTCTGAAGAACCACTTTATCACCTTTATTTTTAAGAGTGAGTGCAGGGTCGCGAGGCAGCTGGAGAAAATCCCAGAAATGTTGATCAGATGATAAAAGCCCCCTAGTATAAAACATAATTGTGTAGTTTGCTGTTCTCTCCCGCGCACTCCTAGTCAATCAGTGAGGTCACGTGCACACACATAATCGGGTTAAGGCGAATAACCCAGTTAAGGCAAACGCCTTTTTTTTTTCCTTTTTTTTTTAAAGAGTTAAAGTTATTATCGACCACCGTTGACCGAAATATGTAACTCACGTTACTTTTAACTGCTCTCGAGATTGTGCTTTTGAGTTTAGCATTGTATATTCAGCACATAAAAACAAATTTAGCGGTTTCTGAAATACTGAGACAGATTATTTCAGCCAAGAAAAGGAAAAATGCGATCGTCCGAACATTTACTTCTGGAGGTGTGTTTTATGGGCGCTTCTACCCATAACTGCAAAAAAGCGTGTGCGAAACGAACACCTGCGCTGGCTGCCAGAGTGCAACGGGCATGCGCAGACTACAAAACCCGCAATAGTAACCCAGTTACGGATTTACATGGCGTCATAATCGAATTCTTCACGAAGAAATGTACCTCTGTTAACCGGGTTTCTCACAGGTCAATAATCCGTTTTCTCTAACGGACTAACGGTTTACATGACATTTTAGAAATCAGGCTTCTGTGAATAGTAGGGTGATTAAGGTGCATTTAAACAAGATGTGTGACAGCAGGCAAATGCGAAATGCCAGCAGCATATTAACAGGAGGGAGAACGTGAGATAATTTCAGATAGATAGATAGATAGATAGATAGATAGATAGATAGATAGATAGATAGATAGATAGATAGATAGATAGATAGATAGATAGATAGATAGATAACATCTGGAAAGCGTTTGCGAAACGAACACATGCCCTGGCTGCCAGAGTGCAAAGGGCATACGCAGACTACGAAACCCGCAACAGTAACCTAGTTATGGATTTACATAGCGTAAATATTAGGATGATTAAACAAGTTGTGTTACAGCAGACAAATGCGAAATACCAGCTGCAGTATTTACAGGAGGGAGAACGTGAGATAATTTCAGTGCCACGAACAGATAGATAGATAGATAGATAGATAGATAGATAGATAGATAGATAGATAGATAGATAGATAGATAGATAGATAGATAGATAGATGGGCAGGCTGCGGAAAGCGTGTGTAAAGAGAACACCTGTGCCGACTGCCAGAGTGCAACGGGCATGCGCAGACTACAAAAACCGCAATAGTAACCCAGTTATGGATTACATAGCGTCATGATCGAATTGTTCACGAAGAAATCTACTTCTGTTTCTCATAGGCCAACAACCTGTTTTCTCTAACGGACTAACGGTTTACATGGCATTGTGGAAATCAGGCTTCTGTGAATAGTAGGGTGATTAAGGCAAATTTAGACAACATGTGTGACAGCGGGCAAATGCGAAATGCCAGCAGCAGTATTAACAGGAGGGAGAACGTGATAGATAGATAGATAGATAGATAGATAGATAGATAGATAGATAGATAGATAGATAGATAGATAGATAGATAGATAGATAGATAGATAGATAGATAGATAGATAGATAGATATTTTATTTGTCCCCAAGGGGCAATTAAAACGTTACCCGACATTCTGGATTTTTGAGGCGGCATTGCCGTTCTGTTAGGGTCGGACAGAAGCGCAGCATTAATCCCGTGTAAACCCTAGGATTTCTAAACACGTCAATCTCAGAATATTTGGACTATAAATAAATCTCAATGAATATGAAAACGAAGAGGAGCGGACCGTACACACGCGCACACCTTTAAATTCTACATTGCCAACACCTTCCAGATTAGTGTACAATGCGGTCTAAATATAGAACAGTGGAAACCTGGTTTGCGCGCTGACGTGGACACAAGCGACATCTGCGTCACCCGCTGCAGGTTTCGTAGGGAAGTAACGCTGTGTATTCTGTAGGTAGGCACATAATGAGCACACGGATTTTAAACCGGGCGTTTTCACATCTGCTTTGCCTGTTCAACGATTTTGAAACTATTAATATTCTTCACAGGCGAAACCGTGGCGCAGTGGTTGCAGGTGCTCCTTCTCCACAGATCCAGCATTCTGCTCTTCAATGCCGCTCCCGGTCTCGTTGCTGTCTCAGTAACCCCCTATGACTATGCTCCTGCTCGCCCACTGATGTTCTCAGATTCTGGCAATCTCGTTGTGCCCCCAATTTAGTTTTGCTCTATGAGTGACAGCGCCTTCAGCTCCATTGCCCTCAGACTTTGCAGCGACCTCCCTTAATTACCTCTTACATAATCATCTGGTAGTACTAGTGGTGTTGTACCGTGTTAGCCATTATGGATGTAGTGAGAAGTGAAGAAGGGGCCCGAATTGCCACCAAAGCTTGCATATTGTAACCTTTCTAGTTAGCCAGTTAAAGGTGTCATTGTGCTTCACTTCTCTCGATACTTTGTGGTTAAATGTGACCAGTTTTAACATTTGAGAGCAGTAAAAATACCTTAAATGTCATTCGTTTAGATTGAAATTTGATGACTTTTCCTAAAGTGACCCAAAAAAAATAAAAATGAAAATATTTTTAATATGGGCGGCACAGTGGCGCAGTGGGTAGTGCTGCTGCCTCGCAGTTTTGAGACCTGGGGACCTGGGTTCACTTCCCGGGTCCTCCCTGCGTGGAATTTGCATGTTCTCCCTGTGTCTGCGTGGGTTTCCTCCGGGCGCTCCGGTTTCCTCCCACAGTCCAAAGACATGTGGTTAGGTGGATTGGCGATTCTAAATTGGCCCGTGGGTGTGTTTGTGTGTGTCCTGCAGTGGGTTGGCACCCTGCCCGGGATTGGTTCCTGCCTTGTGCCCTGTGTTGGCTGGGATTGGCTCCAGCAGACCCCCGTGACCCTGTGTTCGGATTCAGCGGGTTGGAAAATGGATGGATGGATGGATATTTTTAATACGGGTGCTACAAATATTTTGTACATTGAGGCTGTTCCCGGTCAAATTAGACCCATATCTATTGAGATGAATTTTAGATCTATACAAAGGAAAATGGTGGCTTGATGGAATCTTGTTACTGGGAAAACTGTACATGCCATGTCTGTGTGTGTATTTTATTGGACAGTGGTGACAGAGTTCTAGGGGGACCTTGACACTCTCATGGCAACTGTCTGTGTTCCCATCTCATTTGCCCGGGTTCACGAAGAGACAGGCAGCTGGTGGTGTTTGGAGGGGGGGAACCTCGAAACAGTGAAATAGGAAAACAGTGAGCATATAGGGTGCCATCCAGAGGTCAAAGGGTGCCTTGGCACAGATACGAGATCTGTACCTGCAATGTAACAACATCATTTAAAAATAAACAAATTAAAATTCAGTTATTTTGAGCTAACTGAAATTAAAACAGAGATCAAAGGAGCGGTTGGGGGGGGTCATAAGAACAAGAAATTCATCCTTATGAGCACATTACATAATGCTGAGGGGGTCAGTGCTTAGGGGAACAGAAAAGCAGCCATCACCCTTGACTGCAATGCCAACAAAGGAGGAGCGGACAGCCTTGTCAAAGTAACAAGCACATCCAGCTACTGTACAAGAGGAGATCCACCCGCTAGCCTCTCACGATATTCCACAATATCACTGATACAGTCATATGAAAAAGTATGGGACCCCCTCTCAGCCTGCATCATAATCGACTCTTCTTTCAACAAAAAGATAACAGTGGTATGTCTTCCATTTCCTAGGAACATCTGAGTACTGCGGTGTTTTCTGAACAAAGATTTTTAGTGACGCAGTATTTAGTTGTATGAAATTAAATCAAATGTGAAAAACCGGCTGTGCACAAATGTGGGTCCCCTTGTCATTGTGCTGATTTGAATGCATTGTGATATGGACACTGTATAGTGCCTGACCTGGCACAGACTCACATTAAGGCACGTGTAAAACTCCAGGAACTTTAATTTATCTTCACCTGTGGGGCGCGTCTTCCCCGTGAACCCCACAGGCAATACAAGAGTCCCAAAAACACTCAAGCCAACACAAAACACTTTTCTGGCACCACCACTCCTGGTGGCTGGCCCCTTTTATAGCCCACCCGGAAGTGTTCTGGGTGTTTGACCACCTGGTCCCAATTCCACTTCCGGGTGGGGCTGAAGATTTGTCCAGCCGGGCTGTGGAATCCAGGCAGCACCCCCTACTGGCCTTCCAAGCTCTCAACCGGGCTGTGGAGGACTCCATCTCCCATGGAGCCCTGCGGGAGGTTGGGAAATCAATGTCAGCCAGGGAGGCTGTCACCAAGCATCCCGGGGGAGTTATTGAGCTGCCCATGGTTGCTTCCCCAGAACATATGCAGCAGGGGTGCCCCAGCCAGACATGGGACCCGGCCGCCCGTCACAGCATGTCACTGTGCCAGCATTGAGCATCTGCTCAATGCTGATTACTTGGTGTGATGAGCTCGTTAAGCCTTGAACTTCATAGACCGGTGTGTCCAATCATGAGATATAAAGGTATTTAAGGTGGTCAACTACAAGTTGGGCTTCCTTCCCTTTGACTCTCCTCTGAAGAGTGACAGCATGGGATCCTCAAAGCAACTCTCCAAAGATCTGAAAACAAAGATTGTTGAGTCTCCTGGTTTAGGGGAAGGCTACAAAAAGCCATCTCAGAGGTTTAAACTGTCAGTTTCAACTGTAAGGAATGTCATCAGGAAATGGAAGGCCACAGGCACAGTTGCTGTTAAACCAGCAGGTCTGACAGGCCAAGAAAAATACAGGAGTGGCATATGGGCAGGATTGTGAGAATGGTGACAGACAACCCACAGATCATCTCCAAAGAACATTTTGCTGCAGATGGTGTATCTGTACATAGTTCTACAATTCAGCACAATTTGCACAAAGAACATCTGTATGGCAGGGTGATGAGAGAGAAGCCCTTTCTGCACTCACACCACAAACAGAGTCACTTGTTGTATGCCAATGCTCATTTAGACAAGCCAGATTCATTTTGGAACAAAGTGCTTTGGACTGATGACACAAACATTGAGTTATTTGATCAGAACAAAAAGCGCTTTGCATGGCGGAAGAAGAACACCACATTCCAAGAAAAACACCAGATACCTACTGTCACATTTGGTGGAGGTTCCATCATGCTGTGGGGCTGTGTGGCTAGTTCAGGGACTGGGGCCCTTGTTAAAGTCGAGGGTCAGATGAATTCAACCCAATTTCAACAAATTCTTCAGGATAATGTTCAAGCATCAGTCACAAAGTTGGAGTTACTCAGGGGTTGGATATTCCAAGAAGACAATGACCCAAAACACAGTTCAAAATCTTCAAAAGCATTCATGCAGAGGGAGAAGTACAATGTTCTGGAATGGCCGTCACAGTCCCCTGACTTGAATATCATTGAAAATCTATGGGATGTCCATGCTCAGAAGCCATCAAATTGAACTGAACTGGAGAGATTTTGTATGAAGAATGGTCAGAAATACCTCCATCCAGAATCCAGACACTCATCACAGGCTATAGGAGGACAGCGTCTAGAGGCTGTTAGATTTGAAAAGGAGGCTCAACTAAGTATTGATGTCATATCTCTGTTGGGGTGCCCACATTTATGCACCTGTCTAATTTTGTTATGATGCATATTGCATATTTTCTGTTAATCCAATAAACTTAATGTCACTGCTGTAATACTACTGTGTCCATAAGGCATGTCGTATATTAAAAGGAAGTTGCTACTTTGAAAGCTTAGTCAATGAGAAACAAAAATCCAAAGAATTAAGAGGGGTTCACAATTTTTTTCATATGACTGTATGTCCACCGTACAATGCCATTGTCATATGGAATGAGCTGAACCCTACCTGGAGGGTAAGCAAGAAGAATTGGAGGAGGTTCCATCTGGAGGAGCTTAGAAAGGCCCGAAAGCGTCAGCACCTTCCTCCATCACGCAGAAGCTGAGCCTGTAGGCCCTAATTAACACGTCACACAAGAACAAGGGCACAGAAGATTTTAATAAAAATCAAATACGTAGCAGATGTAATAAGATTAGTCCAAGGGAGGGAAACAAGGCAAAGTAACAGACATGTTAAAATACAAATTAGGAAATATACAGTATTACGGAGATACAAAGTCTACAATCCTCCAAACAATAGACCAACAGCTTTTGTTGTACCAAAACACCTCAAAAAAGTAGAAGAATTGTTAAAGGAATTGCTGTTACGTTGAGAGGAACTAAAAATATTTAATAAATGGAAACTCCTAACAAAAGTGATAGAGGGAAAAAACAAGCCAACATGGATAAAAGAACTCCCTCGAGAAGAGGCAGAAAATGTTTGGAAAAGGATAGCAGCAAATGAACTGCTAACTAATCTCAGAGAGATGGCATGGGTGGCAGCACATGATATTCTGAAAACAAGGAAAGGGGTTAAAAGCGAAAAGTGCCCGAAAAACTGCAAGGAAACAGAAACAGCGCATCATGTTCTGTGGGATTGCTTTTATACACAAGGAGTGTGGGAAAGGGCAAAAATAAAGATTTTTTAAAAATGTGACATTGGATAAAAACACTGTAATATACGGTATTTGTAGAGAGAACATAGATGAAAACGAAAAAAGAAGGAATTGGATTAAAATAAACTTTGTAAAACAAGCAATATGGGAAGTAAGAGGTAAATATGGAAAAAGAATAAAGTCTACCCAATTGCGAGTGTTTTACAGATAGCAAGAACGGACATACAGCAATACGAACAAGACACCTAAGAAAATGAAAAACAAAGACTATAAGGTAAGCACCTGACCTCTTTTAAAAAAGAAACTCCATAATAATTTTAATGTGTTGTGATGGACAGCCGGGACATCCCTGAAATAAAAGAATGGAAGAAGACAGCCTTTTCAGGGCACTGCATCCCCCGGGACACTAGGTGGCAGCTCCCCTGGATGGCAACGGTTCCCCGGATTCCCGCAAAGCATTCTGGGACGTGGAGTCCGTTTCCTCAGCCCTGTTGGGTGCTGCATGTGCCGCCAGGGGAAGCTCACTAAGAACTTTGGGACTTTTACTGTTACAACAAACCGAAAGTACTTCGGAGTCACGAGGACGGAAGCCCGCAGTACTTCCGGGCTTCCGGGTCAAGAACTGGTGAAGACCCAGCAAGGAGAGCCGGAGTTGGGAGGTTGGGTGACTAAGCTGCTGGGAATGGAGAATTGATTTATTGTATTGACTATTGTATTGATTATTGAAGAATTGTGGAGTGTGTGGTGCTTTGTGCACTTATTGAAGAAATTGTTAAAGATTCTTCTTGGTGCTTTTTACAAGTGTGTCTTGGACGTCTGTCTGGTGGGTTTCATGGGGCAACAGTGCCTCTAGCGTCCACAGTGAACTGTATTTGGTAAATTTCAGTACTCCATGTTAATTAATTCACGTGAGCAATGTGGTACGCGGCTGGGGGTCAGACCCAGCCGGGACGCCTGGAAGGACTGGGTCATGGCTTATTTATCCACCGGGCCACGAGGGGGCAACCGCCCTGGAGTGGAGCAGGGAGGCTCAAGACCATTGGGGCCTCTGGTCACCCGCCAGGGGGTGCCCCGAGCATCATGGAGCCCGGGACTTATTCACTTCCTCCACACCCATGGAGGACGATCCTTCCAGGGTCACCCGGAGTGCTTCCAGGTGCTCTCCTGATGCTTCCGCCACACCAGGACGTGACGTCAGGTAGAACACCTGGAGCTCATCCGGGTGAGGATAAAGGGGGACGCCTCCCACCTGTCAGGGAGCTGGAGTCGGGAGCAGGAGCAGGACGAAGCTCCTGGAGAGAGAGTGCAGGTGGCTCAGGGACGAGGAGAAAGGTGACTGGGGCTGAAGGCACATTATTGTTGTGCGGGACTGAGTTGTGTTGTGTGGAGAAGAAAATAAAGCATATCATTGATAAAGATGCGGTGTCGGTCTGATGGTGTCTGGGCGAATATCACAGCAGGAAAAGAGTTGAAATAAAAAAATGTAAGAAAATTTTAAACTCATGTTTTAAATTTGCAAAGATATGAAATTAAATTAGACCAAAATCCATCCATCCATTTTCCAACCCGCTATATCCTAACACAGGGTCACGGGGGTGTGCTGGAGCCAATCCCAGCCAGCACAGGGTGCAAGGCAGGAACAAATCCCCGGGCAGGGCGCCAGCCCACCGCAGGGCACACACACACACACACTAAGTACACACTAGGGACGATTTCGGATCGGCAATGCACCTCACCTGCATGTCTTTGGACTGTGGGAGGAAACCCACGCAGACACGGGGAGAACATGCAAACTCCACGCAGGGAGGACCCGGGAAGTGAACCCAGGTCTCCTTAATGTGAGGCACCAGCACTACCACTGTGCCACCGTGCCGCCCTTAGAACTGCGGAAAAAAAGAAGGACTGCAAAGCAGGGCCAAACTGCTGCAAATGGGAAGCAAACGTTTTGTGTTTTGTGCTCTAAGTGTTAATTAATGTTGAATTAATATTGATGATTATTGTTCTGCCCCACATGTAGTCATTACTGTAATTTGTCGAACTGTACTCCCCCTTTGTCTTGTCATTTATTAACACACCTGTCAGTCACATCCCACACTCACAGTTGTGTTATAAAAGTCTATGAAACTCACGTAAAGCATGTAGGTAACATAATAAACATTTAAATACAATACACCCCATGTGTCTCACGTAGGCACCCCTTTATTTCTTGTTTCGGTCACGTCCGAGACGAATCTCTGAGGTACATAAACCCCTGGGTCTGGTTAGTTGTGGTACGCAGTAACTTGGACCTCTGTCTACACGCTTCTCGTTGTCTCGATCCGACCGTGGAAATCACTCGCCTTGTAAGTGTCTTTTAAGGGTTTATTGTTTAATGTACTTGGGGGCTCAATTCATGCGAATTGTTACATATGCATTATTTTCACTTTTACTTTACAACTTTTTGTAAAAACAATATTTGGAATGAACTTTTCTTCAAGATCGCATTGAATTTGATTCCATGTTTGGCCTTACATCATGACATCACAACGTATAACTGCCCGTGAGTGAATATAGTTTCCTTCTCTCTAATAAATAAAATGACTTTCTCGAATGTTTGTCCATGCTCTTTTCTTCTTCGCTTTGTCGTTGACTTGAATAGAATGATTGTCCTGATAAAATTTATAAAAGCCGAGAGCGCAGGAAGCGTGTCTGACAAAAGCGTTCACACCACTGAGGTTAGATGACCGAGGTCTTGTTTGAAAATGGTTGTAAGTAGGGCGTGACTTGAATGAATCGCATGTTAAAAATCTCCGTCTCACGGGACATCATACCGCAGCAACGTTTTTGGAATCTTTTAATTCTCGCTGGCAACACGAATTAGACGATCTACAAATCACAGACTTAAAGTTTAAATCCAAACAATAAATTCGTTCTCTTTTCGCTGTTCCATTATTTCACTGAGTAATAATTTCTGTTTGTTTGCGTTAATGCAATCTTTACTATCCTTTTTTTGAGACTTCGGAATTTTCATACTTCCATTATCTCTAACCTGCTGTGTATGTGTACCGCTCCAATGTTTTTGAATTCTTTTCAACATTCTACTTTGTCATCTACTCTTTGTCCTTTATTTCCAGTCCCGGGCCTGGTTAAATCTCTTTCTCATCGGACGTTTAACGCTGCTTAGCTGAACGCATGCTAAGGAGATGCGGTCGGATCAGCTGCTGGCGAGCTGCATGATCTGCTTGTCGTGCTGTGCATCAATCGTTTAAAAGCCTGTACAGCAGCTGTCCTTTTGTCTCACTGCCTTGTCTCGTGTGACGTCAAAGTGTCTTCCGAGAAGATCACGTCTCGTCTCCCTTGTCTCCATCTCAATATTTTTTTTTCATAATAGAGAGATACTGTCTGTTATAGATTGCTTTGTAAACCTTATTTATCGTCTTTAGTTCTACACCTGTAAATACCTGTAAGTTTCTTTCGTATATATTTCAGTTTACAATGAGGTACGTCCAGTAAAAGCCTTCACGAAAGTTGACCCTTGTCATTTTTATGTGGATGTGGCGAGTTGTTTAAGCACGGACAGTGTGGAGTGAGACAGAACATTTATAAATGAGGATTTATTATGATATAGCAGTGAGGACAGTGTTTATTGGTTGTATATCACAAATCCCCATTCAAAAGGTGACCCTACAACAGCCTCAATCAGAAGGTGGCATACAAGCTATGCAAACCTGGACATTAACACAAATAGATCAACACACATAGGCTTGGTTTGCAATAGAAATGAAATCCTGCACTTGCTTTGCTCCCCAGTGAATACGACTTATCATCAATATACTAACAACCCAATTGTGCTTCATTCACTCAGAATATGGAAGCAATGTAGGAAACACTTCAAGTTTGAGTTTATCTTATCTGTGGCACCTCGACATGATGACCACCTTTTTCCACCCCCTCAAACTTAAACAGTTTTTAATGTTTGGGATTAAATCGTTTAGATATTTGTAGATAAATTATGTCTTTGTGTCCTATAAACAATTATACTCCAAATTTTAGTCTCCAATCAACACAATTTTTTCCACTGTCTCCAAATTAGAAACTTTGCTAAATTAAATCCTTCCAGTTTTCCTCACCTCTCACCAATTTCTATTCCAGAAGAGATATTGATCAGTTCTGGGGTCTCAGAGAGCATTTCTGTAATATATAAAAACATTTTAACATCCCCTTCCTTTCAAAGATCCCAGAGCATAGTGGGAAAAGGATCTCTTATTCAACATTTCAGAAAAGGAGTGGAAGGCAGTGTGGTACCTGGATGGGGGTGGTACCCAGCCGGGACGCCCAAGAAGATCGGAGAGACCTCGAGGGGGCGACCGCCCTGGGGGCCGTGGGTACAGAGCTGGGAAGTTCGACCCTGTAGGGGCCCGTGGTCACCGCCAGGGGGACCACAATACCTGGAGGAC
Organism: Erpetoichthys calabaricus; assembly: GCF_900747795.2. NCBI lineage: Eukaryota > Metazoa > Chordata > Cladistia > Polypteriformes > Polypteridae > Erpetoichthys > Erpetoichthys calabaricus. The sequence continues at coordinate 14,010,708 of NC_041394.2, read as the reverse complement.
CCTGGACCGCAGCACTTCCGCCACACCAAGAAGTGCTGGGGGGAAGAGGAACAGGGACACCCGGAGTGCTTCCAGGGAGACAGCCGGCACTTCCGCCACACTGGGGCGTGTCGGTGGGAGATTGCCGGGAACACACCTGGAGCACATCTGGGTGCTTATTTAAAGGGGCCGCCTCCCTTCATTGATGGACTTGAGTCGGGTGGAAGAGTGGACAAAGTTTCTGAAGAGAGAGAGAGAGAGAAGGAATTAATGATTGGCCTGGACTGAGGGGTATTGGGGCTTGTGTGAGTAGTGATGGATTGTACCATGGAAACCCTAAATAAACGTGTGTGGGGTGATATAAACGTGTCTGCCTGTCTGTATCCAGGTCATATTCCACAGCAGCAATTCACATAATTCACCCGAGCTCTCTAGACAGACAGACAGACAGACAGACAGACAGACAGACAGACAGATAGATAGATAGATAGATAGATAGATAGATAGATAGATAGATAGATAGATAGATAGATAGATAGATAGATAGATAGATAGATAGATAGATAGATACTTTATTAATCCAAGGGGAAATTCACTATGCAGAAAACATACAATTATTCAAGTTAAAATTATATATCAAGCACATATCTATCATTTAAAATTGTCCAAAATGTATGCAGGCCAAGATCCAACCTGCGAACGCTGCAATCGAGTTCCAGCCTCACTGAGCCACTTGTTTTGGGCATGCACCAAATTAACATCATTATGGACAAAAAATGTAAATGTCTTTCAGACAGCCTTGGTGTCACAATCCCTCTTAATTTACTAACAGTTGTGTTTGGTGGGCTCACAGAGAGGCTTAAAGTGGAGAAGGACAAACAAAATGTAATTGCCTTCACTTCACTATCAGCACGTAGACTTGTTTTGCTCAACTGGAAGAATCCTAATTCGCATACTCTAAGTCAGTGGGTAAGTGATGTTATCTACTATTTGAAATTGGAAAAAATCTCATTCTCACTAGAGGATCTGTGCAAAATTTTTTTAAAACATGGCAGGACCAAATCAATAACATTTTAGAATAAGCATTTATATTGGGGGAAAAGACTTCTTTCTCTCTTTACTACTCTTAACAGTTTTGCTCAGGCTGTCGGCCTTCCTCTCTTTTTCATGGGAGGGGTTTGAATTGAATTTAGTTTTGTTAAATTTGACTTGATTGTGTGGAATGTTATATGTTTTTAATAAATTCGATAAAAAAAATATATACATATATAATATATATTGTCATGCACTTGCGAGTAGGAGCACGTTGTATGGACCAAGTGAAGGTAATTCCAAGCCAGGCCACGGGGTGGCAGGGTGCATTAAACCTTCTCCTGTTGTCTCTACAGACCAGCAGCGGTAAAACCTTTCCAACTCAACACTGAAGATGTCACTTCCAGTTCCAGCACGCAGAAAGACATCACTTCCGGTCCCGGCCCCTAACATGACGTCAGAAGAAGGTAACTCCCAGTTCCCCTACATTACTTCCAGGTCAATCACTTAAAACCGCGATCTTTTCAAACCTTAGTCAGTTCATGTCTGGACTCCAAACCAATCGCCTGTTTGAAAACCTATATATATAATAAATATATAATTTATTATAAAAAGAAATCTTATCTTGGGAAGAGAGACAAGCCATGATGTTCTCGGAAAGACACTTTAAAGTCATGCGAGAGATTGCATTAGCGCAAACAAACAGAAATTATTACTAACTGAAATAATGGAAGGGCAGCACTGTGGTGCAGTGGGTAGCACTGCTGCCTCTCAGTTAGGAGACCCGGGTTCGCTTCCTGGGTCCTCCCTGTGTTGAGTTTGCATGTTCTCCCCGTGCCTGCATGGGTTTCCTCCTGGTACTCCGGTTTCTTCCCACAGTCCAAAAACATGCAGGGTAGGTGCATTGGCGATTCGAAATTGTGCTGTGTGTGTGCTCCCTGTGGTGGGCTGGCGCCCTGCCCGGGGTTTTTTTCCTACCTTGTGACAGTGTTGGCTGGGATTGGCTCTAGCAGACCCCCCGTGACCCTGTAGTTAGGATATAGCGGGTTGGATAATGGATGGATGGATGGATGAAATAATGGAACAGCGAAAAGAGATCATATATATTGTTCAGATTTAAACTTTAAATTGGAGATTTGTAGATTGTCTATTTCATGTTGCCATCAGGGAAAAGTAGTGTTTCTTCCCAACGAAGAGGCATATCCGCGAGAATTAAAAGATGAGATTGTTGTTGTCCCCAGACCCTCTCGCGGGGACTTTTAACGTGAGATTCTTTCAAGTCACACCCTACTTACAACCATTTTCAAATAAGATAACGGACATTTAACCTCTCGGTCGTGTAAAGGCTTTTATCAGACACACGTCCTGTGCTCTCAGCTCATATAAATACTTTCTAGATGACACATCAATGAGTAAGTGAAGAAGGAAGAGCAGCGTGTGCACATCACGCGGCATGGCAGCAGCAGCAAGCTGATCGAGCGAAGAAGAGATAAAAATAAACTATTTGTTTCCCATTGTATTACCGTTTAAAAGGGGGTTTCGGAGGGGTGACCACGTCACCTTGGGGTGTGTTCAGCCCCTCTCTTCACAACGCGAGTGGAAGAGACGTGAAGTGGCTGGCAAGTAGTACTGGTTTGGGTTGGAGCAGGGTGTTGGCGAGCAGGGGGCAAAGCCCCCTAGTATATATATATATATATATATTATTTATTTATTTTATGGCAGATGGCCAGAGGCCCAAAGTGTGGAAGGACCGGGGAGAGGAGGATTGTCAGGACAGTTTCTTCCCTGGGCCAATAGAGGGCAGTCCCCTTGGTTTCCAGTAGGGCCACGGATTATGAGCATGGGGTCTCAACCCTGTTGGAACCCATGGCCACCGCCAGGGGGCGCATGGACATCTCCAGGTCCTTATTTGGTCACGCTTCCGCTACACCCAGAAGTGAGGCCGGAAGAAGCTCATTACAGCTGCCCTATAAAAAGGGGCCATCTCACTCCATAAGTGGCCAGAATCGGGAGGAGAGGACAAAGCCTGAAGAGGAGTGGAGGGAGAAGGACTGGTGGCAAGAAGGGACTGAATGATGTTGGGTGTGTTGCGTTGTGTTTACTGGTATTGTGGACTGGCAAAACTGTAAATAAACGTGTGGAGTGTGGCAAAACCTGTCTCCTGCCTGTCTGTGTCTGGGTTAGGGTGGTGGTACTCCCCCTAGTGGCTCACAATATATATATATTGTGGGGGATGGCCAGGACTATTATCTAGCTGAAGGGCTGAAGGACTGAGTGTTTGGGACGTTATCTCCCATGGGATGCTAGAGGGCAGCCTCCCTGGGTTGCTACAGCACCATGAATTCAGCATATGAATAAATCCCAACGGTTTTAGAATTCTCTTGCCATTTTCACTTTCAATAAAATATATTTAAAACATTAAGGCTGCTATGTTTTAGGTAAAACAGGACAAGATATTCTGTGATAGTACAAAATGAGTGCTGTAAAACCTAAGAAATACACTGTTCCTTCTTTCTGAAACATTAATCATCCATTTATTAATTTCAGATATTCTATTTATCCATTCTTAACAGATCTATAGTTCAAAATTCGATAAAGACACTTATAATGAGGAACCATACTGTGAAGTCATGAAATATGAACCGTATGTAAGGCTTAATGAGGTCAATGGACTCAATTCATTTAAAAATAATAATTTACTCAGGAAGGCATTTAACATACCCCAAACTACAACCCCCCCCCCCCTAAAAAAGCAAAGAGTCAAATGGTGCCACTCTTTGAGCAGAACATGGGCAGTGTGGGCCTCCTTTTGCAAATCTAACAGCCTCTAGACGCTGTCCTCCTATAGCCTGTGATGAGTGTCTGGATTCTGGATGGAGGTATTTCTGACCAATTTTCACACAAAATCTCTCCAGTTCAGTTCAATTTGATGGACAGCCTGCTTCAAATCACCCCATAGATGTTCGATGATATTCAAGTCAAGGGACTGTGACTGCCATTCCAGAACATTGTACTTCTCCCTCTGCATGAATGTCTTTGTAGATTTTGAACTGTGTTTTGGGTCATTGTCTTGTTGGAATATCCAACCCCTGCGTAACTTCAACTTTGTGACTGATGCTTGAACATTATCCTGAAGAATTTGTTGATATTGGGTTGAATTCATCCGACCCTCAACTTTAACAAGGGCCCCAGTCCTGAACTAGCCACACAGCCCCACAGCATGATGGAACCTCCACCAAATTTGACAGTAGGTAGAAGGTGTTTTTCTTGGAATGCGGTGTTCTTCTTCCACCATGCAAAGTGCTTTTTGTTCGGACCAAATAACTCCATTTTTGTCTCATCAGTCCAAAGCACTTTGTTCCAAAATGAATCTGGCTTGTCTAAATGAGCATTGGCATACAACAAGCGACTCTGTTTGTGGCATGAGTGCAGAAAGGGCTTCTTTCTCATCACCCTGCCATACAGATGTTTGAATTGTAGAACGATGTACAGATACACCACCTGCAGCAAGATGTTCTTGCAGGTCTTTGGAGGTGATCTTTGGGTTGTCTGTCACCATTCTCACAATCCTGTTCATATGCCACTCCTGTATTTTTCTTGGCCTGTCAGACCTGCTGGTTTAACAGCAACTGTGCCTGTGGCCTTCCATTTCCTGATTCCATTCCTTAAAGTTGAAACTGACAATTTAAACTTCTGAGATGGCTTTTTGTAGCCTTCCCCTAAACCAGGAGACTCAACAATCTTTGTTTCCAGATCTTTGGAGAGTTGCTTTGAGGATCCCATGCTGTCACTCTTCAGAGGAGAGTCAAAGGGAAGGAAGCACAACTTGTAATTGACCACCTTAAATCCCTTTATATCTCATGATAGGACACACCAGTCTATGAAGTTCAAGGCTTAACGAGCTCATCACACCAATTTGGTGTTGTAAGTAATCAGCACTGAGCAGTGACAGGCATTCAAATCAGCACAATGACAAGGGGACCCACATTTCTGCACAGCCAGTTTTTCACATTTGATTTAATTTCATACAACTAAATACTGCGTCACTAAACATCTTTGTTTGGAAAACACCGCAGTACTCAGATGTTCCTAAGAAATGAAAGACACACCACGGTTATCTTTATTGCTGAAAGGAGAGTCAATTATTATGCAGGCTCAGAGGGTTTCCCAAACTTTTCATATGACTGTATATATATATATATATATATAATATATATATATATATATATATATATATATATATATATATATATATATATATATATACATGAATGGAAGAGAAAGTCTGTGATACGGTTTGCATATTTGCAGCTGGAGATCCACAAAGGGATAAAAAATGAATCACGTATCATACTATGATTCCGATTCATCTGGCCACAGAAACACTATTAATGAGACTGGATAGCGACCCCACCATAGAGACAAGAACCAAACTGTCCATCAAAGACATAATGCACCCTTTATCACTTTGCCAAAAAACTCACTTTCATTTCAACAGCAAGTATTACACTCAGAAAGAAGGCATGCCAATGGGATCACCGTTATCAGGACTCCTAGCGGAACTGGTAATGCAACGATTTGAAAACATGGCTTTATCCCAGATCACGCCCAAAATTTGGATACGCTATGTAGACGACACATTCGTCATACTAAAAAAGGACCAGCTGAATGAGTTCTACAATCATATCAACACAATATTCCCCGCAATCCAGTTCACAATGGAAAAAGAAATGAACCGACACATCAGCTTCCTGGACATCTACGTCAAAAGAAATAGTGACGCCACCCTGACCACAAGTGTTTACCGCAAAGAATGCTACGCAGACAAGATTTTACACTTCACCAGCAACCACCCGGTATCTCATAAACGGAGCTGTGTGAAAACCCTATTCAGACGAATCCACACTCATTTTAATACTAAGGAAACAAAAATTAATGAGAGACGCTATCTCTTCCACCTTTTCACCTCAAATGGATACTCAAAAACATTCATTAATCGGAGCCTACACAGGAGACGCCAAATAACTCAGCAAACAATCGACTTAAATCAGAACCCCCACACCACCTGGCACTCACTCCCTTATCACCACAAGGTGTCAGAAGGTACAGCGCACATCCTGACCAAGTGGGGCATCAGAATAGCACATAAACCCACGAACAATCTGTGCACAGTCCTCTTTAATGCCAAAAACAAGAAATCGACAGCAGAAACACGAAACGCAGTTTATAGTATCCCATGCAATTCTTGCTCAGCTGTATACATAGGACAAACGTCAAAAAGAATCTCAACACGTGTACAGGAACATCGCAAGGCCGTCAGAAGAAAGGACGCACCATCATTGATCTATGCACATACTAAATCGACAGGACACACATTCAACTGGGACAATGTAAAAGTAAAATTTAAGGCCAGTACTAAAAGTGCCAGAGAGTTGGCCGAGTCTTGGCTATCAAATAAGAATGCCATCAACAGACACTTGGACATACATCCAGCATATGCTAACTTAAGAAAAACATGTTCATAATAAATAAACTATACAACCCCCCCCCCCCCCCCCCCCCCGATCATACAAACTTAGTCACCACCCCCCCCCCCCCACTTAATGTGTTGCTATATATTGCCTTGTAAGTCTAAGCATTATCCTCTGATGAAGAGGGGTTGAAAGCTCAGGAATAAAAACTACTTTATGATCAAATAAACGAACCACATGCCGTGGCGCAACGTTAGGGGCATCGCCGCTGACGTCCGAGGTTCGATTCCCGAGAGGGAGTGCAGTGGAGTGTGTACACCTGATGAGCCCAGATTGAGGGCGAAACACGTGTCGTGTACTCTTTGCATTTATTTGACAGTAAACTATTTCAACCATTCTATGATCTGCTCCTCACAAACTGAGGGCACCGTGGCAGATGTTAGCAGATTGCTGGCCAACCACAAGCGTTACCTGGTAGGTAACCACCCACACTAACAGATTGTGACACAGACTTCGAATGCCATGAATATATATATATATATATATATATATATATATATATATATATATATATATATATATATATATATATATATATACTAGCTGATTACCCAGTGGCTTCGCTCACTGAGTGTAAGGGTAAAAAATGTAGTATTTATAAAATAAGTTTGTTAATTGCCAATTTTATTTTTCAATAAATAAAGAGCACTTACAATTTACATTTACATTTACATTTACATCATTTGGCAGACGCTCTTATCCAGAGCGACTTACAACAGTGTTACAATAACATAGAAATCAATATAAACAACATTATTAACATCATTATCATATGACAATATGAAATAATATATAAGAAGCACATTGCATATAAATATAAATTATTAAACAGTAAAATCTTCTTCTATAATACGCTACCATGGCTGTTCATTTGTTTGTCCAGGATTTTAAATCACCTGTAGCTCGCAAACCATTTCACCTATTGACTTGAAATTTGGTACACATATACTACATGACGTCTACTATCCGCTTTCGGGGTGATGATTTTATTACTCTTTTTATCTTTATTTTATTTTATTGTAGAATCAACTCTCGGCATCACGCAGCAGGGTGGCCGTGCGGCGCATGCGTACGGGCGCCGTTCTCATTCCCTACCACCTTCGCTAATCATTCTTGAGGCAGATTGAAGACTTGAGTGCCAGATTAAGTGAAAGGTTAAAGAAAACGTTCTAATTAGTTGCAACACAAAAACTAACTTAATCAGTTTTAACGTGAAAAGATGCCGACAAAAGAGAAGCAGCGGGTCGCTAGGGTGGAGTAAAGAAGAGCTGCTCAGGAAGCAGCAAGCACATCAACCTCTGAGCAAACAAATGCTAAACGTACAGAGAAAGAGGAGGAAAACTAGGAATGTTCAAGTCAAGTGGATTCACTGCACGTTATCGCGCAGTGCGCCGTTACTGGTATAATGATAAAAGAATTTGAACAACATATAAGAAGCGTATACATTATTAAACAGTAAAACATTAACATTTAAGAAGTAAAGATACATTGAGTACTACTGCACTGCTTTCGGGTATACTACATTTTGTGTTTGCCCATTACGTGCATAAATGTATACATTTTTTGGTGTACCTACCCGAGAACACGTGACATATAACTGACCGTGGGAGAAGCACGGATTTTAAACACGCATTGAGTTCATCCGCTGGTGTCCCTCGTGGAATAACTGGTAATGTTTGACGAAAATCTCTTGCGAGTACAACGACAGTACCTCCCATTATTTTGGTAGGATCTCTGAGATCTTGCATTGTTCGGTTCAAGGCTTCATAAGCTCTTTTATGTGCCATGGTGCACTCATCCCAAACTATTATCTTTGAATGTTGCAAGACTTTTGCCTTTCCAGAGCCCTTGCGTATGTTGCAAATTGGATTTTCGTTGTGAGTGAGGTTTAATGGTAATTGCAATGCCGAATGTGCTGTACATCCTCCATCTAACAATGTAGAAGCAATTCCCCATGACGCTACAGCCAGAGCTATGTCACCATTTGCTCTCTCGACAAAAATCATGGTTTATTAAAAATGTTTTCCCTGTTTCTCTGTGGTCATACATAATTTCCGTTTCAAACGCGAAAAGAATTTTATATATATAGATATTTAGTGGCGGATGGAATGGAAGTATGGAAGGACTGGGGGAGAGACTGTTTTCAAGGCAGCCCCGTTGGCTTACAGTTGGGCCATGGGTTACGAGCATGGACTCTCAACCCTACTGGGGCCCATGGTCGTTTACAGGGCCCCATTTGGCAGCACTTCCACCACACCCAGAAGTGCTGCCGAGCGAAGCTTGTTGGGCACCTTGACTCCATCTGGGTGTCTTATAAAAGTAGCTAGTCACCACCACTCAACAGCCGGAGTCGAGAAGAGGAAGACAAAGCTCTTGAGGAGCATTGGAAGTGGAGTGACAGGTGGCAAAAGGGAATGTGTTGTGCTCTGTGAGCATTGTGAGCTGGACTATGAACTGTAAATAAACCGTGTCCTGTGTGGCAAAATCGTGTTCTGTCTGCCTGTGTCGGGGATAGGGCAGCTGTACATGCCCTGAGATTCTCAATATATATATATAAAAAGCCATTCCCATTCTCAAAGCAATTCACAAATACTTCATATATACAGTGCATCCGTAAAGTATTCACAGTGCATCACTTTCTCCACATTTTGTTATGTTACAGCCTTATTCCAAAATGGATTAAATTCATTTTTTTTCTCAGAATTCTACACACAACACCCCATAATGACAATGTGAAAAAAGTTTACTTGAGGTTTTTGCAAATTTATTAAAAATAAAAAAATTGAGAAAGCACATGTACATAAGTATTCACAGCCTTTGCCATGAAGCTCCAAATTGAGCTCAGGTGCCTCCTGTTTCCCCTGATCATCCTTGAGATGTTTCTGCAGCTTCATTGGAGTTCACCTGTGGTAAATTCTGGACATGATTTTGAAAGGCACACACCTGTCTATAGAAGGTCCCACAGTTGACAGTTCATGTCAGAGCACAAACCAAGCATGAAGTCAAAGGAATTGTCTGTAGACCTCCGAGACAGGATTGTCTCGAGGCACAAATCTGGGGAAGGTTACAGAAAAATTTCTAATGCTTTCAAGGTCCCAATGAGCACAGTGGCCTCCACCATCCGTAAGTGGAAGAAGTTCGAAACCACCAGGACTCTTCCTAGAGCTGGCCAGCCATCTAAACTGAGCGATCGGGGGAGAAGGGCCTTAGTCAGGGAGGTGACCAAGAGCAAAGAGTCACTCTCTCAGAGCTCCAGAGGTCCTCTGTGGAGAGAGGAGAACATTCCAGAAGGACAACCATCTCTGCAGCAATCCACCAATCAGGCCTGTATGGTAGAGTGGCCAGACAGAAGCCACTCCTTAGTAAAAGGCACATGGCAGCCTGCCTGGAGTTTGCCAAAAGGCACCTGAAGGACTCTCAGACCATGAGAAAGAAAATTTTCTGGTCTGATGAGACAAAGATTGAACTCACGTTTGGAGGAAACCAGGCACCGCTCATCACCAGGCCAATACCATCCCTACAGTGAAGCATGGTGGTGGCAGCATCATGCTGTGGGGATGTTTTTCAGCGGCAGGGACTGGGAGACTAGTCAGGATAAAGGGAAAGATGACTGCAGCAATGTATAGAGACATCCTGGATGAAAACCTGCTCCAGAGCGCTCTTGACCTAAGATTGGGGCGACGGTTCATCTTTCAGCAGGACAACGACCCTAAACACACAGCCAAGATGTCAAAGGAGTGGCTTCAGGACAACTCTGTGAATGTCCTTGAGTGGCCCAGCCAGAGCCCAGACTTGAATCTGATTGAACATCTCTGGAGAGATCTTAAAATGGCTGTGCACCGACGCTTCCCATCCAACCTGATGGAGCTTGAGAGGTGCTGCAAAGAGGAATGGGCGAAACTGGCCAAGGATAGGTGTGCCAAGCTTGTGGCATCATATTCAACAAGACTTGAGGCTAGAATTGCTGCCAAAGGTGCATCGACAAAGTATTGAGCAAAGGCTGTGAATACTTATGGACATGGGATTTCTCAGTTTTTTTATTTTTAATAAATTTGCAAAAATCTCAAGTGAACTTTTTTCACGTTGTCATTATGGGGTGTTGTGTGCAGAATTCTGAGGAAAAAAATGAATTTAATCCATTTTGGAATAAGGCTGTAACATAACAAAAGGTGGAAAAAGTGATGCGCTGTGAATACTTTCTGGATGCACTGTATATGTATATATATATATATATATATATATATATATATATATATATTAGAGTGATGAAAGAAGATCCACAAACAAATAGGAAGTGTTGGTGAATTGCCCCGTATATTACTTGGATGCAAAAAGTGGTTAAAAAAAGATTTCAAAAATCATACATTCGACAAATGCATAGGTCTGAGCAATTTGTTTTTATACAATAGGCAAGAAAATGGCTGAAGGAAATGATGTGGCAGGAAGTTTTGGTGGAAGCGGAAGTGACATCATCCAGAAGTGACATCATCAGTGAAGGACCGGAAGTGATGTCATTCAGGCTGGACAGAAGTGGCGTCATTGGCGAGGGACCAGAAGTGACTTCATTCAGGCTGGACAAAAGTGGCATCATTGGCGAGGGACCGGAAGTGACGTCATTTGGACTGGACGGAGGTGACGTATTCAAAATAGGACCGGAAGTGGATATTGCTGGGAAGCCATTTTCTTTGGTGGAAGTTGTTGATGGTGTGAGTGAGTTATTTCTCTTCTTTGGTTCTAGAACAGTAGGGAGAGAGGCATTAGAACCACAATGCAACCCCCTGTCTGATAATAATCTCTCACCTCTGGGCTTGTTGACTGCCTCCTAAGTGCACGTGTGTGACTATATATATGTATATATATATATACATTTATTATTATTATTGATATTACTGCTCCAGCTGTCATCTCTTTTCCCAAAGAGGTTGGTCATGTTTAATTGGTGATTAACCAAAGCATAGTGGCATTGCAGATGGGCTTCAGCCAACCCCCTTTACAAAGCAAAACATCACACCAACAATTGCTCTCGATTTACAGTAGCAGCATCAAAGATGGATCGCGGCAGATCCTGGACGACCCCCACAATCACCGTTCACACAATCGTGCTCGATTTATCAAGGAGAAATAGCATTGATAATCAGGCTTGATTCAACTAATGCTCTGGTGAATGCACGTGTCCCACTCCCCGTACTTTGACGATCGCACTTGAATTACCAACGGGGACCACCCCGTTCTCCCTGCTCATAAGGAATGTGACAAACAAGAGGAGACCATTCAGTCCATTAAGCCTGTCTGTTCACCCAAACCCAAAACCCCATGGGATTCAGACACTGGTGTGGAGGACAGCCGGGTCCCATGCCCGGCAGGGACGCCCCTTCTGCATCTGTTCAGGGGGAGCAACCAGGGGCAGCTCAATACCTCCACCCAGGACGCTTGGTGGCAGCCTCCCTGGTGGACAGTGATTCCCCAACCTGTCGCATGGCTCCATGGGAGATGGAGTCCTCCACAGCCTGGTTGGGGTCTCGGATGGCTGCTAGGGGGAGCTGCATGGAGTCAGCAGCCCAGCTGGACATATCTTCAGCCCCACCCTGAAGGGCAATTAGGACCAGGTGGTCAAGCATCTGGAACGCTTCCGGGTGGGGAATAAAAGGACCAGCCACCACCACTCGAGGAGCCAGAGTTGGGAGGAAGGAGATGAAGCTTGAGGAGGAGTGGTGGTAAAAAGGAGAAAGGATTGTTGCTGTGTTGGGATTGTGCTTACGGGACTGTGTATTGCCTGTGGGTCACGGGGAAGACGTGCGCCCACGGGTGAAGAAAAATAAAAGTCTTGTTAGTTTCATACAGTGGGGCAAAAAAGTATTCAGTCAGCCACCAATTGTGCAAGTTCTCCCACTTAAAAAGATGATAGAGGCCTGTCATTTTCATCACAGGTATACCTCAACTATGAGAGACAAAATGAGAAAAAAAAATCCAGAAAATCACATTGTCTATTTTTAAAGAATTTATTTGCCAATTATGGTGGAAAAAAAGTATTTGGTCAATAACAAAAGTTCATCTCAGTACTTTGTTATTTACCCTTTGTTGGCAATGACAGAGGTCAAACGTTTTCTGTAAGTCTTCACAAGGTTTTCACACACTGTTGCTGGTATTTCGGCCCATTCCTCCATGCAGATCTCCTCTAGAGCAGTGATGTTTTGGGGCTGTCGCTGGGCAACACGGACTTTCAACTCCCTCCAAAGATTTTCTATGGGGTTGAGATGTGGAGACTGGCTAGGCCACTCCAGGACCTTGAAATGCTTCTTATGAAGCCACTCCTTCGTTACCCGGGCGGTGTGTTTGGGATCATTGTCATGCTGAAAGACCCAGCCACGTTTCATCTTCAATGCCCTTGCTGATGGAAGGAGGTTTTCACTCAAAATCTGACGATACATGGCCCCATTCATTCTTTACTTTACACGGATCAGTCGTCCTGGTCCCTTTGCAGAAAAACAGCCCCAAAGCATGATGTTTCCACCCCCATGCTTTACAGTAGGTATGATGTTCTTTGGATGCAACTCAGCATTCTTTCTTCTCCAAACACGACGAGTAGAGGTTTTTTCATCTGACCATATGACATTCTCCCAATCCTCTTCTGGATCATCTAAATGCTCTCTAGCAAACTTCAGACGGGCCTGCACATGTACTGACTTAAGCAGGGGGACACGTCTGGCACTGCAGGATTTGAGTCCCTGGCGGCGTAGTGTGTTACTGATGGTAGCCTTTGTTACTTTGGTCCCAGCTCTCTGCAGGTCATTCACTAGGTCCCCCTGTGTGGTTCTGGGATTTTTGTTCACCGTTCTTGTGATCATTTTGACCCCACGGGGTGAGATCTTGCGTGGATCCCCGGATCGAGGGAGATTATCAGTGGTCTTGTATGTCTTCCATTTTCTAATAATTGCTCCCACAGTTGATTTCTTCACACCAAGCAGCTTACCTATTGCAGATTCAGTCTTCCCAGCCTGGTGCAGGTCTACAGTTTTGTTTCTGGTGTCCTTTGACAGCTCTTTGGTCTTGGCCATAGTGGAGTTTGGAGTGTGACTGTTTGAGGTTGTGGACAGGTGTCTTTTATATTAAGAACGAGTTCAAACAGGTGCCATTAATACAGGTAATGAGTGGAGGACAGAGGAGCCTCTTACAGAAGAAGTTACAGGTCTGTGAGAGACAGAAATCTTGCTTGTTTGTAGCTGACCAAATACTTATTTTCCACCATAATTTGCAAATAAATTCTTTAAAAATCAGACAATGTGATTTTCTGGATTTTTTTTTTCTCATTTTATCTCTCATAGTTGAGGTATACCTATGATGAACATTACAGGCCTCGCTCATCTTTATAAGTGGGAGAACTTGCACAATTGGTGGCTGACTAAATACTTTTTTGCCCCACTGTATGTGCCTCTGTGTCCATCTGTGTCGGGTCGGGCGCCTATATAGCGCCTTTGTTACACTGGCATGTGAAAAACTGAGTCATGACAGCACAACGATTGGGAAACACTGCTCCAGGTGAGTATATGGGAATGTTGCTGCATTCCGTTTACCTTGGAAGTCGGATGTCAGAGCTGGGAATAACGTCATAGCCGTGCTGACTGCATTTCAGTAAAACATTTGGAAAAACGGTATGGTTGCAGCCAGGATGATGTTTGTTGTGTTTGTTCCATTGGAATAAATAACAGTTGATAATAACCCATTTTGCTGTGTTTTGAGTATCCAAACACCGCAGCAACATGTCCAGCTGGGCATTGCTGTGCGTACGACTGATTTAATGAGACACACATATACAGATGTGCTAATAAACTGTATAATATGACAGCATTCACTAAAGTTTGCAGTGTACAGCGCCTTTTTGGATTGACATCATAATGTGAAGTCGGACAAACTCAGGCTTGACAGGCCAGTCCCTGACTTTCCGAGTTAGAGATCTTAAAGGGGGATTTCAACAATGAGGATCTTACTACTTCCTACTTCAAATGGAACAGAGCCTAAGAAGACCCTCCGCCGTCCTGACTGTTCCTTTCACTGTGCCGAGAGACGTTTCCATCTTTAAAGCTGTTGAAATCTCACTTGAGGTCTTCAGTAACGTGCAGTGTTTGAGGGTCTTTGAACCTCGAGGACATAGCGGTTGCATTCTCCGTAGCTAATAGCAACTTTGGAAGCTTCAGCAACACATTTACAAGGTGGTATTATGTGGTTTAAAACGCTCTTATGGGTCGCTTTTATCTATTTTTTAAGTATTACAATGCAAAATGTGTAATTTAAACTAAAATAAGATTGTTTTTAAGTCACTTTATTTTATTACTGTTTTTCTGTCTTCTCTAGAAATGTTGTATTTATGGCAAGGTCTGTTAAACAAAATTTGTGCTAATTAAACCCTCCCTGTTGATAAAGTGACACTTTGCCAGGTTGAGACTCAGAGTGAGGGTCCATTTGAGTGCCCCATGGAGCTTTTTGCCTTGGGCCCCAGAGAATGACTAGAATCACCTCAGCTCTAGACGGTGGGCCATAAGATAATAAGCTACAAACTATGAGGTTGCTTGTTCATTCCCCACTGCTGGTTCACCATTTTATTTTCATACTGCATTCAAATTAAAGGTAAATAAGAGCGCAGGTGGAACCACCTGCTGGGCATTTCTGCCTGACACATCTCTGACATTGCCACCTTTCTGGCTTCAGGGTCGTCAGCCTGGCGCCACCCTTCACTGATGTTTCGCTCCTTTAATCCCAGAACATCTCGAGGTGGTGGAGCAGCAATAGGGACATCTCCCTACCGTCCCTGCAGCCAGCTTTAGGATCCTCGTATTTCCCCATGCTTTATCGTTTCTTCTGAGCCAATAGCCAGAAGCTCCCTTTTTCTGACTCCTCTGCCAGATCTTTGAGGGCCTTCCTCAGCTTTGAGCCTTGTGATGGATGGCCAGTAGCTTAACCCGGCCGGAACGCCCCTGAAGTGGAAGGATAGGGAAAGGCAGCTTTTTTAGGACACTGCCTCGACCAAAACGCTAGATGGCAGCTCCTCTGGAGTGTAGCGGTGTCCCGGACACCACAGGGCATCTTGGGACTTGGAGTCCGGTTTCTTGGCCCTGTTGGGTGCCATGTTTGCCGCCAGGGGGAGCTATTAAAGGACCTGGGGAGTCATGCTTCCCTTACAGCCCGGAAATGCTTGGAAGTCATGAGGACCGAAGCCCCACAGTACATCCAGGCTGATTAAAGACGTGGGATTCTCCATCTGACTGGGTCAAGAACTATATAAAGGACTGGTGGGGACCCAGCAAGCGACCCGGAGTTGGGAGGAGTGTGACGGAGCTTGCTGGGAGGAGAAGTGGAGAGAAGAATTGTGTTTTGTTTTGATTTAATTGTGTTTATTGTTGCTGTGGTGTTTTGAAGGCACATTACAAGGAGGCAAAAGAAATTAAAATACTTCTTGGTGATTTTACCCCGTGTCCTGCGTACTGTCTGTTGGGAAAAAGGTGGGCAACAGTCTCACCTAGTGTCCATTCACTTACAGCCAGTAATCCACAAGGGGCTTCAAGAACCTCTGGGAGGAATTTCCAAAGAAACCTCTGCAACCTCCTTCTACTGGGAAGATGAAGGCCTTCAACCCTAGTTGTGAGCACACATCTAACAGTTCTGCATACTTTCCCCTCATTTTCTCAAAGGCGGCCTCCATCCCGTCTTCCCATGGAACAGTCAGTTCAGCCATAGTGATTGTTCTAGTATTGGTGGACCGGAGCACAATGTCTGGCTGTAAAGTGGTTGGGGTGATCTCTTGTGGGAGGAACTTGACGGTCTTATGGTCGAGGTCAGCCCTCATGATCCACTCTCCTCCAGGTGACAGGAGGGACCACGTCCTTGTGCTGCTCTTCTGACCCTTGAACCCTTACCTGATGAACTGGATCACCTGCTGTGAAGTTACCAGGCTGGTTCTGTTTGCTTCTGAGCTGTATGCCTTCAGGATTTCAACTAACTTACACCAGACCTGATCTCTTCCATCTGCCATTTTTACGTTAAGCTGCCATACAGCCAGAGAGGATATATTGCAAACTTGGATTTCATGAGTAACAGAGTTGATTGATCTCACCAAGCTATACCAGAGATGCAGGTTCGGCAGACTCGGAAGGGTGTCATATGTGACCCTGATCAGGAAGCTCAGCCTTTTTTGAGGCAACTTCCAAATATCCATCCGCATGACTGACCTGTCCATCACAGCCTCCCAGGTTGTCCACCTCCCTTGTTGTTGCTGCCTTACAGCTCTTATTTTGTAGCCCACGTCCTCCATCTTCATGACCTCAGATATCATCAGGTCTTTCTTCTCCTTCTTTGAGGCTTACAGCTCTTATTTTGTAGCCCACTTCCTCCATCTTCATGACCTCAGATATCATCAGGTCTTTCTTCTCCTTCTTTGAGGCTTTGTGCCACAATTTACGTACAGTTCCCCATCCCAGACAGGCCCTGCCTGGTTGCCACTCCAGCTATCTCCTGGTTTTTCAGTACGTTGATGGTCTGGTCTACTGCCTGCGTCATCCTGTGCAGACTTCGACTTTGCTACTTTGGATAGACATGTCAGGTGATTCTCTCAGCTGAAACACAAGCCTCATCTTCTCCCGTTTGCAGCCCAAGCCGAAGGATTTCGGTTGAAGCTTCAAGGTATTTCTCCCAAAATGTGGCTTGTTGGAAAGACATCGAGGAAGGCCCAGCCATTTCCAGATTTAATGGTTAACATTTTGAGTCCATCTTGTTGACTGTTGAGAAGTTGATGATGCCCCTCTTCAGGGGCCACATACGAATAAACAGAACTGATAACACCACGGGCCTCATGTATAACGCCTTGTGTAAAATTCACACTAAAACATGGCATATGGACAAAAGCGGAAATGTGCGTATGCACAAAAAAATCCAGATGCACAAAACCATACGTAAGCCAACTTCCACGCACTCTAGCTCCATAAATCTCGGTCAGCGTGAAAAGTAACACACGTGCACGTGCCTGCCGCCACACCCTAACTCCTCCCAGAATTTCACATGTTTTAATATGCAATTCAATATAAATAGCCTCTTCCATTCAGTGTTCAGTAAAAACACAATGGCAAAAGCACATGAAAAAAGAAGAATTTCAGCGAATGTAACGTGGAGGCAAGGAATAATGTACTATTTGTTGGCTTACGCAGTCATATAAACAACAAAAGCATGGCGGAAACACTTCAAAGTTAAAGTTCAGAGTGTCGCACAAGTCAAGTCAAGTTGGGGAGCATGCACCGAAAAAGTGCATTGCCACACCCACTACACGACGAAACAACTTGAAATCCTGGTTGGCAACCCCCCAGGCAGACATACAGTCCAGTCCCACCCTCCAGAAATGACCCTCTATGTGTTGCAGCCAGGTGTTAAGTGGCAGACCTATTGGCCTGGTCCAACCACTCGGGTCCCTAACTAGGAGGATGTCACTAGCTGGATCACCCTCGGGGGAAATGCGCCACATGGCCATAGTGCCGTAACTGACACTCCCTCACAATGCAGGTCATGTGCCTCATTCAGGACTACGTGAGCAACACAAAGTCAAACCAACGGTACCCAAGGAATCTCTGAAGAGACACAGTACCAAAGGAGTCCAGTCTTCATCTCAGGTCACTGGATAAGCGTCCATGTCTCACAACCATATAGCAAGACAGGAATCACCAGGACTCTAAAGACTTGGACTTTCGTCCTTTTGCAAAGATATTGGAAGCGCCATACACCCCTTTCCAGTGACCTCAGTCTCTCGAGCGCCCCGATCAGAGCCTCCATTGACTCTGCGAAGATCACAGCATCGTCAGTAAAGTCAAGATCCGTGAACCTTTCTTCACCAACAGATGCCCCAAAGCCACTGGACACCATGACCTTGCCCACCACCCAGTCCATACAAGCATTAAACAGAGTAGGAGCAAACCACAACGCTGACGAACCCCAGAATCAACTGGGAAAAACACAGATGTCCTGCCTCCTCTCTGCACAGCACTCACAGTACCAGTGGACAGGCTGGCCATGATATCCAGCAACCTCAAGGGGATCCCGCGAACCCTCAGGATGTCTCAAAGGCAGCTGGATCAACTGAGTCGATCACTTTATGAAAATCGACAAAGGCTGCAAAGAAACTCTGCCGATATTTACATTTGCGCTCCATCAGAACTCTCAGTGCCAGGATGTGGTCGATGGTAGACTTCTTAGGCGTAAAACCAGACTGTTCCGGTCGCTGGTATTTGAGTAAATGATCACGGATCCTATTGAGGAGGACCCTAGCAAGGACGTTACCCGGCACTGAGAGCAGTGTTATCCCCCTGTAGTTACTGCAATCCAGGCGATCACCCTTCCTTTTCCAGATAGGGGCGACAAGTCTCGTTTTCCAGTCAGTTGGGATGATGCCAGTCTCCCAAATGGAAGCAAAGATTGCTTGCAGTGCCAGGAGGACAGCCTTACCACCAGCCTGGAGAAGTTAATCCCGGATACCACAGACCCCTGCAGCCTTTCCTCCCCTCAGCTGGTTCACCACCTGTGTCATCTCAGTGAGATTGGGTGGCTCACAGCTAATTGGAGGATCAGCCTCAAGAACCGTGAACTCAGAGATATCCATCGTCCTGACCAGAGGATCAGCTCTGAACAACTACTCAAAGTAGCCAGCCCAGCGGGTCACAACTGCAGTGTCATTCATAAGGACCGTTCCATCAGCCCCCCTGACTGCGACTCTCCAAAGAGAGTGTCGCACAGTGCCCAAAAAATAAAAAGAAGTGCTCAGATATCACATTCGACAGGAAAAGGTGAGTTGCAGCCCACTGTCTGTTTATTCTGCTCCAGACAATATTACAAAAGCTGACCCCTGTGCCGATGACATAATGGTGCTGCTGTGCAGAGCTCATCTCTGCGCCCTGGCAGCACACACAAATATGCCTCGGAAACCGCCAGGTGACCATCTGGCTGTGTGCTGACGGACTGTTCTGGAGTCACAAAATGTAACAGTTGATGCTGTAAGAGATGTGGCCAATGAACTAAGGGACCGTACTGTACTATTTGATAATGAGCACAATTAAAATGAATTGGTTAAAAAACGAATGCTGCATCTGATTACCTATTTTTACATTCTGCTAAGTACAATCAAACGTCTGTCCGATTTGATTGCTCATTTGGTGGGTCAGGTTAGGGTTGCCAGACGTCCCTTATATATGGGACATGTCAAATATTTGATAATTTTGTCCCCTGTCCCATACTGACCTTTAAGGGACACCCAAATGTCCCGTATTTAGATCATTTTCAAATTTCGCAATAAAAATATATTTTTGCTACCTTCTTATGGTACTTAGTTATAACTTTATAAGTAATTATACTTTCTTTTCTCAGATTCTCTTGATGAAAACAGCCCAAATCTAATGAGGAAACGAGTGTTTGCTGCCCGACTGCTATGGTTGGCTGAGGACGGTGACACTCTCACCGTTTTGCTCTCCAGCTGCACTGCTGTGCAGTTCTGGATCAGCATTGCAACATACAGTGACTGTCCACAAAGTGTGTTGTTACTACTTGCCATGGCCCACTTTTTTTCTAACTATGGACTACCTTACAGACAGACCTCAGTATGTGCGTCTCGGGAACTGCACGTCTGACATTGTGGTCAGCAGCACAGGAGCACCGCAGGGGACTGTACTTTCTCCAGTCCTGTTCAGCCTATATACATCGGACTTCCAATACAACTCGGAGTCCTGCCACGTGCAAAAGTTCGCTGACAACACTGCTATCGTGGGCTGCATCAGGAGTGGGCAGGAGGAGGAGTGTAGGAACCTAATCAAGGACTTTGTTAAATGGTGCGACTCAAACCACTTATAACTGAACACCAGCAAAATCAAGGAGCTGGTGGTGGATTTTAGAAGGCCCCGGCCCCTCATGGACCCCGTGATCATCAGAGGTGACTGTATGCAGATGGTGCAGACCTATAAATACCTGGGAGTGCCAGCTGGATGATAAATTAGACTGGACTTCCAATACTGATGCTCTGTGTAAGAAAGGACAGAGCCAGTTATACCTCCTTAGAAGGCTGGCGTCCTTCAACATCTGCAATAAGATGCTGCAGATGCTCTATCAGACGGTTGTGGTGAGCACCCTCTTCTACGCAGTGGTGTGCTGGGGAGGCAAAATAAAGAAGAGGGACGCCTCACACCTGGACAAACTAGTGAGGAAGGCGGGCTCTATTGTAGGCGTGGAGCTGGACAGTTTGACATCCATGGCAGAGCGACGGGCGCTGAGCAGACTCCTGTCAATTATGGAGAATCCACTGCATCCACTGAAGAGGATCATCTCCAGACAGAGGAGCAGCTTCAGCGACAGTCTGCTGTCACCGTCCTGCTCCACTGACAGACTAAGGAGATCGTTCCTCCACCACATTATATGACTCTTCAATACCACCGAGGGGGTAAACGTTAACATTATTCAAAGTTATTGTCTGTCTGTATATCTGCATTTTTATCACTCTTTAATTTAATATTGTTATTATCAGTATGCTGCAGCTGGAGTATGTGAATTTCCCCTTGGGATTAATAAAGTATCTATCTATCTATCTATCTATCTATCTATCTATCTATCTATCTATCTATCTATCTATCTATCTATCTATCTATCTATCTATCTATCTATCTATCTATCTGTATTAAATAATAATAATATTTACTCTGTTGTCTGTATTAAATAATTATTTTCAAACGATTTCACTTTTACAGAATTTTTTTTAGCTTGTATTCAATAATTTCCAAATGATTTTACTTTTGTTTTCCTCATAACCCATTAAAATTCTTGCTTTATGTTTTTAACTTATGTCTCTACTTTTATATAATGTATTGGTCTGGGTGTGTAGGGGTCATGTAAAAATTTTTATATATATATTGTGAATTAGACGCCGTATAGCGTCAGACTCACACTGAGGCACGTGTAAAAAGACACAAAGACTTTTATTTTCTTCGCCTGTGGGGCACGTCTTCCCCGTGAACCCCCCAGCCACAACACAGTCCCAAAAGCACTTAAAGTAAATCACACACAACCCTTTCCTCTTGGCACCACCACTCCTCCCGTCTAGCTTCGTCCTTCACCTCCCGACTCTGGCTCCTGAGTGATGGTTGCTGGCCCTTTATATAGCCCACCCTGAAGAGCTCCAGGTATTTGATCACCTGTTTCTGATTGCACTTCCAGGTGGGGTTGTAGATCTCTCCAGGCCAGTTCTGGGACCCATGCAGCACCCCCTGGTGGCCACCCCACATCCCAACAGGGCTGTGGAGAACTCCATCTTCCATGGAGCCCTGCGGGAAACTGAGGCACCATCGTCGGCCAGGGAGGCTGCCACCAAGCATCCCGGGGGAGGTACTGAGGAGCCCATGGTTGCTCCCCCAGAGCATATGTAGAAGGGGTGTCCCGACCGGGCATGGGACCCAACCGCCCGCCACAATATATAGTAATATAGAGAGAGATTTTAAGAGTGTCCCGTATTTCTAATTTTCTAATCTAGCAACCCTAGGTCGGGTTCATCATAGCGCATCTCTTCAGGTACCTGCTTTGCACAATGCGACACACTTTCTGCAGACTATAGAGCTACACATTCATAGACTGGAAATGCCTTCTATTTACTTAAGCAAATTCATTCTCTGAAGGTGCGTTTATAGTGTAGCGATGGCACCGAGCGTCACAACGAACGATTCTCTTCTCCTTACATGGCTATTTCAGGTGCCTTGCTATCTTTAAAAAGAACTGCTTGCCTTTTGCTGCATGAGTTGGAAAAGCACCTGCAACTATACAGAGCTGCCGTTTTTTATAGGTTCTGCAGCTATAGATGATGCAATGTCAGCTCATTCTTTTGCTGATTCATTTCTGGCTGATGTAACTTCTCCAGCGTCGTTGGAATAGCAATGTGTGTGAAGCTGACCATTCCGATTAAATTGGGAAAACTGGACATTTCTGTGAATTGCGCTTTGATGTTTCCCAGTTCAGCCACAGTGTAAGGAAGTCTTATTTATCTGGACGTTAAGCCTATACATCCTATACAGCTGGCATGATGCGACTCTGTGATGTTTGTGAAATACTCGATCGGTCAGCAAGTTCACGTTGAAAAGCTCCTGTGGTTAAAAACCCGAGAGTGGACAGAACTTGTAAAGCAGTAGAGTGTTGTACCGTGTTAGCCATAGGTTGATATAGGAGACTGTGGTGGGCTGGCGCCCTGCCCGAGGTTTGTTTCCTACCTTGCGCCCTGTGTTGGCACCGGCAATGGAGGTGACAGCAAAATTGGACAAGAGCAGATTGGAAAATAAATGTTGCCTGGTCTGATGAGTCTCAATTTCTGATGTGACATTCAAATGGTGGGGTCAACAACATGAAAACATGAATCCATCCTGCCTTTTATCAATGGTTCAGACTGGTACTGGTGACTTAATGGTGTGGGGGATATTTTCTTGGCCAGCTTTGGGATCCTTAGTACCAATTGTGCATCGTTAAATGGCACAGCCGGCCTGAGTATTGTTGCTGACCATATCCATCCCTTTATGACCACAGTGTACCCATCTTCTGATGTCTCCTTCCAACAGGATAACGCGCCATGTCACAAAGCTCAAATCATCTCAAACTGGTTTCCTGAACATGTTAATGAGTTCACTGGACTCAAATGGCCTCTACAGTCACCAGATCTCAATCTAGTAGAGCACCTCTGGGATGTGGTGGGACGGGATGTGCAGCTGACAAATCTGCAGCGACTGTGTGATGTTCATATGGACCAAAATCACTGGGGAATGCTTCCAGCACCTTTTTGTATCTACGCCATGAAGAATTATGGAGGTTCTGAAGGGAAAAGGAGGTCCAAAGGGGTAGTAGCAATGTGTACCTAATAAAGTGGCTGGTGAATATACAGTTAGGTCCATAAATATTTGGACAGAGACAACTATTTTCTAAATTTGGTTCTGTACATTACCACAATGAATTTGAAGATTAAGTTGAAGTGCAGACTTTCAGCTTTAATTCAGTGGGGTGAACAAAACGATTGCCTTAAAATGTGAGGCAACTAAAGCATTTTTTGAACACAATCCCTTCATTTCAGGGGCTCAAAAGTAATTGGACAAATGAAATAACTGGAAATCAAATGTTCATTTCTAATACTTGGTTGAAAACCCTTTGCTGGCAATGACAGCCTGAAGTCTTGAACTCCTGGACATCACCAGATGTTGGGTTTCCTCCTTTTGAATGCTCTGCCAGGCCTTTACTGCAGCGACTTTCAGTTGCTGTTTGTTTGTGGGTCTATCTGTCTGAAGTTTAGTCTTCAACAAGTGAAATGCCTGCTCAGTTGGGTTAAGATCAGGTGACTGACTTGGCCATTCAAGAATTTTCCACTTCTTTGCTTTAATGAACTCCTGGGTTGCTTTGGCTGTATGTTTTGGGTCATTGTCCATCTGTATCATGAATCAATTGGACTGCTGTATTTAGCTGGATTTGAGCAGACAGTATGTCTGTGAACACCTCAGAATTCATTCGGCTGCTTCTGTCCTGTGTCACATCATCACTAAACACTAGTGTCCCAGTGCCACTGGCAGCCATGCACACCCAAGCCATCACACTGCCTCCCTTCACCGTGTTTTACAGATGATGTGCTATGCTTTGGATAATGAGCTGTTCCACGCCTTCTCCACACTTTTTTCTTGCCATCATTCTGGTAGAGGTTGATCTTGGTTTCATCTGTCCAAAGAATGTTTTTCCAGAACTGTGCTGGCTTTTTTAGATGTTCTTTAGCAAAGTCCAATCTAGCCTTTCTATTCTTGAGGCTTATGAGTGGCTTGCACCTTGCAGTGCACCCTCTGTATTTACTTTCATGCAGTCTTCTCTTTATGGTAGACTTGGATATCGATACACCGACCCCCTGGAGAGTGTTGTTCATTTGGTTGGCTGTTGTGAAGGGGTTTCTCTTCACCATGGAAATGATTCTGCGATCATCCACCACTGTTGTCTTCCGTGGACGTCCAGGTCTTTTTGCGTTGCTGAGTTCACCAGTGCTTGCTTTCTTTCTCAGGATGGACCAAACTGTAGATTTTGCCACTCGTAATATTGGAGCAATTTCTCCGATGGGTTTTTTCTGTTTTCACAGCTTAAGGATGGCTTCTTTCACCTGCATGGAGATCTCCTTTGACCGCATGTTGTCTGTTCACAGCAAAATCTTCCACATGCAAGCACCACACTTCAAATCAACTCCAGGCCTTTTATCTGCTTAATTGATAACGACATAACGACGGACTTGCCCACACCTGCCTGTGAAATAGCCTTTGAGTCAATTGTCCAAATACTTTCGAGCCCTTGAAATGAAGGGATTGTGTTCAAAAAATGCTTTAGTTGCCTCACATTTTTATGCGATCGTTTTGTTCACCCCACTGAATTAAAGCTGAAAGTCTGCACTTCAACTGCATCGGAGTTGTTTCATTTAAAATTCATTGTGGTAATGTCTATCTATCCATCCATTTTCCAACCCGCTGAATCCGAATACAGGGTCACGGGGGTCTGCTGGAGCCAATCCCAGCCAACACAGGGCACAACAACAACAACAACAACAACATTTATTTATATAGCACATTTTCATACAAAAAGTAGCTCAAAGTGCTTTACATAATGAAGAGAAGAAAAATAAAAGACAAAATAAGAAATTAAAATAAGACAACATTAATTAACATAGAAAGGAGTAAGGTCCGATGGCCAGGGTGGACAGAAAAAACAAAAAAAAAACTCCAGAAGGCTGGAGAAAAAAATAAAATCTGTAGGGGTTCCAGGCCACGAGACCACCCAGTCCCCTTTGGGCATTCTACCTAACATAAATGAAAAAGTCCTCTTTGTAGTTCGGGTTTTTCACGGAGTCACTTGATGCTGATGGTCATACAGACTTCTGGCTTTTAATCCATCCATCATTGTTGGAACATCATGGTGCTTTGGGTAGATGGTGGTGGCGCACGCCACCACCAACAGGACACCGGAAAAGGAAACAGAAGAGAGAGTAGGAGTTAGTACAGATTTTGAATGAATAGTTATTATAATGAATTGGATATACAGAGTATCAGGATTAAATTACAGTGAAGTTATGAGAAGGCCATGTTACAGTAATGTGTTTTCAGCAGTTTTTTAAAGTGCTCCACTGTATCAGCCTGGCGAATTCCTACTGGCAGGCTATTCCAGATTTAAGGTGCATAACAGCAGAAGGCCCCCCGCCTCACCACTTCTTTTAAGTTTTGCTCTTGGAATTCTAAGGAGACACTCAGTTGAGGATCTGAGGTTACGATTTGGAATACAAGGTGTCAGACATTCCGATATATAAGCCGGGGCGAGATTATTTAAAGCTTTATAAACCATAAGCAGAATTTTAAAGTCAATTCTGAATGACACAGGTAACCAGTGTAGTGACATCAAAACTGGAGAAATGTGTTCAGATTTTCTTTTCCTGGTAAGGATTCTAGCAGCTGCATTCTGCACTAGTTACAAACGATTGATGTCTTTTTTGGGTAGTCCTGAGAGGAGTGCGTTACAGTAATCTAGCCGACTGAAAACAAACGCATGAACTAATTTCTCTGCATCTTTCGATGATATAAGAGGTCTAACTTTTGCTATGTTTCTTAGGTGAAAAAATGCTGTCCTAGTGATCTGATTAATATGCGATTTAAAATTCAGATTACAATCAACGGTTACCCCTAAGCTTTTTACCTCCGATTTGACTTTTAATCCTAATGCATCCAGTTTATTTCTAATAGCCTCATTGTATCCATTATTGCCAATCACTAAGATTTCGTTTTTTTTCTTTATTAATTTGAGAAAGTTACTATTCATCCATTCTGAGATACAGGTTAGACATTGTGTTAGCGAATCAAGAGATTTGGGGTCATCAGGTGCTTTTGATAAATACAGCTGCATGTCATCAGCATAGCTGTGGTAGCTCACGTTGTGCCCTGAGATAATCTGACCTAATGGAAGCATGTAGATTGAGAAGAGCAGCGGACCCAGGATAGAGCCTTGTGAAACACCATATAGAATATCATGTGTCTTTGAGTTATAATTACCACAACTAACAAAGAATTTTCTCCCTGCCAGGTAGGATTCAAACCAATTTAAGACACTGCCAGAGAGGCCCACCCATTGACTAAGACGATTCTTAAGAATATTATGATCAATGGTGTCAAATGCGGCACTCAGATCTAAGAGGATGAGAACAGATAAATGGCCTCTGTCTGCATTTACCCGCAAGTCATTTACTACTTTAACGAGTGCAGTTTCTGTGCTGTGATTTGTTCTAAAACCTGACTGAAATTTATCAAGAATAGCATGTTTATTGAGGTGGTCATTTAACTGCATAATGAGTGCCTTCTCTAGAATTTTACTTAAGAAAGGCAGGTTAGAGATGGGTCTATAAATTTCAAGAGCAGAGGGATCGAGATTATTTTTCTTAAGTAGGGGTTTAACTACCGCAGTCTTAAGACAGTCTGGGAAGACCCCCGTATCTAATGACGAATTTACTATGTCAAGAACATTATCACTAAGCACGCCCGATACTTCTTTGAAAAAATGTGTTGGTATTGGGTCAAGGGCACAGGTGGAGGGTTTCATTTGAGAAATTATTTTATGTAAATCAGGTAAATCTATCCTAGTGAAAGACTTTAATTTGTTTATTATGGGGTACTGGGGTTTAGGAGGATCCTTAGTGTTGGGGAGATATACTATGTTATTTCTAATATCATTAATTTTTTGATTGAAAAATACAGCGATAGCCTCACAGGTTTTACTTGAAGTACTTAGGAGGCATTCCTTTGAGTTACCTGGGTTTAACAGACGATCAATTGTCGAAAATAAGACTCTGGGATTACTAGCATAGTTATTTATAATCTTAGAGAAATAGCAGCACCTCTCAAGACGGACTGTGTTATTGTATTCTGTTATTTTAACTTTTAATATTTCATAGTGGATAGTTAGTTTAGTCTTCCTCCATTTACGCTCAGCTCTACGGCATGTTCTCTTTAAATCAGACACTCTTTGGGTCTTCCATGGTATAACAATGCTAGAAGATTTTTTAACTGTCTTTTCAGGTGCAACTATGTCAACAGCAGCCCTCACTTTAGTATTAAATCTTTCCACCTTACTATTTACATTCTCCTTGCTATTATAGTTGGCACTATAAACGGACTGATTGGTTAGAATGTTTGAAAGTTTTAAAGCTGCTGATGAGTCAAAGAACCGTTTTTTAACAATATGCTTCTCATGAGTGTTTTCTATCATTATTTCTATATTAAAGAGTAGAAGAAAATGGTCTGATAGACCCGTATCAATGACCTGCTTTATATCAACTTTTAGTCCTTTAGTAATTACTAAGTCTAACGTATGACCTGCTTTATGTGTAGGCTGATTAACAAGCTGTCTCAAATCAAAAGAGTCCAGGAGGTTCATAAATTCTTTTACTTTCTGGTCACATTGATTATCTATATGAAAATTAAAGTCACCAACTATTAAGAGTGTGTCATAGTTCGTAATTAAGATTGACATCAAGTCAGAGAATTCCTCAAAGAAAGACACGTTGAATTTTGGAGGTCTATACACGGATAATACTAGAACGTGAGAATCTCCCTGAATAATAATGGCGAGATACTCAAAAGACTTGAATTTACCAAAACTGATATTTTTACATTTTAACCTGCTTGAGTAAATATTTGCTAGTCCTCTACCTCTCTTTCCTTGGCGATCAGCACGAATAAAACTGTAATCCGGAGGCGCAGATTCGATTAAAACAGCTGCGCCATCTGAGCTAAGCCACGTTTCACTTAGTGCAATAAAATCTATTTTTTTATCACTAATAATTAAATTATTGGTGTTTATGCCGTATTGCCTAGATTTTCTATGTGCATTAAGATTGATTATTACAGTATTTATGTTGTGCACTTTTATGGAAGATTTTATTAAACAATTATCATGACCAAGCACAGGAGTGGCATTTCGGAAGGGGTTAAAAGCAGAGATAGATAGTCAAGATAAACGCAAGGCAGGAGCCAATCCCAGGCAGGGTGCCAACCCACCGCAGCACACCCACACACCAAGCCCAATTTAGAATCTCCAATCCACCTAACCTGCATGTCTTTGGACTGTGGGAGGAAACCCATGCAGACACGGGGAGAACATGCAAACTCCACGCAGGGAGGGCCCGGGAAGCGAATCCAGGTCCCCAGGTCTCCCAACTGCGAAGCAGCAACGCTACCCACTGCACCACCGTGGTAATGTACAGAACCAAAATTAGAAAAAAGTTGTCTCTGTCCAAATATTTATGGACCTAACTGTATATACACCAGGAACAGCACACAGCACGATAACATGCAGTGAATATACTTGACTTGAACATTCCTAGTCATCATCTTCTTTCTCTGTACGTTTTCCATTCGTTTGCTCAGAGGTTGATGTGCTTGCTGCTTCCTGAGCAGCTCTTCTTTTCTCCACCCTAGAGGCCCACTGCTTCTCTTCTTTCGTCGACATCTTTTCGTGTTAAAACTGATTAAGTCAGTGTTTCTGTTATAATTACTTAGTACCTTTTCCTTAATTTTTCACTTAAGCTGGCACTTAAGTCCTCAATCTGCCTCAAGAATGATTTAAGATATGAAGAGGCAGGGGAAGTGACGGTCGAAGGTGGTAGGGATGAGAACGGCACCCGTACGCATGTGCCGCTGCCGAGAGTTGATTCTATAATAAAATAAAATAAAAATAAAAAGAGGAATAACCTTGGAGGTGAATCATCACCCTGAAAGCGGATAGTAGGCGTCACATAGTACATGTGTACCACATTTCAAGTCAATAGGCCAAACGGTTTGCAAGCTGCAGGTAATTTAAAATCCTGGACAGATACAACAGCCATTGTATCGTATAATACATAAATATATTTGTTTAACTGACACCTTTACGTAGGGTGACTTACAACATTCAGGCTATCATTGGTTACATTGCTTTTTTCCCCAATTGGAGCACTGACAGGTGAAGTGACATGTTCATGTTTCCAAAGAGTGAGTATTAGGATTTGAACTCACAATCTCAGCATTTTAAGTCCAAAGCCTTATCCACTACACCGCACCACACTGCCTGTCTCGTCACACACATCACAGGACTACAAATATAACCAACCATTACATAAAAGAGAAACTCAAAATACACACAGCCATGCATCCATATTTATAATCATGAGCCAACGTATACAAATATAATGCCAACCTCTTGCAGGGTCAAATGCCAGTTAGAAGACTGATGACATTTAAAAATGGCCAATGTTGGGGCAGACCTAATATAATAAGGCAAGCCATTTCAAAGAAAAGGAGCTGCCACCACAAAAGCCCGATTCCCCACTTTGTGTCAACCTTGACCTCGGCACACCTAAGAGCATCCAGCTAGTAGACTGCAGTGCTCATGTTGGCACAAACAAGTGAAGAAGTTCCAAGTGCTAAGACCGGGCTGCTCTATTCAAACATTTAAAAACAAGTAACGGAATTTTAAAATCAATTCTGTAGCAGACCAGGAGGAAATGGTGCCAGGTCAGTATTGGCGAAATACGATCACACTTACCAGGGCCATCTTAATGTATGGGAACAATGGGCACTGGCAGGGGGCACCAGGAGCGTTTCTGACACCTATGTATGTTTCTGTTTTGTCTATCAAACGAGGGGCTCCAGCACACTGCTTTACCTGGGGGCCTATGATGCTGTTAAAATGGCCCTGCGTCGTTTACAGGAGTGAGCAGCAGCATTCTGGATTAGTGGTAGTTGTCATAACACAGCCTGATCAACACCTACATACAAAGAATAGTTCAAATGAGATGTTATAAAAGCATGGATGACCTTTTCAAGATCACTAAAAGAAAGGTGTGATACAATTCAGGGGTGTCAGTGAGCCCCAAACCCCCAAACGCAAACACAAAAATAGCCCCGGGTTCAAACAATGGAAGGTTTGTTCAAATCTCCTCCACAAAATATCACAAGCACAAGGAATCTCTCTCCCCATAAATACTCTCTCTACCACACTGCCCTCCTCCAGTTGAGTGTTGCCTTCCTTCCTCCCGGTTCCGACTGGCCTGGACTAGGGAATGTGGTCCCTTTTATTGAGGACCCGGGAGTACTTCCAGTGCCAGGGTGACTGCCCGATGGAAGCACTTCCGGGTCATATGGAAGTCCTAATGTAGGAAGCGCGTCTCCCTGCAGCACCCCCTTGCCTCACCCAGCACAAGACTGTGCTGCCAGACTACAGTTCCCAGCATGCCCTACTTGTCCCATACTGGACACTGATATCCAGGGCCACTGCTATCTAGTGTCCTGGGGGAATAAAGGGCTGTGCTGCCAGACTACAGTTCCCAGCATGCCCTACTCATTCCATACTGGGCACTCATATCCAGGGCCACTACCATCTAGCATCCTTAGGTAATAAAGGGCTGTGCTGCCAGACTACAGTTCCCAGCATGCCCTACTTGTCCCATACTGGACACTGATATCCAGGGCCACTGCTATCTAGCATCCTTGGGTAATAAAGGGCTGTGCTGCCAGACTACAGTTCCCAGCATGCCTTACTGGGTCCATACTGGGCACTGATACCCAGGGGCACTGCCATCTAGCATCCTAGGGGAATAAAGAGCTGTGCTGCCAGACTACAGTTTCCAGCATGCCCTACTGGTTCCATACTGGGCACTGATATCCAGGGCCACTGCCATCTAGCGTCCTGGGTAATAAAGGGCTGTGCTACCAGACTACAGTTCCCAGCATGCCCTACTCATTCCATACTGGGCACTGATATCCAGGGCTACTGCCATCTAGCGTCCTGGGGTAATAAAGGGCTGTGCTGCCAGACTACAGTTCCCAGCATGCCCTACTGGTTCCATACTGGGCACTGATATCCAGGGCTACTGCCATCTAGCGTCCTGGGGTAATAAAGGACTGTGCTGCCAGACTACAGTTCCCAGCATGCCCTAGTGATCCCATACTGAGCACTGTTATCCAGGGCCGCTGCCATCTAGCATCCTGGGGAAATAAAGGGTCCCCAAAGACGTCTTCTTCTGGTGGGCTATCCATCCATCTTCTCCGTTAATCACTTCCAAGTCTGGCGCCTTCCTTCTTCTTCCTTCCTATCCTGGTTGGGATGTCCATCTGTCTGTTTGGAGCCTCCCGTCTGGATAAGGAACCATCCCCTCCTTTGGTCGGGATGCCCGTTCAACCCCTGTGGCATTGACAAAGGGTTGCCCTTACCTAACCTAATAGACTCAGCTGGAAAAAAAGCTGCATTTAAACACTGAATTTATCTTATTCTGGAGTTGAATGAGCTGTGAAAGATCAGGCCTAAGTTCCTAACTGAAGCTTTATGATAAATGGCATGGGGTCCAAGAGCAACATCAGGGACATCCAAGGTTGCTGAGCTTTTGAACACCACAATCTCAGTCAGGTATAGGACCAGTTCATAAATTAATGAATTAAATGAATGTGCAGCCTCCTTCAGACATAAGTTCCTTTGCTAGAGAATATTCCAATGCAGTCTTTGCTCTTCCCATTCAGCCCCTGTTAGGGTTAACAGCTAAACACGCGTTGCAGATGCTCCTGAGTCATGCAGGTCTTCTCCTTCTTCTTCTTCCTCTTTCCATTTATCCCAATGCCATGTTTCTAAATGGCTATTTCTATTTCACTGTACGTTTTTATTTCCTTCAATGCCTTCTCAGTTTCTTCACTTCTCACGTTAAGAAAGAGCACAAGGGTGAGGTTGGGGGGGCCGGGCCCTTTTTTTTTTCTTTTTTTATCAGTTGAACCACAAGTTCTCCTCTCCTACTGCTGTGAGTGGCAGACTTTGGGAGTTTGAGGTGGTGACTCCATTGCGAGGGCTTCATTCTGGTTCATCCAAAGTGAGAACTCAGTTTCACTAAAGTAGATATGGAAGCACAGGCCTTCACATAAGCCTACCAAGAGGTGGACAAAACAAAAATGAAACGAGAAGAAATGTGGATGTTTTCATTTCTTTCTTTCTTTTTTTTAAAAAGTCTTATCTTTTGTCTTCAGAGTCTTCTGCTACTCTTTATCTGGAACTTTCAGGTCCTTCCCATGCAAGCACACCTACTGTATCAAACAGAGACATCTACAGCTGGCTCACCAGTCTGGACCAGAAGGCCCCCCCAGAAATGCCCACCAGCACTTAGACAAGTGGCTTTTGGAAACTCCACACAGAATGCTGTAATAAGTTTATATGTTTAAAATGTCACTGTGCTCTGTACAAATATTTTAAAAATCTACTTTTCTTTCTACTCACATGCATAGTGGACACAGATTTAGCACACAGGGGCTCATCATTTAGAACTGCTAGGCAAGCATTAGAAGACAAGAAAAGGGACAACGACGAAAATGGACATTGTACTATTTCTGTGTGACAGAGTCAGCATGACGTTGGATCTTCTTTTCCTTTTTTTGGAATGGCATGATTTACCTTAGTGGGGGCCTGCACATGAAGAAAGGGTATAAAACCTTGGAACATTGCCCGACACACCTTTGAAGCTGACGGACGGATGATGGAAGACAATGTCATCCGATTCTGAAAATCCATCCAGTGCAGCAATGAAAATGGCAGACTCTACTCAAGGGCTTGTGATGGCTTCCTTCGTCTGTTATGCAGCGTAAGCTGTCATTAAACAAAGCTATTTCTCCTATGTGATTTCTTCCCGCCTTATCACTAACGGAGGGGTATCGCCTTTTTACATTATATATACTGTACTGTGCAAAAGTTTTAGGCAGGTGTGAAAAAATGCTGTAAACAAAGAATGCTTTCAGAAATATAAATAATGACTGTTTATTGTTATCAATTTACAAAATGCAAAGTGAGTGAACAAAAGTAAAATCTAAATCAAACCAATATTTGGTGTTCTTACCTTTTGCCTTCACACCAGCATCAATTCTTATCGGTCCACTTGCACAAAGTCAGGGATTTTGTAGGATTCTAGTCAGGTGTCTGATCAACCAATTCTACCAAACAGGTGCTAATGATCATCAATGTCACACGTAGGTTGAAACACAGTCATTAACTGAAACAGAAACAGCTGTGTAGGAGACTTCAAACTGGGTGAGGAACAGCCAAACTCTGCTACCAAGGTGAGGTTGTGGAAGACAGTTTCATGTCATGGCAAGATTGAGCACAGCAACAAGACACAAGGTAGTTCTACTGCATCAGCAAGGTCTCTCCCAGACAAAGATTTCAAAGCAGATTGGGGTTTCAAGATGTGCTGTTCAAGCTCTTTTGAAGAAGCACAAAGAAACGGGCAACATTGAGGATCGTAGACGCAGTGGTCGGCCAAGGAAACTGTGCAGCAGATGAAAGACACATCAAGCTTATTACCCTTCAAAATCAGAAGATGTCCAGCAGTGCCATTAGCTCAGAACTGGCAGAAACCAGTGGGACCCAGGTACACCCATCTACTGTCCGGAGAAGTCTGGCCAGAAGTGGTCTTCATGGAAGAGTTGCAGCCAAAAAGCCATACCTCCGACGTGGAAACAAGGCCAAGCGACTCAAGTATGCACGAAAACATAGGAACTGGGGTGCAGAAAAATGGCAGCAGGTGCTCTGGACTGTGGAGTCAAAATGTGAAATATTTGGCTGTAGCAGAAGGCAGTTTGTTCGTTGAAGGGCTGGAGAGCGGTACAATAATGAGTGTCTGCAGGCAACAGTGAAGCATGGTGGAGGTTCCTTGAATGTTTGGGGCTGCATTTCTGCAAATGGAGTTGGAGATCTGGTCAGGATTAATGGTGTTCTCAATGCTGAGAAATACAGGCAGATACTTATCCATCATGCAATACCATCAGGGAGGCGTATGATTGGCCCCAAATTTATTCTGCAGCAGGACAACGACCCCAAACTTACAGCCAAAGTCATTAAGAACTATCTTCAGCGTAAAGAAGAACAAGAAGTCCTGGAAGTGATGGTATGGCCCCCACAGAGCCCTGAACTCAACATCATCGAGTGTGTCTTGGATTACATGAAGAGACAGAAGGATGTGAGGAAGACGACATCCACAGAAGATCTGTGGTTAGTTCTCCAAGATGTTTGGAACAACCTACCAGCCGAGTTCCTTCAAAAACTGTGTGCAACTGTACCTAGAAGAATTGATGCTGTTTTGAAGGCAAAGGGTGGTCACTCCAAATATTGATTTGATTTAGATTTCTCTTTTGTTCATTCACTGCATTTTGTTGATTGATGAAAATAAATGATTAACACTTCCACTTTTGGAAAGCATTCTTTGTTTACAGCATTTTTTCACACCTGCCTAAAACTTTTGCACAGTACTGTGTATACAGCGTGTTATCCGAGGCGTCGCGTCCGAGTTGGTGGGCGTGGCTCTGCGAGTTGTCGTCGTATCCAATGGTCTTAGAGTTGGTGGGCGTGGCTGTCTTGCGTGCTTTCCAAGGGTGGCTACTAGTCGGCGGCTTAGTGAAGTATATATATAGATTGAATGTTTTTTCTTCTTTTATTGTAAAGCACTTTGGCCACCACATTCCTATGTTGTTTTAAATGTGCTACATAAATAATTTGACTATTAAATAAATAAATTGACATTAACATTGACAAAAAATGTTGAACTAATTAAAACTGAACTGGTTTTCAAAAATCTGCATAAAGGTCACCTGATGCAACTTTTACACATCCAGTGAGTCATTATGAAAGACTTCTTACCGCCTGCCGCAAATTTCCTTCTCTATTTTACCGTAAAATTTAAATCTTCTCCAAATATAGCAAGCAATGAATGACTCATCATCATTCAGAGGAAGTTAACTTAAAGGTGAGCATCTGGGACTTAAATATTTGAAAGTGGCTTGATCCTTAGAACCTGATTTAATTAAAGTTTAAATTTTAGTAGATTTTGTAGATAGATAGATATGAAAGGCACTATATAATAGATAGATAGATAGATAGATAGATAGATAGATAGATAGATAGATAGATAGATAGATAGATAGATAGATAGATAGATAGATAGATAGATAGATAGATAGATAGATAGATAGATAGATAGATAGATAGATATGAAAGGCACTATATGATAGATAGATAGATAGATAGATAGATAGATAGATAGATAGATAGATAGATAGATAGATAGATAGATAGATAGATAGATAGATAGATAGATAGATAGATAGATAGATAGATAGATAGATAGATAGACATGAAAGGCACAGCCAAACACCATGCAAACAGTGAGACTCTGTCCTCTCCTTCCACCTCCAGTTGAGTGTTGTCTGCTGCCTCCCGACTCTTGCTCCTCTAGTTATGACAGCATTTTTCTTTCCTATTGGACGTGGAATGTCTTCCAGTAACTTGGCATGATTTATGGGGAGCACCTCTAGGCAGTTTGTAAAGCACGGCAGTCTTCCTCCAACAGTGCTCTTTTGCAGCACACCCAGAGACCCTGACAGAGTTGTACTTCTGGACTCCAGTTCCCACAAACCCCTGTGGGTGTCCAAGCTAGGATGCCTCCAGTAGACCACTGACACCTAACTGCTTCTGGCCTCTGGCTTTGGCTCATCCATCTCCTGGAACCTTTCATCTTGATAAAGGGTGATGCTGTTGCTGTTGGTGTAAAGGACCCCCAGTCATGTTTCTTCACACACTTCTGCTGAAATTCCTAAGTGTTGGTGTGTCACAGAGAGGATGTGCAGCATTGTTCATAACAGCACTCAGTTTTCTCTTCATTCTCTCCTCCTCTACAACTTCCACGGGGTCCAGAGTGTATCTCATAACTGAGCCTGTCCTTTTAATTAAGTTGATGATTCGGTGGGCCTTCCTTGAAGTGATGTTACCAGCCCAGCATCCCACACTGGCCATCACAGAGTTGTAGAAGTTGTGAAGAATGTCACTTCCCACATTAAATGAATGCAGTCTCCTATGCCCTTTCTTCCATAGTTCCATTGTGTTCTGAGACCAGTCCAGCCTGTCATTAATGTGGACCCCTATGTACCTGAAGGAGTGGACCACCTCCACATCCTCTCCCTGAATTGAAACTGGACATAGAGGCTCAATAATTCAATCAGCAGTTCCTTGGTTTGGCTGATGTTAAGTTGCAGACAATTCTCTTTGCACCAACACACAGAGTTCTCCCCCTGACTCCTCTCCTCTGTCTCACCCCTCTTATCAATACACCCAATAAGTGCAGAATCATCAGAATTTCTGTAAGTGACCTGAGCTGCTGTTATATTTATAATCAGAGGTGTGCAGAGTGAAGAGAAAAGCAGACAGGCCTATAGAAAGCATCTTAATGGTTTGCTCATTTTTTAAAATTACATTTACTACTATTAGTTAATGTGTCAGATCGCCCGGTTTGCCAGTAGAACTAATGTGTTGTGCTCTCAGTCATCCATTCATTCATTTTCTAAACCAACTTATCCAGAGCAGGGGAGTGGGAAAGCTGAATCCTATCCCAGCATGCATCATGCTCAAATCATTGTGACAGCCTATCAAGGTAAACACACACACACACACACACACACACACAATGGCCAATTCAGCTAACCTGCATGTTGGGGGATGGGGGGTTAACAGAGCATCTGAAGCTTTTCATTTTTATAGCACCTTTAATGGTAAACACTCTCAAATAGTTATTTTATAGCGCCTTTCACAGTGGGTGATAATGCATAACATTTTGTGAACAACACTTGCATCCAATTCTTATTCAAACCCTAAAATATATGCCA
The DNA here is from genome assembly GCF_900747795.2 of Erpetoichthys calabaricus. Classification (NCBI taxonomy): domain Eukaryota; kingdom Metazoa; phylum Chordata; class Cladistia; order Polypteriformes; family Polypteridae; genus Erpetoichthys; species Erpetoichthys calabaricus. Next base: position 13,973,402 of record NC_041394.2, on the reverse strand, counting down.
TAGTGTCTGCACCTTATAGGGCACACTTGTCGACTCACTTTGGTGTTTTTCCTGTAGGGTCCTCATAACACAATGGCTCAGAGGATTAATAAAGAGTAGCGAGAGGATACAAAAATTAGTATATAAAGATATCTGTAACATAAATCAAATTCAACTGAATTACATCGAATATATCATTACATCACAACATAATGGATGGACTGTCATCCTAAATGGGATCGGTGGCGGTCTCCCACCCGGCCGGAAGTGCAGATTGATGCACGCTCTTGACAGAATGGTTCCTATTCCCTTTTTTAAATGGAGAGACGTGAGACGATGCCAGTCCCCTACAGGCTCTCTCTTCCCACATGGGAGTCTGCTGAACCAACACCATCGATAGTTATGTCCGAGATAAGCTGACAAATGAGGACAAATCTCATTGACGCCAGGGGTTGGCTTTACTGTGGGATTGTTTTTAGTGCTTTTACTATTTACAGTCATATGAAAAAGTTTGGGAACCCCTCTTAATTCTTTGGATTTTAGTTTCTCATTGGCTGAGCTTTCAAAGTAGCAACTTCCATTTAATATATGACACGCCTTATGGAAACAGTAGGATTTCAGCAGTGACATTAAGTTTATTGGATTAACAGAAAATATGCAATATGCATCATAACAAAATCAGACAGGTGCATAAATATGGGCACCCCAACAGAGATATGACATCAATACTTAGTTGATCCTCCTTTTGCTAATCTAACACCTCTAGACGCTGTCCTCCTATAGCCTGTGATGAGTGCCTGGATTCTGGATGGAGGTATTTCTGACCATTCTTCATACAAAATCTCTCCAGTTCAGTTCAATTTGATGGACAGACTGCTTCAAATCATGTCATAGATTGTCAATGATATTCAAGTCAGGGGACTGTGATGGCCATTCCAGAACATTGTACTTCTCCCTCTGCATGAATGCCTTTGTAGATTTCGAAGTGTGTTTTGGGTCATTGTCTTGTTGGAATATCCAACCCCTGCGTAACTTCAACTTTGTGACTGATGCTTGAACATTATCCTGAAGAATTTGTTGATATTGGGTTGAATTCATCCGACCCTCGACTTTAACAAGGGCCCCAGTCCCTGAACTAGCCACACAGCCCCACAGCATGATGGAACCTCCACCAAATTTGACAGTAGGTAGCAGGGGTTTTTTTTGGAATGCAGTTTTCTTCTTCCGCCATGCAAAGCGCTTTTTGTTCTGACCAAATAACTCAATTTGTGTCTCATCAGTCCAAAGCACTTTGTTCCAAAATGAATCTGGCTTGTCTAAATGAGCATTGGCATACAACAAGCGACTCTGTTTGTGGCTTGAGTGCAGAAAGGGCTTCTTTCTCATCACCCTGCCATACAGATGTTCTTTGTGCAAATTGAATTGTAGAATGATGTACAGATACACCATCTGAAGCAAGATGTTCTTGCAGGTCTTTGGAGGTGATCTGTGGGTTGTCTGTCACCATTCTCACAATCCTGCTCATATGCCGCTCCTGTATTTTTCTTGGCCTGCCAGACCTGCTGGGTTTAACAGCAACTGTGCCTGTGGCCTTCCATTTCCTGATTCCATTCCTTACAGTTGAAACTGACAGTTTAAACCTCTGAGATGGCTTTTTGTAGCCTTCTTCTAAACCAGAAGACTCAACAATCTTTGTTTTCAGATCTTTGGAGAGTTGCTTTGAGGATCCCATGCTGTCACTCTTCAGAGGAGAGTCAAAGGGAAGGAAGCACAACTTGTAATTGACCACCTTAAATCCCTTTATATCTCATGATTGGACACACCTGTCTATGAAGTTCAAGGTTTAATGAGCTCATCCAACCAATTTGGTGTTGTAAGTAATCAGCATTGAGCAGTGACAGGCATTCAAATCAGCACAATGACAAGGGGACCCACATTTGTGCACAGCCAGTTTTTCACGTTTGATTTAATTTCATACAACTAAATACTGCGTCACTAAAAATCTTTGTTCGGAAAACACCGCAGTACTCAGATGTTCCTAGGAAATGAAAGACATACAACTGTTACCTTTATTATTGAAAAGAGAGTCAATGATTATGCAGGCTGAGAGGGGTTCACAAACGTTTTCATATGACTGTATATGTTAGGCAGCAGAATAGAAGTGGAAAACAAAGATTCCCCGCAGATTCAAATCTTGGAGTAAATAAATGTTAGGTCCACACAGAAGGCAAAATTTGCAATGTGGTAAGCTGGTCAGAAAGGAAAAACAGCGCATTATTGTAAATAACCCAGAGTGGGGTGGAGGTTAGCCCACACCAAAAATATCTTTATTTGGATAACCTCACCTTCCCGCTGCCTGCCGAAATCCCTGTGTGACTGAATGAGCTTCAGTTGTCTCTCAGCTGTTTGTTTGGCATTGGGGGGTCTAGACAGCTGGTCTCTTCTCTACCTTTCATTGATAGCTGACCTTTGGTAGTTCCTTCACCCCTGCTGGTTCCTTGTGGTGCTCCAGTGATGCTCACACACTCCTAGAGTCTCACAAACTGCGATTTGCCCGATAGATAGTCCATTATCCAGGACCCCACCGGCTCATCCACCTGCATATCTCTGAGTTTACCCCTTAATAGGGACGGCTGGGTGGTACTGAAGGTGCTGGAGATATCAAAACACAATCCATACAGTGATCCCAGCTTTGTCCAGCCTTGTGGAGCAAAGAGATAATTGTGTCCTGCACTCCAAGCTGACAGGCAAACTGCTTTGGGTCCAGGTGGTGGTCTGCCATATAGTCCAAGACCAGACTCATGATGTGAAATGTGAGTGCCACTGGTCTGTAGTCATTCGATGAAGAAGTGCCTGCCTTCTTTTGGAACAGGAACAAATGCAGGATGTTATTCTGAGTGAGTTTGTTTTCTGTTTCAGCTCTCTAAGCTTCCTTTCTTTCACTCAGCTTTTTCTTCATCACTTGGCTGTGCATCCGTTACAGCCTCTTTGTCACCATATATACTGTATATAGACATATAAATAAAATCCAACGTCTGTCTGTATGTCTGTCCGCTTTTCATGAGAGAAGTACTTCACAGAGTTAGATCGTGTTTTTTTCTAGAATTTGCTTGAACATTCCGGTTGATTTTGCGACTTCTCTTATCATGCTAAGTATCATAGTTCGCTTGTGGTACCGATGTATTTACGCCAGTCCGAGACAGAGGCTGCAGGCCGAGGGGAGGGGGAAGCGTGACATCAGGAGTGGGGAGCCGGACAGGGCCCTCCTCACTGTCCTGTTTCACTGCTACGTGGATGGAGCCGTATATATATATAAAGTGTGTCCACACCCGGAAGTGCAGCCAGAAGCAGGTCAATGAGCACCTGCAGCACTTCCGGTCGGGCTATAAGAGGAGCCTGTAGCCGCTACTCAGGGAGCCAGAATCGGGAGGAAGAGGAGGAGGTTGCCAAGGAGGACTTGTGGTGGTAAATGGGATTAAGTGTGCGGATTTGGATTTGTGCTCACTTCGATGGTGTTGTGGCTGGGCAGTTCACGGGGAAGATGTGCCCTCCAGCTGAAGAAAAATAAAAGTCCTTTGTGTTTTACATGTGCCTCAGTCTGAGTCTGTGTCGGGTCGGGCTCAATATAGCGCCTTTATATTACTATATTTATATATAGTGCATCCGGAAAGTATTCACAGCGTATCACTTTTTCCACATTTTGTTATGTTACAGCCTTATTCTAAAATGGATTAAATTCATTTTTTTCCTCAGAATTCTACACACAACACCCCATAATGACAACATGAAAAAAGTTTACTTGAGGTTTTTGCAAATTTATTAACAATAAAAAAACTGAGAAATCCCATGTCCATAAGTATTCACAGCCTTTGCTCAATACTTTGTTGATGCCCCTTTGGCAGCAATTCCAGCCTCAAGTCTTTTTGAATATGATGCCACAAGCTTGGCACACTTATCCTTGGCCAGTTTCGCCCATTCCTCTTTGCAGCACCTCTCAAGCTCCATCAGGTTGGATAGGAAGCGTCGGTGCACAGCCATTTTAAGATCTCTCCAGAGATGTTCAATCGGATTCAAGCCTGGGCTCTGGCTGGGCTACTCAAGGACATTCACAGAGTTGTCCTGAAGCCACTCCTTTGATATCTTGGCCGTGTGCTTAGGGTCGTTGTCCTGCTGAAAGATGAACCGTCGCCCCAGTCTGAGGTCAAGAACTCTCTGGAGCAGGTTTTCATCCAGGGTGTCTTTGTACATTGCTGCAGTCATCTTTCCCTTTATCCTGACTAGTCTCCCAGTTCCTGCCGCTGACAAACATCCCCACAGCATGATGCTGCCACCACCATGGTTCACTGTAGGCATGGTGCCAGGTTTCCTCCAAACGTGACGCCTGGCATACACACCAAAGAGTTCAATCTTTGTCTCATCAGACCAGAGAATTTTCTTTCTCATGGTCTGAGAGTCCTTCAGGTGCCTTTTGGCAAACTCCAGGTGGGCTGCCATGTGCCTTTTACTAAGGAGTGGCTTCCGTCTGGCCACTCTACCATACAGGCCTGATTGGTGGATTGCTGCAGAGATGGTTGTCCTTCTGGAAGGTTCTCCTCTCTCCACAGAGGACCTCTGGAGCTCTGACAGACTGACCATCGGGTTCTTGGTCACCTCCCTGACTAAGGCCCTTCTCCCCCCATCGCTCAGTTTAGATGGCCAGCCAGCTCTAGGAAGAGTCCTGGTGGTTTCGAACTTCTTCCACTTACAGATGATGGAGCCCACTGTGCTCATTGGGACCTTCAAAGCAGCATAAATTTTTCTGTAACCTTCCCCAGATTTGTGCCTCGAAACAATCCTGTCTCGGAGGTCTACAGACAATACCTTTGACTTCATGCTTGGTTTGTGCTCTGACATGAACTGTCAACTGTGGGACCTTATATAGACAGGTGTGTGCCTTTCCAAATCATGTCCAGTCAACTGAATTTACCACAGGTGGACTCCAATGAAGCTGCAGAAACATCTCAAGGATGATCAGGGGAAACAGGATGCACCTGAGCTCAATTTTGAGCTTCATGGCAAAGGCTGTGAATACTTATGTACATGTGCTTTCTCAATTTTTTTATTTTTAATAAATTTGCAAAAATCTTTTTTCACATTGTCATTATAGAGTGTTGTGTGTAGAATTCTGAGGAAAAAAATGAATTTAATCCATTTTAGAATAAGGCTGTAACATAACAAAATGTGGAAAAAGTGATGCGCTGTGAATACTTTCCGGATGCACTGTAGATAGATAGATAGATAGATAGATAGATAGATAGATAGATAGATAGATAGATAGATAGATAGATAGATAGATAGATAGATAGATAGATAGATAGATAGATAGATAGATAGATAGATAGATAGATAGATAGATAGCGAGATGTTTTGTGTTCACACGAAGAAGATGCTTGCAGCAGAATAGTGGCTACCGACCAAAGGCACATTTAATATGTCAATTTAGTTCAATTCACTTTATTTGTGTATCGCACTCTGCAGTGAGTGTAGGCACAAAGCGCGGTGAGAAGTTCTCAGTTAAAATTCAAATGCAGATTTTACAAATTATTAAATACATGCTGTGAATTAGTACACATAAAGATACAGAATCGTTAAAACACAGAAAATAAAGTATAAACCAATTAACAGAAATTAAAGCCAGCCATACCTGTCCATTAATTAATTGTTAAACTATGTATAACAATTAGTAAATTACAGTCTTAAGAAACACTTTTTTGACCTAATAAGACTTATAAACGGTTTACAACCCAATCACAATTAAAATCCCACCCAGTTCAACAAAATCAAGGCCAATATTTGTGTTTAGTTGAGTTTATTCTTAGCAAAGTGCCATTCAAATACACTCCATCAGCCCCAAAGTGCACACATCACTCCTCTGATTGGTTAATTAGTACTTCATTTGAATGAGTGGGTGGGGCCATGGACAGCATATGCCATCTGGTGTGGAATTCTTAAAAGCAGCGTTGGTGTTTGTGATGTGCCAGGGTTCCTCCCACGGCTGGGGTTCAAATTCATGTTTTATAATTCTTAATAATTTTTATGTTGATGATGTGCATCATTCTTTAATTGTGATTGTGTGGGGCCATATTGGTGCCCCCTATAATGTTGGGAGCAAAGATTTGCCCCTCTGCTCCACAGTTTAAAATTACAAATTGAACGATTCAGACATCGTGATTGAAGTGCACATTGCAGACTTTCATTTAAGAGGATTTGCACACATTTCAATCACTCAACACTTTTTCTACACTGACCCCCATTTCAGGGCACCATAATGTTTGGACACAGCAATGGCAGGTGTGTTAAGGTCGTGGTCATATTTAGGACTTTGTCGCATATCCCAGCATGCAATGCCTGCTTGAAGTCTGCCATTCAGAGACATCAGCAGGTGCTGAGGGTCATCTGATGATTTCAATATTTTCTAGGAGCCCAGCAAGTCTACACAGCTAGTCTAATATATAAAGCTAGCCGTCCCACACGGCTCTGCCCGCCTAGTAGTGAAACAGGACAAACTTTAAAAATCAATAAACAAAAAGGCATCGCTAGCTAAGCAGAGGCAAGGTACACTCCAAAACCTGCCCAGCTCCCCACTCCTGAAGTCACGATTCCCCATCCCCTCGGCCCGCAGCCTCTGTCTCGGATTAACGTGAAGAAATCTGCAAGCGAGCTATGATACTTAGCGTGATGAGAGAAGTCGCAAAATCAATCGGAATGTTCCAGCAAATTCTAGAAAAAAACCCAATCTAAATGTGTTAAGTAATTCTCTTGTTCTCTAGCTAAGCAGAAGTAAGGTACACGCCCCGAGGCTGGCCACGCCCCCTCTCCTCGGCTCACAGATTCTCTCTCGGATTTGCACAAATAACTCAGTACTGCAACCGAACTATGATACTTAGCGCGATGAGAGAAACTGCAAAGTCAATCGGAATGTTCCAGCAAATTCTAGAAAAAAACCCGATCTAAATGTGTTAAGTAGTTCTCTCATTCGCTAGCTAAGTGGAGGTAAGAAACACCTCAAGGCTGGCGCGTGAGCGAAGAGGGACCCGCCACCCTCCCCTCTGCCCGCTGCGTCTCTCTCGGATTCGCGTAAATAAATCGGTACCGCAAGCAAAATATGATACTTAGCGCGATGAGAGAAGTCACAAAATCAGCCGGAATGTTCAAGCAAATTCTAAATCCGTTAAGTAGTTGTCTTGTGAAAGGTGAACAGACATACAGACAGACATACAGACAGAAGTTGGATTTTATATATATGCTAGCTGTCCCCGGTGGCTCCGTCCACATAGTAGTGAAACAGGACAAACTTTAAACATCAATAAACAAAAAGGCATCGCTAGCTAAGCAGAGGCAAAGTACACTCCAACACGTGGCACGAGGTAGAGCGACTCAAATGGAGGCTGGCGTGTGATTTAGGAGGGCCCTTCCCGGCTCCCCACTCCTGAGGTGCCTCCCCCCTCCCCCCAGCTTGTAGCCTCTCTCTCGGATTCTCGTTAATAAATCGGTGCTGCAATCGAACTACAATACTTAGCGTGATGAGAGAAGTCGCAAAATCAACCAGAATGTTCCAGCAAATTCTAGAAAAAAACCCGATCTAAATGTGTTAAGTAGTTCTCTCGTTCGCTAGCTAAGCGGAGGTAAGAAACACCTCAAGGCTGGCGCGTGAGTGAAGAGGGACCCGCCACCCTCCCCTCTGCCCGATGCGTCTCTCTCAGATTCGTTGCGTAAATGAATCGGTACCGCAAGTGAAACATGATACTTAGTGCGAAGAGAGAAGTCATAAAATCAACCGGAATGATATAGCAAATTCTAGAAAATATCCCAATCTAAATCCGTTAAGTATTTGTCTCGTTTGATAGCTAAGCAAAAGTAAGGTACACGCCCCGAGGCTGGCCCCGCCCCCTCACCTTGGCCCACAGCCTCTGTCTCGGATTTGCACAAATAAATCGGTACTGCAACCAAACAACGATACTTAGTGCGATGAAAGAAGTCACAAAATCAACCGGAATGGTCTAGCAAATTCTAGAAAATATCCCAATCTAAATCCGTTAAGTAGTTCTCTCGTGAAAAGCGGACAGACATACAGACGATGGATTTTTATATACATAGAGATAATAGATTGTCTATATTCATCAAAATATAACTGCGGAATATGTTCAAGGTAGTGTAAAAACGATGGGAAAAGTGAAGCCTTTTTTAGAGTTTTTTGACATATTAATTTTTGTTTTGTGGTGTAATAAAAAGTTTTTACATGCAGAACTTTTGACAATGAAAAAAACTCAATTAAATTAATATTAGATAGATAGATAGATAGATAGATAGATAGATAGATAGATAGATAGATAGATAGATAGATAGATAGATAGATAGATAGATAGATAGATAGATAGATAGATAGATAGATAGATAGATAGATAGATGGGCAGGCTGCGGAAAGCGTGTGTTAAGAGAACACCTGCGCTGGCTGGGAAAGATGTGCAGCATGTTAGGGTGATAAAAGATAAAGATGGAAATGTACTCACAAGCGAGGAGAGTGTGTTGAGCAGATGGAAAGAGTACTTTGACAGGCTGATGAATGAAGAGAACGAGAGAGATGAGGTTGGATGACGTGGAGATAGTAAATCAGGAAGTGCAACGGATTAGCAAGAAGGAAGTAAGGACAGCTATGAAGAGGATGAAGAATGGAAAAGCTGTTGGTCCAGATGACATACCTATGGAAGCATGGAGGTGTTTAGGAGAGATGGCAGTGGAGTTTTTAATCAGATTGTTTAATGGAATCTTGGAAAGTGAGAAGATGCCTGAGGGGTGGAGAAGAAGTGTACTGGTGCCGATATTTAAGAATAAGGGGATGCGCAGGACTGCAGTAACTACAAGGGGATAAAATTGATGAGCCACAGCATGAAGTTATGGGAAAGAGTAGTGGAAGCTCGGTTAAGAAGTGAGGTGATGATTAGTGAGCGACAGTATGGTTTCATGCCAAGAAAGAGCACCACAGATGAGATGTTTGCTCAGAGGGTGTTGAAAGAGAAGTTTAGAGAAGGCCAGAAGGAGTTGCATTGCGTCTTTGTGGACCTGGAGAAAGCATATGACAGGGTGCCTCGAGAGGAGCTGTGGTATTGTATGAGAAAGTCGGGAGTGGCAGAGAAGTACATAAGAGTTGTACAGGATATGTACGAGGGAAGTGTGACAGTGGTGAGGTCTGTGGTAGGAGTGACGGATGCATTCAAGGTGAACGTGGGATTACATCAGGGATCGTTTCTGAGCCCTTTCTTATTTGCAATGGTGATGGACAGGTTGACAGATGAGATTAGACAGGAGTCCCCGTGGACTATAATGTTTGCTGATGACATTGTGATCTGTGACAAGAGTAGGGAGCAGGTTGAGAAGACCCTGGAGAGGTGGAGATATGAGAGAAGAGGAATGAAGGTCAGTAGGAACAAGACAGAATACATGTGTGTAAATGAGAGGGAGGTCAGTGGAATGGTGAGGATGAGGGAGTAGAGATGGTGAAGGTGGAAGAGTTTAAATACTTGGGATCAACAGTACAGAGTAATGGGGATTGTGGAAGAGAAGTGAAAAAGAGAGTGCAGGCAGGGTGGAGTGGGTGGAGAAGAGTGTCAGGAGTGATTTGTGACAGACGGGTACCAGTAAGAGTGAAAGGGAAGGTCTACAGGACGATAGTGAGACCAGCTACGTTATATGGGTTGGAGACGGTGGCACTGACCAGAAAGCAGGAGACAGAGCTGGAAGTGGCAGAGTTAAAGATGCAAAGATTTGCATTGGGTGTGACGAGGATGGACTGGATTAGAAATGTGTGTTACGTCTCGACCGTTTGCGTTTGTGGATTTCACTTTCACCAAACACCAAATCTTTTTATTCTCGCGGATACGCCTCTTCATTGGGAAGAAACACTTTTTTTCTCTGATGGCAACACAAAATAGATGATCTACAAGTCTCCGACTTAAAGTTTAAATCCAAACAATATATTCAATTTCTTTTTGCTGTTCCATTTGTTAGCACTAATGTGATCTTTCCTATCCTTTTTTTGAGACTTTCCAATTTTCGTACTTCAGTTATCTCTAACCTGCTTTGCATGTGTATCCCGCCAACATTTTTGAATTCTTTACAACATTCTACTTTGTCATCTACTCTTTGTCTTTTATTTCTGGTCCCAGGTGTCTCGTCTTGCGGGACATGAAGGTATCTCTCTGATAAAGTCTCATCTCGTCTCGGGATTTTTTTATATAATAGAGAGAAAATACTTTATTTGAACCCGGGACTGTATCAGTGTAGTAGTGTCTGGGGTTCTAGGCTATGAGGTGCACCTTACAGGTCCCAGCATCTTTGTGGTCTTGGAGAGTGGAGTCATACAGATGTCTCATTTCTGCTTCTCCATGAAACTCACCACCTTGGACAGAAAAATTCTGTAAAAACCCAGCAAGCCCAAGCAGAGTGAGGAGCCATGTCTTCATATCTGATGCCACTTTTGCTTCATGGCTGTTATGACCAACATGGAGGACAAGTATAAAACCAGGCTTTAGGCTGAAAAGCATCCTGAAATACTGAGCCCTACCAAACAATGAAGTGAAATGTACTGTAACAGGGAGGACAAGTTGCATCATCCAGGAATGTATCACCCATACTGTGAGCTGGCAATTCATCAACACTGGGCAGGGGTGCCTATAAAAATAGCAAGACTGCAAAATTGCAAATAGAATTCTATCTAGTTTGGCAAAGTGAGAAGTCCTTTTAAGTGTAGTGAGACACTTAACTCTTAACCTGACACATACTTGGGGGGTTAATGCACCTCCGGATGCCAAATACTTTTTTTGCTGTACTTTTTAAGGAACTGTCACAATTCACCAAGAAAAAGTGAAATTGTAAAGGAACATATGTTATTTTCATGCAAAGAGCATCACAATTACTACAACACTGATCATTTTACACACTGCCAATGAACTGTAAAAACTATAAAAAAGCTACTGGAACAATCTATTATGATATGTACAAGGTGCAAATGACGCCATCGATGAAATTCAGTAAATCACCGAGCCAACCATTAGAGGTCTCTAATGGTTTTCTTCTTGTTGTTTGGCCTCATAATGTCCTCTTAGACTTTCATTAGCACCTGCCCATCTATCTATCTATCTATCTATCTATCTATCTATCTATCTATCTATCTATCTATCTATCTATCTATCTATCTATCTATTATATAGTGTATATCTATCTATCTATCTATCTATCTATCTATCTATCTATCTATCTATCTATCAATCATATAGTGCCTTTTATCTGTCTATTTTATAGTGCCTTTAATCTGTTTATGTATTATTTAGTGTCTATCTATCTATCTATCTATCTATCTATCTATCTATCTATCTATCTATCTATCTATCTATCTATCTATCTATCATATAGTGCCTTTTATCTGTCTATTTTATAGTGCCTTTAATCTGTTTATGTATTATTTAGTGTCTTCTATCTATCTATCTATCTATCTATCTATCTATCTATCTATCTATCTATCTATCTATCTATCATATAGTGCCTTTTATCTGTCTATTTTATAGTGCCTTTAATCTGTTTATGTATTATTTAGTGTCTATCTATCTATCTATCTATCTATCTATCTATCTATCTATCTATCTATCTATCTATCTATCATATAGTGCCTTTTATCTGTCTATTTTATAGTGCCTTTAATCTGTTTATGTATTATTTAGTGTCTTCTATCTATCTATCTATCTATCTATCTATCTATCTATCTATCTATCTATCTATCATATAGTGCCTTTTATCTGTCTATTTCATAGTGCCTTTAATCTGTTTATGTATTATTTAGTGTCTTTTATCTATCTATCTATCTATCTATCTATCTATCTATCTATCTATCTATCTATCTATCTATCTATCTATCTATCTATCTATCATATAGTGCCTTTTATCTGTCTATTTTATAGTGCCTTTAATCTGTTTATGTATTATTTAGTGTCTTCTATCTATCTATCTATCTATCTATCTATCTATCATATAGTGCCTTTTATCTGTCTATTTTATAGTGCCTTTAATCTGTTTATGTATTATTTAGTGTCTTTTATCTATCTATCTATCTATCTATCTATCTATCTATCTATCTATCTATCTATCTATCTATCATTTAGTGCCTTTTATCTATTTATGTATTATATAGTGTCTTCTATCTATCTATCTATCTATCTATCTATCTATCTATCTATCTATCTATCTATCTATCTATCATATAGTGCCTTTTATCTGTCTATTTTATAGTGCCTTTAATCTGTTTATGTATTATTTAGTGTCTTTTATCTATCTATCTATCTATCTATCTATCTATCTATCTATCTATCTATCTATCTATCTATCTATCTATCATTTAGTGCCTTTTATCTATTTATGTATTATATAGTGTCTTCTATCTATCTATCTATCTATCTATCTATCTATCTATCTATCTATCATATAGTGCCTTTTATCTGTCTATTTTATAGTGCCTTTAATCTGTTTATGTATTATTTAGTGTCTTCTATCTATCTATCTATCTATCTATCTATCTATCTATCTATCTATCTATCTATCTATCTATCTATCTATCATATAGTGCCTTTTATCTGTCTATTTTATAGTGCCTTTAATCTGTTTATGTATTATTTAGTGTCTTTTATCTATCTATCTATCTATCTATCTATCTATCTATCTATCTATCTATCTATCTATCTATCTATCTATCTAAATAATGGGAGTCACTCTATCAATAAGAAAGTTGATATTTTACATGACACCTGCCCAAACACTCCTCTCCAGACCTCTCAGGCTGTTGGCACACATGCCCTCTGCCCTGCTCAATTTGCCATGTATGTGCACAGGATGGTCCCGCCCGCCTGTTCCTAGTCTACAGTTTTAGAGCTCCTGGGTGCGGACTGGGCACAAAGCACTTATCCGCTCTACCTGCCATAATCTCTTGTTCTTGTTACGTGCTTGTGAATGAGGCGACTTGTTCCAATTGAACAAACAGGCTTCCAGCACAGAAGCTTTTAGAAGCTGCCAAGAGAGAGCAAAATTTTTAAAAAAATGTCAAAATGTGTGTGTGTCTCAGCCCGGGTGCTAACGAGAGGCGGCAGAGTGTTTCAGCTGAGGTCCTCTCATTTCCATTGTTTGTGAATGTTGTTTGTCCTTCAGGCTGGGAATCTAATCAGCTGTACACCACGTGACTGAACACTGGCGCTTTGTTTTCCTTTCTTCGCATTTCGTTGTTGCCGTCAAAGCTTTTCATGATTAAAGTTCAGTCTTTTCCCAAAGCCCACTTCCTGATAAGATGAACTTCGCCATCAGCATTGATGCAAAACAATGAACGGCTGATTGTGTGTCCTTCATTTTTATCAGCAAGATGTAACAAAGAACGCAGAGCTCTTCAACATCTTACCTAAACTTTGTTTTGTGTTACGACTTGGGGGTCTCCATAAAAGGCATTAATTCAAAGGTTAACACATCAGTAGGAGAGGGCGAGATATGCCCGGTTGTTTTTATATGTTTTTCCGACTCTTCAACAGTCTTGAGGCCATGTCACATTGGTCGACTTTTCCAGTGATTTTCAGTCATTGCCTTCTATAACATAATCCTAGCAAGTCGGAGACAATTGCTATAATGTCATTTATAATCCTAACTTTTACCCTAACCCTAACCCAACAACTCATTCTGAATAATCAATGAGTCGCTCCAATAAACTCAAATAAAGTTTGATTTTGTCTTTCATCATCATATAGCCCTGCGGTGGGCTGGCGCCCTGCCCGGGATTTGTTTCCTGCCTTGCGTCCTGTGTTGGCTGGGATTGGCTCCGGCAGACCCCCGTGACCCTGTAGTTAGGATATGGCGGGTTAGATAATGAATGGATGGATGGATCATCATATAGGCAGCTCTGTGTGCCTGAAAGCTGACAGCCAATGAATTCTCACCTAGAAGTACAATGCTTAGAATGCAATGATGAATAAGGACCCCTCAAACAGAAGATGAACTCACCAGTTTATTGTCTCATGCTTTACAGGCCATGACAGGAATGGAAAAAAGAAACCAAAAGAGCCAAGATTGCGGCTGAACTCGCCGTACTTGTTAACCCTGCATACAGCCCCAACTCCATCAGGCAGCACGTTATTGGCTGTCAGAAAAAGGGGCGGGCACATCAGCACTGGAAGGCAGGCATGCAGTCAGTATGCATGGCACCCTCAGTGATTTTCAATTGTGTAAATTGACGTGGTCCTGGTATTTTTCACCCAGGGTTCCTGTCCTAGTGGGTTGTTTAGGACCTCCTTGTTTATTTCTGTATCATGTATTCATGTTATTGTTACTTTTGTTAATTCTGTTTTGTTCTCTATGCCTGTGTTATGCTCTGTGTGTTTTGTGGGCAGTCCCCCAAGAGGCGGGGCCACTTGTCCATCACCACAAGGCACTGACCTCGGTCCTATGAAGGCAGGGGGCAGCCCACACTTCCTTGTGGTTCCTCTGAATGCACTCATGGTGTGCTGAGTTCTCTTGATTACTGGGATTTGTGATTTCCTGGGTGTTTTTTAAAAATCTTTCATAACCCCCTGAACTTCAGAAGGGGTCGTCCACTTGCAGCTAAGCACGTTCAGGCCCAGCCAGTGCTTGGGTGGGAGACCATCTAGGAAAAGCTTTGGGTGGCTGCTGGAATAGATGTTGGTGAGGCCAGCAAGGGGCGCTTACCCTGTGGTCTTGTGTGTGGATCCCAATACCTACCAGTGCAGTGACAGGGACACTTTAATGAAAATATGGCACCATCCTTCAGATGCTTTTTACAAAGAGAGTTAAGACCTGGTGTGATAAATAAAGACTTCAAGAAAACTTCAAATATAAGAATTGGGGAATGACCCCATATAATGTCCATTGGACACAATGAAAAAATCAGCACAGATAGATAGATAGATAGATAGATAGATAGATAGATAGATAGATAGATAGATAGATAGATAGATAGATAGATAGATAGATAGATAGATAGATAGATAGATAGATAGATAGAGTGAAAGGCACTATATAATGATAGATAGATAGATAGATAGATAGATAGATAGATAGATAGATAGATAGATAGATAGATAGATAGATAGATAGATAGATAGATAGATAGATAGATAGATAGATAGATCTTTATTGTCATTGTCACTTTTACAAAAGAACAGTGAAATTGAAAGTGCTGTCGACTCAGTGTGAGGTGAAAAACAAGAAAAGGAATAGTAAAAAACATATTACAAATATATTCAAATCAAGAGCATTTGACAGTGTATGGTTAGTTACATGGAGAAAATGGTGGCAGGAAATGAGTATAACAGGAAATGACATCACAAACAGATATGCGGAAGTGACGTCATGATGGAGAGTTGGAAGAGAAGTCATCTCAGGAGAGCCGGAAGTGACGTTGTCGATGAAATGTGAAGAGGGAATTGTTGGGTGGAAGCCATTTTGAGAAACCGGAAGTACTGTGTGTGAGTTATGGTTTATCTTCTTTATTTCTGTTGATGAAGAGAGAGAGAGGCATTAGTATATACAATCAACCCTTCATCTCTTATAGTATCATTCACCTTTGGGCTGTGGGCCGCCTCCTAAGTGCACGTGTGTGACACCGGATTTTACATGTCATCCAAAGGATGCCACCATTTTTGCAGCACCGTGTCCCTGTCACTGCACTGGTATCCACATTCACACCACAGGGTAAGCTCCCCCTGCTGGCCTCACCAACAAACTTCCAGCAGCAACCTAAGCTTTTCCTAGATGGTCTCCGACCCAAGCACTGACGAGGCCCGGAGATGCCTAGCTTCAGGTGGATGACCTCTCTCTTCTGAAGTGTAGGTGGTATCTATTGTGCTTATTGTGATTTTCTGAATTTTGTTGAGCCTGTGCTCTGTTTTTGACTTTGATTCTTCAAGCCCCTATTTGTTTCTAGTTGTCATTTTAATGGTAGTCCCTCCTAGAAGGCAACTTTGGAAGTGTTTCTAGGACGTTTATGCTGTATGATAAAGATAAATTAGAACTCTAAATAGCCAGTAATTAGCCAGTCTCTCTTCTGTCTTATATGTTCATTTGTCTTGTATTCCATCTTCTTCATCGCTGTTTATGCAGTTTTCTATTTCTATACTTGTTGCGTTTATCAATAAATTGTATTTTTCTGTTTATTACAACAAGTGGGCTTCAGTTACCTTGCTCACGTCTAATGGCCAGAGACCATCTTCTATAGAGAAATGTAAGGAAAACAAAATGAGAGCCTTACTTACTGAATTATTTCATTAGTTACCAGCATTGCCAAAGGCTGAGAATTTAGCAACTGATTTAAAATTTTTTCCCCTTCCAGTAGTTGGTAGGAATCAGAAGACATCCTGTTCTGAACTTCTTAGGTGACACACTTTTAGAATGAGGCCATTGTTCATTGAAATAGGCAAGCAGCCCAAAAGAGTGAGAGGTTCAATTGTATAAGGAGGAATTTAAGGCAACCTGGAGCATTTGATATCGTGAGAACAAGTTACACCAGATAAAAAAAAAATGGGCAAGAGAGAAACAATGCTGGGCGTAGGAAAGCAGAGCAGGAGCCGAGGCAATGCCGAAATGCGTTAACACACAGCCGATGCAGTGAAAGGTCAACCCGTGAAGGTGGTCTTGCAAGGGGGAAATATGGTGAGATTCACTGTCTTTGAGAGAAAGGGAGGGGATCTAAAAAGTTTGAAATGACATTAACTGCTTTAAAGGAAGAGGCTCTCCTGCTACCTGTAGGTTATTAGACAAACAGAGGCCTTGAAGAGCAGCACTAGAAGGTGGTCTCTGGGATATAAAATGACCTTACCTGACCACTGATTGTTTAATTACAGTTAATAAGGATGCCCAAAGTCACATGAGCTTGGTAAGTGTTCTACCTGGGCAGAATTTAATAGAGAAGATGGCACAGTGGTAGCGCTGCTGCCTTGCATTAAGGAAACCAGGGTTCATGTTCTGTGTCCTCCTTGTGTGGAGTTTGTATGTTCTCCCCGTGTCTGTGCGGGTTTCCTCCCACTGTCCTAAGACATGCAGGTTAGATGGATTGGTGGTTTAAACTGGCCCTAGTGTGTGGATGGGGTGTGTGTGTGTGTGTGTGTGTGTGTGCACCCTGCGATGGACTGCCACCCTGTCTAAGGATTTTTCCTGCCTTGCACCCTTTGCCAGCTGGGATAGGTTCCAACAACCCTCACGATCCTATTCAGGTTAGAAAATGACACGACAGGATTAGATTTTACTGGACAACAGAGGACGGTGGCACGGCTCTTAACATGGAGTTCAGCTTGTAGTCCTAAGGTGCTGCTAAGAAAAAAGAAGTCATTTCCTCAACCACCACCATGACTCCGTCCATTCCGGAAAGGCACTATAAAAAATGATCAGCGACAGGAAGTGAGGATTATTTAGCAGACAGATGCTCAGGGAGATGGACAAGCTCCACATCCACGCATTATCACTGCCTGAAAGACAATGCCAAGGTAATGTCTCAGGCAGCGTTTTTCAACCTGTAAGTATTTGCGACCCGAGTTTTCAGAACAGTTTTGATCGCACCCCCCCTAATGTTTTTTTTGAAAGAAGCCCACTAATGCCAATTTGTTCTTTTTTAATTAATGATATATCATAGCTGCATATTTTATTATACCTACTTAACTTTTATCGACGTTTATCTAACTCTATATTTATTTTTCTAGTATCAGAATGTAGTTTAAGCTAATTTGTTTTGGCTTCAATAGATGTATTTTTCATATTTTCGATTCTTGTTATCTTTTTTTCACATCTTCGTGCCCCCCCTTTTTGTTACTTCGTGCCCCCATTAGGGGGGCCTGCCCCACAGGTTGAGAACCACTGGTCTAAGGGCCTTCTTTATTTCTTTGTTTTTGTTTCTGTTTAAAGCACCTTATCTTTGACAATCAAACAGGGTCTTTCCTGGCAGGGAACCCAATGTTTCTTATGTCTGTTTGTATCATTAATTCATAATATTAAAAAAAAAAATGAAAAGGCTTGACCATATCCCAGGCGCCAAGCACAAACCCCCTAAAGCACTAACAGCTTTATCTACAGCACCGTCGGGGCACCGTCACTTTTGTCACATTTTTATTATGTTGCAGCCTTGTGCTAAAGTCGTTTAGATTCATTTTTTTCCCCTCATCAAGCAACACTCAATATCTCAGAATGACCAAGCAGAATCAGGACTTTAGAAAGTTTTCTAAAATTATAAAAAATTAAAAACGGATATCTCAATATGACACAAGAATTCAGACCTTTTAGTATGACCCTTGACTGCAGTACATCTCGTTCTGTTGATCATCACTGAGATGTTTCCACACCTTTCATGGATTCCACCTGTCGTCAACTGAGCAAAAAGGAATTCCCCTGTCATACACGTGCACCTGCTGATCACCCCTACTGAGGGTCAAGAGGGGGCGCTGTCTCTCTTTGTTCTCTTTTGCCCTCAGTTCCTAGAACACGCCCAAGGAGGACGGCTAAGCCCTGCCCACAGCTTCCAGTGAAGGCCATGCCCCCTCCATGCAGTGGATGGTGTCACCGCTAATGGACCAATCCCAAACAGCTAGCAGGCTAATAAGAGCCATCTTTATTTTGGGGCATGCAAACTTTTTCTGTTGTTTCCAATTGTGCCAATTAATTCTAGAATCCCTGAAGCCTACGGAAATATCCGTAATGCCAAGCCACTTTACATTGCCTCACACCTCGTCATCAGCGTCTTGTTGTGCCAATGTGTCAATCAGCACAGGCAGCAACCAGCCTGCTATCCCATCACTCACCGCGGCAACTAAAAGTCGAGTTAAATCAAATTCTCTGAGCTGGGAATAAGGTGTCTGGAATTGTACAGGGCAAATAATATATCGTTATTTAGAACTAGTCATTTAGCCCGTTACAATAACGGGCACTAGAACAGTAGTGCATAAACATTAGTAGGAACAGTCTATATTAAATGGCAAGGGACTTTGACTTCATTCTTTTTGTTGGTCGTATTTTTCTTTCTTTCAGCCTTTCTTTTGTTGATGTTTACTTGCTGAGCTGACCGTTCTCCGTGGGCTGCCGCCGTGTATTGTGTGTCTTTAATTTTCTGTGACAGTAATACTGTCTTGTAAGGCTCTATTCAATAAAGGCGCGCACAAAAAGGCGAGCTTCAAAAGGGCGACCTCAATTGAGCGCGGCGAATAAAGGCGTTCGTAGATAATTTAGTTCAAATGGCTCTGGAATATGTGAAGAGCAACAAAGGTGCAGATCTTTATTTACGCGCGCCTTTATTCGCTGCGCCCAATTGAGGTCACTTTTTTGTGCGCACCCTTATTGAAGGATGCCATCTTGTACGTCCGCTGGCTTGTACGTCCGTAATATACCTTTAATTTTCTCTGGCGGTAATACAGGCGTGCGCGTCGGTAATATGCCTTTAATCTCCTCTGACAATAATACTGGCTTGTATGTGGCTGTAATATGCGTCACTGTATTGTGTACCTTTAATTTCCTCTCTCAGTAATACTGATTTGTATTTCCGTAAAACGCCTCTAACTTTCTCTGACAGTAATATCGCGCATCGCACCGTGCCCCGCGCATGCGCCCTTCACCAGAAGACACCCACACACGGACACCTGGACGCACACAGGGATTTTATTAAAGAGGATATAACGATTTGTGTAAGTGTAGGATGATAGGAAATGCGAGGCAAGAAATGTTGAACACATACCTAAAACAGAAACTTTTTTAATGTTATACTAATAAGTGAAGTGTATGTGCTGGCCCACATTCAGAGCAGCATACCGGACACCCTGGACCCCCTGCAGTATGCCTACCATCTCAATAGGTCCACTTCAGATGCCATCGCGGCCGCACTACATCATTCCCTCTCCCATCTGGAGAACAAAGGGTGCTCTTTGTTGACTACAGCTCCGCCTTTCACACGGTTATCCCCCATAAACTCACCCATAAACTGTCTGCACTTGGCCTGCACCCCACCCTCTGTGACTGGCTCCTAGACTTTCTGAATAACAGGCCCCAGTCTGTCAGGATTGGTAATAGGATTTCAGCCACCATTATCACAAACACAGGCACCCCACAGGGATGCGTCCCTAGCCCTATCATCTACACCTTGTTCACCCACGACTGTGTCGCCTCCCACAAAGATAACATCATCCTAAAGTTCGCAGACGACACCGCAGTGATAGGACACATCACTGGTGGGGATGAGGAGGCCTACAGGAGGGAGGTGGCCAGTCTGGCGTCATGGTGTGAGGACAACAACCTCACCCTCAACACAGACAAGACGAAGGAGATGATAGTGGACATGAGGAAGGAGAAGAGACCTCACCGGCCACTGTTCATCTGAGGGCTTAAAGTGGAGAGGGTGAGCAGCATTAAATACCTGGGCATTTACATCAGTGAGGATCTCACTTGGACACTTAACACCACACACTTGGTCAACGGGGCTCAACAGCGGCTGGACTTTCTGAGGAGGCTGAGGAAGTTTGGTACGTCGACTAAGATCCTCAGCAACTTCTACAGCTGCATTGTTGAGATCATCTTGACCAGCTGCATCACCTGTGGTACGGCAACACTACTGCTATGGACCGCAAATGCCTGCAGAGAGTGGTAAAAAATGGTGAGAAGATCACCAGGATCCCACTGCCCTCTCTGCAGAGCATCTACAACTGCAGAGTCCGCAGGAGAACTGCCTCGATCCTCAGGGACCCCAAATTAACACAAACTGTTCACACTTCTACCCTCAGGCAGGAGGTACAGGAGTATGAAATTCAGGACTTCCAGGCTAAAGAACTCTGTCTTCCCCAAGGCCATTAGACTCCTAAATAACTGACTGGAGATAATAACCGTGGGCCACCTCATTCTGTCTACAGTACCTCACACAACTGTATATGACTAGTCCATCACACACCAACCTGCACATTACACTTTATAATTCTATTCTGTTTTTATACTTTATACTGCCTTTGTTACTTATTATTTATATTTATCTTTATACGTTGGTTTATTAACCATAGGCATTTGGGGTGAACAGCAAAGAAAGAATTTCATTGTACAGGGAAACGTGTTTCCTTACTGTGCACATGACAATAAACTTTGATTGATTAATTGATTGATTGAATGATAATGTGTGAAGACTGACGACCAGATATCAATTAAACACTTTCACAAAAAGTATAACAAAACAAGTGCACTTTGATTCAAGAGTATAATCGAAGAAAAAGAAATGATTTAATTTACAATTTACTGGCAAGGTGTAAAAACTGAAGCCCAACTATCAATCAATATGAAGCAGACACATCCACTTGGCCAGTGCAGAGTTAAGGACTGCGGCCTCATACAGTCATATGAAAAAGTATGGGAACCCCTCTCAGCCTGCATCATAATTGACTCTCCTTTCAACATAAAAGATAACAGTGGTACGTCTTTCATTTCCTACAAACATCTGAGTACTGCGGTGTTTTCTGAACAAAGATTTTTAGTGACACAGTATTTAGTTGTATGAAATTAAATCAAATGTGAAAAACTGGCTGAGCACAAATGTGGGTCCCCTTGTCATTGTGCTGATTTGAATGCCTGTCACTGCTCAGTGCTGATCACTTACAACACCAAATTGGTGGGATGAGCTCATTAAACCTTGAACTTCATAGACAGGTGTGTCCTATCATGAGATATAAAGGGATTTAAGGTGGTCAATTACAAGTTGTGCTTCCATCCCTTTGACTCTCCTCTGAAGAGTGACAGCATGGGATCCTCAAAGCAACTCTCCAAAGATCTGAAAACAAAGATTGTTGAGTCTCATGGTTTAGGGGAAGGCTACAAAAAGCCATCTCAGAGGTTTAAACTGTCAGTTTCAACTGTAAGGAATGGAATCAGGAAATGGAAGGCCACAGGCACAGTTGCTGTTAAACCAGCAGGTCTGGCAGGACAAGAAAAATACAGGAGCGGCATATGAGCAGGATTGTGAGAATGGTGACAGACAACCCACAGATCACCTCCAAAGACCTGCAAGAACATCTTGCTGCAGATGGTGTATCTGTACATCGTTCTACAATTCAGCGCAATTTGCACAAAGAACATCTGTATGGCAGGGTGATGAGAAAGAAGCCCTTTCTGCACTCACTCCACAAACAGAATCGCTTGTTGTATGCCAATGCTCATTTATACAAGCCAGATTCATTTTGGAACAAAGTGCTTTGGACTGATGACACAAACATTGAGTTATTTGATCAGAACAAAAAGCGCTTTGCATGGCGGAAGAAGAACACCACATTCCAAGAAACACACCTGATACCTACTGTCACATTTGGTGGAGGTTCCATCATGCTGTGGGGCTGTGTGGCTAGTTCAGGGACTGGGGCCCTTGTTAAAGTCGAGGGTCAGATGAATTCAACCCAATTTCAACAAATTCTTCAGGATAATGTTCAAGCATCAGTCACAAAGTTGAAGTTACTCAGGGGTTGGATATTCCAAGAAGACAATGACCCAAAACACAGTTGGAAATCTACAAAGGCATTCATGCAGAGGGAGAAGTACAATGTTCTGGAATGGCCGTCACGGTCCCCTGACTTGAATATCATCGAAAATCTATGGGATGATTTAAAGCAGGCTGTTCATGCTCGGCAGCCATCAAATTGAACTGAACTGGAGAGATTTGTATGAAGAATGGTCAGAAATACCTCCATCCAGAATCCAGACACTCATCAAAGGCTATAGGAGGACAGCGTCTAGAGGCTGTTAGATTTGCTAAAGGAGGCTCAACTAAGTATTGATTTCATATCTCTGTTGGGGTGCCCACATTTATGCGCCTGCCTAATTTTGTTATGATGCATATTGCGTATTTTCTGTTAATCCAATAAACTTAATGTCACTGCTGAAATACTACTGTGTCCATAAGGCATGTCACATATTAAAAGAATGTTGATACTTTGAAAGCTCAGCCAATGAGAAATAAATATCCAAAGAATTAAGAGGGGTTCCCAAACTTTTTCATATGACTGTATACTCAAGTGGGTGCCAGTTCAATCCCAGGTCCTACCGTGTTTTGAGCAGTGGGCTGTTATTACTATTATAAAATAAAAATATACATTTGATTTGAGTCTGTAACATCCTGTGTAAATGTATGGTACTTGTAAAATTTAACGCTGAAGGGATAAAAGCAGACATACAAATGCAGCCCAATCATTTCTTCTCGGTGTCCTGATAAGCAAACAGACCCTGCAGTGTCTATGGTGGGTGTCACTTTGCCTCAAACACGGACATTCACATCAACATGTGAGTAGATAGATAGATAGATAGATAGATAGATAGATAGATAGATAGATAGATAGATAGATAGATAGATAGATAGATAGATAGATAGATAGATAGATAGATAGATAGATAGATAGATAGATAGATAGATAGATAGATAGATAGATAGATAGATAGATAGATGTGAAAGGCACTATATGATAGATAGATAGATAGATAGATAGATAGATAGATAGATAGATAGATAGATAGATAGATAGATAGATAGATAGATAGATAGATAGATAGATAGATAGATAGATGTGAAAGGCACTATATGATAGATAGATAGATAGATAGATAGATAGATAGATAGATAGATAGATAGATAGATAGATAGATAGATAGATAGATAGATAGATAGATAGATAGATAGATAGATAGATAGATAGATAGAATACAATACAATACAGTTTATTTTTGTATAGCCCAAAATCACACAGGAAGTGCCGCAATGGGCTTTAACAGGCCCTGCCTCTTGACAGCCCCCCAGCCTTGACTCTCTAAGAAGACAAGGAAAAACTCCCAAAAAAACCTAGTAGGGAAAAATGGAAGAAACCTTGGGAAAGGCAGTTCAAAGAGAGACCCCTCTCCAGGTAGATTGGGCATGCAGTGGGTGTCAAAAGAAGGGGGTCAATACAATACAATACAGTACAGTACACAGAACAATTTATCAATATAGTTAGAAATAAAAAATATAAATTTTAGAAGTACAGAGCAGAATGTGACAGTAGATGATATATCCCATAATAAGATTTGGATTTGTATAGAGTCCTGGAGACCTCATCCTTCAAGCTGCCTCCCCCATTTGGCCATTCCACAGCTGAAACAGCGCTGGGCTAGATAGATAGATAGATAGATAGATAGATAGATAGATAGATAGATAGATAGATAGATAGATAGATAGATAGATAGATAGATAGATAGATAGATAGATAGATAGATAGATAGATAGATGTGAAAGGCACTATATGATAGATAGATAGATAGATAGATAGATAGATAGATAGATAGATAGATAGATAGATAGATAGATAGATAGATAGATAGATAGATAGATAGATAGATAGATGTGAAAGGCACTATATGATAGATAGATAGATAATTTTTTTTTAATTTTTTAATATAAACTTTATTGTGCACAATAAACAGAAGACATGAACACATCAATACAAATAATTTTTTTCATATAACAATGTCATTACTCCTCCACTACTCCCCATTCTCCACACATTAAGTACACACGTCTGTATTTAGTATTCAGTACTCCAGCTAATCCTTCTAACATTTAAACATTACAATTTTCACACCAGGTCTTCCAAGTTATTCCAAATTTATTTTTAGTTGCCCCTCCTCAATAGAGCACAGCACCCCCTTCACTCCCCACACTTTTTCAAATTCTTCGATATTACACATTGTTTTATAATATGTAAATTCTAGCTTGATTCTTGAAATTACATAAAATTTGAAAATAAACAGTACCTCATCTGGTAAAGTACCACACTGTTTGTTATTACGGCTTTTTAAAATGGCTAACTTTGCTTGCCCAAGCAAATAATTTAAAAGTTGAAATTTAGATTTTGATGTTTTGTTATATTTCATGCCCCAAATAAATCTCTGAACATCAAAAGAAACAGTAAGTTTTTCACATATTTTCTGAAAATACACCAACAGAGTTTTCAGTCTCGTACAATATAAAAACAAATGATAAACAGTCTCTTTCTCCCCACAGAAGGCACATTTATCGCTCACATCACTCCGAAGTTTACTTAGAAATACATTTGTTGCGATGACCCCGTGTACAACTCTCCATTGTAAATCGCCTGCTCTCTTATTATTAGGGGGTTTATAAAATTCTCTCCATGCTGGCCTGACCTCTGTTTTTACATTTAATGTTTCAGTCCAGGGTGTCATGATGGTATTTTTTAAACTTGAAAAATGGAAAACTTTGATGCAGTATACATACACATCTTTTTTGGTAAAGACCGAAAAAAATTATTTTCCTGTTCGTCAAGCCTTAAAATCGAGTCCTCCCTCACACCATCCATGTTCAATTTGGGTTCCACCTCCAGATCAGTAAAGCAGCCTTCCTCCTCCTCCTCCTCCACCTTGTTATGCACTGAGGTCGAGTTCCCCTGACTGTCCCTTAGCCTGATGAAGTCTTTTGCCATAAATGATAATAAATAATTGACAGTTCTTATTGATCGAATGCCCAGCCTTGAAGCTAACACATTGGCATCTTTAAAACTCTTGTTGTCCTCCTCCAATAATTGAGAAACAACCACAATGCCACTTTTTATCAAATTCTTAACAAAACTAATTTTAAAAAGCAGTGGACATGTGAATAAAGAATTAAAAATGAGGGGTTCATTGAAAAGTGAAGGGGACTTGGATGGCACTCTCTGAAGAAAGGAGCTCCAAGTACGTAAAACTCCCTTATAAAATTTGGGTAACAGAGAGAGATCAAACCTGCTCAAATCTATGAGCAATAACTGCACATCAAAACCCAAATTATCAATCTTATGGAAAAATGAAAGGGCTATTCTTTTCCAAATTAGGGGTTCTAAAGAGAAAAAAAGGCGCTGTAAAACTAGCAATCTGAAACTAGCCACCTTACAGCAAACATCAGTCAGGCCTTGTCCTCCTTCCTCCACTGGTAAACAGATGAGCCCTTTCTTCAGCCAGTGCACTCCATTCCAAAAAAAGTTAACCAATAATTTCTGTATGGAGTGTAAGAGTCCTGATGGCGGGTCAACACTCATCAGTCTGTGCCACAACATGGAGGCAACGAGATTATTAATAACGAGAACTCTTCCTCTAAAAGAGAGCTTAGGCGCAATCCACTGCCATTTCTTCAATCGTAGCTCAATCTGTTGTAAACAGCCCTCCCAGTTGTCTTTTTCAATGTCCTCACCACCCAGCACAACCCCGAGATAACGGAAAGCTTTCTTATTCCAGCCCAGCCCTGATGGTAAGACAGGCAGAGGACGATGTGCCCAGTCCCCTGATAAATATGCATTCCCCTTCTCCCAGTTAACTTTAGCAGAAGACGCTCCCTCAAAAAGTGCTAAACATTTACATACAGCAGAGACGTCTTCATCAGAATTTACAAACACCACGACGTCATCTGCATAGGCCAGAAATTTAAAAGTTCGATTTTTACACAATGGAATTGTAAATCCCTGCAGGTGTTTCTCAAGCTGTCTAAGAAAAGGTTCAATGGAGATGGAGTATAACATCCCCGACAAAGGACACCCCTGACGAATCCCCCTGGTCACAGCGAATGGCCGGCTTAACACCCCATTGATTTTTAAGACTCCAAAAATGTTGGAGTACAACAATTTGATGTACTTTACAAATGGTAAACCAAAGCCAAATGCTCTTAGAGTTGTGAATAAATATTTGTGGTCGACCCGATCAAAAGCCTTTTCTTGGTCTAAAGAAAGAACGCCAACATCGAGGTTGAAAGCTTTCGAGGCAGATATGACGTCCCTCAGCACAAATATGTTGTCATGAATTTGTCTGTCCGGTACGCAGTAGGACTGGTAGGGGTTGATGATGCTGCCCATCACTTTTCTCAGCCTCGTCGCTAATCCTTTTGAAATGATTTTATAATCCGTGCACAGTAAGCTCACGGGCCGCCAGTTCTTCAGAAAGGAGAGGTTGCCTTTCTTAGGGTGCAAAGTGACGACAGCTCTCCGACAACTGACCGGAAGCTCCCCTGCTTGTAAACTGTCCTGTACAACCTCAAAAAAATCCATGCCCAATAACGGCCAGAACTGTGTATAAAATTCAACCGGTAATCCGTCAATTCCCGGCGTCTTTCCAGTATTGAGACCATTAAGTGCAACTGTGAGTTCTTGAAAAGTGAGGTCGCTGTCCAGAAATTCGGCAGAATCGTCAGAAATGTGAGGCAGTCCTTTGAACAGAGTGGCTGAAGAAGAGAGACTGAGCGGCTCCTCTGAAAACAAAGTCTCGTAAAAAGACACAGCAAAGTCCCGGATGTCCTCCGGCTCTCTCAGCTCTTCTCCAGTATCTGTTTGGAGAACATGAATAACTTTACCTTGGGCCTCCTTTTTTTCCAAAGCAAAGAAAAATTTTGTAGGTGCATCTAGATGATTAAGTTGTTGAAAACGAGAACGTATTAAAGCGCCGTGAGCTCGAAGCTCCAGTAAATCCCGTAGTGTTGTTTTCTTCGTGGTCAGGGTGTGCAGCAGATCCTCAGAGTAGCCATTTAACAGAGTCTGATGGATCTCAGTGATCTCCTCCTCCAGTGTCTTCATTTTTAAAATGCAGGCCTTGGTGACGTGTTCAGTGTATTGCTGACAAAATTGTCGAATCTGCACCTTGGACATGTCCCACCACTGTCTCAGGGATCCAAAACGCAGCTTTGTGGATCTCCACTGCTCCCAAAAAAAATTAAAACATTTCACAAAATGACTGTCCTGAAGTAGAGTAGTGTTGAAGTGCCAGTATGATTTATATTTTTGTGGAGATGGGAGGAGAAAAGTAACAGAAACCAGAGAGTGATCGGAAAAAGCGACAGGAGTGATATGAGTGTTAGTTAATAAATTTAGATGCCGTTTAGGACTGTAAAAGCGATCTAAACGGGCCATCGAGAGGTGCCCTTTGCTCCCTTTGAGCCACGTGAACTGTTTGTCAGCTGGAAAGTGAGAGCGCCACACATCCACCAAGTCGTAGGCCTCGACGATTTCCTTAAGTATCCGGACTGACCCCAAGTGCGGCTCGGCCCCATTTCTATCCATAAACCAGTCCTCAGTACAATTAAAATCCCCCCCCAGCACGACGATCTCATTATTATTAAATTCATCCAAAATCCCCCGTAATAATTCAAAAAAATCCACCCTGGCAGTGCCATTATTTGGGGCATAAACATTAATAAAAACCAACGAGTGGGGGCCATCCTCTGCCTGCACAACTAAAAGTCTGCCAGCCATAACCTCAGTCACCTTTGTGATTTTTAACACGGAGGTTTTACTAATCAGCACTGCCACCCCCGCACTCACACTGGTGCCATGACTGAAAAAGCCCATCCCTCCCCAGTCCTGCACCCAGGCGGCCTGACTCTCCGGATCTGAGTGGGTCTCTTGTAGGAACCCCACATCTAAGTGCTTTTGTCTTAAAAAATCACAGACCAAGTTCCTCTTCAAATCGCCTCGACAGCCATTCACATTTAGGGTCCCCACATGTAACTCAGCCATTTTTACACCACAAAAGAAACAAACAACACACCCGAAAACCAAGAGATTCACTTTCTTGATTTGACCATCCATCAGGACTTATTCTGAAGAATCTTGCGCACTCTGCTCATTACATTTTTCAACCTTGTGGTCTCTTTTTGGTCCAACCCTAAGTTAGCTGCATTGTGCTTTATGTTTTTTGCTGAGCTCAAAAAGAGATCAAGGTCCGGAAAATAGTCTTGTACTTGAACACCCCTCTTTCCCTCTAAATATATCAAGAACTTCCTGATGCTCTTCGTACTGTATCCCCCTTTAGGCTCCATACCAAACACTGAGAAGGTGTTACCAGAAATGTCAGAATCAGTCTCTCTTTCACCTTCCACACAATCGCCACTATCTGCAATATCCTTCTTATTAACTGGTACAATTTGTTGTTTGGACAGATTTTCGGACATTAAAATCTTCTTTGCACCCGTGGTGGACTCCACCGCTTCTTTTCTTTTTCTAGTGGTTATTTGTGATGTCTCCTTACACCCACTCGACTCCACACTCACATCCATCATGGCTGCCTCACTCACTCCTGCTCTCTTTGAAACTTTTATTTCCTTGCTGCTGCTGCTGCTTGCTATTTGTTTGGTACCCAGTCCCAACTCAAGATTTTCCCCATTAACATCAACAATGGCCATGTCTGAGTTTGTCTCATTATTAGTGGGCAGAGCTGCACCACTTGGAGATGGATCATCTCCTGTTACATCATTACTGCTGCCTTCATTTTGGAACAGGGGGACATTCTTATCACCGCAGACCTCTGCAGCCTGACCAGTGGAGGCCTCCTCAGTCTCAGCTGTGCGCCCTTCTTTAAGGACGGAGGCTCCTTCACCTGGGACACTGGGTTCATCAACAGGTGTATCACCAGCCTTGGCCAGCACACCTTCATTATTATTTTCATGCTCTTGGTTAGAGTCTAGTGCAGCATTATCTTTGTCAGCAGGCTCCATTTGCTCTTCAGTTTCCTTTTCATCTAATTCATTCTCACTATCAGTCAGCTCATCTTCTTCAAGCTCCTCCTCCTCTTCAGTCTCTGACTCACTCTCTCTACTTTCTTCATCACTTATATAAACATTCTCTCTTTTACAATCAATCGCTTTATGGCCTGCTCTACCACAATTGAAACATTTCATCGATTCTGAACTTACAAACACCACGTAATCCACACCCTCCACTCGGAACTTTAAGGCCACGTTAAGTTCATCAGTCGCGTTATTTAAAATCATATAAAGCTGTCACCGAAAAGACACGACATGCTTTAAATCAGGGGATCTGCAGCCCAGTGGAATCATGCTAATTGAAGACATCACTTCACCATACCTGCGCAGTTCACGCTGCAAGATTTCATTACTCAAGAATGGAGGCACATTAGAAATAATAACCTTACGGGCAGGAGTCGACAGCGGCAACACCGAGATCAGCGCGCCATTAAGTACAACACCCTGCTCGACCAGTCGGGGCACCAGCACTTCATCGTCCAGGAAAATCACCACCGCTTTATTCATACGTGACGCCGACCGGACATTCTTACACCCCACCACCCTACCGACCTCCATAACGCAGGCCTCCACCGAGACCGCCGGATCAACAAGCAACCTTACACCGTGCCTTCTGGAAAGGTTAGAAAAACTGTGTGGAGATAAGCCATCTCGTATAGCTTTAGACGCCGCCATAGCGGCAAAGCCGCTATCGCGTCCTCTTTTAAAACAGAAAAATAATTCGTAAAACTAAAAGAAACAAACAAAAAAAAGGAAAAGAAAAAGAGAGATACTCACAACACGCAGCAGCCGTCGACGGCAGAAACCACAGACACGCCCACCCCAGACCACACCAATCAAGAGCCAAACGGACAGAGAGATAGATAGATAGATAGATAGATAGATAGATAGATAGATAGATAGATGTGAAAGGCACTATATGATAGATAGATAGATAGATGTGAAAGGCACTATATGATAGATAGATAGATAGATAGATAGATAGATAGATAGATAGATAGATAGATAGATAGATAGATAGATAGATGTGAAAGGCACTATATGATAGATAGATAGATAGATGTGAAAGGCACTATATGATAGATAGATAGATAGATAGATAGATAGATAGATAGATAGATAGATAGATAGATAGATGTGAAAGGCACTATATGATAGATAGATAGATAGATGTGAAAGGCACTATATGATAGATAGATAGATGTGAAAGGCACTATATGATAGATAGATAGATAGATAGATAGATGTGAAAGGCACTATATGATAGATAGATAGATAGATAGATAGATAGATAGATAGATAGATAGATAGATAGATAGATAGATAGATAGATAGATAGAATACAATACAATACAGTTTATTTTTGTATAGCCCAAAATCACACAGGAAGTGCCGCAATGGGCTTTAACAGGCCCTGCCTCTTGACAGCCCCCCAGCCTTGACTCTCTAAGAAGACAAGGAAAAACTCCCAAAAAAACCTAGTAGGGAAAAATGGAAGAAACCTTGGGAAAGGCAGTTCAAAGAGAGACCCCTCTCCAGGTAGATTGGGCATGCAGTGGGTGTCAAAAGAAGGGGTCAATACAATACAATACAGTACAGTACACAGAACAATTTATCAATATAGTTAGAAATAAAAAATATAAATTTTAGAAGTACAGAGCAGAATGTGACAGTAGATGATATATCCCATAATAAGATTTGGATTTGTATAGAGTCCTGGAGACCTCATCCTTCAAGCTGCCTCCCCCATTTGGCCATTCCACAGCTGAAACAGCGCTGGGATAGATAGATAGATAGATAGATAGATAGATAGATAGATAGATAGATAGATAGATAGATAGATAGATAGATAGATACTTTATTAATCCCAAGGGGAGATTCAATGTCAACAGGCTGAAATGCGTTGAGTTGCTGCCACGTGATTGGCTTGTTGAACAGGCCTCTACCTAATAAAATGGCCGCTGAGTGTGTGTGTTCTGGCAGAGTCAGATCTGCC
Source organism: Erpetoichthys calabaricus (assembly GCF_900747795.2). Classification (NCBI taxonomy): domain Eukaryota; kingdom Metazoa; phylum Chordata; class Cladistia; order Polypteriformes; family Polypteridae; genus Erpetoichthys; species Erpetoichthys calabaricus. Next base: position 13,941,807 of record NC_041394.2, on the reverse strand, counting down.
CTCCAAAATGGCCCGTAGGCCAGGGGTCTTCAATAATGGATAGGCATGCTATGGATACTTATTTGATAAACAATCAAAACAGAGAGAAAGAATGCTGTTTTTCATTGCTTCAAGATAGTAACACCTGACATGTTACTTGAAGATACTTCAGAGCATTTACTGGGGGGGTTCCAAATAAATTAACTTACTTTTTTCTAATGTTTGGAAGCTTATTCTAACATCTGAAGTGTATTTTCTGGTTAAACTATTACTGAATTTTGCAACTTTTTCAGCTCTAACTTGCGTGTATCATATATCGCATGAAACAGAAATGTCGGACCTTTATTTTGAGGGTTAGAACATGAATATCAGGTTAGGAATGATGAAGTTATAGCCGATTAAATCAACATATCAGATGTGGGTGAATATCATAGGGTTGGTTCCAAAGTCATGCAGGTTAGGTGCATTGGCGATCCTAAATTGTCCCTAGTGTGTGCTTTTTGTGTGTGTGTGTGTGTGTGTGTGCCCTGCGGTGGGCTGGCGCCCTGCCCGGGGTTTGTTTCCTGCCTTGTGCCCTGTGCTGGCTGGGATTGGCTCCAGTAGACCCCCCTGTGTTAGGATATAGCGGGTTAGAGAATGGATTTATGGATGGAGGTTCCCACAAGAAAAATGCTGAGGTGCCAACCCGCTGGTCCCCATTTAATTCAATCAGAAAATAATGAAAGAAAAGAAAGGGGGTCACCATGTGAGCCGCTACAAACAACAAAAAGAAAGCCTTCTGGCTGAAATGAGGTCTTCTGTCATGTGGTAGGGAGCTCCGGTCTGCGGTGCTGTATCAGTCCTCACTCTGGAGTCCCAAAAGCTCAGAAGACCCCAAAATATTTTCTTGGGGGGGGGGGGGGGGAGATTACTGTCAAAACCCTAACTAGATACAAAAATGGCTTAGAAGAATTTTTATTAAATAAAAGATTTATTTTAACAAAGGCTCTGCAAATCCAAGAAGCTCCTAAGAGCACAAAGGGCAGGGCAACCCACAGCAACCCAAGACCCAATACAGAATCCTGAAAACAGCACACGGGTTCAAATAATGCAGGAAATTACAAAAGCCAAAGAACACAGCAAAACACAAGTAACCCTCCACTCCGTAGCACGTTCGAAATGGACCACCAGGAACTGTGGGAGACCCCCCCCCCCCAATATATAGGGTGGAGGGCAGTTCTTGACAGTGATTAGCAGGTGGCCATATCTGAACAATGGCTGTGATGAGGAGGAAGGAAGACTGGCAAGTAGTGAGCTGGTTAGGTAATGAAGGAGCTGAGACGCCATCACATGAGAAGCGCCTGACGAGACTGTCCGTTCAGCATTATTAACTTTATGGACTTTAAAGATATTGAATGAGCAGGAGCCAAACACGTATTACTCATTACCTGGACCACACAAACACTGGGGTCAGGTGGGTGCTTAGTGAACCAAGTTGAACGCTCAGCACCTTTTGTTTGGATACGGAAGTCCCCTTCCAGTCTGGGTGCCAGAGTCCTGAAACTTGTTTGCTGATGCCAATGATTTTCCAGAAGATTCACTTCCCAGACATTGCCGTTAGTTGCGCACTGTTTATTTGGCGGCTGACTTGCTGACCACCTGCTTGAAGAAGAGTGTCAATCTGTTAGGCGAGACCCCCCACCTGCACATTGTGATAAATGCAGTGCCCGTGTGCGGTGGTTGAATTATTCTTATAACCTTCACGTTTCTAGAATCACAAATTTGAGCAGAAGATGAGACACGGAAAACAAAATGACAAATTAGAGCCCAGTGCCCACCCACCAGGATGGCTACACTGCTCATAGTACAGAAACGGCACTAACGTGTGTTGCGAACGACATCCTGATCTCCTCTGATGAAGGAAACTCCACTGTAAGTATGTTGTTAGACTTTTTTACTGCACAGGCTAGAAAATGACTTTGGGCTCATAGGCCCTGTGCTCGCTTGGTTTAGTTCTTATTGATCAAATCAATTCCAGTACGTTCAGAAATGTGCTGACAGGACTCCATCACTATCATTATCATTTCTCTTCAAGCTTCATCCTCTCCCATCTGACTCTGGCTCCCGGAGTAGTGGCTGCTGGCTCCTTTTATAATTCACCCAGAAGTGCTCTTTCACCTTCTTCCGGCAGCAATGCCAGGTGTGGCAGAAGTGCTGTAACCAAGGGCTCAGCAACAGCTACAGCACCTCCTGGCAGTGCCCACGGACCCCAACAGGGCTGCACCAATCTCCAACTCCCATGGAGCCCTGTGGGAGTCTGAGGCACCACTTCAACCCAGGGGGGCTGCCATCTAGTGCTCCGAGGAAGGTGATGCTCTGGATACTCTCCTTCCCCAAGTCCTTCTGGTGTAGAGGCATCCCAGCTGGACAAGGGCCCCGACCGTATGCCACACAGCCTAATCAAGTGATCAGTCATTACCCAGCTTCTGGGCTTTGGAGTCAACGTAAAAATTATGAAACCAAATTTGGTAAATTTTTATTAATAATAATAATAATTTTTTTTTTTTTTTTAAATTTTTTAAATAATTTTTTTTTTTTTTTTTTTTGCATTTATATAGCGCTTTTCTCACTACTCAAAGCGCTCAGCAATTGCAGGTTAAGGGCCTTGCTGAAGGGCCCAACAGAGCAGAGTCCCTATTGGCATTTATGGGATTCGAACCGGCAACCTTCCGAATGCCAGTGCAGATCTCTAGCCTCAGAATTAAAATGTACTAAGCAGGGTCAGATATTCTATTTATCCATTCTTAACAGATCTATAGTTCAAAATTTGATAAAAACACTTATAATAAGGGACCATACTGTGAAGTCATGAAATATGAACCGTATGTAAGGCTTAATGAGGTCAGTGGACTCAATTCATTGAAAAATAATAATAATAATAATTTACTTAGGAAGGCATTTAACATACCCCAAGCTACAAATCCTCCACCCCCAAAAAAGAGTCACATGGTGCCACTCTTTGGGCAGACCATGGGCAGTGTGGGCTTGGAAAGCCAAATTATATTCCACACTGGCCCAAAGTGAGGACCACAACGTGGGTCTACAGCAAGCATGCATATAGTGCCCCCTGTGGCAGACCATGGGCAGTGTGGTCTTGGAAAACCCAGTTAAATACCACAATGAGCCAAAATGGGGGGCTGCTACAAGTTACCCATCAGCAAAGTTGCCCGAAATGGGTTAATGGCTAGCAGTACAAGTTCTGTAAGTCTCTCATTGGACCAGTGCTGGTTTGGCAAAGCTGGCCAATCACTACCTTATATGTTTCCACTTTTTCCACTTTTTAATGAATTAGTATTTTTATTGGGTTTAAAATATTGATTCTAGAAGTATAAATAATAAATTGAACAAATTCAAAAAATATTGTATTTATACTGGCTAAAATTGCACAACTTTTATTGGTAACCTTTTCATATTCATCCATCCATCCATTTTCCAACCCGCTGAATCCGAACACAGGGTCACGGGGGTCTGCTGGAGCCAATCCCAGCCAACACAGGGCACAAGGCAGGAACCAATCCCGGGCAGGGTGCCAACCCACCGCAGGACACACACAAACACACCCACACACCAAGCACACACTATGGACAATTTAGAATCGCCAATCCACCTAACCTGCATGTCTTTGGACTGTGGGAGGAAACCGGAGCACCCGGAGGAAACCCACGCAGACACGGGGAGAACATGCAAACTCCACGCAGGGAGGACCCGGGAAGCGAACCCGGGTCATCAGGTCTCCCAACTGCGAGACAGCAGCGTTACCCACTGCGCCACCGTGCCGCCCTTTTCATATTCACATAATGTGAATTTCCCCTTAGGGATTAATAAAGTATCTATCTATCTATCTATCTATCTATCTATCTATCTATCTATCTATCTATCTATCTATCTATCTATCTATCTATCTATCTATCTATCTATCTATCTATCTATCTATCATATAGTACCTTTCACTCTATCTATCTATCTATCTATCTATCTATCTATCTATCTATCTATCTATCTATCTATCTATCTATCATATAGTACCTTTCACTCTATCTATCTATCTATCTATCTATCTATCTATCTATCTATCTATCTATCTATCTATCTATCTATCTATCTATCTATCTATCTATCTATCTATCTATCTATAATATAGCACCTTTCACTCTATCTATCTATCTATCTATCTATCTATCTATCTATCTATCTATCTATCTATCTATCTATCTATCTATCTATCTATCTATCATATAGTACCTTTCACTCTATCTATCTATCTATCTATCTATCTATCTATCTATCTATCTATCTATCTATCTATCTATCTATCTATCTATCTATCTACATGGGGAGCCAGAGTCGGGTGGGAGAGGACAAAGCTTATTGGAGGAGGAGTGGAAGAAAGGAGAGAAAGAAAGAGAGAGTAAGGAAAAAGAACAAGAGAAGTGTTTGGTGTGCTTCACTGTGCTGTACACGTGAGAAACGGGGGAGGCATTTCCCACTGGAATAAATAAAAAATAAAAACATGTGCCCTGAACATGTGTCCCGTGTCTGTCTGCATCGGGGTTGGGGTGGCTGGTGTGCCCCCTGGTATATTTTTTGGGGGGTTCCCAACTCCAGCCCTGGAGGGGATTCAGTGGCTGCAGGTTTTCATTCAAACCCTTCTCTTAATTAGTGATCTGTTTTAGCTGCTACTTAACCCTTAAACTGCCGTAAATTTGGTACTCTTACGTACTTCTCTGCCACTCCCGACTTCCTCATACAATACCACAGCTCCTCTCTCCTCACCCTGTCATATTTTTTCTTCAGGTCCACAAAGACGCAATGCAACTCCTTCTGGCCTTCTCTCTACTTCTCCCTCAACATCCTCAGATCAAACATCACATCTGTGGTGCTCTTTCTTGGCATGAAACCATCCTGCTGCTCACTGATCATCACCTCACTTCTTATCCGAGCTTCCACTACTCTTTCCCATAACTTCATGCTGTGGCTCATAATGCATAGTCTATGGGAGGTTCCTGTAACCCCCATAAGTTGAATTGAATTGGTATTTTCTAACTATTTCTTGTTTCTCTGACTAAACATTTATTCTCAGTTAGTGATCAGCCTTGCCATGGTTTTAAACCGTGCCTTTCGTGCCTTACGAGCCTTTTAAAAATTGGGTACCTTGTGTGCGTGTTTTGTGTGTCAAGTAACATGTAAGACAAAGCACTTAATTTTAAGTGCAGCGCCATATGCTTAAAGTGTACAGAAGAAGAACGTGCTCTGTACAAAAATATTTTATAAATCCACTCACGTGTACAGCTAATACAAAGTCAATTTAGTACACAGGGGCTCATCATTTAGAACTGCTTGGCAACCATTAGAAGACAAGACAGGGACAACTGCGAAATGGACATTGTATACTACAGTGGATCTCAAACTGTGGGGCAGGCCCCTCTAGGGGGGCGCTAAGTAACAAAAAGGGGGGCACGAAGATGTGAAAAAAAGAAAACAAGAATAGAAAATATGAAAAATACATCTATTGAAACCAAAACAAATTAACTTAAACTACATTGTGATACTAGAAAAATAAATATAGAGTTAGATAAATGTCGATAAAAGTTAAGTAGGTATAATAAAATATGCATCTATGATATATCAATAATTAAAAAAGAACAAATTGGTATTAGTGGGCTCCTTTCAAAAAAACCTTAGGGGGGCGCGATTAAAACTGTTATGAAATCTCGGGTCGCAAATACTTAAAGGTTGAGAAACGCTGGTGTAGGATGAAGTGCCGTCCACCGAGTTTGGAGACGTTTACTGGAACCGGAGCAGATCAGATGTTTCTACACACCTCACAATTCATTGTGCCACATCATCAATGAAGAGAAGTGTGCCAGTCAAGACCTGCGGCAGCCATACATGCCCAAGCTATAAACACCCCCACTGCCATGTTTAACAGATGAGGGGGTCTGCTTTGGGTCTCGGGCAGTTTCTTCTCATCTCCACACTTTGTTCTCGCCATCACTCTGATGAGGTTCATCTTTGTCTCATTCATCCATAAGACCTTTTTCCCAGAATTCCAGAGGCTCCTTGATGGCCAGATTGCAGTTTGTGAAAAAGGACTTCCTGTTTCTGTGGTGTGTCCTCTGTGTTTCTGTTCATGAAGTCTTCTGCTGATAGTCGTCTCTGACACATCCATATTGGCCTCTGAAGACCATTTCTGATCTGTTAGACAGGCGTTGGCGGCTTTATCTTGACCATAGTGAGGATTCTTCTGTCATCAGCAGTGGAGGTCTTCCTTGGCCTACCAGTCCCTTTGTGATGACTGAGCCCACCAGGTTGAGAAACACTGGTATACTATTTGTGTGTCAAAGTCAGCATGAAACTGTATCATCGTTGTGTTGTTTGGAAGGCATGATTCACTGAAGTGGGGGCCTGCACGTGAAGAAGGAGTATAAAGCCTTGGAACATTGCCCGGCACACCTTTGAAGCCGACTGATGGAAAAGAGATAACGTCATCCAATCCGGAAAATCTTTCCAAAGCAGCAACGAAAATGGCAGACTCTACTCAAGGTCTAGTCATGGCTTCCTCGTCTGTTATGCCGTGTAAACCGTCATTAAAGAAAGCTATTTCTCCTATGTGATTTCTTACCACCATGTCACTAAGGGAGGGGTATCGCCTTTTTATATTACTGTATATCTCTATAGTTTCGGGTTATGTAACATGCCGCAATCACAAATGAACTTATTCCAATAAGGGAGCTAGCACCCCCTGCTGGATAGAGTCCCCAAACCATTTGACGAGTGCTCTTAGAAAAGAGAAAATCAACAATTTCAGAAATGTCTGCTATTACACAATAAGAGCAGTGACAAGCCATGGAATTAAAGAACGGGTTTAATGAACGACAAGACTCGACGCCTAATTAAGCAACTCGTTGGGGTGAAATTGGTTGGAGTTTGTGGCCCTGACTTAGTTGGTCTTCTGTCGGCTCACTCACTTCACATTTCATTTCTGTTTGGGTGCCATTCAAGGAACGAAATGAAGCAATTCAGAGGAACGATGAAGAAATTCAGGGGAACAAATCTTAAAAAGCAAGTCCATTAAAATGAACGGAAAAGGAGTTAATTAGCAGCAAAAACAGGTCACCAATAAAGAAAAGGGGTCAGAATGAAAACCTGCAGCCACTGAGGCCCCTCCAGGAGTGGAGTTGAGGACCCCTGTTTCATGGTATTCTGAATTTCAAACTATGAACTATACCCAATACCCATGAATTTTCGTGTTGTTCGTTTTGTTTTGTCGTGACTCCGTCAGGTCATTTGCCGTGACAGCAGATTTCCTGAGTTCTGTTTTGTTGCTGGTCCTTTAATCTTCCTTCAACAACATCCCCCTGCCCGTCATTAGAATGTTCCTCTTGATTAAAAGTTGTTTCCTTCAGGAGATGCTGCCGATTCCTCTGTATTCCTCTGCCTTCTTCTGTTTGTATTTGGTAAGGTCTCCGTTGAGCTTATTTTACGACAGATCAGTTTTTGGGGTCCCTGTGTTTGTGTTGCCCTTGAACCTTCACCCTTCACATAGCTCTGATAAATGTTTGTGTTCCTCTGTCAAAACACATCTTCTGTTCAGTTTATTGTTCTTCATATAACCGTCCCTCTTTTTCAGCATCCCGTGTGTTCAAAACGACATCTTTTACTTGCGGATCGGAACAAAAACATCAACCCGTTTAGGAGGTAAGCCAGCAAATAGCCACAGTCTGCTAAAAGAGCCTTATAAAAATCACCTCCTTCGTCTTCTGCACGTGAGCTTTTTAACAATGACCTGACCATTGGATTGTGGAAAATGAGGACTAGAAGAATTATGAAGAAACTCCCAGTTGTCTGCAAACGCTTTAAAACATGCACTTGAAAATTGGGAACTCTTCCTCTGGCACAACATGCCTTGAGAAAAATGGATCTCACGCACACAATGACTGCTGTTTCCTCATTCAAACCACATACTTCTGGTCAGGTGCCACCTAAAAGGTTGGGCATCAAACTAAAAGAAGTGGCAGTTCAGGGTGTGGTATGTAGGTGGGTGCAGAATTGGCTCAGATACAGGAAGCAGAGAGTGATAACGAGAGGAACATCATCAGAACTGGCCGATGTTAAGAGTGGTGACCAGCAGTGGTCAGTGCTGGGGCTGCTGCTATTTTTAATATCTATAAATGATTTAGATAGGAATATAAGTAACAAGCTGGTGAAGTTTGCAGATGATACCAAGATAGGAGGCTTGGCAGAAAATTTGGAACTCGTTATATCATTACAGAAGGACTTGGATAGCAGACAGGCTTGGGCAGATTTGTGGAGAATGAAATTTAATGTCAGTAAATGTAAAGAATTACACATAGGAAGTAAAAATGTGAGATTTGAATACACAATGAGGGGTCTGAAAATCGAGAGTCCACCTTATGAGAAGAATTTAGGAGTCGTAGTGGACTCTAAGCTATCAACTGATCGCTAATGACAGAAGTCATTAAGAAGGCTAACAGAATGTTAGGTTATATAGCATCTTGACACATATGGGGCTGCGTAGCCACAAACTGGTCAGAGTGTCCATCAATGAAAGCACCTACAATGGGAGACATGAGCCTCAGAACTGCACCATGGAGCAGTGGAAGAAGGTAAACTGGTGTGATGACTGATGATATCTTTTAGATCATGTGGATGGTTGAAGCCATTAAGAAGGTAAAGAGAATGTCAGGTTATATAGCGCCTTGATGTGTGGAATACAAGTGAGGTTTGAATACACAATGGGAGGTCTGAAAATCGAGAGTACACCTTAGGAGAAGGATTTAGGATTTATAGTGGCTTCAACACGATCAACTGCCAGCCAGAGTTCAGAAGTCATTATGAAGGCTAACAGAATGTCAGGTTATATAGCGCCTTGATTTGTGGAGTACAAGTCACAGGAGGTTCTGCTGAAGCTTTATAACACACTGGTGAGGCCTCATCTGAAGTACTGGGTGCAGTTTGAGTCTCCATACTACAAAAAGGACATAACAGTACAAGAGGAGGTCCAGAGAAGAGCGACTGGGCTGATTCACGGCTACAGGGGATGAGTTATGAAGAAAGATTAAAAGAGCTGAGCCTTTACAGTTTAAGACAAAGAAGATTAAGAGGAGACCTGAATGAAGTGTTTAAAATTATGAAGGGAATTAGTCCAGTGGATCGAGACGGTGACTTTAAAATGAGTTCATCAACAACACGAGGACACAGTTGGAAACTTGTTAAGGGGAAATTTCACACAAACATTAGGAAGTTTTTCTTTACACAGAGGACCACAGACACTTGGAATAAGTGACCAAGTAGTGCGGTGGACAGTAGGACATTAAGGATCTTCAAAACTCAACTTAATGTTATTTAAGAAGAATTAAGTGGATAGGACTGGTGGGCTTTGCTGGACTGAATGGCCTGCTCTCATCTTGATTGTTCTAATGTTCAAATGATATATGGAGTAGTAATCAGTTACAATAAGATAATCCTTCTAGTCAAAAGTAAAAAGGTCAGCACCTACCATTTGATAAGACCTCTGAGGTATTGCATGTGGTGTTAGAGGCTCTCTGGGATTGTTCAGCTGGTACAGAATACACGGTGGACAATCTGACACTTCATCTGAAATGTCTCAGGTTATTCCTGGCCAGTAGATTACTTCATGAGCCCCACCCGTACATTTTTCAACGCCCAGGTGACCCTTGTGTATTTTCCTTAGCATGTCTCCATTTTACTTCTCTTGTATCTACATTGGCATGTAAAAGTGTAGGCCCCCTTGCTTAAAATGTCTGTACCTGTGAATAAGTCAAGTGAGCAGAAGATGAGCTGATCACCAAAAGGTGTCAAGTTCAAGATGACACATTTCTTTAACATTTTAAGCAAGATTCCATTTTTAATTTTAATCATTCATGGGTATAAAAAATATCAAAACAATGAAAAAGGCTGACAAAAGGCTGGGCCTATTAAAGCCCATTGCGGCACTCCTTGTATGATTTTGGGGTATCCATCCATCCATTATCCAAATACAGGGTCACGGGGGTTTGCTGGAACCAATCCCAGCCAACACAGGGTGCAAGGCAGGAAACAAACCCCGGGCAGGGTGCCAGCCCACCGCAGGGCACACACACACACACACACACACACACACACACACACACACACCCACACTAGGGACAATGTAAGATCGCCAATGCACCTTACAGTGCATCCAGAAAGTATTCACAGCGCATCACTTTCTCCACATTTTGTTATGTTACAGCCTTATTCCAAAATGGATTAAATTCATTTTTTTCCTCAGAATTCTACACACAACACCCCATAATGACAACGTGAAAAAAGTTTACTTGAGGTTTTTGCAAATTTATTAAAAATAAAAAAACTGAGAAATCCCATGTCCATAAGTATTCACAGCCTTTGCTCAATACTTTGTAGATGCACCTTTGGCAGCAATTCCAGCCTCAAGTCTTTTTGAATATGATGCCACAAGCTTGGCACACCTATCCTTGGCCAGTTTCGCCCATTCCTCTTTGCAGCACCTGTCAAGCTCCATCAGGTTGGATGGGACGCGTCGGTGCTCAGCCATTTTAAGATCTCTCCAGAGATGTTCAATCGGATTCAAGTCTGGGCTCTGGCTGAGCCACTCAAGGACATTCACAGAGTTGTCCTGAAGCCACTCCTTTGATATCTTGGCTGTGTGCTTAGGGTCGTTGTCCTGCTGAAAGATGAACCGTCGCCCCAGTCTGAGGTCAAGAGCGCTCTGGAGCAGGTTTTCATCCAGGATGTCTCTGTACATTGCTGCAGTCATCTTTCCCTTTATCCTGACTAGTCTCCCAGTCCCTGCCGCTGAAAAACATCCCCACAGCATGATGCTGCCACCACCATGCTTCACTGTAGAGATGGTATTGGCCTGGTGATGAGCGGTGCCTGGTTTCCTCCAAACGTGACGCCTGGCATTCACACCAAAGAGTTCAATCTTTGTCTCATCAGACCAGAGAATTTTCTTTCTCATGGTCTGAGAGTCCTTCAGGTGCCTTTTGGCAAACTCCAGGCGGGCTGCCATGTGCCTTTTACTAAGGAGTGGCTTCCATCTGGCCACTCTACCATACAGGCCTGATTGGTGGATTGCTGCAGAGATGGTTGTCCTTCTGGAAGGTTCTCCTCTCTCCAAAGAGGACCTCTGGAGCTCTGACAGAGTGACCATCGGGTTCTTGGTCACCTCCTTGACTAAGGCCCTTCTCCTCCGATTGCTCAGTTTAGATGGCCGGCCAACTCTAGGAGGAGTCCTGGTGGTTTCGAACTTCTTCCACTTATGGATGATGGAGGCCACTGTGCTCACTGGGACCTTCAAAGCAGCGGAAATTTTTCTGTAACCTTCCCCAGATTTGTGCCTTGAGACAATCCTGTCTCGGAGGTCTACGGACAATTCCTTTGACTTCATGCTTGGTTTGTGCTCTGACATGAACTGTCAACTGTGGGACCTTCTATAGACAGGTGTGTGCCTTTCCAAATCATGTCCAGTCAACTGAATTTACCACAGGTGGACTCCAATGAAGCTGCAGAAACATCTCAAGGATGATCAGGGGAAACAGGATGCACCTGAGCTCAATTTTGAGATTCATGGCAAAGGCTGTGAATACTTATGTACATGTGCTTTCTCAGTTTTTTTATTTTAAATAAATTTGCAAAAATCTCAAGTAAACGTTTTTCACGTTGTCATTATGGGGTGTTGTGTGTAGAATTCTGAGGAAAAAAATGAATTTAATCCATTTTGGAATAAGGCTGTAACATAACAAATTGTGGAGAAAGTGATGCGCTGGGAATTCTCTCCGGATACACTGTAGATGGTAGCACCTGCCCTGCATTCCAAAATGGCGGGGAGATGGTTGTCAGTCAAGCAGTGGCATAATTAGATCTGGACCACCCTGTATTGTATTGTACTTGGCGTATTTTCACCCATTCATCTTTTCAAAAGGCTTCTAATTCTGTAAGATTCTTAGGCCATCCTGCATGCACTGCTCTCTCTTTTGAGGTCTCCACGGATTGTCAATGATGTTTAGGTCAGGGGGCTGTAAGGACCATGTCAAACCATCAGCTCACACCTCTGAGGTATTCCATTATAGATTGTGAGGTGTGTGTTTCGGCTCATTATCTTGTTGTAGCACTGATCCTGTTTTGTTGGTTTTGATTTTTTTGAACTGCACTCAAAGTTTTATAAACGAGGCCCCTGGTCTCTATTAGTGTAATGGTACACCATTTAGAGGTAAAGATGAGGGAACCATAGAATGTAGGTGTCCCTCTGGCCCCCGCTAAGATTTTGATCCTGAGGTCGCCAGCCTCGGCCATTGCTGTGATGTTAACCCTTAAACCGCCACATACTTGCTGCATGGCCCTTATGACCAACATGGAGGACAAGTATAAAACCAGACTTTAGGCTGAAAAGCATCCTGATATACTGAGTCCTACCAAACAATGAAGTGAAATGTATTGTAACAGGGACGACAAGTTGCATCATCCAGGAATGTATCACCCATACTGTGAGCTGGCATTTCATCAATGCTGGGCACTGGTGCCTATAAAAATAGCAAGACTGCAAAATTGCAAATAGAATTCTATCTAGTGTGGCAAAGTGAGAAGTCCTTTTAAGTGTAGTGAGACACTTAACTCTTAACCTGACACATACTTGGGGTTGTTAATGCACCCCCGGATGCCAAATACTTTTTTGCTGCACTTTTAAAGTAAACGTCACAATTCACTAAGAAAAAGTGAAATTTTAATGGAACATGTATTTTTTTTCATGCCAAGAGCATCATAATTACTACAACACTGATCATTTTACACACTGCCAATGAACTGTAAAAATTGTTTAAAAAACTACTGGAACAATCTATTATGATATGTACAAGGTGCAACTGACGCCATTGATGAATTCAGTAAATCACAGGCTGCAGGCTGCAGGTAAGCACAGAGAGGCCAACACTGATGCTGGCAGGCTAGTCTAGTGCAGCGGCTGAATCTCAGGAACTGTGATGCGGATTCACTGGGGGGGGTGCGGCAGTGGTCATCAGCTGGCTACTCAACAAATCTATGGCACTGACTGATCAGCTCCAGTGTGCTGGCAAATGGTACTGGGAAACGACTATAACCAGTTGCAGCAGTTTAAGAGTTAAAGATGAGGTGGCCAGCCTCGGCCATTGCTCTGATACTGAAGCTGAGGTAGCCACCGAGGCCTCGGCCATTGCTAAAGTGTTTTATTCAAAGGTGTTGATTCTGGGAGTGGAGTTTCACACCAGTGCTTCCCAGCAGAGGTGCAGATCTTGAATCAGCTCTTGGTAAGGATTTCTGAAAAATGTAGTCCTTTCAGGGGTGTCGATTCTAATGAAGAGGAATATAAGGCATCCTGAGAAGAGGGCGATTCATGGAGCAGAGAGACTTTCAAGGTAACCAGCCTCTGCCATTGCTGTCTGTGATGACAAATGAGTGCAATGTGCAATAGGTAAGAATTCCAAAGAGTGCAGTATTTGGACATTGATGCAAAGTTGTAATTTTCTTTCTGTATACCACCACAATGGATTTAGATAGATAGATAGATAGATAGATAGATAGATAGATAGATAGATAGATAGATAGATAGATAGATAGATAGATAGATAGATAGATAGATAGATAGATAGATAGATAGATAGAAAGGCACTATATAATGATAGATAGATAGATAGATAGATAGATAGATAGATAGATAGATAGATAGATAGATAGATAGATAGATAGATAGATAGATAGATAGATAGATAGATAGATAGATAGATAGAGTGAAAGGCACTATATAATGATAGATAGATAGATAGATAGATAGATAGATAGATAGATAGATAGATAGATAGATAGATAGATAGATAGATAGATAGATAGATAGAGTGCAAGGCACTAAATAATGATAGATAGATAGATAGATAGATAGATAGATAGATAGATAGATAGATAGATAGATAGATAGATAGATAGATAGATAGATAGATAGATAGATAGATAGAAATGAAAGGCACTATTAAATAGATAGATAGATAGATAGATAGATAGATAGATAGATAGATAGATAGATAGATAGATAGATAGATAGATAGATAGATAGATAGATAGATAGATAGATAGATAGATAGAGTACAAGGCACTAAATAATGATAGATAGATAGATAGATAGATAGATAGATAGATAGATAGATAGATAGATAGATAGATAGATAGATAGATAGATAGATAGATAGATAGATAGATAGATAGATAGATAGAGTGCAAGGCACTAAATAATGATAGATAGATAGATAGATAGATAGATAGATAGATAGATAGATAGATAGATAGATAGATAGATAGATAGATAGATAGATAGATAGATAGATAGATAGATAGATAGATAGATAGATAGATAGATAGATAGATAGATAGATAGATAGATAGATAGTGTAGTGTCTGGGAGGAATGATCTCCTCAGTCTGTCAGTGGAGCAGGACGGTGACAGCAGTCTGTCGCTGAAGCTGCTCCTCTGTCTGGAGATGATCCTGTTCAGTGGATGCAGTGGATTCTCCATGATTGACAGGAGTCTGCTCAGCGCCCGTCGCTCTGCCACAGATGTCAGACTGTCCAGCTCCGTGCCTACAATAGAGCCTGCCTTCCTCACCAGTTTGTCCAGGCGTGAGGCGTCCTTCTTCTTTATGCTGCCTCCCCAGCACACCACCGTGTAGAAGAGGGCGCTCGCCACAACCATCTGATAGAACATCTGCAGCATCTTATTGCAGATGTTGAAGGACGCCAGCCTTCTAAGGAATTTGAAATGAAGCGATCAAGATGTGGCAGAAGAATAGACTTTCAAGTTTAATTTATGAAGGTTTAACAAAGGTATTGCGTTAAGCTTTCAGAAATTACAGCCATTTTTCCCAGAGTCCCTCCATTTCCGGAGGATCAGATGTGATTGGACATGTGAGTGATGTGCAGTGTCATGGCCAGGTGTGGCCCCTTGTTATTCCATGATAAATGAAGTAGATAAAAGGCCTGGAGTTGACTCAAAGCGCTGAATTTGCATCTGGTATTCAACTAGAGGTTCCAAGGAGGTGTCAATGCAAGTGAAGGAGGCCATCATTAGGCCGAAATATGAATGGACCTGACTGGACATGTAAATGAAGGGTTTGCGGTTTAGGCATTCCCATGAACCATAGAGGTTAAAGTGCCTTTCCTAAACACCTTCTAGGCCGCCCAGACACCTGCATCATGAAATAATTCCAACAGCAGGATTCCAGGGCCAGTAACTTGGCAAGACTTACTGTTGCAAATGGGAGAGTGTCCACATTTCAAGTGAGGCCATGCCAAAAAAAAAAATCAGGAAATAAACAAGTGACAAAATCATGGCAGGCATTGAACGACAAGAACAAAGTGCACATTTAAGGCATGCCAGCTGAAATAATTTTCTGAATTGTGACAGATGAGGGTTTTGAATTTTATATATGGACAACGAAAGCAGAATCAGCTTAAAAAAGATAAATAAATCTAGTGTCAAATAACGAGATTCCAAGGCGCGGAGATGTAGACAGGAGTCAATGCCAGCTGAACTGGAACCCGATAGGCACGGCTGTTCCGATTAAGAAGATGCCCGTCATCCAAGCGGCCTTCACATTTTCATGAGCTCCTTATCCTGAGTCATGCCAGGCAGCCTGTCGCTAAGGCGCTGGAGAAAAGTCTTCTTAGTGGAGATGTGCCAAGGAGAACATGTCCTCGACGTGGTGTCAGCCACCTCACCCAGCTAAAGATGACAGCTATTTTTATTGAGTTTCATCACAGAAAAGCCAGGGGAGTAGAAGACGAAGGTGTGCCAGCTTTCATTCAGCAATCAATGGAAGAAGATGAACAAAAAAATTTATTGTATAGTGCTCTGTGACTAACAACAAAAAATAAGTTAAGATTAGATAGATAGATAGATAGATAGATAGATAGATAGATAGATAGATAGATTATTAATCCCAATGGGAAATTCACATTCTCCAGCAGCAGCATACTGATACAATAAATTATACTGTATGTTCTGTTGTGTAGTCATAGTAGTGCCCATGGGTGGGCATTTATGAATATCTTTGTGTTGTATTATTGGTTTTGTTAATTATAAACTGTTAAAAGAAACACCTTGATACCACAAAAAGGTTTGGGGCACCCACCCCATATATTTGAAGTATCAGCTGAAAAAAGCAGAAAAATGAGCAAATATGTCTTTAATAGTGTGGCAACTGGCCCGGACACAGACGGGCAGACCCCAAAGGTTCAAGCACCACCACACGTTTATTGTACATTTCTATTATATACAAGTGCACACACACATCCTAGTGCCCCTGCACCAATCACCCTTCAGTCCTAGCTTCTCTCTTCTGACCGCCTCCACTCCTCTCCTCCGAGCTCCGTCCTCTTCCACCTGACTCCAGCCATCGAATGGCAGCCTCACCTGGACGTGCTCCAGGTGCTTACCAATGAGCTTCTGCCGGCACTCCCTGGTGTGGCGGAAGTGCCGGCTGTGCACCCGGAAGCACTCCGGGTATCCCTGGTCTTCATCCCCCCAGCACTTCCAGGTGTGGCAGAAGTGCTGAGGACCAGGGATCTTCAGGCATCTGGGTGCCCCATGGCGGCGACCACGAGCTCCTATAGGGTTGAGTTTCCATGCTCCTTTCCCGTGGTCCCCATAGCCACGAGGACGGTCACCCCCTCGTGGTCCGGAGGAGGCATAATCCCTCCTTCGGTCGTTCCGGGCGTCCCGGCTGGGTACCACCCCCAGCCACTCGCCACAACAGACAAGAGTCCAAAACAGAACTGACAGGCAGAAGGTTTTTAAAGTCGGACATCATCTGGACACGAACTGGAAGTGATGTCATCAGGTCAGTAACCAGAAGTGACATCATCGGATCCAGGCTGGATTTCCCGTGTTTGGTGTGCAGGGATTAAAGAGAAAGGATTAGTGTACTCTGCCACCTCCAGGTCCGGCATGGAATTACCTTCTCTTGAGCCCTTTAGCTGCCCCCTCATGCATACGTGTGTGACAAAATGCAACAGAAAAGAGTCGGAGGCAGAAAAAGGTTTGGGGAAGGCCACCCTATATACTGAAAAAAAGCAGGTTGAAAATAAGAAACATGTCTTTACAGAATGGAGTTCAAAATGGAAATGGTTAACAATTACACTGGTGTACAGTCGTGGCTGAAAGTGTTGGTTTTCATAAAGTTTGCTCCTTCAGTGCTTTTAGATCTTCTTGTCAGATGTTTCTGTGTTCTACTGAAGTAGAATTACAAGCAGTTCAGAAGCTTCAAAGGCTTTTATTAACAATTCCATGAAGTTTATGCACAGAGTCAATATTTGCAATGTTGGCCCTTCTTTCTTTTCAAGACCTCTGCTATTCACCCTGGCAGGCTGGTACTCAACTTCTGGACCCAATCCTGACTGATGGCAGCCCATAATCAATGCTTGGAGTTTGTCAGAATTGGTGGGTTTTTGTTTGTCCACCCGCCTCTTGAGGATTGACCACAAGTTCTCAATAGGGAGTTTCCTGGCCATGGACCCCACATTTTGATGTTTTGTTGCCCAAGCCACTTACTTATCACTTTTGCCTTATGGCCCGGTACTCCATCATGCTGGATTGTTCATTGTGGGTCACCAAACTGATCTAAGGATGGTTGGGAGAAGTTGCTCTCGGAGGATGTTTTGGTCCCATTCTTTATTCATGGGTCTGGATCGGGGGGCACCACCAGGGCAGAGCTTGCTCAGGAATGGCAACAGGCAGGTGTGAGTGAGGTGAAGACTTTTGGAGGATGGGCTGGTGGGTGTCAAGAAGGGCAGCCAAGAAAAACATCAGGGACAGACTGATATTCTACAAAAGGTACAGGGATTGGCCTGCTGAGGACTGCTGGGGGAAAGTCATTTCTTCTGATGAATTCCCTTTGTGATTGTTTGGGGCATCTGGAGAAGAAAAGGTGAGCAGCACTACCATCAGTTCTGTGCCATCCCACACAAGAAATCATCATGAGACCATTCATCTGTGGGGTTGCTTCTCAGCCAAGGCAGTTGGCTCACTCACAATTTGGCCTAAGAACACACAGCCATGAATAAAGACCAAAACATCCTCCGAGAGCAACTTCCCCCAGCTATCCAAAAACAGTTTGGTGACCCACAATGAACAATCCAGCATGATGGAGCACTGGGCCATAAGGCAAAAGTGAGAACTAAGTGGTTCGGGGAACTAAACATCAAAATCTGGGGTCCATGGCCAGGAAACTTCCAATTGAGAACTTGTGGTCAACCCTCAAGAGGCGGGTGGACAAACAAAAACCCACCAATTCTGACAAACTCCAAGCATTGATTATGGGCTGCTGCCATCAGTCAGGATTGGGCCCAGAAGTTGAGTGACAGCCTGCCAGGGTGAATAGCAGAGGTCTTGAAAAAGAAAGAAGGACAAACACTGCAAATATGGACTCTGATCATAAACTTCATGTCATTGTCAATAAAAGCCTTTGAAACGTCTGAACTGCTTGTAATTCTACTTCAGTAGACCACAGAAACATCTGACAAGATCTGAAGATCTAAAAACACTGAAGTAGAAAACTGTGAAAACCAACACTTGTGTCATTCTGCAAACTTTTGGCCACCACTGTACTTATGTAAGTTGTAGAAGCAGGAAGAGGTGGAGTTTTGGAAGGCGGGAACAGGAAGTGATGTCTGTAGAGGCGGATTCTGGACCAGACAGGATGACGCTATATGGTGCGGGAAGTGACAACATCAGTGGGAGGAGCAGAGGCGGTGCTACGGGAAGTCATGGTCTTCAGTTGGTCTGCAGAGGGACAATTGGACAGAGCATTAGAAGACAACGCCAACTCCTGATCCAGCTGATATAGAACTATACAGTAGACCACCGCAAGGTCACGGTTCAGGGTTCACGGACTCAGTCGTTTGTGGATTTTTCCTTAGAACCTAACTATTAATTGTTAGAGGAAAGCACAAATATCCTCCGCAATTTTTTAGCGCTTTTTTCATGGCAATACTGTGCTGTAGAGAGAACAGGAAGCAACCACTGAGGGAAAGGCGGTTTGGGATGGTGAAAGTAGCCAATCCGAGAGCGTTATACATTTCTCCTTGCTGCTGATTGACTGCTGCCCTATGATGCGTCTCCAGCTGAGTGTCCTTGTGTTTTCCATTTTGTTATTCTTAAATGCTCAAGATGTCGCCAAGACGCCCTGCACCTTCTAAGGCTTCTTGCACTGAGCCTAAGCGCCAGAAGAAGTTTAAAACACTCCAGGAGAAGGTTGAACTACTGGATTTGCTCCGAGGAACTAAAAAGTTATGCTGCGGTAGCGCGCCACTATGGCATTAATGAAAGCACCGCACGCTACATAAAGAAGAACGAGGCAGCGATCCGGAGTACCGTATCTGTAAGTTTCTGTGATAGTGCCAAAAAGGTAATGTGGACGAAGGTTCGAGACAACAGCAGGCAGACACTGATTCAAACAAACAGAATTCTTTTTTATTTCTTTCTTTTCTTGGTGAGCAGAGAGTCTGTGCAGAGCCTGTCACAGCCCCGTTCCTCTATTTCAGCAGGTTTTTATATTATCGCAAAGCTTATCTTATATTTCCAGCTTCACAAGCAGCCCTTCCTTACTGGTGGAGTAACTTCTTCTTTTCTAACTAAGACAGGGTGCGATTTCCCAAAAGCTGACCCACCCTTCGTTTATTTCTTTTATTTATCGTGCAGCTATTTTTTACACCTAGGCTCTAATGCTTAATAACCTTTAACTTTCCTACATCACATACCTTAACAATCTTAATGCCTTCATATGGTTAACATAAAGAACTCTTATACTTGCAAATACTGTATATATACATTTTCTTAGCATCAGCTGGCTTGCATAACATATTTTCCATCCACCCAAATGCACACAGATAGTAATCATCAAGGCGATTTAGACTTGTTTATCTAAGTACAAAAAATATTCGTTGCACTAAGGTGTAGTCACGAAATCTTCTTCCCCTCCCTTGGACTAGGCCAAAAGGCCCTCAGCCCAAGACTCTTTCCTCAACTATTATTTAATATATTGATTCAAATTTTTATTATTCCACAGTAACGACCGTAAGGAATAAAAATATTGTCAGGATGGAATCTGCCTTGGCATTGTGGATCACCGACTGCAGGAAGAAGAACATCCCCTTGGACGGTAACATCATCCGTGAGAAAGCATGGAAATTGTACCAGCAGTTCTCTACAGGAGAGCAACTTCACATCACAATGTTCCTGAAAGTTATAAAGAAAAGCCAGCAGGAAACCCCACCAGAAGAAGACCCGTCCAAAGACACGACTCCTCCTGAAGTGCCTGAAGAAGAGGCGCCACCCGAGGAGTTTTAAATCCTCTGCATTGTACTGCACAGCTACTTCATCATCATCATCAATATCATTCATCATTGGTGAGTACCCGTACATTTTACTGTATTATAATTAAATTAAATTATTACGTTTTTATTCTACTTATAACAAAGAAAACGATGCCGCATACCAAAGAAAACGCGATTGCATGAATTACAGTACGTATAGCGGTAACATCTGTATTTTACATTCTAGCACCACGGGAGACGTAGCAGTACAGTACTGTACAGTATACGGGTTTAACTACATTCTATTTTTAGGTAATGTATTAATGTATTAAGCTGAGTTTGCAACGAAATTAAAGTGCTTTGGGGGCATACTGTATTTAGGGTGTAAACTATAAAAATTGGCATTTAAAAGGCATTTTTAACCACATCCAAAAGTCGTAGTTTTTCGTAATTCACGGGTGCTCTAGGAACGTAACCCCCGCAAATTTTGGGGGTGTACTGTATACCAAGAAGGGAATGTGACCACAGGGTGGAGGAGGAGGTTGATTACAGGGTGTCGCCGCCCCCACCACACAGCGACCCACACGGTTTGGGACCCGAGAGCAGCGGGTGACACCTCAGCAGCACAATAGAACAGCGTTAGGCTTTTTTTATTTTATGGTGGGTGGAGTGCCAATCCTGCCCACCAAACCCCACGTTGGAGGGCCTGCTGGCATGGCTGGGTGCAGGTTAACGTCATACCCAGGACGGAGCAAATGAAGGTTAAGGCCCTCTCTCTGCTCAAGGCCCCAACTTGGTAGAGTCACTTCTGACGTTTTGAACCCGGGAGAGCCTAATTCCATCCATCCATCCATTTTCCAACCCGCTGAATCCGAACACAGGGTCACGGGGGTCTGCTGGAGCCAATCCCAGCCAACACAGGGCACAAGGCAGGAACCAATCCCAGGCAGGGTGCCAACCCACCGCAGGAGCCTAATTCCAATCCATCATAAAGTGGAGGGGATGAAATGAAGGTACAAACTTGGGAAAAGAAGGGGCTGGTGGCCGGGGGGATTCTTTAATCAACAAAGTTAAACTTACCTGACCCTAAGTTTAGTGAAAATAAAATAAAAAAAAAGACAAATAATATTAAGGAGTAGAAAATCCATACACCCTCACAAAAAGAAAGGTGTCCTTTACTGAGATTACATCCATACCGTCCATGTTTCCACTTCATTATGCTAATGCTATTATTCTATTGTCTGAAGACAATGCACTTTCTCTCCCTGCCATTTCAGGGTATTACTACTGAGTCACGACTGCTCAGAATGACAAGAAATGTAAAGGTCGGGACGTTCCATTCCTATTGTAACAGCGCTGACAGGTTGCATCAGCCAGTGATGAGTCACTCATAGTAAGTAAGAGCTGGCATACCAACGCCACCTGCAGCAGTGCCCACGAAGTGCCGAGCCTACAAATTCACAATGGGTCTTCCTTCAGGTGAGGCAATGGCGAGTGGTCCTTTTAAGAATAGCAAGCCCCCTTATAAAAAGTCACATTAAGAACAAAGGATCCAATCCGGCACTACATTGGTGTGAGAAGTGGGATGATAAAAAAAATTCACAATCCGATTGTAGCAAGCATCGAGTGCCACAGAGACTGTGATGGACTTGATGGGCTCTAAGAGTCACCGGGAGAGTCTCAAGGCCGACATCCAGGATCTTAAATGCCCTACACGGGCAAGACAGCCGGCAGACTGCCACCTCTGCAGCTCCACCAACACTAAGGTCCACGGACCGTGGTGCACAGATGCTGGGTGAGCTGGGAAAAAGTGTGGCAGATCGAGTTGTACACCATTACTAGGTGGAGCACTGAACACTGGATCTATGGAAAGATAACATTCAAGCCTCTGACAGTCGGTCATGAGCGAGACCCCCTCACGGGACCCTGGCTGGCGTAATGAATTGAGCTCCAAACTGGATCTCACTTTTATAAATTCATTCATTCCATTGTTACATCATCTGGGTGAGTTGGGTAAAGGGGTGTAAGATGGAAAGGCCCCTTCCCGTCAAGGGTCCCAGGGCACACACCGGCTATCTGCACCTGAGGGTGGGTCTTTAGGACTGCTGTTGTGTGAACGCTATGGCACCCTGGGGCAAAGTTTTTTATTTCAGATTTGGAGATTCTCCTGTCTTTAAAATGCCAAGAATTACAGCATATGGTTATGTCTGGAAGTTAGTGCGTTGGTATCTGTGTGTGTTTGCTCCCCACCCTCAAGTCATTCATAAATTCAGCTGTAAAATGTGCTGCATCATGTTTGTTAAGCACAGGACTAAGTACCTTATGGAGCTCTTCACTATGGCAGTAAGTGAAAACAAACAAAGAAACAAGCGACTTGGGGCCGAAATCACCAGGAGACAGCAATCTGCATAACGGCAGCTCATCACCTCACGATTTATAGAACTTGATAAGGAGAGCTTCCATAATACCATAAAAATAATAATAATAAATGAAACAAAAGGACATGCCGTGCCATCCTCCACTCTCGACGTTTGGATTTCCGCGTAAAATGCAGGAGACGCCCAAAAGAAGTGTGTGTGTCCACAACAAAGTCCAAAAAATAAAACATTAAAAGCAGAGTGGAAGGAGACCTGCTGAAAAGATAGATAGATAGATAGATAGATAGATAGATAGATAGATAGATAGATAGATAGATAGATAGATAGATAGATAGATAGATAGAGTTAAAGGCACTATATAATGATAGATAGATAGATAGATAGATAGATAGATAGAGTGAAAGGCACTATATAATGATAGATAGATAGATAGATAGATAGATAGATAGATAGATAGATAGATAGATAGATGTGAAAGGCACTATATAACAGATAGATAGATAGATAGATAGATAGATAGATAGATAGAGTGAAAGGCACTATATAATGATAGATAGATAGATAGATAGATAGATAGATAGATAGATAGATAGATAGATAGATAGATAGATAGATAGATAGATAGATAGATGTGAAAGGCACTATATAACAGATAGATAGATAGATAGATAGATAGATAGATAGATAGATAGATAGATAGATAGATAGATAGATAGATAGATAGATAGATAGATAGATAGATAGATAGATAGATCTTTATTTGTCCCCAAGAGTGAAATCTGTCTTTTTACAAAAGCTGTTTAAATCAATAAATACATAACTAAACAGATACATTAATAAATACACACACACACACACACACACACACACTATGGACTGAACACACGTCAGAATGACTAAAAAGAATTAAACCTTCTGACATGGTAATCCCAGTCCCAGTGAGGCGCTATACTGACATGCTGCTGTTGTAATGATGGACCTCCTGTCACATCTCTTAACACATTTTTACTGATGAATTTGTTGGGTGAACGTCCTCAGTGTTAATGACAGGCAAGTAGGAATTCAGCAAAAAGCCATCTTAAGCAAACAAGGTCCTAATATGAAATCCAGCAAACACAATCGTATTAAACAGTGTTAAAAAGTGAAGGAAGCGAGGACTTCTTCACACAACAACAGTGTAATGATCTCCTCATTTTAAGTTACTCAGAGCCCGGACTTAAACAGCCCGAGTGGGGGCTCAGGGGGTGTGGTTTCAGGGTGGCCCCGCCTCCTACAGGCTCCACTCACAAAACACAAAGAATGGATGCACAGTTATAAGGACAACACACAGTTTTGAACGTACCAGAAAATGAGTAAACATATGGAAAAAATCATTCAAAAATGGCCACAGATGTCAATCCCTTTGAGAATTTGGGACTGGCCATGAGAAAGGCTGTTCATGGAAACTGATATGAAGGTTGAGAGAGCAGATTTGTAAAGGAGATGAATGGTGAAAACGGCAAAGCAGACAAAGACCTGAGCACACAGACTCAAGGCTGCCACGGCTTGAACAGGGTGAATATTTATGCAATCAATCATTTTTGTGTTTTATATTTGTAGTTAATTTAGCCCACTGTGCAGAGATTTGTTTCACTTTGACATTAAAGTGTCTTTTTTTCTGTTTAAAAATGTTACAAAGCCAAATCAGATCCACTGAGATACAATGTTGTAGAACAATCAAACTTCCAAACGAGGGTGAATGCTTATTCAAGTATTTTAGGTGCTCTATGTCTGACCCCGTAATTCACTTACATGCCACATTTTGCACCAGTGGTTTGTTTCACCAGATATGCCAACGTGTCCCATGATGGGTGGAGCAGGTCAGTAGGAGCCCAAACCTGTAATCACCAGAGGGGTCACAGAGTTTAAGTGAAGTCACAGTTATTCATATATTTTAAGATCATCATGGAAGTTCAGCTTTGGACAAAAACAACTTTTTTTAATGGCATCTGATGTCAGCTAGGTGAGGTGTGGGACAGCGTGAGGCCAGAAAACCACAAACACATGCCATGTGCATCGCTCTCTGTGAAGGTGGGCCGAGATGAAGATGAGTGTTTTACAGAATGAGAAATTTAAGCCAAGATAGATGGAAGGAAGGAAGGAAGGAAGGAAGGAAGGAAGGAAGGAAGGAAGGAAGGAAGGAAGGAAGGAAGGAAGGAAGGAAGGACTTCATGGTCAGATTTTTTTTTAATTCCAAACGTTAAAAAGAAATAAAACCCCTATATGGCCAGTAGCGGGTCACCACTGAGCCCAACACCCCAGACACAACCACATAAGGACAGTCTTGGGTTCAACTAAAGATTATTTTTATTTTTCAAACAGTATCTCTGAATGGCTTCTTTTCCTTGGTATTACACAATTCAGTCCAATCCAATCCTTTTCATTCTCCCTCCACTTTTCCCAGGTTCTCCAACCCCTCCAGATTTCCGACTCCCAGGGCAAAGGGGAGGTCTTTCTTTTAATGCCCAACCCGGGAGGATTTCTGGTGCTCAACCCATAGCCTCCAGGAAACACTTCTGGGCCAGTCAGGAGCCCACCAGTCCTTATACTGTCAATATCCAACAGCTCCCCCTGGTGGCCCCCAGAGGGCAGCCCCATAGGGGCCACAACTCCCATGCCGACCTGTGGATATCCATAGTGGGGCTTGACAAACAGGAAGAAGGGGATGCATTGCTTATAGCCAGCAGTCAGCCACTATCCTGTCCTTCCGGCCTCCAAGGATTCCAACCAGGGGGGGGTCCCATCAGAGTCACTGGGACACCAGCCTAAGTGTTAATTGCTGTTCCATGTCCACATCCTGGTGCAGAAGGAGTAAATTACAGGTCCCTTGCTCTATTATAATGATCTCCTGGCCAGACAAGGGGGCATGGTCCATCCTGACTGGGACCCCAGTTCGTCCGTCACACCAATTCAATCACGTGATCAGTGAGAAGAACAGACAGGATGGCTTCCATCTAACCCGACATGTCTTGTGACACAAAATACAAAGAAATTAGTGTTGCAGTTGAAACTTGTACTTTCCTATTTACCTGTCACCCAATTAATGAATACTTAAAGGGGTCACCCTTTATGTCACCCAAAAATAATCAAAACCAATCAATTCCTTAGGGGATAAAGCCCCTCCGACAACAGATGCAAAAGATATTCAAAACAGGAGACCCTGACAACCTGTTCCCAGACACTTCCTATCCACTCCGAGAGGATCTGCCAGGAAATATGGGATAAACTGACCAAATCCAGGTGTGCAAAGCTTATAGAGACCGAAACCCAAGAAGACTCAAAGAAGCAAATTGGTACCACAGGGGCAGGCAGAGTGGTGGCTCTGAGGCTAGGGATCTGCACTGGCAATCGGAAGGTTGCCGGTTCGAATCCCATAAATGCCAATAGGAGACTCTGCTCTGTTGGGCCCTTGAGCAAGGCCCTTAACCTGCAATTGCTGAGCACTTTGAGTAGTGAGAAAAGCGCTATATAAATGTAAGGAATTATTATTATTCTACAAAGTACTGAATTAAGGGTCTGAATATGAGAGATGTCAGTTTTTGATTTTTAATAATTTTGCAAACCATTCTAAAACATGTTTTCTCTTTGTTATTATGGGTTATTGAGTGTAGATTGATGAGCAAAACTGGGAAATTTCTAAATCTGAGTGTTAAATCTACAAAATGATAATGTGTGCAGAAAGAGGGGGTCTGAATACGCACTGAATTCACTTTTATAGTCGCATACATGCCAAGGGCATAGTGCAGACTCGAACTCCTTTTATGAATGTTTTTCTTTGGTGAAAGGTGCCTTGGCACCACCATGGTACATCCTACTGGTACGTACATCTACCACAAATATTGATTCATTGGATAATTGCAAGGTGTTCACTATATGGAATTTCCATCCATTCATCCATTTTCCAACCCGCTGAATCCAAACACAGGGTCACAGGGGTCTGCTGGAGCCAATCCCAGCCAACACAGGGCACAAGGCAGGAATCAATCCCGGGCAGGATGCCAATCCACCACAGGACACACACAAAGACACCCACACACCAAGGACAATTTAGAAGCGCCAATCCACCTAACCTGCATGTCTTTGGACTGTGGGAGGAAACCCATGCAGACACGGGGAGAACATGCAAACTCCACGCAGGGATGACCCTGGAAGCGAACCCAGGTCTCCTAACTGCGAGGCAGCAGAGTTACCACTACGCCACTGTGCCGCCCCTATATGAAATTTGCTATTTGCTATTCCCATTTCCATGTGGGTGCCCTCCTGGTCCTCTTGTTTCCTCCCACAGTCCAAACACATGCAGGTCAGATGAGTTGGCATTGAGTTGGTGTGTGTTCTCCCTGTAAATCGTGAATGGCGACCTGGCGACCTCTACAGGGGTTGTGTCTGCTTTGCTTGCTGAGATAGGCTGTAGCTGCTCCATGACTCAGACCTGGAAAAGCAGATTAGGAAGATCGATAGATAGATAATGGTGCAGAGACTGTGTTAGGTGGATGGGGTGGCCGGACCACACCAGATCTCGCGCACACTAGTTGTGAGTTTCTAGAGGCTGCTGTCTGAAGTGAGGTGAACGCTGCATCACCATCGATAGTCTAATTAAATCAACACTGCCCATTCGCTCGCCTCCTCTTTACGTTTGTAAAACCGTGCTCTGCCACTGTTTGTGCAGGTGGGACGACAACATCGAAATCAGCCCTCTGAATGTCACTTCTCAGGTTTCGGAGCCCCCAAGGCAAGAAACTGAGAGCGCGTTCACGGAAAGATGGGGGCTGTGATTGGCTGCGGCAACAACACCCACGGATCCGCCCTTCAACATCCTCCTTAGTCTGTCCGGCTTGCTTGTGACGTCAAAACCCCGCCCCTCTGTGGAGAGCCGCAAACATCCGAGGAACGAAAGCCTCCAGGATTTGTCATTGTTGTTGCGGGAAACGAGAAGTCAAACAGCTGGTGCCCTCACCCAAAAAAAGTTAATTTTAGTTCAAATTTGGTGTCCTCCCGGGGCCAGACACAAGTGTTAAAATGTGATCGGGTCATGTAAATAAAGAGGAGGCTTTCATCATTTCAGTGCGAGCGTTAACGAGAAGAGAAAGAAAGAAAAAAACGTAGCACGTGTGTCAGCGGCCGGCACGTAAGCAGAAGAGCCAGCTGGGCAAGGGAATAACGAGGGAAAGCGGAAAACAGCCGCGCAGTTTGACACAACCGGAAAAGTCACATTAGTGGAGTCTGTAAAACGAAACGGCCTATTAACACAGTCCAGGGTCACACAGAGACGGAGCGTCCCGTCCAGGACTGGCACCTGCCCTGCGGCTGATGTGACCCATAAATGAAAATGGAAATAAATGAATGATGATGCGCTGAGTAAATTTGATTTCTGCTATTGCAGCAGATAAAACGAAACAACTAAACGGGTCCCTTTTTAATAACTATTAAGTTTTGCATGACTCTCACCCTCAATATTATTATTATTGCTGTTGTGGCTTTATCCATCCATCCATTATCCAACCCGCTGAATCTGAACACAGGGTCACGGGGGTCTGCTGGAGCCAATCCCAGCCAACACAGGGCACAAGGCAGGAACCAATCCCGGGCAGGGTGCCAACCCACCACAGGACACACACAAACACAACCACACACCAGGGCCAATTTAGAATCACTAATCCACCTAACCTGCATGTCTTTGGACTGTGGGAGGAAACCCACGCATACATGGGGAGAACATGCAAACTCCACACAGGGGGGACCCAGGACTCCCAACTACAAGGCAGCAGCACTACCCACTGCGCCACCATGTTGCTTTATTATTATTATTATTATTATTATTATTATTATTATTATGAATACATGTAGGCATAGCATAGATACAGAAAGGAAAAACACAATTATTCATGTAGTTGATTTGATTTATGTTATCAATGTCAACATTAATTTATTTATATAGCACATTTAAAACAACATAGGAATGCTATGGCCAAAGTGCTTTACAATAAAAGAAGAAAAAACATACAATTAACATCCATCCATCCATCCATTATCCAACCCGCTATATCCTAACTACAGGGTCACGGGGGTCTGCTGGAGCCAATCCCAGCCAACACAGGGCACAAGGCAGGAAACAAACCCCGGGCAGGGTGCCAGCCCACCGCAGGGCACACCCACACCCACACACCAAGCACACATCCATCCATCCATCCATTTTCCAACCTGCTGAATCCGAACACAGGGTCACGGTGGTCTGCTTGAGCCAATCCCAGCCAACACAGGGCACAAGGCAGGAACCAATCCCGGGCAGGGTGCCAACCCACTTCAGGACACACACAAACACACCCACACACCAAGCACACACTAGGGCCAATTTAGAATCGCCAATCCACCTAACCTGCATGTCTTTGGACTGTGGGAGGAAACCGGAGCGCCCGGAGGAAACCCACGCAGACACGGGGAGAACATGCAAACTCCACGCAGGGAGGACCCGGGAAGCGAACCCGGGCCTCCTAACTGCAAGGCACACAATTAACTTAAAAAACATAAACAGAAATAAAATAAATGAACATAAATAAAATAAAATAATAAATAGAAGTAAGATTACATAATCACAATGAGGAAACCATCAGTATTACTGAAGGTCACGGAAAGAAAGTGAATAGAAATGAGTCTTTAGTCTCGTTTAGAATTGTTGACGACTCCTTTACATGATGAGGTAAAGAGTTCCACAGGCGAGGAGCAGCAGCAGCACAAGTCCTGTCTGTCCCCCTTGGTTTTCCACTTGGTACGAGGGGCAACAAGAGACAACTGACCAGAAGATCTAAGCACTCTAGATGGCTGATGTAAAACACACAATTCAGATAAATAGGCAGGAGCGAGCCCATGTAAAGATTTAAAAACTAGCAACAAGATTTTAAAATCAATTCAAAAACTGACAGGCAGCCAGTGTAAAGAAGCTAATATTGGAGAAACAGAATCAGACTTTCTTGCCCCAACTAGAAAGCAGGCGGCAGCATTCTGGACCAACTGTAACGTGCGTATCAGAGATTTGCTAATCCCAGAATACAGCGAGTTGCAGTAATCAAGGCAAGAAAAGATAAAAGCAGGAGTAGCTTTCTCAACATCCCTAAAAGATAAAAAAGGCTTGATCTTACCTAATAGACGAAGCTTAGCAAAGCAACTCTTGACTCCAGAATTTACTTGTTTCTCAAAAGAGAGGTTACTGTCAAAGATAACACCAAGATTGTGGACTTGAGGTTTGCAAAAGACAGAGAAAGAGCCAAGAAGTCCAAGACCAATTTGGGCTTTAGCTGATGGACCCAGTATAAGCACCTCCGTTTTATTCTGATTCAGATCAAGAAAATTATTAGCCATCCAGGATCTTAGTTCAAAAAGACAGTTATGCAGTTGATTCATTGCAGAGTTGCAGATGGGAATATAAACCTGTGTGTCATCAGCATAGCAGTGAAAAGAAATGTTAAATTTCCTAAAAATCGCTCCAATAGGGTGAAGGTATATAGAGAATAACATAGGACCCAAAATGGATACTACATTTAAGAGGAGCGGTAGAAGAAAAAGAGGAATTTAAAGTCACTGAAAGTGTCTACCAGTTAGATTTGACCTGAACCAGTTAATAGCAGCCCCAATAAGTCACAAGATGTTCAAACCGCAACAGCAATATCTCATGGTCAAAATTTAGCAGAAATGCTAAATTTGTCCCTAGTTGTATATATATACAATTTGAAAATGATGATGATGATGATTATCAATTATTATTGTTATTATTATTAGTAGTAGAAGTAGTAATATAGTGTAATGATGTATAAATTCAGAAAGGAAGTCAAAGCATTATATACAGTGCATCCGGAAAGTATTCACAGCGCATCACTTTTTCCACATTTTGTTATCTTACAGCCTTATTCCAAAATGTTTTAAATTCATTTTTTTCCTCAGAATTCTACACACAACACCCCAAAATAACAACGTGAAAAAAGTTTACTTGAGATTTTTGCAAATTTATTAAAAATAATAAAACTGAGAAATCCCATGTCCATAAGTATTCACAGCCTTTGCTCAATACTTTGTTGATGCCCCTTTGGCAGCAATTCCAGCCTCAAGTCTTTTTGAATATGATGCCACAAGCTTGGCACACCTATCCTTGGCCAGTTTCGCCCATTCCTCTTTGCAGCACCTCTCAAGCTCCATCAGGTTGGATGGGAAGCGTCGGTGCACAGCCATTTTAAGATCTCTCCAGAGATGTTCAATCGGATTCAAGTCTGGGCTCTGGCTGGGCCACTCAAGGACATTCACAGAGTTGTCCTGAAGCCACTCCTTTGATATCTTGGCTGTGTGCTTAGGGTCGTTGTCCTGCTGAAAGATGAACCGTAGCTCCAGTCTGAAGTCAAGAGCGCTCTGGAGCAGGTTTTCATCCAGGATGTCTCTGTACATTGCTGCAGTCATCTTTCCCTTTATCCTGACTAGTCTCCCAGTCCCTGCCGCTGAAAAACATCCCCGCAGCATAATGCTGCCACCACCATGCTTCACTGTAGGGATGGTATTGGCCTGGTGATGAGCGGTGCCTGGTTTCCTCCAAACGTGACGCCTGGCATTCACAGCAAAGAGTTCAATCCTTGTCTCATCAGACCAGAGAATTTTCTTTCTCATGGTCTGAGAGTCCTTCAGGTGCCTTTTGGAAAACTCCTGGTGGGCTGCCATGTGCCTTTTACTAAGGAGTGGCTTCCGTCTGGCCACTCTACCATACAGGCCTGACTGGTGGATTGCTACAGAGATGGT
Organism: Erpetoichthys calabaricus; assembly: GCF_900747795.2. NCBI lineage: Eukaryota > Metazoa > Chordata > Cladistia > Polypteriformes > Polypteridae > Erpetoichthys > Erpetoichthys calabaricus. Next base: position 13,910,224 of record NC_041394.2, on the reverse strand, counting down.
TGTCCTTCTGGAAGGTTCTCCTCTCTCCATAGAGGACCTCTGGAGCTCTGACAGAGTGACCATCGGGTTCTTGGTCACCTTCCTGACTAAGGCCCTTCTCCCCCGATCGCTCAGTTTAGATTGCCGGCCAGCTCTAGGAAGAGTCCTGGTGGTTTCGAACTTCTTCCACTTACAGATGATGGAGGCCACTGTACTCATTGGGACCTTCAAAGCAGCAGAAATTTTTCTGTAACCTTCCCCAGATTTGTGCCTCGAGACAATCCTGTCTCGGAGGTCTACAGACAATTCCTTTGACTTCATGCTTGGTTTGTGCTCTGACATGAACTGTCAACTGTGGGACCTTATATAGACAGGTGTGTGCCTTTCCAAATCAGGTCCAGTCAACTGAATTTACCACAGGTGGACTCCAATGAAGCTGCAGAAACATCTCAAGGATGATCAGGGGAAACAGGATGGACATGAGCTCAATTTGGAGCTTCATGGCAAAGGCTCTGAATACTTATATACATGTGCTTTCTCAATGTTTTTATTTTTAATAAATTTGCAAAAATCTCAAGTAAACTTTTTTTCACGTTGTCATTATGGGGTGTTGTGTGTAGAATTCTGAGGAAAAAAATGAATTTAATCCATTTTAGAATAAGGCTGTAACATAACAAAATGTGGAAAAAGTGATGCGCTGGGAATACTTTCCGGATGCACTGTAAGTCATTCATTTAATTTATGTCATAGTAGCAGCTAACTGAAATACTGAACGTTTAAATTTTTGTAAATATTGTTTTATAATGTATTCCTGGTATTATGAGGATGATCTTTCATTCATTCATTATCCAACCCGCTGTATCCTAACACAGGGTCACGGGGGTCTGCTGGAGCCAATCCCAGCCAACACAGGGCACAAGGCAGGAACTAATTCCGGGCAGGACTCCAGCCCACCACAGGGTACACACACGCAGTGGTAGCGCTGCTGCCTTGCAGTAAGGAGACCTGTGTTCGCTTCCTGGGTCCTCACTGTGTGGAGTTTGCATGTTCTCCCCGTGTCTGCATAGGTTTCCTCCCACAGTCCAAAGACATGCAGGTTAGGTGCATTGGCGATCCTAAATTGTCCCTAGTGTGTGCTTGGTATGTGTGTGTGCCCTGCCTGGGGTTTGTTTCCTGGCTTGCATCCTGGGATTGGCTCCAACAGACCCCCGTGACCCAATACAATTTATTTTTGTGTAGCCCAAAATCACACAAGAAGTGCCGCAATGGGCTTTAACAGGCCCTGCCTCTTGCCAGCCCCCCAGTCTTAACTCTCTAAGAAGACGAGGAAAAACTCCCAAAAAAAACCCTTGTAGGGAAAAAATGGAAGAAACCTTGGGAAAGGCAGTTCAAAGAGAGACCCCTTTCCAGGTAGGCTGAGCGTGCAGTGGGTGTCAAAAAGAAGGGGGTCAATACAATACAATACACAGAACATAACACAAGTAAGGAAAGGAAATACAATATAATAGTAAAATAAAAATATTATAAGTACGGAGCAGAATTTAACATCAGATGATATCACATAATGTGATTTGGATTTGTTTAGAGTCCTGGAGACCTCAGCCATTAAGCTGCCTCCCCCTTTTGGCCATTCCATGGCTGAAATAGCGCTAATCCGATGAAAGGACCCCTCTTTCTCACGATTTTTAACCCTCCATCAGAGATGACTTTACCTCAGGTAGGCAAAACAACTTGGCAGGTGGGCCGTAGCACCAAGTGCCACATTTGAGTACCGAGAATAGAAACAGAATAGGTGAGGGTTAGTAACCAATTCTAACTATCATGCTACTTATGTTTAAGTGCTAATGACTAATAACAGAGATGCAGTCTGTACAGTTAATCAGCAGCTCTAGTCAAGGTGTGCTAAACTGAAGTCGTGAGTCTTCAACCAGGATTTAAAAGCTGAGACCGATGGGGCATCTCTTATAGTGCAAATGCAAAACACTTCTAAAAATTTAGGCAACTTTACATTCTGTGAGGCATTTAATTTAAATATTAAAACAGATTCCAACACAATTATAGTGCTAGTCTATAGAACACCAGGGCCGTATACATTGTTCATGTCTGAATTTAGCAACCTTCTATCTGATTTGGCTATAAATTATGATCACGTAGTACTGATGGGGGATTTTAATGTACACATTGATGTGGAAACTGACACTTTTAGCAAATGTTTTACTTATTTGTTAAATTCAGTAGGATTTCGTCAGATTGTCAAAGGTCCAACTGATAATCATAACCACACATTAGGTAGTTTAGGGGTCCTGTAACTAAAAGCTCGACCTCCCACTGTTATTTTATTAATCATTGGAATCCTAAGCAGATCGGCATCTTGAGATCTTAATGTGCGCTCAGGTTTGTAAGTCATGATAAGTTCAGCCAAGTAAGCCGGACCTCGGCCATTTAAGGCTTTATATGCTAAAAGGAGGATTTTGAAATCTGCCCTAAACTTAACCGAGAGCCAGTGTAAGGATTTAAGAACTGGAGTTATGTGTTCGTATTTTCTTGTTCTTGTAATAATTCTTGCAGCAGCATTTTGTATTAACTGGAGGCTGAATAAAGAACAGTTTGAACATCCAGTAAACACCGCATTGCAGTAGTCAATCCTACTAGAAATAAATACATGAATTAGTTTCTTAGAATCCCACTTATTTAGAAAGCGCCTTAATTTCCCAACATTTTTAAGATGGAAGAGACACGATTTGGACAGCTTTGTAATATGCGCTTTAAATGACATGCTAGAGTCAAAGATAACTCCGAGATTGTGGGCTGATTCAGTAAAATTAATGAGTTAAATGATGACAAAATATTGTTGTGATCAGCGTCATTCCCTCCAACAATTAGCATCATTGTTTTATCTGTATTTAAAGACAAGTAGTTGTCATCCATCCACTCCTTTAATTCCCTAACACAAAGACAACATCGGAGAAACTTCATTTGGTGTAAAAGAAAGGTAGAACTGGGTGTCATCTGCATACGAGTGAAAATGAACGTGATGTTTCCTAATGAGAGATCCCAGTGGAACGGGTTGGATGATGGATGGATGGTTTACAGGGTCATTATTGTCATGTATTATAATAATAATAGTAATAGTAATAGTAGTTTTGTTGTTTGGACAAAGTACAGTGACACTCTTACTGGCATACCCAACAAACATATGGCATGATGTGTCACCACTCTCCACAGCCATAGCAAATGATGTTAAAAAGATATAAATTATGAGTTGATGTATTTTATACTCAGCAGCACATGAAGTACATGTCTACGCACTTACAAGCTGCACTCGTCCTTTTATATTTTCTATAAATGTCATGGTGGGGAAGTTGTCAGCACTGCTGTGTCACATCCTCGTGTCTCTGAATTCAAATGTTGTTTGTTGAACCCCCCCAGTCCCCCCAATCTGTGTGGGTTTTCTTTCAGGTAAGCTCATTTCCCTCCCACATCCCAAACATGTAACATTAAGCTACTTGCCCCCACTAAATCAGTGCTGTGTGAATGACTAGGGGTCTTTGCTTACAAGGTACAGGGACGCTCCATCCAGTGGTTGTTGTCATATTGTATATTTTGACCTGTACAACTCTGAACTGGTGAATAACAATACTGAGAATAATAATGCTGGCCTGCTTACTGTCCTTGTGCAACTTGCACATTCCCCACATGCCAGCACAGTTTTTATTGTAGACCCTCAAGACATGAAGGTTAATTTGTAACTCTGAACTGGTGGAATATAAGTGAGTGTGCTCAGCAGACTGGCCACATGTTCACATGTTCACGTCCTGCTTGGTACAGCAGAAGCTCAGAGCCTCTTTCACTAAATGGAAATAATAATAATAATAATCATTTAACAGTATGATATTGGTGGATCTGCGGTGGGTTGGCACCCTGCCCGGGATTGGTTCCTGCCTTGTGCCCTGTGTTGGCTGGGATTGGCTCCAGCAGACCCCCGTGACCCTGTGTTCGGATTCAGCGGGTTGGAAAATGGATGGATGGATGGATATTGGTGGATATTAAGTCTGCCGGCTCAGTCACAGCAGCTTCGTTCTTTGCCCTAATCTTCTTGTTGTTCTTTAAATATTATTAAGTACATTCTGTTACTGATAAAGTTTTTGCTTTCTACTTTAAATGTTTCTTTGTATTGTTTTGTCTTTTAATCTCATTCTATTGATGTATATTGCTTATGCACATACTTTACATGTCTTGAGCCCGGGGAGGCGGTGCCACCTGATGTTACAGCTGAGGTGCCCGCCCAGTGCTACTTAAGGTGTCTGCCGTTGTCAGTAGTGTGTCTGTGTGTCTATCAGTGGATGTCATCAGTGCTTTTTATTAGCTTTTGAGTTTGTTGATCATAAACTTGGACTTGTTTACATTTTAAGATTTTGGGGCATTTCGGACTGGTTTTGTTCACATTGGTTTGTCTTTTTTCTTGCCTGGTCATTTTTTTCTTTTTCATTGTTCTGTATTTAGATCATATTTTATTACAAATATTTAAAACATAAAGATACTTATTTTTTTTTTGTCATGGTGGACCAGGGGTTTTATGGTTCTCCTCCTAAAATTTTTAAATATCAAGTAAGTCAGGCTTATACTGTAAATCAAAATACACAGTTTACTTTGACTTACTATTTACACATTAAATGTATACAAAATGAAACAAAAAAGGGATCAATAGATTCTGAAGAGTCTTTCAGACAGCTGAACAAATGTGAATGATTTACTGAACCGATATGACAGTCACTGCACCTTCTCCTAAAGTGGCTGCATCTACCGTAACTGTCATTGCAATAGCATGTGCTCTCACTGGGTCATCATTTTAATGTTCAGAATTTTAGGGCGACTACTAAACACACAGAATGAAAAGCCGAGGCAGCGACAGACCTCCCATCTGATGGCTTACTATTCTTAGAACAGAGCAATGGTGTGAGGGCAGAGGGACCAGGGGGTCACCGGCCACACATCTGTTTGTCACTAATCTTCAGAAGGACAGTTGGTGCTTCACTTCTGTGTTCTACAGATTTAGAAAAAGGCTAGATAAGAAAAAGAGCAAAATAGGAAAGTCGCTAAATAACAGAAAGATACCAGATACAGAGAGAGAGATCCATGAAAGGTGCTATATGATAGATAGATAGATAGATAGATAGATAGATAGATAGATAGATAGATAGATAGATAGATAGATAGATAGATAGATAGATAGATAGATAGATAGATAGATAGATAGATAGATAGATAGATAGATAGATAGATAGACAATTCTATTGTAAAGAAATAGAAAACAACAATAGAGGATTTGGGGCTACAACAGATGTCCTATTTAATTTCTGAGTTGTAGAAGAGTTGAATGATAAGCTTTTTAGTGCAATGTGACATGTGTGACATTTATAATTCTGATCCTTAATGAACAATGATCTCCTGTGCAGAGGTGGGTAAATAGTGGACGATGTGGGAAGGACAAAACTATCACCATCTAAAAGGGATGTGACCATAGTGCTCTACTGGTGTTCCTCCACTTTCAAGGAAATGTAAAATTGACAAACACCTTCCCCATATTTTTACTCAAAGTCACAACACTCCTGATACTTGCATTCCTGGCATTTCTATCTATCTATCTATCTATCTATCTATCTATCTATCTATCTATCTATCTATCTATCTATCTATCTATCTATCTATCTATCTATCTATCTATCTATCTATCTATCTATCTATCTATCTATCTATCTATCTATCTATCTATCTATCTATCTATCTATCTATCTATTATATAATGCCTTTCATATCTATCTATCTATCTATCTATCTATCTATCTATCTATCTATCTATCTATCTATCTATCTATCTATCTATCTATCTATCTATCTATCTATCTATCTATCTATCTATCTATCTATCTATCTTATAAGGATTAAAAGGATAGATTAGAAGCAGCTTGCTCTCTTTCTCCCCCTTCCAGCCCCACCATTTAGCCACCCCACGTGAGCCTAGACCACACGTCACAAAGTCCCGGTCCTATTTGATGATGAAGAATTCGGTGATGATGATGGTCATTTGGACATGTGGCCTTCAATCCATCAATTTAGGGACTGCATGGTGCCCTGATCAGGTGGTAGTGGCACAGCAAATAGTATGGGTTATGGAGCCATGATAAAACCAAAAATTAACTGCAAATACAGAATATCAGGGTAATACTAAAATGTAGCTATGAGAAAGCCATGTTACAATAATGGGTGTCACACACGTGCCCATGGGAGGCAGCTAAAGGACTCAAATGAAGGTAATTCCCAGTCAGACCATAGGGTGGCAGAGTGCATTAGTCCTTTCTCTTATCTCCCTGCAAACCAAATGCAGGAAATTCCACCTGGCTCCCATGATGTTACTTCCGCTTCTGCCCCACAAGATGCCAATTCCATACCAACAGGAGAGCCCACCCCCTAATGACCTCATTTCCAGTTCCAGTCCCAAGATCCCTCCTCTTCCTGCTTTTCAACTTTATACCCGCTGTGCTTCTTAACCTGTTCAGTTCTGTTTTGGACTCTTGTCTCTAAAGATCATTTTTCTCAACCTTTTTGCATTTGCAGCCAATTCTCAAGTATACAGGATGCTGGCCCAAACCTCTTTGTTCTGTCAAGGCCTGATTATTTACCACAGGGGTTTTTATCAGTTTTTAAAGTGCTCCACTATATTAGCCTAAGCTATTCCAGATTTTAGGTACATAACAGCAGAAGGCTGCCTCACCACTTCTTTTAAGTTTAGCTCTTTGAACTTAAAAAAATCAACTTAAAACCAACGTAGCTGCAATGGCTGCAGTCAGTAAAGGGAGGGAGAAAGGGAAAGTAAAGAAAGGTGTAAGAGGAGAAGAATCTGAGGGGACAAAGAAATGGGGGAAAGAAAGAATCTTAGAGAGGGATTCGGCCTCCTACCTTAGTGCCAGAGAACTACAACTTGAGGACATTCCCAGAAAATGTGGAATAAAGTGAAAGGACTTAAAGAGGTGTGAGGAATGAACTGGCATCTCAGATGGGATGGTCACCCACTACCTTTCCTGGCCAGGAGGTCATCATAATGGAAGGTCAGTGACAGAGTGGCAATATTCCCCTTTTATGCCAGGGCATGGACACAGAACTTTAATCAGGGTTGACATCTCAGCAGACAATGGAGGGACACACTGGTTGGGCTTGAGAGGCTGCAAAGAGAGAACAGTGGGTGGGGTGGCTTCCTGCTGTGGGCAGAGCATCCTCCTGCCCCCATCATACACTGGGAGGCAGCATCCCATCTGGGCAGCCACGGTATTGACGTCCGCAGGGCAGCATGGGAATTGTAGTGTTAAAAGAGAGCCCTCCACTTAATCCACAGAGCTGAAGCCGGGAGGGAAGGAAAGAGGAATAGGAGGAGAATGGAAGGAGCAGGAGAAGGAACAAAGGGATTGTCGTGCTGTATTGTCTCATGTTGGAGCCATTTAGGCATCCTGGAAAGGAAGCATGTCAGACGTACACTTTATTATTAAATAAAAGCAGCAAGTTTGAGCCCGGGACTGTGTGCATTTGTGTAGTTGTGTCTGAGGTTTGGGGATCTATCTATCTATCTATCTATCTATCTATCTATCTATCTATCTATCTATCTATCTATCTATCTATCTATCTATCTATCTATCTATCTATCTATCTATCTATTATATAGTGCCATTAACTCTATCTATCTATCTATCTATTATATAGTGCCTTTCACTCTATCTATCTATCTATCTATCTATCTATCTATCTATCTATCTATCTATCTATCTATCTATCTATCTATCTATCTATCTATCTATCTATTATATAGTGCCATTAACTCTATCTATCTATCTATCTATTATATAGTGCCTTTCACTCTATCTATCTATCTATCTATCTATCTATCTATCTATCTATCTATCTATCTATCTATCTATTATATAGTGTATTTCTATCTATCTATCTATCTATCTATCTATCTATCTATCTATCTATCTATCTATCTATCTATCTATCTATCTATCTATCTATTATATAGTGCCATTAACTCTATCTATCTATCTATTATATAGTGCCTTTCTATCTATCTATCTATCTATCTATCTATCTATCTATCTATCTATCTATCTATCTATCTATCTATCTATCTATCTATTATATAGTGCCTTTCACATCTATCTATCTATCTATCTATCTATCTATCTATCTATCTATCTATCTATCTATCTATCTATCTATCTATCTATTATATAGTGCCTTTCACTCTATCTATCTATCTATCTATCTATCTATCTATCTATCTATCTATCTATCTATCTATCTATCTATCTATCTATCTATCTATCTATCTATCTATCTATCTATCTATTATATAGTGCCTTTCACATCTATCTATCTATCTATCTATCTATCTATCTATCTATCTATCTATCTATCTATCTATCTATCTATCTATCTATCTATCGCACCTCACTAGTGACGACACCAAGCTTTAGATAAAACTCTTTGCAGAAGTCGATGCTCAAGTGCATGTTTAGCCCATGGTGGCTCTCCGTGTCGCTTTGCCCACCTGGTACAAATAAAAGTCCACTCCCATAAGTTCCTTAAAATTGCATTCTGCACGTCTGATGCCCCACGGGAACCCTCTAAGTGCGTCACATTCATGTCGTGACGATATTCAGCCATGACAAATGTCTGGGTGACAGCCAGGGAACAGAATGTCTCTTCTCTGAGCAGAATGATAATAAAGATGTGGTGGTGCTGACTTCGAGATCAATGACCCCCCCCCCCCCATTCCCCTCCCCCAGCTGCTGTATTATGATTTCACTGTCCACATTAGGATGTGTGGTTGCTATAGAAACAGAATCCTCATCCATCAGTTCTAAATAGAGATATCCTGATAGCACGTCTATGACAGGCATAAGAGGATAAATGAGTGGCACAGACAGCTTTAATAAGAAAAAAAATTTCCTCAAAATGTGGCACTCCTTACATTTCTAATGGTCCTGTGCAATCTGTGCAGGTGGTCCGTCATCATTTTCCAGACCCTCTTATTCCAATACAGACCATCAGCAGGCCATTGTGACAAACATGCACCTCTTCTCACTGATCATTGAACAAGTTAGTGTCACCATAACAGGACTTTGTACAGCCTGCTAAATCCACTTCACTGTCAGTTACGACTGTGGCACCAGCGGGCCCAACTCTGGCAGGGCACTCTCAATTGTCCAAGTCATCCATTCATTTTTAAATATTTTTTTGAATTGCCAGCATTTTTCTTTTGATCTTTACTCTCTGAAAGACACTATAAAAATGCAGTCAGGTGTCCTGAGAATTGTGAGTGAACTGTCTTTTTCCAATCCACACATTCTCACTTAGACTGAGATGTAAACTCAGTCACTGTGGGACACACACCTTGATGTTTTGAAGCCATTTCTATGCAGCTTTAGCTTTATGCTGCTGGCTGTTGTCTTAACGGAAACCAAGATACTGGTGTCCTGCAGACCACATCAGGATCTCCTCCTGCCTTTCAGTGTAGTTTGCTGTCATTTTGCCCTCACAAACCTTCCAGGGCTTGCTGCAGAGAAGCATCCCCCATAGCCTGATGCTGCCACCAACTGTCTTCATGCGGAGTTTAGTTTGATAGCCTAAAAGCTCAATTTTGGTCTCATCATATCACAGAAGCTTCGTCCAGAGGACTTCACAGTCTGCCATGGTGCCTTCTGCTGAGATGTCCTGTGAGTATTTTTCTCTTTTTGCCCCATAAAATGTGGGCAGCAGTTATCATCTGCACAGTCTCTCCAATCTTATCCACTGTAGCTTGTGACTCCTTTAGAGTTCTCATAGATCTCTTGGTGGGAACCCTCACTTGTCCCTTTCACTTTTTGTGGATGGCCTGCAAGTTTCCAGCTCTTCCAAACATTGTGCATTTCGTTATGGTCTGCATTGATTACTTAGATTTCAACCTGTCTTAGAATGGAAGTGCAGCTAATAAAAATGCATCTGTGTGTCTTTCTGTGAATCCACCCGGCTGCTATGTCTCTGTCATTCCAACAAGTGGTGCATCACAAACATTTACATCCCTCTCATGAATCCCACACCAAATGGCATATAACAGAGACATATGCATTGCAGTTATAATTTTAACAGATGGTGCATCACAAACATTAGCACTGCTTTTATAAATCCCATACCAAATGGAATGGAACTGAGATGTGCATTGTATTTTCAATTCCAACAGATGGCACATCTCAAACACATTTATAAAAAGCATTGCATTTGTCAGTCCAATAAATGGTATATCACAAATGTTTAGTAATAAAATGTATTTCGTTTGTCATTCCAAAAGGTACCGCATAACAAACATTAACACTGCTTTTACAAATCCCATACCAAATGGCATATGACAGAAACATGTGTTACTTTTGTAATTCCAACAGATGGTGCATCAAAAACAGTAACGTTTCTTTTACAAATCCCATACCAAATGGAATGGAACAGAGATGTGCATTGCATGTGGAATTCCAACAGATGGCACATCACAAACATTAACACTGCTTTTGCATATCCCACAGCAAATGGCATATATCAAAGACTTGTGCATTGTATTTGTAATTCCACCAGATAATGCATCACAAATATTACCACTTCTTTTATGAATCCCATACCAAATGGCATATAATAGAGACATGTGCATTGCATTTTTATTCCAACAGATGGCACATCACAAATATTAACATTGGTTTCATGAATCCCATACAAATGGCATATAACAGAGACATTTGCATTACATTTGGCATTTCAACAGATGGTACATCACAAATATTGACATTGCTTTCATGAATCCTATACCAAATGACATATATCAGAGACATATGCATTGCATTTATAATTCTAGCCGACGGCGCATCGTAAGCATTAGTACTGCTTTTATAATCCATCCATCCATCCATTTACCAACCCGCTGAATCCGAACACAGGGTCACAGGGGTCTGCAGGAGCCAATCCCAGCCAACACAGGGCACAAGGCAGGAAACAATCCTGGGCAGGGTGCCAACCCACCGCAGGACACACACAAACACACCCATACACCAAGCACACACTAGGGCCAATGTAGAATCGCCAATCCACCTAACCTGCATGTCTTTGGAGTGTGGGAGGAAACCGGAGCGCCCGGAGGAAACTGCTTTTATAATCCCATACCAAATGAAATTGAACAGAGACATGTGTATTGCATTTGTCATTCAAACAGATGGCATATCACAAATATGTGTAACAATAAAATGTATTGCATTTGTCATTCCAAAAGATGCCGCATAACAGACATTAACACTGCTTTTACGAATACCATACCAAACTGCATATAACAGAGACATTTGCATTGCAGCATTATGTCAGCATTATCCTGCACCTTGTAAGCTTTACTATTTTTTTTCAGCAGGCCCTGAATTAATTTACTGATTTTGGCGTCCCCCCAGTGTTCTGTGTTGTTAGATCTGGCCGGTTACACTCAACTTCTGTTCTCATAGACCCCCGCACTGCTAGAGGTAAGCTGACATTCCTGTCGGGGATCAGGCTAAGATATGAACCATAAATTTAGGTTCTAAATCCGCTAAATCATATTGAATTGATTGACCTCAGAGAAAATGACAAGCAGCAAGTTCAAGGAATTTCTGTGTCAAGGCTGTCTTCACTGGGCAACTGAGCTTTTGCAGAAATTATAAAAGGTTAGTGCAGTAGAAATGTCAGCGTGGGCATAAAAAAGGAATAAAATGTTCTGCCATCATGTCAGGGCCTGGGAAGGCCAAGGTTCTACATCTCTCATGGCCTTCAATAGCAGAGTTTCTGAAAAGACCCTCAGCTTAATGGATAGATTACGCTATTATGAATGAGACCCGATTGCAACTCGGCACAAACTCCAGCTGACAGCAAACATGAAACAGCCTCATGGGTGGTCAAGGAAACAAAAAGTGACCACCATGCATATGACAGAATATCTCAGAGCAGGGGGATACTGCATTTAGAGTCTGTATGTGAACTGAACATAAGAACATAAGAAACCCGACAAGCGAGACCATTCAGTCCATCAGGCTCATTTGTTTAGCTAATTGCAAAGTTGTCCCAAAGTCTTATCCGGACCATCCATGACACGTTGACTGTTGGGACAATTTTTTACCAGGACATTGCAGTACAGGTCTATGCATACGGCATAAAAAATGAACAATATATCAGAACTTGTAAAAAATGTAAAGAAGTTGTCACACACGTGTGCATGGGAGGCAGGGAAAGGGTGCAAAAGAGGGTAATTCAATGCCGAACCAGTGGGTGGCAGAGTGCACTGATCCTTTCTCTTTTTCCTCTGCAGATCAACCACAGGAAATAATTCCACCTGGGCTTGATGATGACACTTCTGGTTCCGGGCCCGATGACGTCATTTCCCCTGCCCGGCCTTAAAACCATACACATAGAATTACTAGACGCCTCATGACCAGCAGCATCGTACGTCAATGTCGCCGCCATATTGCGAGTGGCACTGCTGTGGAGTGAAGTAATGGATAAAGATGCCTCACGCATGTGCTGCTTGGGATTGTACAAACCGCTGTACGCTCCAAACCAGATCACGGGGATTACATTTCATAGGTAAGGCTGAACAATTGTTTTGGTTATATTTGGCCATTAGAAAATCCCGTTTTATAACCTTAACTTTAGCTACGCCAGGCCAAACTAGCAAAGCTATGCATTTATGTGCTCAAGTGAGCCTCCAAACAACATTTTAGCTAAACGTATTTAGTCACTAAGTATGTAGATTGTTGTTAGCTGTTAACATTTCTCAAACTGTCAAGGTTTCCCAGAGAAATCCACCACAGGAAGCAGTGGAAGGTAGTCCTTAGACGGGATTTTGAGAAAGCTGTCCTATGATGTGTGCCGTGCTAGTTTGGTAACGGATGATGTACTGGCATCATATGATCAAAGCTACCACTCGCTCACATTATAAAACAAAGGAGGTCTGATGATTCCTTCTGAGGGTCCACTCAAGGTGGTCAAAGTAGCTGAGCGTGTTATCTGACAGTCGACATTAGGACAAGCTGTCAGTGTATCTTTGATCAATCAGTGTGTTCAGGCTGAGATTGGTTCAGATGATGTGTTTTTTCTCAAGGAGCACATTGAGGAAACACAGTTTGAAATTGACAACCATCACTTTATGCTCATGTCTTTAGTCGTGTCTGTCTTCCACAAACTAAGGCTGCACCATATTGCCAGACTGAATACTCTCAAATCACAAAGTGGCAACACATGGAAAAAGCTATGGAAGACAATTCTGTTTCATGGATTTTAGATCTTATCCTGTTTATATTTAAGTAACCACATCGTGTGTGTGTGTGTGTGTGTGTGTGTGTGTGTGTGTGTGCGTGTGTGTGCGTGTGTGTGTGTGTGTGTGTGTGTGTGTGTGCGTGTGTGTGTGTGTGAGAGAGAGATCGAGACAGGAATGAGTGAAATGTTTTCAGAAATTATTAAGCCAATTTGTATACAATACAATTGGTTATTTTTGTCAATGAGTGGATCATTTCACTGTTAAAAGAAGAAAGACCAGACTGCCAGCTGCAGTCTTACTATTTTGACTTTCAGACATTGGTCATTGCGGTGGGTTGGCACCCTGCCCGGGATTGGTTCCTGCCTTGCGCCCTGTGTTGGCTGGGATTGGCTCCAGCAGACCCCCGTGACCCTGTGTTCGAATTTAAGCGGGTTGGAAAATGGATGGATGGGCATTGGTCAAGTTTTCGTCTCAATAATTAATAATAATAATAATAATACATTTTATTTAATAGGCGCCTTTCTTAGCACTCAGGGTCACCTTACAATAAAATGAAACAACATTAGTAAAATTAAAGCAAGAGAACGATAAATCAAAAAGCAATAATTAGAAAACAAACAAAGATAACTGGCAGTAACAGTGCAAAATTCACAATTGGTATGCCGGTTTGAAAAGATAAGTTTTGAGGGCAGTTTTAAAATGTGATATTGAATCGAGCTGACGTATACAGGTGCTGGTCATAAAATTAGAATATCATGACAAAGTTGATTTATTTCAGTAATTCCATTCAAAAAGTGACACTTGTATATTAGATTCATTCAGTACACACAGACTGATGTTTAATCAAATGTTTATTTCTTTTAATGTTGATGATTATAACTGACAACTAATGAAAGTCCCAAATTCAGTATCTCGGAAAATTAGAATATTGTGAAAAGGTTGAATATTGAAGACACCTGGTGCCACACTCTAATCAGCTAATTAACTCAAAACACCTGCACAAGCCTTTAAATGGTCTCTCAGTCGAGTTCTGTAGGCTACACAATCATGGGGAAGACTGCTGACTTGACAGTTGTCCAAAAGACGACCACTGACACCTTGCACAAGGAGGGCAAGACACAAAAGGTCATTGCTAAAGAGGCTGGCTGTTCACAGAGCTCTGTGTCCAAGCACATTAATAGAGAGACGAAGGGAAGGACAAGATGTGGTAGAAAAAAGTGTACAAGCAATAGAGATAACCGCACCCTGGAGAGGATTGTGAAACAAAACCCATTCAAAAATGTGGGGGAGATTCACAAAGAGTGGACTGCAGCTGGAGTCAGTGCTTCAAGATCCACCACGCACAGACGTATGCAAGACATGGGTTTCAGCTGTCGCATTCCTTGTGTCAAGCCACTCTTGAACAAGAGACAGCGTCAGAAGCATCTCGCCTTTGGACTGCTGCTGAGTGGTCCAAAGTTATGTTCTCTGATGAAAGTAAATTTTGCATTTCCATTGGAAATCAAGGTCCCAGAGTCTGGAGGAAGAGAGGAGAGGCACAGAATCCACGTTGTTTGAGGTCCAGTGTAAAGTTTCCACAGTCAGTGATGGTTTGGGGTGCCATGTCATCTGTTGGTTTTGGTCCATTGTGTTTCCTGAAGTCCAAGGTCAACGCAGCCGTCTACCAGGAAGTTTTAGAGCACTTCATGCTTACTGCTGCTGATGAACTTTATGGAGATGCAGATATCATTTTCCAACAGGACCTGGCACCTGCACACAGTGCCAAAGCTACCAGTACCTGGTTTAAGGACCATGGTATCCCTGTTCTTGATTGGCCAGTAAACTCGCCTGACCTTAACCCCATAGAAAATCTATGGGGTGTTGTGAAGAGGAAGATGCAATACGCCAGACCCAACAATTCAGAAGAGCTGAAGGCCACTATCAGAGCAACATGGGCTCTCATAACACCTGAGCAGTGCCACAGACTGATCGACTCCATGCCACGCCACATTGCTGCAGTAATCTAGGCCAAAGGAGCCCAACTAAATATTGAGTGCTGTACATGCTCATACTTTTCATGTTCATACCTTTCAGTTGGCCAACATTTCTAAAAATCCTTTTTTTTTGCGTTGGTCTTAATTGATATTCTAATTTTCCGAGATACTGAATTTGGGACTTTCATTAGTTATCAGTTATAATCATCAACATTAAAAGAAATAAACATTTGATTAAACATCAGTCTGTGTGTAATGAATGAATCCAATATACAAGTTTCACTTTTTGAATGGAATTACTGAAATGAATCAACTTTGTCATGATATTCTAATTTTATGACCAGCACCTGTATGAGAGGGAAGGAGAATTCCAGAGTTGAGGAGCACTAGGAGAGGACACTCGCGCTCCCATAGAACAGAGTCTGATGTGCGGTACAGAAAGTCGAGCTGCAGATGAGGATCTGAGTGAGCGAGAGGGAGTGCAAGTCTGGAGGAGATCAGTGAGGTAGGCTGTGGAGAGCTTGAAATGTTAAGAGCGATATTTAGTACTGTATTCGGTAGTTAACAGGGAGCCAGTGAAGTTGGGAGAGATTAGGTGTAATATGTTCAGTGGATTTAGAACAGCAGGTTATTATCCTGGCAGCAGAATTTTGAAGAAGTTGTAAACGATGGATAAGTTTTTGTGGGATGCCAGATAGAATAGCATTACAGTAATCTATACGTGAGGTGACTCGGGCATTAACCAATACTTAAGTAGTGTGCTATGTGATAAGTAGACAAAGGGGCTTTGTCAACTTTCTCAAATGTTTGTCCCTGTGATTTGTTAATTTTCACAGCAAAAGCTCTTCTAACGGGTAACGTTTTAATACGAATGGCTTATCAAGATCTCCTTTGTTGTCTAATGTTATCCCGTGAAGATGGACTCCATTACCTTTTCTGTCGCCTATAAAAAATTTTACATGTCAGAATTGTTCCACCAATTTTCAGTACAACTAATCTTGTCCTATTGCATAGCCCATCACTCAGACATAAATTACGCAATAACATTACGATACGTTCTTCTGTCAACAGTACTTTGGGTGGTGGAAGGCCGGACTGTGTTAACGGTTGTAGATGCAGTGCATCTGGAAAGTATTCACAGCGCATCACGTTTTCCACATTTTGTTATGTTACAGCCTTATTCCAAAATGGATTAAATTAATTTTTTCCTCAGAATTCTACACACAACACCCCATAATGACAACGTGAAAAAAGTTTACTTGAGTTTTTTGAAAATTTATTAAAAATAAAAAAATTGAGAAAGCACATGTACATAAGTATTCACAGCCTTTGCCATGAAGCTCAAAATTGAGCTCAGGTGCATCCTGTTTCCCCTGATCATCCTTGAGATGTTTCTGCAGCTTCATTGGAGTCCACCTTGTGGTAAATTCAGTTGACTGGACATGATTTGGAAAAGCACACAACTGTCTATATAAGGTCTCACAGTTGACAGTTCATGTCAGAGCACAAACCAAGCATGAAGTCAAAGGAATTGTCTGTAGACCTCTGAGACAGGATTGTCTTGAGGCACAAATCTGGGGAAGATTACAGAAACATTTCTGCTGCTTTGAAGGTCCCAATGAGCACATTGGCCTCCATCATCCGTAAGTGGATGAAGTTCGAAACCACCAGGACTCTTCCTAGAGCTGAGCGATCGGGGGAGAAGGGCCTTAGTCAGGGAGGTGACCAAGAACCCGATGGTCACTCTGTCAGAGCTCCAGAACCTTCCAGAAGGACAACCATCTCTGCAGCAATCCACCAATCAGGCCTGTATGGTAGAGTGACCAGACGGAAGCCACTTCTTAGTAAAAGGCACATGGCAGCCCGCCTGGAGTTTGCCAAAAGGAACCTGAAGGACTCTCAGACCATGAAAAAGAAAATTCTCTGGTCTGATGAGACAAAGATTGAACTCTTTGGTGTGAATGCCAGGCGTCACATTTGGAGGAAACCAGACACCGCTCATCACCAGGCCAATACCATCCCTACAGTGAAGCATGGTGGTGGCAGCATCATGCTGTGGGGATGATTTTCAGCGGCAGGGACTGAGAGACTAGTCAGGATAAAGGGAAAGATGACTGCAGCAATGTACAGAGACATCCTGGATGAAAACCTGCTCCAGAGCGCTCTTGACTTCAGACTGTGGTGACGGTTCGTCATTCAGCAGGACAATGACCCTAAGCACACAGCCAAGATATCAAAGGAGTGGCTTCAGGACAACTCTGTGAATGTCCTTGAGTGGCCCAGCCAGAGCCCAGACTTGAATCTGATTGAACATCTCTGGAGAGATCTTAAAATGGCTGATGGAACTTGAGAGGTGCTGCAAAGAGGAATGGGCGAAACTGGCCAAGGATAGGTGTGCCAAGCTTGTGGCATCATATTCAAAAAGACTTTGCTGCCAAAGGTGCATCGACAAAGTATTGAGCAAAGGCTGTGAATACTTATGGACATGGGATTTCTCAGTTTTTTTATTTTTAATAAATTTGCAAAAACCTCAAGTAAACTTTTTTCATGTTTTCATTATGGGGTGTTGTGTGTCGAATTCTGAGGAAAAAAATGAATTTAATCCATTTTGGAATAAGGCTGTAACATAACAAAATGTGGAAAAAGTGATGCGCTGTGAATACTTTCCGGATGCACTGTATTCTTCAGGATATTGTAAGTTGTTTTCATCTTCTGCTCCATCACCACCAACTGCTCCATCAGAGTCTATTGATACGCATTTAACCAATTTGCTGTGTAATTTTCACGTTAATTCGTTTGACTTCATCGTTTCTCGATGCTAGCATTGCCCGTTTACTCATTTTTCTGTTGATAACCCTTCGGGATGAAATTCTTTAATAGGATTTGGACATAATATGTCTTCTTTTATTGGGAACTTAAAGTGAGGAAAACGTAAAATTAATAAGAGCTGAGACCGCAGGAACTGTGTGAATGAGAGGTGAGAGGACCGAGGGCTGTTAACCGGAAATGGTTGAGAGGTGGGCAGGACTTGGTGGAGGCTCTGAGGCTAGGCATCTGCACTGACACTCAAAAGGTTGCCGGTTCGAATCCCGTAAATGCCAAAAGAGACTCTGCTCTGTTGGGCCCTTGAGAAAGGCCCTTAACCTGCAATTGCTGAGTGCTTTGAGTAGTGAGAAAAGCGTTATATAAATGCAAAGAATTATTAAAAAATCTCTTGCCAATAGTCTTATCTCCAGATTTTCTTTTATAATAGAGAGGTAAGCTGATTTCTTTCGGACTGGCAGATACTCTCTGTTGGATGTATTCAGCGTTAACGCTTGTGGTGCAGTGTGTCCATCCAGTTGCTATGGCTCTGTTATATGTCATTTAGTACAGGATTAGTAAAAAGCATTGCTAATGTTTGTGTTGCGCCACCTGTTGGATAACAGCAACTGGATAGACACACTTATTCTTTTATTAAGATGGATTTTCTGCAAGCTGTTGCCCCACCCCCAAAAAAATATTCTGTGACTATTGTCACACATGTGCGTCTGAGGATCTCCTTGAAGGCCTGGTAACCCACCAGAGGGTGGGGGTGGAGGTTTGTTGCTAAACTTGTTCCCTTTTTCCCCACAGCTCCCAGAAACCTCCCAGTAAAGGAAACTAGATCCACCCCTTCCAGTCCTCCCATTATAAAAACACTGGGTGCCTCCTCTAAGTCGTCTTATCTTGATGAGACCAGTTCTGGAGAGTGAAAGCTCTGAGAATACTTTCTGTTGTTGTGTTTGCTCACCATTTTGTTCTTGCTTGCCTTATGTTAAGTATTACAAGACGGCACCTGTTTAAGTTTGTGAAATTTAAAGGAAATAAATGGGACTGCCGGGCTGGTGTTCCAAACCTTTTTGAGTTGTTCCGGCTTTGCTTGAACCCGTGTTTGGCCACCTCACACCATCCACTAGATGGCATCTCTGTAGTAGGTCGTCATGACTCAGGGGTCCCAAAAAGCACTTCAAGGGTTGTCCTTTGGAGGGGTGTGTGTGTGTTTGGTTAGAGGCCACTCTAACAATCTTTATAAAGAGCCCCTGCAAAGCATGAAGCTCCTAATAGCACAAAGGAATTGCCTGGAAAGGCAAGACAATCCACAGCAAACAAAATCCAAAAACAAGAATCGAAAACAGAAACAATTCAAAAAATCCAGGAAATCCCAAAGAGTTACAGCCGAGAAACACTCCGCTCCCTAGAACTTTTGAAATGAACCACCAGGAAACTATGGAAGGCCCTTCA
This sequence comes from Erpetoichthys calabaricus, assembly GCF_900747795.2. Taxonomy (NCBI): domain Eukaryota; kingdom Metazoa; phylum Chordata; class Cladistia; order Polypteriformes; family Polypteridae; genus Erpetoichthys; species Erpetoichthys calabaricus. The sequence continues at coordinate 13,890,667 of NC_041394.2, read as the reverse complement.
ATATATAAGGTGAAGAGCAGTTCCTGGCGATGATTGACAGGTGGCTCCGCCCCTTGGGGAACCACCCACAAAACACATGAGGATATACATAATAAACTGTGGGAGATGGCCGGCTGTTCATCCCAGCCAATACCCCCAGGCCACTAGATGGAGCCATCCCTGTAGCATGGAAGTGCCCCGAAGATCAGCAGGGAATTATGGACAATGGAGTTTTTATTCCCAACCCTGTTGGACACCGTGGGGCCCACCAGAGGACGCTGCAGGGAGGCTCAAGGACTTATACGTGCCCTATAACCCGGAAGCACGTCATGATCATATGACCAGAAGGAACGACGTGTTTCCGGGTTGAAGAGAAGGACTTTTTATCTGACCTGGAAGTGATAAGAAATCACATGGACTGTAGGATGGGAAACACTTCCGGGTCAGGTAATATAAAAGGACTGTGGGAAAGCCAGACATCGAGCTGAGCTGGGAGGTAGGATGGCAAAGTGTCTAGGAGAGGAGGAATTGTGATTATTGATTATATGAGTAGTGTGGAGTGGAGGGTGCTTTGTGCACATTGTTATTATAAAATAAATAATAATTATAATTTTACCTGGTGTTTGGAGTGGTACCTGAGGGTTCAAGGGAGTTCTAGCGCCCCCTACTGCTACAAAACAAAAGAAACATTAATACAAATGAATGATGCGAAATTAGACCAAACGGACAAGAGACCCAACTTTGAACCTCAGCCAGGGGAGTAATGCTGGCTGAAACATAACATGACTCATGGGACCCTCAAGTGAGATGTGGCAGCAGAGACCACCAGCTTGGTGGCTGTGCCAATAGTGGCTGTAGACTGGGGTACGTCACGCTTTGAGAGGCTCACTGACATACGAGTTAACTCAGGCCTCACGTTCAAAGTCTCCATGGTAGGAATCCAGGGTGGCTGCCATCTAGTGATCCGAGGGAGAGGATGCCCTGTTGAAACTGTCTCCCCCTGTCCTTCCACAGTCCCTCACACTATCTATTATATAGTGCCTTTCCTGTCTATCCATCCCTTGACTAACTGTCACCCCCCCCCCCCATTTACATTAGACCCTAGGACTGGGTCACCAGTTCTTCTGTCTTTTTATCATTCTATAACCAATTTTTTTTTTCCAAGGTGAGGTGGGTGATTCTAAGACCCCCCCCCCCCCCCCCCCCCAAACCTACGAGTCGGCCATCAGACACACAGTTACCAGAGCCTTCAATCTAATTAGATAGAGATTACCTGCTGACACGCAAGCCCCTCCATTCTAGGCAGCGCTGCTTTTCATTTCCACGTTTCGCTTTGGCCTGCAGGCACACAGGTCCAGACAGAGTTGTAGACGTTGGGTTTTCGTCTTCATCGGGTGCCCAAATCTGAGAGATGAGCTCTTAAGGTTTTCAGATGCCTTTAATTCTCTTGGCACCAGTCGCCTGGTGACCTGCCGGAGGTGAGACTTGCCTCTTGTGACTGTGAACGCGGTGATTTTCAGGATATTCCAAAAATGTACCTCCCTTGGCTCTGAACCTCTAACCTCAACCCCAAGGCATACAATATAATGAAAATAAAAACAATAAAACAAGTATTAGCATGACAGGGTGAGGGCACTGAAGACGAGACAGGCATCATCTTAAGGTACTGAACAGCATCCAAAAGAGCTTTACACAAGCACGCTAATTTACTGAGAGCCACCTCAGGGTTAACCAAGGTGGCAGTGGTGAGATTTGACTTGAGGGGCACCTCTTACTGCCATTAGGCCACCATTCATCTTCACAGCCATTTACATACTTCTGACGAGGTGCCTACTCTGATGCTGGCACACATTTGTAAGCAAAGCAGAATCATGCAAAAGACCGTGCCACCAGTCGCACGTCTGTGAAGTGACGGTAGAGCCGAGGAGCAGCTGACACTCGAAGCGCCCACAAGCAACCACCTTTTCTGCCAGCTTGCGCCCATCTGTTACCATGGTAATTATATTGCCCCCCCACCAGGAGTAAGTAAAGCAGTTGCCCTGACAACAGATGGCCAAGCTGTTTTCTACTCCTTCGTCAACCTGTCACGCTCCCTCCATCTTTGAAGCTTCTTTGTTTCCATTTTATGTCTGCTTGTCTCTTTGTTTGCTTTAATGCTTTCTCCACAAATCTTACGGCTTCTCCCCAGTCCAGAGTGTCTTGGATTCTACTTCATACAATTGAGTATGAGATAGCTGGGATGGTAAAGTGGTGCAGTGGCGCTGCTTTCTTGCAATAAGGAGACGAGAGTTTTGGTCCTTCCTACATAGAGTTGGCATGATCTCCCTGTGTTCCCATGGGTTTCTTCCCACAGTCCAAAGGCCTGCAGGATAGGTGGATTGGCAATGCTTAAACTGGCCTGTGTGTGTGTTGTGCCATATGATGGACTGGAATCCAGGTGTTGTTCCTACCCTGTGATGTATGCTTTCTACCAAATGGACTATTACACAGACATGTTCATTACATTTGTCATTCCAACAGATGGCGCATCACAAACTTCAACACTGTTTTTATGAATTCTATAGCAAATGGCATATATCAGAGACATGTGCATTGCATTTTTAATTCCAACAGATGGTACATCACAAATATTAACACTGTTTTTACAAGAGGCCTACAACAGAGACATGTGCATTGAAATTGTCATTCCAACAAATGGCACAACACAAAATGTTTTAGTAATAAAATGGATTACATTTGTCATTTCAATAGATGGCGCATCACAGACTTTAACATTGTTTTTACAAATCGCATACCAAGTGGCATGTAACAGGGACATGTGCATTGCATTTGTCATTCCAACAGATGGTACATCACAAACATTAAGACTGCTCTGATGACTCCCATGCCAAATGGCAAATAACAGAGACATGTGCATTGCATTTGTCATTTCAACCAATGGCACGTGACAAACCGTTTTCATATTAAAATGCTTGCATTTGTCATTCTATCAGATGGCACATCATCTACTTAAACACTGTTTTTACAAATCCCATACCAAGTGGCATATAACAAACACATGTGCATTGCATTTGCCAGTGAGAAGTGAGGTGCATGTAAGTGGCAAAAAAATGTAAAAGTGCATATGTCTATATTATATTATATTATATTATATTATATTATATTATATTATATTATATTATATTATATTATATTATATTATATTATAACGTGTAGTGAATACACTTGACTTATAGTTTTCATCCTCTTTCTCTGTACATTTAGCATTCGTTTGCTCAGAGGTTGATGCGCTTGCTGATTCCTGAGCGGCTCTTCTTTTCTCCATCCTAGCGGCCCACTTCTTCTCTTCTTCCGTTGGCATCTTTTTAAGTTAAAACTGATTAAGTCAGTGTTTGTGTTGTAATTACTTAGTACATTTTTTTTAATTTTTCACTTAAGCTGGCACTTAAGTCTTCAATCTGCCTCAAGAATGATTTCAGATATGATAGGGGTGGAGGAAGTGACGACGAAGGTGTTAGGAATGAGAATGGCGCCCGTACGCATGCGCCACATGACTGGCACTGAGAGGTGATTCTACAATAAAATTAAATAAAAATAAAAAGTGGAATAACCTTGGAGGTCAATCATCACCCGAAAGCGGACAGTAGAGGTCACATAGTGTATGTGTACCAAATTTCAGGTCAGTAACCCAAATGGTTTGCGAGCTACAGGTGATTTAAAATCCTGGACAGACAAATGAACAGCGACGGTAGCATATTATATATAAAGATTATACTAGCGGAGTAAGCCCGTGCTGTAAGGCACCCCAGCTCCTAGGAACTATTGAATTCGGCAGAAAAAAATTTGAAATGCATAGTCGGCCATTTGCGGACGTGCTCGCCTCCCTGGTCTATCAGCGGCTTAGCGAGTTTGTCATTCCTCGGAGGTTTTGTTTTGTCGATCTGCTCAACTCGCTTGTGTTTCAGCATCTAGGCGAGTTTGTCTTTCCTCGGCGGTCTCACTTTGGTGACAGAGTTGCTTTCTTTCAGCTTCACGCTGTAGCCTCGTACTTTTTTCTCCTGTTTAACTTGGGGCCGCCTTGCCAGTTCTTTGAGCTTCATGCTGTAGCCTCGCAATTCTAGGCCGGACAGACAGACACACACACACTTCCACTCATAGACATTTATGTATAAGATTATAATATATTATTATAATATATTACATAGACACTTGTCCTTTTAGTCAGTCAGTCAGTCATTATCCAACCTGCTATATCCTGTCTGCTGGAGCCAATCCCAGCCAGCACAGGGCGCAAGGCAGGAACAAACCCCGAGCAGGGCACCAACCCACCGCAGGGCACACACACACACACCAAGCACACGCCAATGCACCTCACCTGCATGTCTTTGGACTGTAGGAGGAAACCGGAGTACCCAGAGGAAACCCACGCAGACACAGGGAGAACATGCCAGCTCCACACAGGGAGGACCCAGGAAGCGAACCCAGAGCTCCTTACTGCGAGGCAGCAGTGCTACCACTGCACCACCGTGCCACCCATTTGTCCTTTTATATTATACTAGACATTAAGCCCATTACAATAACGGACGCTAGAACAGTAGTCCATAAACATTAGTAGGAACAGTCTATATTAAATGGCAAGGAACCTTTTACCTCATTAAATTTTTTCCGTAAAATACCTGTAATTTTCTCTGACAGTAATACTGGCTTTGCAGTCCGTAATATGCGTTTAATTTTCTGTCACAACAGTGGGCAATCAGCAGATTCTCCCCAACAACTGATGTAATGTGCGCAAAAATAAATCTACTTCTACTTTACACTTTACCGGGCCAAGCTTTCTTAATCGCAAATCTGACATCCTCAGAGTGAACACTTGCACAACAATGGGGAAGCTGGTCTCCGCGTCTCAGTACCCGATTGAATTTTTTGTGTTTTATGTTTTAGGTCTTACCTCACTTACCGAAATCCGATTGGATCTGCCACGCGATCTTTTATAGGTCCCGCCCTCTCTGTCTTGTGTGACATGTCAGGCGGCCTTTGAAGCATCTGCTTTAGAAGCATCGCACCGTGCCCCGCGCATGCGCACTTCACCAGAAGACACACACACACTGACACTGGACACACACAGGGGTTTTATTAAAGAGGATTATATTATATTATATTATATTATATTATATTATATTATATTATATTATATTATATTATATTATTGTCCCTAGTGTGTCCTGTGGTGGGTTGGTGCCCTGCCCGGGATTGGTTCCTACCTTGTGCCCTGTGCTGGCTGGGATTGGCTCCAGCAGACCTCCGTGACTTTGTAGTTAGGATATAGCAGGTTGGATAATGGATGGATGGATATTATATTATATTATATTATATTATATTATATTATATTATATTATATTGTATTATACAGTTCATTATTTGCTCCTTTTTCAATAAGCCAGTTTCTAACTCCACTCATGGAGCAGCCCAATCCTGATCAGATTAGTGACTAAAGTTTTTCCTAAATTAGTTGCTCACGCTCCAACTCCTGCCCCATCTGCACCATCACCCTGTTTTATTGCCGCTCCCTGCTAAAGATTTGCATTTTTCAGCTCAGCACTCTCGTCTTATGTAAAGCACCATACAGGGAAATGGAGAAGTGAGAGGGTTCAGAGCTGAAAAACACCTTACGCTTGCCAGGGCCGTGCCACTCAGGCGGGCTCCATGTTCACTCCTGCCAGGGTTGTGCTCATTTTCTTGTTTTTTGTTTTTTTCGTAAATCTTTTATAATCCAAAAATCTGGGGAGAAGGCCCAATATCCTTTGATCTCTTTGGCCAACAAGCTGATTTGTATGACGCTCACATGTTCTCCATATGCCCTGATGTTCAGCCGTGAGACTAACAATGCAGATGTGATGGCCATGACGCTGCTAACCATACGGCTTCCTTCAGTCCCTGCCTTCTCCTTCAGGCTGGAGGTGTTCCTGGGGTGCCGCTCTCTGTCCCAAAAGGTATAATGAGGGTTCATACCGTTCATTCCACGTTTGCTTCCAATTTCAAATGATGCCATTTCTAGCCCACTCAGTTAGAATATCACAGCACAACGGGGTGCCAGTCCATTCAAGTGCGCAATCACAACAAGATGTTTAATGACCCCAATTAAATGAACAGAAATGCCTTTGGGATGAGGGTGTGCTGAGGCGAGGTGGGGGTCTGCGGCGGTGAGGTGCGACTGTCATGGAGGCATGCTAATTGTTTCATTGGCCAGCTGCTCCACATCGCCACTCGGTGGACTCTACTGCACCAACAGGTGGACCAAACAGAAGTCTGATCAAAGCAGAAAGATGGAGAATCGAAAGGAAAAATATAAGAAAAGAAAAAATAAATAAAGAAACACAATTGAAAGGGGATTGCTAGCTTGGGGAAGAGAAATGGAGGAAGAGGAGATGAAGAGTATCTGTGCTGACGATTAGTATCTGGTGAGCAGGAGCTCTGAGAGGTGATGATGAGCTCTGTCGAGAGGGTGAGGAAGGCCATAGGAGCTGAAGAAGGGATGGAATCCCGGTGCAACAGCGTCCCAGAAAAGGCATGGCACCCAAAGAGCTGCGGTGATCGATGGAGGTGGCAGCTCTGGATCCGTGAGAACCGGCTGAGGTGGCGGATTGAGGGGGGACGTGACAGGCTGTTGCTCTTTAAGTGGCTGACAGATTAGAACTCACGACAAGGCATGGACTTGACACGTAAAACATGTGTGGCCTGCCACCCAAACCCGACACAGACCGACACCGGACACAAGTTCAACACATGCGCTTTTATTTATTTTTTTTTTTCCTGTGGGAAACACTTTCCCCCATTTCCCACCCCGTTTTACAGCCCAGTTCAAGCACAGCAAACTCAGCACCAAACACTTTCATTTCTTTCTCTTTCCTTCTGCCTCCACTCCACCTGGCAAGCTTCGTCCTCTTCCATCCGACTCTACCCCCCAGGAAAATGGAATGAGGCGATCCCTTTTATAGGGCACACGGAACTGCTTCGGGTGCTCCACTTCGGCCACACCCAGGCTCAACAGTCCCAGCAGCGCCCCCTGGTGGCGCCCATAGACTCCAGCACCCACCCGCACAGCACAGTTCACAAGTACCAAAGCACAATGAACAGAGGGCTTTCCTTTGTCTCTTCTTCCTCCTTTCTCTTCTCTCTATTTGCCTCCTCTCCTGCACCGGCAAGCTTTGTCCACCTCCTCCCGACTCGGCTGGCTTCTTTAATAGTGGTGGTCCATGACCTTCTTCTGGCAGCACTCCAGCAGTACCTGCAGTGCCCCATGATGGCACCCACCGAACCCAACAGGGCTGCTGCAAACTCCAAATCCCAAGGAGCCCTAAGGGATTGGGTGGAACAACTGCAACCCAGGGATGGGGGGCTGCCACCTAGCGCTCCGGGGGAGGTAATACCGTGAATAAGCTCTCTCTCCCCTACGGCCCTGGCCGTCCACCACATATAATACAAATTAACGATATTACATTTACGAATCAAGAACTTCTTATAGTATAGAGCGCATTTCTTTGAGTCTTGCACCTTTATCAAATTATTATGCAGGCTGAGAGGGGTTCCCAAACTTTTTCATATGATTGTAAATGCTTGCCTATACAGTGCATCCAGAAAGTATTCACAGCACATCACTTTCTCCACATTTTGTTATGTTACAGCCTTATTCCAAAATGGATTAAATTCATTTTTATCCTCAGAATTCTACACACAACACCCCATAATGACAACGTGAAAAAAGTTTACTTGAGGTTTTTGCATATTTATTAAAAATTAAAAAACTGAGAAATCCCATGTCCATAAGTATTCACAGCCTTTGCTCAATACTTTGTCGATGCACCTTTGGCAGCAATTCCAGCCTCAAGTCTTGTTGAATATGATGCCACAAGCTTGGCACACCTATCCTTGGCCAGTTTCGCCCATTCCTCTTTGCAGCACCTCTCAAGCTCCATCAGGTTGGATGGGAAGCGTCGGTGCACAGCCATTTTAAGATCTCTCCAGAGATGTTCAATCAGATTCAAGTCTGGGCTCTGGCTGGGCCACTCAAGGACATTCACAGAGTTGTCCTGAAGCCACTCCTTTGATGTCTTGGCTGTGTGCTTAGGGTCGTTGTCCTGCTGAAAGATGAACCGTCGCCCCAGTCTGAGGTCAAGAGCGCTCTGGAGCAGGTTTTCATGCAGGATGTCTCTGTACATTGCTGCAGTCATCTTTCCCTTTATCCTGACTAGTCTCCCAGTCCCTGCCGCTGAAAAACATCCCCACAGCATGATGCTGCCACCACCATGCTTCACTGTAGAGATGGTATTGGCCTGGTGATGAGCGGTGTCTGGTTTCCTCCAAATGTGACGCCTGGCATTCACACCAAAGCGTTCAATCTTTGTCTCATCAGACCAGAGAATTTTCTTTCTCATGGTCTGAGAGTCCTTCAGGTGCCTTTTGGCAAACTCCAGGTGGGCTGCCATGTGCCTTTTACTAAGGAGTGGCTTCCGTCTGGCCACTCTACCATACAGGCCTGATTGGTGGATTGCTGCAGAGATGGTTGTCCTTCTGGAAGGTTCTCCTCTCTCCACAGAGGACCTCTGGAGCTCTGACAGAGTGACCATTGGGTTCTTGGTCACCTCCCTGACTAAGGCCCTTCTCCCCCGATCGCTCAGTTTAGATGGCCAGCCAGCTCTAGGAAGAGTCCTGGTGGTTTCAAACTTCTTCCACTAATGGATGATGGAGGCCACTGTGCTCATTGGGACCTTTAAAGCATTAGAAATGTTTCTGTAACCTTCCCCAGATTTGTGCCTTGAGACAATCCTTTCTCGGAGGTCTACAGACGAATTGTCTGACTTTGACTTCATGCTTGGTTTGTGCTCTGACATGAACTGTCAACTGTGGGACCTTATATAGACAGGTGTGTGCCTTTCCAAATCATGTCCAGTCAACTGAATTTACCACAGGTGGACTCCAATGAAGCTGCAGAAACATCTCAAGGATGATCAGGGGAAACAGGAGGCACCTGAGCTCAATTTTGAGCTTCATGGCAAAGGCTGTGAATACTTATGTACATGTGCTTTCTCGTTTTTTTTATTTTTAATAAATTTGCAAAAATCTCAAGTAAACTTTTTTCACGTTGTCATTATGGGGTGTTGTGTGTAGAATTCTGAGGAAAAAAATGAATTTAATCCATTTTGGAATAAGGCTGTAACATAACAAAATGTGGAAAAAGTGATGCGCTGGGAATATTTTCCGGATGCACTGTATCTTAATGCATAGTCTATGGGAGGTCCTATTATAACCCCCACAAGCTGAATTAAAATGGAATATTCTAGCTATTTCTTGCTCCTGTGACTGCAGATTAGTCTCCATAAGTGACGTAAGTAAGGCATGGAGGGCCCACACTTGTGTGTAACGTGACGTGATGCGCTCTATTGAACATCCAGAGCCGTGCATATGGAACATACTGAATTTATTAGTAAGTAAGTAAAGCATAAAGAAATAACTCATCTTTAAGTATAGAAAACAAGTTAAGTTTAACAAGAAAAAATAAAGTTTAAAGAAGAAACATTTTTTTGCCTTTTATTCTGCTTGTGTAACAACTTTTTTCTCTATTCTTGTGTGAACTGTTTGGTTTGAATCTTCTCTGAAGCTTTTTTAAAAAACAAACTTTTTTGGACCAAGAGATTTCCTTTGGTACTCGTTGCCTACAGAACATACAGTAGGATTCATTAGAACAATCGAGACGAGAACAGGCCATTCAGTCCAACAAAGCCCGCCAGTCCATCCATTATCCAACCTGCTATATCCCGACTACAGGGTCACGGGGGTCTGCTGGAGCCAATCCCAGCCAACACAGGGTGCAAGGCAGGAAACAAACCCTGGGCAGGGCGCCAGCCCACCGCAGGGCACACACACACACCAAGCACACACTAGGGACAATTTAGAATCGCCAATCCACTTAACCTGCATTTCTTTGGACTGTGGGAGGAAACTCACGCAGACACGGGGAGAACATGCAAACTCCACTCGGGGAGGACTTGGAAAGCGAACCAGGGTCTCCTAACTGCGAGGCAGCAGCGCTACCCACTGCGCCACCGTGCCGCCCAGCCCACCAGTCATATCCACTTAATTCTTCAAAAAAAAAAAAACATTGAGCTTTGAAGGTCCCTAAAGTCCTCCTGTCCACCACACTACTTGGTTTCTTATTCCAAGTGTCTATCGTTCCTTGTATAAAGAAAAACTTCCTAATGTTTGTGCGAAATTTCCCCTTCACAAGTTTCCAACTGTGTCCCCGTGTTTTTGATGAACTCATTTTAAAGTCACCGTCTCGATCCACTGGACTCATTCCCTTCATAATTTTAAACACTTCAGTCAGGTCTCCTCTTCATCTTCTTTTCCATGAACTGTGAAGGCTCAGCTCTTTTAATCTTTCCTCATTACTCATCACCTGTAGTCCTGAATCAGCCTAGTTGCTCTTCTCTGGACCTCCTCTTGTGCTGTTATGTCCTTTTTGTAGCCTGGAGACCCAAACTGCACCCAGTACTCCAGATGAGGCCTCACCAGTGTGTTATAAAGCTTGAGCAGAACCTCCTGTGACTTGTACTCCACACATCAAGGCGCTATATAACCTGACATTCTGTTAGCCTTCTTAATGACTTCTGAACTGTGGCTGGCAGTTGATCGTGTTGAAGACACTATAAATCCTAAGTCCTTCTCCTAAGGTGTACTCTTTATTTTCAGACCTCCCATTGTGTATTCAAACCTCACTTGTATTCCACACATCAAGGCGCTATATAACCTGACATTCTATTTACCTTCTTAATGGCCTCAACTATCCTCATGACCTAAAAGATAACATCAGTCATCACACCAATTCACCCTCTTCCACTGCTCCATGGTGCAGTTCTGAGGCTCATGTCTCCCATTGTAGCTGCTTTCATTGACGGACACTCTGACCAGTTTGTGGCTATGCAGCCCCATATGTGTTCTGATGCCTTTCTCCAAGGGCCAGCATTTTGTGCTACGGTAGACCTTCTGTAGGATTGGACCAGATGGGCCAGCCTTTGCTCCTCCACCAGCATTAATGACCATAACCATGTTGTCACTTCACCAGTTGTCGTTCCTCGGCCCACCTTTGGTGGCTACTAACCACTTCACACTGGGAACACCCTACAAGACCTGCCATTTTGGAGATGCTCTGGCCCAGTTGTCTACCCAATCCTTACGCTTGAAGAACTGGCTGTTCACTTGCGGCCTGATAAATCCAACACCTCTTGACAAGTCACCATTGTAACAAGATAATCGATGTTATTCACGTCACCTGTCAGTGGTCTGATCGTTGGGACTGATGGGTATGTGCCATTAATATATAACAAGGACATTGTTTCATGTCATATAAGCCAATCTGTCCCTTAGGTGGACCCTGCCCAGTGCATGATTAGAAAGTTAGAAGGCCCAGAGACTTGTTCCAGTGAGCCCATTGTTCCCTGTCGAGTGTGACAGGTGGTCTCAGCTATTACTCGGCTGGGACACCAGAGGGATGGAAGGACTTGGGGAGAGAGAGTTTTTCACAGGCAATACCACCCCTGGGACGCTAGAGGGCAGCCCTCCTGGGTGGCTGTGGTACGACGGATTCCCAGAGTGCACACCGGGACTTTGGTGGAGTTTGGTGCAGCCCTGTTGGGGTCCATGGGGGCCGCCAGGGGGAGCTGCAGAGCTCTACACTTGGGAGTGATTCCTGGTAATACTAACGAGCCACCTGGAGCACTCCCAGGAGTGCAATAAAAGCAGCCACCTCACTCACTCCATTCGAGGAGTCAGAGTCGGGTGGAAGAGGAACGACACTTGCCTGTGGAGGAGTTGAGGAGAAGGAAGAAAGGAAAGGAAAGAGAAAGAGAAAGAGAAGTGCTGTGTGCCGTATTTCTGTGCTGCTGTAGATAACGTGTGTGCTGGACTGGAACTCGTGTCTGCCTGTCTGTGACAGGTTAGGGCGGCTGTACCCACCCTGGTGGTCCACACCGGTCAGACTCCTCTGCCAGTAGTAGACGACAGGTAGGTATTCCAGGCTGGTACCCATAGTCTTTGCTCTTTGATCACCAAACCTGATGCCCCTTTACATTAGCATGATCATAGCCCCCTTCTTCTGGACACTGACCTTACTGAATGCATCAGTCAGTCAGTCAATTAATAAGCTGCGGCACTGAGACCACAAGGAAAGGCAGATGACGGCCATTTGGAATCACTGGGACATCCTAGGATAATCCTGTTAAGCCGCTTTTGTCTGACACGGCCTCGCAGTGGGGCAGCGCCTCGTCTGGCTGGTCCGCCATTTGTTATTTTTGACCTGCCTGAGAACACCATTGTGTGCGACTGCCTGTCTGCTTTAAACCAACAGGCCAGGCGCATCTCCCACGATATCCAAGCTCGAGGATCAAGGACGCTCGCTTATCTTTGGGCTCTGTGTTCTCAGACACGGTCGGGGATGGCGGGGAATGTGCAATCATTTCCTGTCACGCTTGCAGGTATTTCCTGATTAATCCTGGAGCTGAGATCAAGACAAAAAAAAAAAAAAAGTTGCTTAATAAAAATTTTTCATTTTTCCAGATATAAATCCATCCATTATCCATCCAGGGTCACGGGGGTCTGCTGGAGCCAATCCCAGCCAACACAGGGCAGGAAACAAACCCCGAGCAGGGCGCCAACACGCCGCAGGGCACACACACCCACGGACAAATTAGGATCGCCAATGCACCTCACCTGCATGTCTTTGGACTGTAGGAGGAAAGCCACGCAGACACGGTGAGAACATGCAAACTCCACACAGGGAGGACCCGGGAAGCAAACCCAGGTCTCCTAACTGCGCCACTGTGCCGCCCCCAGATATGAATATTTCCTTAAAAAGTTATATAAAGTGAGCGGAGCAGGGGGTCCCATGATATTATTCAGGGCTCTCACCTTAACACCACCTTCACAGGCCTGCTTTACTTTTTCTGTTTCTCGTTTCACTTCCAAATGCTATGCAAGTAAATGAGGAGAAAAGAAAAGAAGTTAAAGAATACAGTGCCCCCCCCATAATGTTTGGGTCAAAGGCACATTTCTCTTTGATTTTCCCCCAGTGCTCCACTGGTTAAAATTACAAATCTAGAAATTCAGACGTAACTGAAGTGCACTGAGCAGACTTTCATTTAAGGGGATTTGCAGACATTTCGGTCACACAGCACTTTTTCTACACGCCTCCCCCACCCCACACTTTGGATAAAACAATGGCAGGTCTGTTAAAGCCATTGTCATATTTAGTTCTTTGTCACATATCCCTCACCTGCAATGACAACTTGAAGTCTGCCATTCGTAGACATCAGCAGGTGCCGAGCGTCTTCTCTGGTGCTGATCTGCCAAACCTCTCAGGCAGCCATCTTCAGCTCATGCTTGTTTTGGTGGGCTTATCCTTTTCAGTTTTCTCTTCAACATATGGAAGGCTTGCTCAATTGGATTGAAATCAGGTGACTGGCTTGGCCATTTAAGAATTTTCCATTTTGGATTTTTGATAAACTCCTGTGTGGCCTCAGCAGTCTGTTAGGCTCATCAATTGTAGGATGAAGTGCTGTCCACTGTGTTTGGAGACATTTACTGGAACTTGAGCAGATCAGATGTTTCTACACACCTCAGAATTCATTGCGCAACTGACGTCAGCAGTTCCACCATCAATGAAGAGAAGTGTGCCAGGACCAGTGGCAGCCATACATGTCCAAGCCATAACACCCCCAGCACCATGTGTAACAGATGAGGTGGTCTGCTTTGGATCTTGGGCAGTTCCTTTTCATCTCCACTACCACTACTTTGCTCTCACCATTACTCTGATGAGGTTCATCTTTGTCTCTCTGTCCAGAAGATCTTTTCCCAGAATTCTGCAGGCTCTTTGAAGTCCTTTTTCATAAACTGTAATCTGACCCTCCTGTTTCTTTGGTGTTCATCTTGCAGTGTGTCCTCTGTATTTCTCTTCATGAAGTCCTCTGCTAATAGTCGTCACTGACATATCCACATCGACCCCCTGAAGTGTGTGTATGATCTGTCAGACAGGAATTGGGGGCTTTTTCTTGACCACAGTGAGGATTCTTCTGTCATCAGCAGTGGTGGTCTTCCTTGGTCTACCAGTCCCTTTGTGATTACTGAGCTCACCAGTGTGTTCTTTCTTCTTCATGATATCCCAGACAGTTGATTTTGGTCACCCTAAGGTTTTCCTGATGTCTCCAATGGTTTTTCTCTTGTTTTTCAACCTCATAATGGCTTCTTTGACTTTCATTGGCACATCTCTGGTCCTCATGTTATTCAATGGCGAAATACAGACTCCAAAGGGTAAAAGCACGCTGAGGTATCTTATGACACCAAGAAACCCACCTGAGGAGTCACAAACACCTGGGATGCCAGAGTATTTAAACTCTTCCACCTTCACCAGCTCTACTCCCTGCATCCTCACCATTCCACTGACCTCCCTCTCATTCACACACATGTATTCTGTTTTGTTCTTACTGACCTTCATTCCTCTCCTCTCTAGAGCATATCTCCACCTCTCCAGAGTCTCCTCAACCTCAACTCTCGCTACAGATCACAATGTCATCAGCAAACATCACAGTCCACGGGGACTCCAGTCTAGTCCCATCTGTCAAACTGTCCATCACCATTGTAAATAAGAAAGGGCTCAGAGCAGATCTCTGATGTAATTCCACCTCCACCTTGAATGCATCCATCACTCCTACTGCAGACCTCACCACTGTCACACCTCCCTCATACAGTACATATACTGTACAACTCTTACATACTTCTCTGCCATTCCCGACTTCCTCATACAATACCACAACTCCTCTCAATCACCCTGTCATTTGCTTTCTCCAGGCCCACAAAGACGCAATGCAACTCCTTCTGGCCTTCTCTCTACTTCTCCATCAACACCCACAGATCATACATCTCATCTGTGGTGCTCTTTCCTGGCTTGAAACCACACTGCTGCTCACTAATCATCACCTTACTTCTTAACTGAGCTTCCACTACTCTTTCCCATAACTTGCCTAACACTTATGTGAGGGTCTTGTTTGAGGATTTCTGCTCAGCCTTCAATACCATTGTTCTGGAGGGGCTTCAGAGTAAACTAATCCAGTTAGGTGTACCCTATGGTGATAAATGGAGTAAAAGATGGTAGAGAATATGATTCCTCAGTGCTTTAAAAGCTTATTCTAAAATGTTATTGATTAGATCCTGCCAGGTTTTGAAAAAGTTCTGGGCAGATCCTCTAAGTAAGAATTTGATTTTTTCCAGTTTCAAGTAGTATATACAGTAATATGAAAAAGTTTGGGACGCCCTCTCAGCCTTCATAATAATTGACTCTCCTTTCAATAATAAAGATAACAGTGGTCTGTCTTTCATTTCCTAGGAACATCTGAGTACTGCTGTGTTTTCCGAACAAAGATTTTTAGTGACGCAGTATTTAGTTGTATGAAATCAAATCAAATGTGAAAAACTGGCTGTGCACAAATGTGGGTCCCCTTGTCATTGTGCTGATTTGAATGGCTGTCACTGCTCAATGCTGATTACTTACAACACCAAATTGGTTGGATGAGCTCGTTAAGCCTTGAACTTCATAAACAGGTGTGTCCAGTCATGAGATATAAAGGTATTTAAGGTGGTCAATTACAAGTTGTGCTTCCTTCCCTTTGACTCTCCTCTGAAGAGTGACAGCATGGGATCCTCAAAGCAACTCTCCAAAGATCTGAAAACAAAGATTGTTGAGTCTCCTGGTTTAGGGGAAGGCTACAAAAAGCCATCTCAGAGGTTTAAACTGTCAGTTTCAACTGTAAGGAATGGAATCAGGAAATGGAAGGCCACAGGCACAGGTCTGGCAGGTCAAGAAAAATACAGGAGCGGCATATGAGCAGGATTGTGAGAATGGTTACAGACAACCGACAGATCACCTCCAAAGACCTGCAAGAACATCTTGCTGCAGATGGTGTATCTGTACATCGTTCTACAATTCAGCACAATTTGCACAAAGAACATCTGTATGGCAGGGTGATGAGAGAGAAGCCCTTTCTGCACTCACACCACAAACAGAGTCGCTTGTTGTATGCCAATGCTCATGTAGACAAGCCAGATTCATTTTGGAACAAAGTGCTTTGGACTGATGAGACATAAA
Organism: Erpetoichthys calabaricus; assembly: GCF_900747795.2. Lineage (NCBI taxonomy): Eukaryota > Metazoa > Chordata > Cladistia > Polypteriformes > Polypteridae > Erpetoichthys > Erpetoichthys calabaricus. The sequence continues at coordinate 13,874,499 of NC_041394.2, read as the reverse complement.
TTGAGTTATTTGGTCTTTGCGCTTTACATGGTGGAAGAAGAACACCGCATTCCAAGAAAAACACCTGCTACCTCCTGTCAAATTTAGTGGAGGTTCCATCATGCTATGGGGCTGTGTGGCTAGTTCAGGGACTGGGGCCCTTGTTAAAGTCGAGGGTCGGATGAATTCAACCCAATATCAACAAGTTCTTCAGGATAATGTTCAAGCATCAGTCTCAAAGTTGAAGTTACACAGGGGTTGGATATTCCAACAAGACAATGACCCAAAACACAGTTCAAAATCTACAAAGGCATTCATGCAGAGGGAGAAGTACAATGTTCTGGAATGGCCGTCACAGTCCGACTTGAATATCATCGCAAATCTTGGGATGATTTGAAGCAGGCTGTCTATGCTCAGCAGCCATCAAATTGAACTGAACTGGAGAGATTTTGTATGAAGAATGGTCAGAAATACCTCCATCCAGAATCCAGACACTCATCACAGGCTATAGGAGGACAGCGTCTAGAGGCTGTTAGATTTACAAAAGGAGGCTCAACTAAGTATTGATGTCATATCTCTGTTGGGGGGCCCACATTTATGCACCTGTCTAATTTTGTTATGATGCATATTGCATATTTTCTGTTCATCCAATAAACTTAATGTCACTGCTGTAATCCTACTGTGTCCATAAGGCATGTCATATACAGTATTAAGAGGAAGTTGCTACTTTGAAAGCTCAGCCAATGAGAAACAAAAATCCAAAGAATTAAGAGGGGTTCCCAAACTTTTTCATATGACTGTAACATAACTAAGAAAAGACTTTGATCAACTTAACTTAAACCAAATAACTAACAAATGGCTCTTACAGGTAGCCATGATGTAAAGTGGTAAAATGGTGAGTGAGGCCTTCTAAGTCCCATTAATACCAAAGCCTTTGTTGACGTCCTGTTACATATCAGGAACTGAAAGCTTGTGAAAGATTCACCTCGGTAGCTTCAGTCTAAATGTTTTACCCAAATCCTTTCTTCTTAGATGTAAGGAACCTGACGCCTGTAGTGTGTCCTTCTGTCATGAACGCCATCCCAATGCACTTCACTGGTTCGTCACCTGGTGACTTTTGAAAGTATTGTGATGGTGTGTGGTATGTTGCACATACTGTAAGTTTCCATCCATCCATCCATTTTCCAACCCGCTTAATACAGGGTCACGGGGGGTCTGCTGGAGCTAATCCCAGCCAACACAGGGCGCAAGGCAGGAACCAGTCCTGGGCAGGGTGCCATCCCACCACAGAACACACACACACGCACACACACACACACTAGGGCCAATTTAGAATCGCCAATGCACATAACCTGCATGTCTTTGGACTGTGGGAGGAAACCCACCCAGACATGGGGAGAACATGCAAACTCCACACAGGGAGGACCCGGGAAGTGAACACAGGTCTCCTTACTGCATGCCGCCCACATAAGTTTCTAAATATTTGAATTTTTTTAGTTTGTAGAATTAGCAGTTTACTTTTTTTACAATGTGTAAAGACAAAGGAAGATGGAGAAAACCATTTTTTTCTGCCCCCCCCCAGAGCGTCAGGAATGCCTGTATCTTTGATTGAATTGCTGGCCACCTGTGACAGAGAGGGCTCATATCTTACATTTCTTTTCTTGGTTTTTTGTTTGAAGGATGCTGGCAAGAAACAAAATCACTTTAGATGGTGGTGGTGCTGCTGGATGTGATGGTGGTTTAGGCACCTGAGCAATTCCATTGGTGTGTGTGTGTTTGTGTCAGGAGCTACACAGGGACATTAACCCTTAAACTGCCACATAATTGGCAGGTTAATGCACCCCCCCCCGACGCAAAGTACTTTTTTGCTGAACTTGTTAAGTAAACATCACAATTTACAAAGAAAAAGTGAAATTTTTATGGAACACTCATTTTTTTTCATGCAATGAGCATCAGAATTACTGCAG